>NC_088377.1:135827500-136452500 GCF_037993035.2 Macaca fascicularis
ATGAGATTTATTTTTCTGAACAAATTAGAAATTTATGCAAACTACTTTTCATATATACTGTTAATAGTTCATGATTACTATTAATGTGTATTTTATATGAAGGAAATAAAATAGATAATGTTTACTGAGTCTTCACTATATTTTACATTAATTTTATAAGAAATCTTTCAAAATTAAATATTTTATACTTACATTTCAATTTGCACCACATACATTTCAATAGCAAAATGTGGCTAGTGGTTACTGTATTGGACAATGCAGATTATAAAGTTAAGAAAGCCAAAGCTTAAAAAATTGAAGAAAGTTACCCAAGATCACACAGCTAGAAATAGAGGCAGACCTTAGGTTCAGATCAAAGCTCTGACTCTAAAGTACAGGGATATTAACCACTAAGTATAATGTAATACCTTATCTTTAAAAATGGTGAAATCCTTATATGGTGTGGATCTGGGTTAAAGTAGCTGTGCTTTAGCCATATCAGGGTATATTCCACTAACTGCTAGCACGAGAATGTCATTTGCACAATTGATTGAAGACTCTGCTTCCAAAATAACTCATCTAAAGAGAATACAGTCAATTATAATAAGCTCCTAAGAAAACCAACAAAAAAATTGAGAAAAAGGATTTTATATGCAACTGAATGTCTGTTTATTTGCATTTTTTTTTATGAATTCAAGACTCAAGAACTCATGCTTGAGTCCTAAGCAGACAGATTTCCAAAAGTCAAAACTATAATCAGTTTTAGTAAAATATTTGTGAGGCCTGGGAACACAAACAGCTCTACTCTAGTACATAGCAGAGGAGAAATACGTTTTCCCCTAAAATATCCTAGATCTTTGAGCATATTTGGCACTGTTAGTACTCCAGAATATCCAAAGAAGTAGTAGGTGGTAACTAAGTGAGACGCAGAAGTGAAACTTGGAAGAGGGAGTAATGATGCACATAGGAATAAAAATGCCATGCTTGACTATCAGCTCTATCCAGCATAGCATGCCTTATAAAACCCATAAGTAGACATGGAGGAGAATGGAAAACATAGCAAAAGAAGAGAATATACAATAGAAAGATGTTACTTTTTAGATGACAGTATATGTTTTAATATATACAAGGCATTTGGTTGTATAATAGTATGCCCTTGGTGGCAGATTACTTAAAACTTCAAGTCAAAATATCAAGAAACAATGAGAAAATTCATGTAAGTAGAATGATCAGAAATAATGTTGTTTTGATCTAGAGGCCACTATATTTTCAGAACTGCAAATCCACGTCCCTGTGAGTTCCCTGTGGCTCTCTTGGCTCTGCCCCACTGCATGAGACAATTTTATTTTCAGGTTGGCTTCATGCATGAGAAGAATAATTACCTGCTTTTTTTTTTTTTTTTTTTTTTAAATAGGTTCAGAAAGTACATGTGCCCGTTTGTCACATAGGTAAGTTGTGTGGCAGTGAGGTTTGGTGTACAAATGACCCCATTACCAAGTTAGTGAACAGAGTACCCAATAGGTAGCCATTCAAACCATGCTCCCTTCTCCAGCCTCTTCTCTCAAGCAATCCTCAGTGTATGTTGTTCCCTTCTTCTTGTCCATGTGCATTCAATATATAGCTCCCACTTGTAAGTGAGAACATGTGATATTTGGTTTTCTCTTCCTGTGTTAGTTCACTTAGGATAGTGGCCTCTAGCTGCATCCATGTTGCTGCAAAGGATATGATGTTGTTCTTTTTTTTATTGCTGGGTACCATTCCACAGTGTATATATGCCACATTTTCTTTATCCAGTGCACCTTAATGGGCATCTTGGTTGATTCCAGGTCTTTGCTATTGTTGATAGTGTTGTGATGAACATATGAGTGCCTCTGTCTTTTTGGTAGAACAATGTATTTTCCTTTGTGTATATACCTATTAGTGGGATTGCTGGGTTGGATGGTAGTTCCGTTTTAGGTTCTGAGATGTCTCTAGACTGCTTTCTGCAGCAGCTGAGCTAATTTACATTCCCACCAGCAGTGTGTAAGTGTTCCCTTTTCTCTACAACTTTGCTAGCATCTGTTGTTTTTTGACTTTTTAGTAATAACCATTCTGACTGATGTGAGACAGTATCTCATTGTGGTTTAATTTGCATTTCTCTAATGATTAGTGATGATGAGCATTTTTTTGTATAGTCAGCTGCATGTATATCTTCTTTTGAGAAGCATCCATTCATGTCCTTTGCCCATTTCTTAATAGATTTTTTTTTTTTCTGGCTGCTTTAAGGTACTTATACATTCTGGATGTTAGAGTTTTCTTGGATGTATAGTTTGCAAATATTTTCTCCCATTCGGTAGGTTATCTACTTACTCTGTTAATACTTTATTTTGCTGTGCAGCAGCTATTTAGTTAAATTAGGTGCCACTGTCAATGTTTATTTTTGTTGCCATTGTTTTTGGGGACGTAGTCATAAACTATTTGCCAAGGCTGATGTCCAGAATAGTATTTCCTCAATTTTCTTCTAGGATTTTTATTGTTTTAGGCCTTATGTTTGAGTCTTTAATCCATCTTGAGTTAATTTTTGTATATAATTAAAGTGGTCTAGTTTCAATCTTCTGCATGTGGGTAGGCAGTTATTCCAGCACCATTTATTGGATACAGACTCCTTTCCACATTGTTTGTTATTATTGAGTTTGTCAAAGATCAGACTACTGTATGTGTGTGATGTTATTTCTGGGTTTTCTTTCCTGTTCCGTTGGTCTTCGTGTCTGTTTTTGAAGGTTTCTAGAACTGATAAATGGTTTTGGTAATTTTTCAGGATACGTAATCAGTATATATATATATATAAAAACTAATAGCATTTCTACACACCAATTGGGTCCAAGCTCCGAATCAAATCAAGAATACAATCCCATTTACAATAGCCACAAAAAGAATAAAATACCGAGGAATATAGCTTGTCAAGGAGTTGAAATATCTCTACAATGAGAATTACAAAACACTACTGAAATAAATCAGAGAGGACACAAACACATGGAGAAGTGTTCCATGCTCATGAATAGGAAAAATCAGTATTGTTAAAATGACCATTCTGCCCAAAGCAATTTACAGATTCAATGCTATTTCTATCAAACGACCAATGTTATTTTTCAGAGAATTAGAACAAAACTATTCTAAAATTTGTAAGGAACTAAAGAAGAGGCTGAATTGCCAAAGCAGTCCTAAGCAAAAAGAACAAAGCTGGAAGCATCACGTTGCAGGACTTCAAACTATACTGTAAGGCTACAGTAACCAAAACATCATGGTATAGGTACAAAAACAGCTGCATGCTTTCTGATACTTATCTAAGTGAGTGAGAGCATCTCTCCTACAGCTTTTTTTGAAAAATACTGATGTTGATTCTAATTGAAACATTTTAGATTATTCATCCATTACTGTGAGATAAGGGTATTAATCTGGAATTTCTCCTGGATTTAGGGTGTTGACAATACCACCCAATGGATGCCAAAGGAATCATATATCTACAAGGCATGAGTACTCCCTCAAACACTTGAGCCATAATCTTCTTTAGAAGAATGAAAACTGAATTAATATTTAGCACAAGACCCAATGAAGCAAAGGTGAGTTAACTTTTTAAGTTCTGCTTGATGTGTTTTACATTTTCTTATAACATTTTACATATATGTGTAATCTACATTATATATACATGTTTTTCAGGTATCTATAGTTTTATTATAAAAATTTTTAAACCTACAGAAAAACTGAAATAATTTTATACTGAATACCTTTATATATGTTACATAGGTTTTATAATAAATATTATATGTGCTTGATTTATTACATATCTGTCATCTACCAATTATTCTATCTTTTATTCCATCATTTGTGGTGTACTTCAGATTTACAGATGTCAGTTTACTTCAGCTTATACTTCAGAATGCGTATTTTCAACCAAAGTTAAATATTTGTTTCTTATTTATTTTAGGTATAGTTCACATAAATTAAATGCATACACTGTAAAAGCATCATTTTCTGTGTTTTGGCAAGTATATACAAAACTATAATTCCTATCAAGATACAGCATATTACCCTCACCCAAGGTAGTCCCATTATGCCTCTTCCTAGTAGAGCTAAACTTACTTACACTCCCCTAAAGATAACTAGTCTTTTAATATTTTCTACCACAGATTAGTTTTTCCAGTTCTCAAACGCCACATAAAGAGAAACATACAGTATGTGTTATTTTGTGAAAGACCATTCACTCTGCCTAATGTTGTGTGTATCAGGTTTTTAATATCTTTCTATTGCTGAGTGGATATTGTTTCTTTTTAGTCTTTCTCCAGTGCTTTTGAGTATTCAGAAATATTTTGTCCACATTTCATAATTATTATTTGATGAGAGCTTACATAGCAATTTCATTAAGCATAACTGCATTTATATATAGTCATATATAATCACTGGCTTTTTGAGTTTGTTGTTTGTAGAGTTCTTATTTATTTGTTTTTCTAATAGGTGTGTTGAATTTGACTCAGCTAAATTCAGCCTCTTACCTGCTGTCTTTTGGGATTACAGACTGGTATTAGTGATTAAGCTGCATTGTTGAAACCATGATATATTCTATGAAAAACTGACTGGTCCATAAATTTATTAAATTTATAATTTTGTCCTTTATTAATACTATGCTCCCACCAGTTGCTTGATATGAGGCTATTCTTATCTGTATGCATATTAAAATAAATGCTGTATCCTAGCCTTTTTATTCCCACAGAGAAAATTATTCTCTAAATACTTCTGATTGCCATTAGCCATGTTTATGGATTGAAGGAGGTTTACCAATAGCGTGTCTTATCTTGAAAGACATAGTGTTGGTATTTTTCTTTTTACGGATTCATTCAGAGCTATGGGAGTCTATGCTCTTAAGTTATTCAAGGTCAAGACTGAGAAAAGGGGCTTAGAAAGTTTGTTTTCACAATCACACTAACCTGTATCTTCAAATTTGGCCTGTATCTTCAAATTTGGCCTGTTTCAACAATAACAATTTTTTTTTTCCCTCCATTGGCTAACTCTGGTATCTGGTTTGGTACAAATCCGAGGAAAGCAAGAATAGAGCTATTGAGTGGACTCCCTCAATCCCCAACAACTAGCACAGAAGAGCTAATTGAAATTGAGCAAAATTTAAGTCCATAAAATGTTTATATTATGGAAAAGTTCAAGTAGAACTGTAAAATCAGAGTAATGTACTACTGTGAAACAACAAACTGCTTATTTTAGTTTCAGTAGACCATAAAACAAAATGGCAGGACTCTAGAGTCTAGTTTAGTGCTCATATTTTACAAAGAGGGAACTGAAACCAAAAGAGCTTACACGACATGCCTAATGTCACATAGTGATTTAATGTAAAAGTCGAAATCAGAACTTTGATTTCTCGTTGTCCATGTTCTAGAAAAGCAGTGAAAGAAAGAAATCTGATACCAGAAGGCCTGGGGTTTGGTTTCAGTGTCTCTTCTCACTCAATGTGTGGTTTTGGGTCAATCACCAGAACTGTTTATGCCTCGATTTTCTCATACATAAAATGTAAATAATAATATTAGTCAAGACTATCTGAAATATTTGTGTGAGCATTATTTAGATAATAATGCACCAAGTTATCTGATTTAACTTAATTCATCCTAACAAAAATTTACTGTGAGTAAATTATGTGTCATGCATGCAAGTTGTTGAGAATACACAAATGGTCTTAGGGAATTAAAAATCCAAAGGAAGAGAAAGACAAACAATGTCAAAATAAAGTGACGAATGCTAAGAGAGAGATACCCACGGAAGAGGGGTAGTTAGGGAACATAAAAGTATTTAGCTCAAGTGGGAATAATAAAGTTAACTCAGTTCCAGGAAGCTAATTTATAGAGGATAAATGAAAATAAGCCAGGCAAAAATTACATAGGCAGACCACTTAGTCAGAGGGAATGAATAAGTCAACAAAGCATATCAGAATGTGGTGTATGTGGAACTTTACTGAACACAATTTGTATTACTAAGTCATAAAAGAAGGAGTGGCTACCAGTAAGTGGCTGGGCGCGGTGGCTCACGCCTGTAATCCCAGCACTCTGGAAGGCCAAGGCGGGTGGATCACGAGGTCAGGAGATCGAAACCATCCTGTCTAACAAGGTGAAACCCCGTCTCTACTAAAAATACAAAAAATTAGCCAGGCGTTGGTGGTGGGCGCCTGTAGTCCCAGCTACTCGGGAGGCTGAGGCAAGAGAATGGCGTGAACCCGGGAGGCGGAGCTTGCAGTGAGCCGAGATAGCGCCACTGCACTGCAGCCTGGGCAACAGAGCGAGACTCCGTCTCAAATAAATAAATAAATAAATAAATAAATAAATAAATAAATATAAAAATAAAAAACTACCAGTAAGTAATAGTCAAGTAATGGATTTAAGCTTTGAGAACAATTGAAGAGATTTTAGTAGGGGGATTATGTGGTTTGATTCGTGTTTCAGTTAGAATATTTTAGCTGCACTGGGAGAGAGACTAACAATCGACGGAGAAAAGATGCAAATCTAACCGAGGAAACTGTAGTAAGAACGGAAAGGAAATTACAGTTTAGAGAAACTGTATATTCAGTAAATGATTATTTTATTATTATTCCCATTATAGCAAATTGTTCCGTTAAGGTTGTTTTTTCTTTTATAAAATTTAATGAGAACTGTTGAGCCCAAAAGTATGGTTATTTTCTCTCATACTTATTCTTGACCTTGTCTTACTCATATGATCTGTTTATCATAACAAATTGAATACTCCTATTTTTCTCTTGGCTTGAGTCGAACATAATTGCTTCCCTCATCTTTACACCAAAAGGAATGTTGAAATCAACATTTAAAAAAAAAAAAATAGCAAGCCAGAAATGCAATATGCCAATACATGTGGAGCAACACAGTAATATCAGATTGTTTCCAAAAAGATAATTCATTTAGCATATTCTTAAGGTTTATTCTGGCAATAAAATAGTATTTCACTCCTTATCATAGCTTTTATACTTTAAATTCTGTTTTAAGTGCTTAGAACAGCAAATGCCTGCGATTATATAACACTGATATTAAAAACATTCACAGGGATGCAATGAGATATGATTGTCTTCACACATATAGGCAGCATACTTCTGTGCAAACAGCCGGCTAAGATTGTTCTTACTTGTTCAGGCAACTCTATGAAAAATCCTCGGCCGGGCGCGGTGGCTCACGCCTGTAATTCCAGCACTTTGTGAGGCTGAGGCGGGCCAATCACGAGGTCAGGAGTTCGAGACCAGCCTGACCAATATGGTGAAACCTCGTCTCTACTAAAAATACAAAAAATAGCCGTGTGTGATGTTGCGCGCCTGTAATTCCAGCTACTCAGGAGGCTGAGTCAGGAGAATTGCTTGAACCCGTGAGGCAGAGGTTACAATGAGCCGAGACCACTGAATTGCACTCCAGCACGGGCAACAGAGCGAGATTCTGTCTCAAAAAAAAAAAAATTCTCCTGCCCAATGTTAGTGGGAGAGAATGTACCTTTAGAAGAACATGAAGAAATGGAGCCCTACATATAATGTGGCATTAGACTTGATTATGATTCATTAATTACATGAATTAATTTCTCTAGGTATGTCATCCAAAAATTTAATAGAAAATATTCTTGAAAAGAGATAACCATAATAAAATATTACAAGAGTTTTCAAATTGCTACATTGAGAGCCTACTATTCCATAACATAAATCAGGAGTAATTATTCCTTTGGGGAAAATAAAAAGTATTTAAGTGAAGAAAGTATTTTTTCGCTTAAATATTTGACTTAATACATGATTTAAGAATTTGATCCAAGATTAGAACCCAGTTCATTTTCCTAATATAGTTCAGATTCTATGATACTGACTTGTCAACTCTTAAAACTTTAATAAGGACTGGTTTATCCCATTCCTGAGAATTAGCAGATGTCATTTATGTATTTGTTCTCAAACTGGAGAATTGTCTGAATTCTTAGTTTTTCTATTACTTCTTTGCTTTCATTATCAACAGCTCAAAGTGAAGCCAAATAGACCCCCTGGAAAAACGATTTTGTCATTGTTTCCTGCATGCCTCATAGATTGGAAGATTTCAAGATAGTCACATAACTGTGTTGGTGGTCATCTGTGTCAGGAACACAAAGCATGCTTCTATTTGTCCAATATTGCTAAGAGCCTGATTTTCGGCAGCTACAATTTTTTTTCACATCTTACATCATTTTTGTTTTTAGTTACCAATAAAAAATTATTATTCTCCTTGATACACTTATTTTAAATGTACATATAAAGTTTAGTTAATAATCATTATTAACTTTCATGGCTGCTGTTGTATACATGAATGCACATAAACAAACTATTCAGCTAAAAAAAAAGAAAACACACCAAAAAACACTAAAAGACACATGTTTCTCCCAAAAATAGCTTGATTCAGTTGCAAAGTTTCTCCAAGATTCCAAGCCACAGCTGAATAAAAAACGTATGTTGGGATTGTACAATCCACTAACACTCTTAGGCACATTACGAGTTGGAAAACAGTTAAAAAGCATGTGGTTGGTATTTTTAAAGGAGGTGGCTTCATCGTTTCTACATAGAGTAACATTTTGTCTTGTTTATCCTAGAACATAACAGTATGATTAACCACATTTCATGAGCAATACAATCTTATAAATGGTAAACATAATAGATACTTTATAAAAATAATTCATGAAATGCAATACTGAATTCCCCATCTTGCTCTAAAGTAATATAACTTTTTCTTGATTATGTACAGAAAACTCATTTTCCTTAAATTAAATTGCATTATTGTATAAAACTAGATCTATTAACCCTTTACTTACCTTAACAATGTCTTGTAATGATTCTTGTGAAAGAAATTACCTTAAAATTGTAATTTTTGATATATCTAAGAATAAAAATTACAGAAAAAGAAACAACATAAAATTTACCTGATAGTTCACTCTATTTCCCCAGACATCAGCACTGTTAATATCAATTTTTCAAGGAATCAATCTATCCGAGCAATAAGCATAATGTTTTAAGTTTCTCAAACTGATAACATAAAGCTACTATACTGTGGAATTTGTATGTAGACCTTGGACTGTGTCACAAAGTCCTAAGCTGATTTAAAGTATTTGTAAGTTTTTTATATATTTTCTCACCTTAACCAGTTGAACCACTTTCCTGCAAGTGAAAGAAAATGTTTGAGAAATAAAAGAAGTGGCGGGGAGTGGGAGGGAGATTTATTCACTCAATATGTTTTCTGTGGCTGCTGTGACAAACTCCCACAAACTTTGTGGTTTAAAGCAGCACAATTTATTCTTACAGTTCTGTAGATTGGCATTAAACACACATATCACTGAGCTAAAATCAAGGTGTCATAAGGCTGTTCTTTCCTGGAGTGTCTAGGGACAAATCCATTTTCTTCCCTTCTCCGGCTTCTGGGGTCCACTCACATTTCTTGGATCTTGCCCCCCATTCCTTCATCTTGCAGGAGAGCAAGGCTGCAACATTCTCACCATTTTTTCGTAGGTTGATTGTCTTCTGATTCTCTACTTCCACCCCACTCTTCCACATTTAAGAACTCTTGCAATGACATTAGGCTTAGTGGATAATTCAGACTAATCTCTCTATTGTGAAGTCATCTGATTTTCTGCCTTAATTTCATCCGCCACCTTAATTTCTCTTTGCATGTAACCTAGTAAATTCACAACTTCCAGGAACTAGAACCTGGACACCTTTGGTGGGCATTATTCTGCCTACCAAACTCAAATTCCAAAAAATTCTAGGGAATAGAATTAGTCAGACACAGCTTCATCTAGAATATTTGTGTAAATTATTTCACCAAGGCCACATTTCTCTCAATATCTCAGCTCTATTTCCTTTAATTCACCAAAATGAGTGCTGCAGCAGCTCCATCCACATCGTGTGTCCATTTCGCTTAACCAAAATAAAAATCTCGATTTAATGTCTTGGGCTTTGATTGCCTGGCCTGAGTCCTATTATTAATCTAATCACTATTCCTGGAGGTTTTAAGGCTTAAGTTATGTGCCATTTTTGGCATCAAGAATACTGTTAGCTATGGCAGAAACACACAGACTGAGAATGAAAACGGTATGGAATCTCAAGTGAGAACTGGTGGCTAATGTCAGATGTAGAGTTAATGGATGTTGGGTGGCAAATATATATATATATATATAAAAATTATATATGTAAAAATATATATATATATATAAATTTATATATATACACACACACATATAAAGGAACACAGGGAAACAAAAATCATCATCTACTCTACCAGTGTACTTTACACTCACAGCAACCAAGTAGAATCACTGATAGGTGTCTATCTCAAACAAGAAGACAATGCTAAAAACTGAAAAGCCAAACTCTATTGTCTTAGATGACACTGTATGTGCTAATAAAATAATTAAGCTGATTTCTTAAGAAAAATCTCTTGCAGATACCAACTTAACCATTCTCTCTAGTCTTATGTGACTACTCCCCATCTGAACTCCTTGCTCTAGTCAGCCTAGATTCCTCACCCTACATGTGCTGTTGGCAGTCCCACTTCTCTTACAAAAGATTTTCCCTCTGTTTTCTACTCTAGAGTTTCTTAACTTCTCCCAGCCTCAGTTTTCACATGTTACAAAAGGAATTCCAATCTTGGAAAAAAGGAAACATTTTGGTCTTCTTGTTGTTTTATAAGGAATTGCATCTGAAAGCAATTATTTTGAACAATGTTTCTGGTGCTTTCTGTGAATTTGCAATGCTTTGTATTTTAATTATCTTCTAACTGAGTTTTTATGTTTACAAAATTGACCTACCAATGTAAAATTTAGATTCCTTGAGGATGAGTGGTTATACTCTTTGTAAATCCCACAATTCTTAGAAGTGTAACTTGCTAATTATAAGCCACTGTAGTTTACCTAGAAACAAATAATTAATACAAGTTGTAGTAATATACAGAATGTGCATAGTATAAAATAATTGCTAGTATGTAAGCCTCAGATTTTTTTTTTAGTGAGGTCAGCTTGGAAGATACTACATGAAAAAACTATAAAATATGTCTGAATGTGAGATGTCTAAGTCACTCTGCTGTTACAGATATAATGCACTAAGCCACAAGAGCATATAAGTTTTTTCTTTTTTACTAAGTGTTGTTTTAATCTCAAATATTTGAGATAATGACTACCCATTACCTTGAGACTAAAGTCTGTCTACTGAATATAGTAAGATAAATGTGCATATGGGGTTGTCTTTACCTCTTTTCCTGCCACACATTTAAGATATATTGTACATTTGGCCTGGGACATTTATCAAAAAAAAAAAAAAAAAAGGGTAAAATTTAATACTTAACCAGTTTTAGATTTTGACTTGACTCATTGGAGAAAACTGGGACATGACTGCATTTTTGTAATCAATCAATTAGAAGGAAACTGATAATGTTATTTTATATATCTCAGTATTGTTCACTTAAAAGTTTTAAAGAAAAAATTGCTTTGCAATGAGAATTAAAAAAAAAAAAAAAAAAAAAAAAACTCTCAAAATCCCCCCGAGTTAGGTAAATATTATTTTAGTGATTTAAATATCTGCAATCCAGTGGCTATGACAGTTTTGTGACTTACTCAAGACTACAGATTAAACTGAAGACAGGGACAAACTTGAGCTTAGCAGCTAAGCAGCCAAGTTTCCACTGTGTTGTTTGTTGTCTCTTACAAAGCAAGATCCATGTTTTAAAAATGAAAGAGACATGTAGTTTTAATTTAAATCAAATTTATCAGAGTCTTGACTGTTCAAGCTTTTAAAGTGCCCTTCCTTCTTCTGGATTTGTTCCACACGTTTCTAAAATGCCAAGTTACTCTACTCCTTGTTGGTTGCCATTTGTCTTTCCTGATTTCCTGGTAACCTCCATGGATTCTTGAAAGCATGCCTATCTCTTCCCTTGTGTCCAATGCAGATTCTTCTAGTGCAAAGGAATTTACATCAAAAGGGGAGGAATTCTTTCTATTTTGAATGAGGACTGTTGGGAGTTTAAATTGAGGAGTTGGCAGAAGGTCTTCTACACAATATACGTCTTTCTCCTTCTTATAGTCATGCTAGCAAATATGTTTTTCTTTTATTTTAAATTTCCCTGCTGTGGTGTCCTCCTCATCATCTTTGTTCCTGGGATGAACTTTTCACTACTGACATGATATACAGAGGTGTGCAGTACAGATGGGTTTAAAAGAATTCAAAACTATGCATATTTTAAAGAATAAAATGAGAGGATTATATATAAATACACACTAAGGTAACCAAAGTTCTAACAGGAAATTATTAGAAGTTTACACAATGAAATAAAAGGGAGAAATACCTGTCTAATCAGAAGTACAAAACTCAGTGAAAATTAAACATTATTTTATATCCTAACAAAGAAAATGCTAGAAGATGTACAGTTCTGCTGCTATTATATGATTGAATTCACATAATCTAAAACCATCTATTTTTTCCTACTCTGAGCAATATCTTATTAGACATCTCATTGATGGTAACCAAGAGGGGCATCTTCATTTACCGCTCTCTTAAAATTTGAGTCAATTTAACAATATGTTTGTTGCAATCCCTTCTGGCTTTGCTGCTAAATAGACAGGAATTTCCATCAGCAATTACTCAGAAAAAGAAAGAAACCAGAAATCAGAGAATGGGTCATAATTGGCTTAATGTTAAACTATGGGTGATCTTTATGACCAGTGACAGAATACGAAACCAGTGTTCAAAGGGATGTGACATATTTAGATGTATCCTGGGCCAGCACCAATACTTATAAGGGGGTTATCATTTCACAGATAAAAATCGGAAGTTGTCATTTTTATAAAACAGTAAATCAATGAGTTACATGTGTGACCATATCATTGTTTGGGCTACTGTTATGGCTAACTTGTTTGGAGCTAAAGACAAACATTACTAAGCAATAAAATGTACAATCCTCCATATATTGGTTGTTTATTGGTACGCAACAAGTTACAGCTTAAAACAGCACCCATTTATTGTCTCACAGTTCTGTACCTCAGAATACAGGTTTACCACAACCAGGTTCTCTACTCAGGATCCCACAAAACTGAAATCCAAGTGTCAGCCAAATTTGAGTGCCATTTGGAGCTCAGGGTTCACTTCCAAGCACATTCAAATTGTTGTCAGAGTTCCCTTCTTTGTGGTTGTAGGACTGAGTTCCTCAGCTCTTAGAGGATGTCCATCATTCTCTGACATGGGGCAGTCTCAACAACATGGCCTGCTGCTTTCCCAAAGCTGGTAGGTGAGTGTTTCTGGCTTCAAATCGCTGACTTCTTTTAAGAGCTTACATGATTTGGTTAGACTCACCCAGAATAATCTCCTTTTTCAATAACTTAGTATCAATTGATTAAGAATGTTATACCTTTAAAACAACATTTGCCATATACCAGGACATAATCACGGGAGTGATTTCGCCTCATTTTCATAGATTTTGCTTACATTCAAGGTAAGGAGATTACATAGAATATGTAAATCAAGGGGAAGTAATCTTGGGCACCATTTAGAATTCTGCCTACCATGTCCCATATATAGGAGATGTGGACATATGTAAATATGTGGGTTGGCTTTAAGTAGAGTGGTGGGAGGGGGGCACAGAGGCAGGGAAAGTATTGACTTCCATTGCAAAAGGGAAACTAGAATACAACCAATCACTCAAATTGAAGCCAATTTGCAGTTTGAGTTCTGCAAAAGCAGCAGAAATGAAACTCAAATGCCAAGTGAATATTTAGGGTTTATCCCAACAAGACACATACTAATATAAGATAATATTGGATTATCTGGTTGCATCTTCCTAAGTTCAATTACAAGTGTCTTTTATCAAACAGAAGAGAAGGTCATGTGAAGACACTGGCAGATACTGCAGCTATGCAGCCACAAGCTAAGAAGCACCTGGAGCCACTAGAAACCAGAGGAAACAAGGGAAGAATCTCTTTAGAGCCTTCAGAGAGAGAATGGCTCTGCTCACACCTTGATTTTAGACTTCTGCCTTCCATAACTGTGAAAGAATTTGTTGTTGTTGTTGTTGTTTTAACCTACTAAGTTAATAGTAATTAGTTACAGCAGCCCTAGGAAAGTAACACACATTCCTTGGGGCCATGTGACTTGTGTTGACCAGTAAAATATGAGCATCAATGAAGATAGTCACTTTCAGGTGGAAGCATTTAATTGTCAGTACAGGGCCCTGTAGCAAGAACTGAGACAGTGATGTGGACACATGAGTCAAGATGATGCTTCCATCACCCTATGTCTCTGACTGACTTAAAAAACGTATTACTCCAGCTTATCTACTCAGGGTATGTATTAAAAGGCATCAATAAATAAACTTTTATGGTTTTAAGCTACTGAAATGTTTAGCCTATCAGTTACTGCAACATACCTTAGTCCATACACAAGATTAAACCAGGCAAAAGATATTTAGGGATTAATAATTTCCTCTTGATATTAAAATGAAAGATTTTACTAATACCCTCATATTAAATTTATTCCAAGTTCAACTTTTGCTCAATAGAGGTCCAAAGAAATGTTAAAATGAAGGATCATGGGATTTGGCATTAAAAACACCTGTGTTGAAATTAATTATTCCTATTTTCTTTGGGCAAGTTCCCTGAGTCTCAATCCTTTTTTTGCAATATATAAGTATAATGCTGGTTCTTTCCTCACTAAGTCTTGCGAGGCTGCAATCAGATAATTGATCACAAAGACTTTGTAAACTATACAGTATTTCATACGTATAAGTGATTTCCATTCCACATCTGTGATGCCAGGGAGCTACCTACACCATCATATTTTGGGGCAAGTATCTTATGAAGTGGACAAAGTCTCAACTTTCACAAAGTAAATCATAGAGATGCCTGATATTTCCATGTGGTCATGAATCCCAGTGACATATATCAGAAAAATGCTAAACCCAGAATAAAAGAAATACATTCTACAGACAAGTCTGCTAAAGGGGTCTGTTTGCAATTGTTCCTTATCTCCAAGATAAAGGAAGAGCTTTTTTTTTGGCTTGGAGAACTTGCGCTATTTCTGGAATACAACTGAAAGAGGCTTCAAAAACAGAAGACAGTAACCACATGCAGATATACTGGACTTTGATATTTGGAGAGGCTCGAAACCTGTACAAGTCCCCCAAGAAGATGGTATTGGGCTCTGAGAAATTCTTGTTCAGTAATTGATTTAGAAGATCAGGCTGAAGATACAGTGCATAATAGAAACAAGTGGTGATCATGAGAGGAAATAAATGAACTTGGAAAATAAAGTTGGAACAGCAAGAAATGGTGGAAACAATATTGGTTAATATTGGGCTATGCTATATTTGATAAGAAATAGGAGCAGTTTGTATGACTATAGTAGTTTCTATGAGAATTCAGTGTTCTTTGTTTATCTCTGCAGTCAATTAATTTCTGAGAAATTTAATTCAGAAATAATATAATGATTTAGTCATGTCATAAACACAAGTTCTTGCTACTTCACCATCTTGTTCATGGCCCTCATTTTAAAAGTCATTTCATGTCCTAACATGGCTGATGGAAATTGAGTCATTACACTTGTGTTCCAGCAACAAAAAGCAAAAAGGGTGAAGAAAGCCTACTATCTTCTTTTTAAGAAGACTTCCTAGAACTTCTCCCAGACACTTCCACTTACTTATCATTGGATAGGAATAGTCACAAAGCCATTTCTAGTCACATAACCACAGAGAGGCCAAACAAGACCAACTAGTAGCTGCAAGTCTTGTTACTTTGAGTATATTTGTTACTTAGGAGGGAGAGAATGCATGTTATAGTAGGTATAAGAGAGGTGTCTAATAAAGGATATAAAGATCAAATGAAAAATGGAGGAGAAGAATAATTAGAGAACTAATAAAGAAAAAAATTCAGTAGATACTTATTTATAAATTCATTTATTCAATATGTATTTATTGGGGATACTAATATGACACACCTGCTAGGTCCTAAGGCTACTGTGGTGAATAAGGCAACATATTTGCCCTCAAGCAAATTGTAAGTTTTTGAAGGAAGATGTGTAAAGACAAATAAATAATTACAAAGAAAATATAGATATAACGAATGGCGAGAATGAGGCAAGAAATGCTAAACCACAGATAACCTCTTTCAACATCTTGAAAGTACATGTCTGCTTTATCTTGATCAGAAAAGTGTCTTGGACCAGGGCAAAAGGATTGAGTCAGTGAGGCTCAGAAGTCAGGGCATCCATATCAATGTTTTAAGGAAAGTCAAAATAATAGGGCTTCAAATCTGAACATAAGTGGTGATGGACAAAAATAATAATAAGAAGAAATAATGGTAAATCTAAGATTGTATTTCTTCTAAGTAAATTAAAAAATACTATTGTATTTTTATTTTTTTTATTTTTTTTATTTTTATTTTTTTTTTTTGAGACGGAGTCTCTGCCGCCCGGGCTGGAGTGCAGTGGCCGGATCTCAGCTCACTGCAAGCTCCGCCTCCCGGGTTCACGCCATTCTCCTGCCTCAGCCTCCCGAGTAGCTGGGACTACAGGCGCCCGCCACCTCGCCCGGCTAGTTTTTTGTATTTTTTAGTAGAGACGGGGTTTCACCGTGTTAGCCAGGATGGTCTCGATCTCCTGACCTCGTGATCCGCCCGTCTCGGCCTCCCAAAGTGCTGGGATTACAGGCATGAGCCACCGCGCCCAGCCTGTATTTTTAATATAAGCAAGTAGATGAGGAAAATAATAAAGTTGAGGAAACAATGAGATGACACTGAGTTTGGGTTATTGATCTTGCCCTACTGGAAGCCTTCTCTGATTTTAATTGACAAAACTCCCTACAATTTCCTGTATTTCCTCAGCACCGTGACGTGTTTCAATCACATCACTTATCACATTGTGCTTGAAATAACGTGTGTATAACCAATGGTGTGCTAGTGCCAACTTTTACAAGTTTGCAAAAGCTAACTATGCACATTTCCTTCCCAATCCCTACTTCAATGACTTCAGTTTGGTAGCCTAAAACCTGTCATGGTGGGAGCATTAACACCAATAATTGACAAATACTTCAAATCAGGCTCTCACTTTTCCCTGAAGAGCTGATTGCTAAATACCTATCAGCATATCCCTATGTTTAACTTGTTTCTTCTTAGACTACAAGCTTTTAAGAGCATAGCTTGGGTCTTATCCATACATGTACTCGCTTTGTGGTGTGAGTGTGACAATGGAAGGTGGTTTCATTGAATTTTGTAAAAAAACATCTGTTGAATTAACAATCAGAGAAAAACATTCAACATAAGGTTGAAAATGTGGTTTGGAGTTTACTTTTGAGAGCATAACATGAGCTATGTATGGACCTGGTCATAGTTAACTTTGAGAAAAGAAGAAAATAACACATATGTGTAATGTGCCTTAAAGCTTGTACAGCTATTTCAGTTAAATGTCAAAATTCAGGAGAAAGAGCTTCTTAACATGGAATTTATTTCTATTATAATAATCTTAGAGTCTACCAATATGTAATTTATGGAACCATCTGGAGAGCATGACAGATGAGCTTTAACTTAGTTCCATTTGAACAAAAATAGCATCATATTATGTAGATAAGCATAATAGTAAGGTAGATAAAGTTTACCTCTGCTTCTCCCTTCAGCATCAACTGTCTTCTCAGAGTTCTATGACACCTGATCATATGAAATAATATAAGTTCTATAATGCACAACTCATAAAACATATAGATTTCTACAGAGAAATTCCATTTTAAGTGGATAAAGCTATGTTTATTTTGAATAAAGGAGTAGGCATCTAAAGGTGGAGTTTCAAATTAGTGATCTAGGTAAAAAGATAATGACAGCATAGGATTTCATTGATCCTAAGCCTGACTACAGGTCACTCTTTACATCATTTAATAAGATGAGGTATTTCTGCACATACTAGAAAATTCAAGGTTCTAAATCATACTTGTTACCAATACAACCAAATTCCTTTATCCTAAAACAGCTCAATAACACAAAGAATAATTATGTTGGCCAAATAAAAATTGAGTGCATTCAATAAAACAAAACATTTTGTACCGTACTTTGTATTTATTTAAGTGATATATTATTACTCTAAAGGCATAAAAATGAAATCATATTAGTTGTAAATTTAACTGGTCATCTTTATTGAAAAGCAAATATGATATCCAGACTGTCCCAGAAAATAAAAAACATATGGTTACTATAAATATGATTAAGTCTTACATTGTGCTTTTCAGCACAGCATGGTGAAACAAATCAGGTTTTTCATCCTTCTAACATCATTTGTGTCTCTAAAATCTATGTATATGGATACACATTAGGGGACACCATTCAGTATTTAAGTGACAGTCTTTTCAAGAAATGAATTAATATGTCTTTTTTAGAAATTGCTTTGTCTTCTAAATATATGTTTTTTAAATGTCTTTGCTGTTTTATTAGTTATTAATCACTAGAATCTACTTAGAAATGATTTCTTATATTTATACTAGATAATAGCATAGGTATCATCATCACAGACATGTTTTCAACAATTTTTTCTCCCTGAATTAATTCTATACTCCGTAACTTTTTTGAAATGTCTACATTATTCTTCATTTTAGGCCTTTACTGATTTTATGTACTATCATGACCACATATTTTAATTGTTCAATTTTGTGTTTTTAAATAGCTGCCGGTCTTCGTGTGTGTTTTTGTCACATAGAGCCCATTATAATTAAATGTAGGATCATAATTAGATTATGAGTTGTCTAATATTTCACAATATTCAGTGATCTATTCATAATCCACTTACCAGCTTTGTGTCCTTGAATTCATCTTTAAGAAGAGGATTTTTCAGTAAATGCCCCATAATGCTGTTGTAAGGATTGAAAGAGATAATTAATATGGTTGGGATATAATACACCCTCCATATTAACAGCAGTTGTAATTAAGAATGTCATATATTTTTAACTTTAATAAATTTGTAAACTAAAAGTCATAAAAATGATAAAAGGACTGTTACAAATTACTCAGTCAGTGTATTTATAAAAAGTTGACCATATATTTCACTAGTATTGCTTGCTTTTATCTCAAAAAGTTGATCCAATTAAACTACAAAACCCTTTATAAAAGCCTCCATTATTGTCATAAGTATTTACCTGAATCTAGGTGTTGACACCAGTGCATTTCTCTAATTATTAAAAGAAAGAATCATTAAAATCCAAAGCTGAGTCATTGGCCTTTTGAAACAACCAGTCTTTTGAAAAATTAGGATTTAGGGCTTTTTGTGGACTGATATATACACGGTTACCAGCAGGTGGCAGTATGTATATGAAAGTGTGTCATAAATAATGCAACTTGCAGGTTACTGGCTATTACTAACCAAGAGATGTGCATCCACTTAAAAACACTATTTACAGGGGAAATCATGGGTTTCTAACTGCTTTGAAATTCCTTACTATTATCTTACTATGTCACTTCAAGGAAGAGTATATGGTTGTCATTTGTGAAATGCATGAAATCTTAAATCTAGCTAAGGTCCAGCTTTCCAGGGAGGTCAGAGTTACTGGCTGACCTTGACTTGACTCTTCTCTGTCACTTATAATAAAACCCATTTAACTATGAGATTTTCTAGGAAACACTTTCATCAATAATTATTTGTTGAGGAGTCCTTCAGTCTGCACATATGCAGAGAGTGTTATGCTGTTCCATACATAGCAGACAGTGTTATATTGAAAACATGAATAAGAAAGGATAACAATAAAAACAGAAAAAAATTCTAATGTAGATTATTAAGACTTACTAAATGATAAAATTATATTTTTTTCAGCCAACTGGGAGACAGTGTAATCTTGTAAAATGTAATATAGAAGTATATATGCAACTCCACATTTTTCTTTTTCTTTTTCTTTTTCTTTTCTTTTTTTTTTTTTGAGACGGAGTCTGGCTCTATTGCCCAGGCTGGAGTGCAGTGGTGCGATCTCAGCTCACTGCAATCTCTGCCTTCTGGGTTCACACCGTTCTCCTGCCTCAGCCTCCGGAGTAGCTAGGACTACAGGCGCCCGCCATGGCGCCTGGCTAATTTTTTGTGTTTTTTAGTAGAGACGGGGTTTCACCGTGTTAGCCAGGATGGTCTCGATCTCCTGACCTCGTGATCCACCCGCCTCAGCCTCCCAAAATGCTAGGATTGCAGGCGTGAGCCACCGTGCCCAGCCAATTTTTCTTTATCTGGCCACTCTTGTCTTTAAAATCTACGTATGAAGGTCAGAGGTCACTTACCATAGTAGCACGCTCTCCCTGGTTTACCTGGTCATGACTGTGGCTTTTGCAGAAGATGCGTCAGCTGAATGGTGATAGAAATTTCTAGACCAGGCAGGGTTGGTAACCAGCAGTGACTGAAAAAGTAGAGCAGTGGTGTGTAGAAGGCAAGAAGTACTTGAGGAAGCAATGGCAATGGAGGACACCCTTGCTATTTACATTGAATTTATGAAAGTTTCTTTTTCCTTTTTTCTCCTAAGAAAAAGTATTTACCTGCATGTTTTTATATTATATATTGCATATTTTGTTTAAAATATGAATATGCTTGTGTGCATATGTGTAAATAGGCAAGCAGAGAGTAAAAAGGAAAATGGCGTTAAAAATTAATCATTTTCCCTGAAAATTTATTTTGCAGTTTAGAGTCATAAATATTTTGTGAATTCTTAACCTCATGAAAATCTGAAGTGCAAAGCATTCTGAAAAATCATGTAACTTACTTACTGGTTCCTCTGTTCAAGAAAGAAGGCCATACGGTAGCTCTGTTTCAAGCTTTTTTTTTTTTTTTTTTTTTTTTTTTTGAGACGGAGTCTTGCTCTGTCGCCCAGGCTGGAGTGCAGTGGCCGGATTCAGCTCACTGCAAGCTCCGCCTCCCAGGTTTACGCCATTCTCCGGCCTCAGCCTCCCGAGTAGCTGGGACTACAGGCGCCTGCCACCTCGCCCGGCTAGTTTTTTGTATTTTTTTAGTAGAGACGGGGTTTCACCGTGTTAGCCAGGATGGTCTTGATCTCCTGACCTTGTGATCCGCCCGTCTTGGCCTCCCAAAGTGCTGGGATTACAGGCTTGAGCCACCGCGCCCGGCCTCAAGCTTTTTAAGGAACTGCCACACTGTTCTCCATTGTGGTTGTACTAGTTTACTTTCCCACCAATAGTGTATAAGAGTTCACTTTCCTCTGCATGCTTCCCAGCATTTATTTTTTGTCTTTTTGATAATAGCCATTCTAAATGGAATGAGATGACACCTTATTGTGGTTTTGAATTGCATTTCCCTGATGATTTGTGAGGTTGAGTATTTTTCTAACTATTTTTTTGTCCATTTGTATTCCTTCTTTTGAGAAATGTTTGTTTAGATCATTTGCTCATTTTTAAAAATTTAACTTTTATTTTAAGTTCCGGGGTACACGTGCAGGTTTGTTATATTGGTAAACGTGTGCCATGAGGGTTTGTTGTACAGATTATTTTGTCACCCAGGTATTAAGCCTAGAATTCATTATCTTTTTTTCCTGATCCTCTCCCTCCTCCCATCCTTCACCCTCTGATAGGCCCCAGTGTGTGTCATTCTCTCCTATGTGTCCATGTATTCTCATCATATAGCTCCCACTTATAAGTGAGAACATGCAGTATTTGGTTTTCTGTTTCAGTATTAGTTTGCTAAGGATAATGACCCCCAGCTCCATCCACGTTTCTGCAAAAAGACATGATCTTGTTTTTTTATGGCTGCATAATATTCCATGGTATATATGTACCACATTTTCTTTAGCCATCTGTTATTGATGAACATTTAGGTTGATTCCATGTCTTAGATATTGTGATTAGTGCTACATTGAACATACGTGTGCATGTGTCTTTATGATAGAATGATTTATATTCTTTTGGGTATATACTCAGTTATGGGATTGCTGGGTCAAATGGTATTTCTATCTTTAGGTCTTTGAAGAATTGCCACACCGTCTTCCACAATGGTTGAACTAATTTACACTCCGATCAACAGTGTATAAGCATTTTTTTCTTCACAACCTTGCCATCATCTGTTATTTTATGACTTTTTAATAATAGCTATTCTGACTGGTGTGAGATGGTATCCCATTGGGGTTTTGATGTGCATTTCCCTAACGAGCACTGATGCTGAGCTTTTTTTTGTATGATAGTTGGCTACATGTACGTCTTGTTAGAAAGTGTCTGTAAACGTCCTTTGGCCACTTTTAAATGGTGTTGTTTTATTCTTGTAAATTTGTTTAAGTTTCTTATAGATGCTGGATATTAGAATTTTGTCAGATGTATAGTTTGCAAAATTTTTCTCCTGTTTGTAGGTTTCCTGTTCACTCTGTTGATATTTTCCTTTGTTGTGCAGAACTCTTTCATTAGATCCCATTTTTAAATTTTTGCTTTTGTTGAATTTGCTTTTGGTGTCTTCATCATTAAATCTTTGCCCATTCCTGTATCCAAAATGGTATTGACTAGATTATTTTTCGGAGTTTCATGTAGCTTCAGTTTTTACATTTAAGTCTTTAATTCATCTTGCGTTAATTTTTGTGTATGGAGAAAGGAAGGGGTCCAGGTTTAATCACCTGCATATGGCTAGCCAGTTTTCTCAGCACCATTTATCGAATAGAAAGTCCTTTCCCCATTGTTTGTTTTTGAAAGATTTATCAAAGACCAGATAGTCATAGGTGTGCAGCATTATTTCTGGGTTCTCTCTTCTGTCCCATTGTTCTATGTGTCTGTATTTGTAGCAGTACCATGCTGTTTTGGTTACCGTAGACCTGTAGTATAGATTGAAGTTAGGTAGCGTGATGACTCCAGGTTTGTTCTTTTTGCTGAGTATTGCCTTGGCTATTTGGATTCTCTTCTGATTCCACCTGAATTTTCAAAAAAAAATTTTTTCTAATTCTGTGAATAATGTCAATGCTAATTTTAATAAAAATAGCATTGAATTTATAAATTGCTTTAGTCATGTGGCCGTTTTAAAAATATTGTTTCTTCCTATCCATGAGCATGGAATGTTTTTTTAAATTTGTTCATGCCATCTCTAATTTCTTTGATCAATGGTTTACAGCTCTCCTTGTAGAGATCTTTCACTTCCTTGGTTAGCTGTATTATTAGATATTTGTTTGTGTGTGTGTGTGTGTGGTAATTGTGATATGGTTCTCAGCTTGACTGGTGCTGTAAAGGAATGCTAGAGACTTTTTACACATTAATTTTGTATCCTGAAACTTTGCTGAAGTTGTTTAAGGAACTTTTGGGCTGAGACTGTGGCGTTTTCTAGATATAGGGATTATGTCGTCTGCAAACAAGGATAGTTTGACTTCCTCTCTTTCTATTTGGTTACCTTTTCTTTCTTTCTTTTACCTGGCTGGTCTGGCCATGACTGCAATACCACATTGAATAGGAGTAGTGAGACAGGGCATCCTTGTATTGAGCCAGTTTTCAAGGGAAATGCTTCCAGTTTTTGCCCATTCATTATGTTGTTGTCTGTGAATTTGTCATAGATGGCTCTCATTATATTGAAGTATGTTCCTTCAATACCTAGTTTATTGAGAATTTCTAACATGAAAGGATGTTGAATTTTATTGAAGGCCTCTTCTGCAACTACTGAAATTATTATGTGTTTTTTTTTCCTTTAATTCTGTTTATGTGATGAATCACATTCATTTGCATATGTTAAACCAAACTTGCCTCCCAGAGATAAAGCCTACTTGATCATGGTGGATAAGCTTTTTGATGTGCTTCTGGATTCAGTTTGCCAGCATTTTTTTGAGGATTTTTGCGTTAATGTTGATCAAGGATATTGGCCTGAAGTTTTTGTTGTTATTGTTGTCATGTCGCTGCCAGCTTTTGGTATCAGGATGATGCTGCCCTTATATAATGAGTTAGGAGGAGTCCTTCCTCCTCAATTTTTGGAATAGTTTCAGCAGGAATGGTACCAGCTCTTTTTTGTACAATTTAAATAAAATCAATGAATCCAAGAGCAGTTTTTTTTTTTAAATTAATGAAATAGACCACTACCTAGGCTAATAAAGAAGAAAAAAAAAGAATATTGAAATAAACACAATGAAAAATGACAAGTGAGACATTACCACTGACCCCACAGAATACAAACAACCATCAGTGACTATTTTGAACCCTTCTATCCACATAAACTAGAAAATCTGAAGGAAATGGATAAATCCCTGGACACATATACCCTTCCATACTGAACCAGGAAGAAATACAATTCCTGAACCGACTAATAATGAGCTCTCTAACTGAGTTGGTAATACAATACATAGCCTACCAACCAAAACATAAGTGCAGAACCATTGCTTAATTGTGTTTTTTATTTTTTATTTTTTTTTTCTGGTGAGATGTTTGGGTTCCTTGTATATTCTATATATCAACTCCTGTCAAATGAGTAATTTGCAAATATTTTCTCTAATTCTGTAGGTTGTATTTTTACTTTTTTGCTGTGCAGAAGCTTTATAGTTTGATAAAATCCCATTTGCTTATTTTTGCATTTGCATTTGAGGTCTTATCAAGTTAGGTGTTCAACAACAGATGAATGGATAAAGAAAATGTCACACACACACACACACACACACACACACACACAATAGGATGCTATTCAGTCATGTAAAAGAATTCTGTCATTTTCAGCAACATGGATGAAACTGGAGGACTTTATGTCCTCCAACAAACTAGGGAAAGATAATTAAACAATGCATGTCTTTATTTATATATGGAGGCTAAACAAATTTGATCTCATAGAAGCAAAAAGTAGAACAGAGGATGTTAGAAGTTGGTAATAATGGAAGGAATGAAGGAATAGAGATAGATTTGTTAAAGGTTATAGGGTTATAAGCTAGATAATGATAACACATTCTAGTGTTCCATACCACTGTAGGATGGCTATAGTTAGCTATATTACATAATTTCAAGCAGTTGGAAGGAAGATATTCAGTGTTGCAAACACAAATAAATGATACATGTTTAAGATGATGGATATGCTAATTACCCTGATCTAATGACTTCACATTATATGTATTGAAACATCACGATGTACCCTGTGTAAAATTAGTATTTGTCCATTATAAAAGTAAAATAAAAAAGAAAGAAGGCAAACATGAAGGAAAAAGTTAAAAAATATGTTGTGTGCTATAGTATAGTTATTTTTTAGTTATATTGATGAACACAGTATTTTTAAGCATTGCTCCAAAGTTACTAATAGATTTATAAATTTCCTTCGAAGATAGTATGAATAATATTAATTTAACTCACAGGCCTTCTTTGTCTCTACCCTACTCAAGGGGGCCTTATCTCAACTCTACATAAATCTGTGAAACTAGAGAAGTACCAGTTCTATCCACTCTATGAACTTTCCATACTTCTCTTTCATATTTCTCCTGCCTGCCATATCAGTAAATTTTATGTTTATTTTTATAAACTAATTTAGAACATAAATGACTCAAACTGTTATATTGCTAGACAAATCCACATTAAAATATAAAAGCTCCCAGCAAAACAAAGGTCCAGAAAGGTTTTCCAATTTACATTGAGTAAATGGGGAAGATAAATGTAGAGGTAAATGATCTTTTTGAATAGATCCTGAAGTCACACCAGAGGTGACAGAATGTGCTGCATAATAAGCCTAAATCAGATATAGTGTAACTTACATCAACAGAAGCATTTTTTGTCTCTCCCATGAAATTGATTTAGGGAGATGGGCTACGTGGATAAGGATAAGTTGAGAGTAACAGGGGAAGTTTTATGTAAAATATTTTTTTAAAATATAAGTGTTACTTAAACATGTTTCAACTCTCATACTCCAGAGAGAAAAGTGTTTTTTTGTAAATACAAGCATTATATTAAAGTACACTATGCATGTAGAAATTAATACAGATCAAAGTGTATAGACTGATAGTTTTTTTGTTTTTGTTTTTGTTTTTTTTTTTAATTTTCAAAACAAACTCACCTAGGTAACAAGCAATAAGGTCAAGAAATAGAACATAAGCAGAAAACCAGGGTTGCCTAACATTCACTTCCATCAGTATATCTGTATAACCATATTATAACTTCTAATACAAAAGACTAGCTTTGTCTTTTTGAATTTCATATAAATACAGTTACACAAACTGTACCCTTCTGTGTCTGGTTTATTTCACTCAACATAACATTTATGGAGTTCCATTAATTGTTGTAGCTTGTTATTGTCATTGCCATATGATAGCGCATTGTATAAATATACTATAAGGTTTATCCAGTTTGGGACTATTATGAATAGTGCTTCTATGAACACATCTTTTGATGCATATATATATGCATTTATGTTTAGTATATAACCTAAGTTTATACGTTACATACATTAGTAGATGCTGCCCTAGAATTTTTCAAAATGGTTGTAATAATTTATACTTTCACCAGCTATGATTATTGCAATCATTTTACAACTTCACTAGTACTTGCTATTCCGTGCAATTTTCATTTACATCATTTTCCCAATGTGCTTTGTACGAACCATAATACTAGAATTTTCTTAAGTTATATATTGCAAAGACTATCAATCTGCAGTGAAGCAACTGGCTGGAATAGATGATCATGATACTTGTCCCCATACCTCCTTTCTCCATCCCATATCTGAGCTCCTTAGGCAATGAGAAAAAGAGAAGATAATGAAGATGGCCTTAATTCAAATTCTGGGGTCCACTGTGGCAAAACAAGACTATGATTTCTAGAAGATACCATAAATATCAGAGCTTTGTGGTTCTCATTTATGCATCTGCTGATGGGTTGTTGGGAACCTGGGTTCTATTTTCAAAGAGCTTGTGTTTATTAAAAAACTTTTGAATAATGCCTTTGCCAGTTGTGCTTGGCAGAATGGGCTGAAACAGGGAGGACATGAGGCAGGCCAGTTCAATAAAAAGTGCTGCACTATTATAAGATCATATACTGAGAAGAATATGTTGGAGAAAAAACTCAACAATTTTAGGTGTTTAAATCTTGAATCTTCCTCAAAATGAGTCTTTATCCTTAAAATTACTTAACTCTTAACTTGAATTAATTTACTTCCAAAAATTTACCCTGAATACAAAATGCTATATATGTCAGCTTAAAGAGATCTGAGGAGTGTTTTGGGCCATTTGACTCTGAGACTGAAACTAAATGTCATTTTATAATTTTGCCCTGAGTGTTTCTAAATTTCAGCCATAAGAGGTAAATAGAAACAAATCTATTTCCCTAACAACTTTGGCCAACTGAATAAAGCATGATATGCTTAGAGAACATGCCGAGTCTTTAGAGTTAGTCAAACAGATCTAATTTTGAACTTAACAGCTAAGTTACTTCTCAGAGCCTTAATTACTTTATTTGGCAATTTGGAATAGCCTAGGTTGGTTGACATGGGAACTGTGATGACTAAATTAAATTACTAATGTAAAATCCTTGGCACACATTGAGAATGCTATAAATGGTAGATAACATTGCTAAAGTTTAATATAAGTTAGGTTTTAAATTTTGAATTCTTATGGATACCAAAATTGCATAAATTGCATTGTGTTTTCCCATATATTTTATACTCGTTTATGACATTCAGATTCAAATATCATATTTTATATGACATAATTTTGAATAATTTTCCTAGGTAAAATAAAATTTGCTAACAGTTTTCTCATTCTGTTTGGATTATAAAAACGTGCATATATTCTAGTAGTAGTAGTTATCATTTATGCAGCTTATGCTCTAAGTTTCCCAAGATTATGGAAATTATAATTTGACGGTATAATTACTTTGACCTGAAAGACCAATATCTCAAATATCAAATATTCCTTTTATAGTTAAGCTACTTTTGTGGGTGTGATTTGGTGAGAGTAATTGACCTCTACATAGTTCCTTAGTTATAACCAATACCACAGATTCAATACTGTCTGGTTACGTATGTTTACTACCTATGAGTTCTAATGTTTCAACTAAGTACAACTATTTTAATCAATACATAACACAGCAAAACTAGAATTGGCAGATGGGTGAGCAAATCTTGATCATTGAAATAAAAGAACTAAAAGGAAGACTATTCATTTTTATATAAGTATTAGGGAACTTTTTTGTCTTAATCTGTTCTGTGCTACTGTACCAGAATACCAAGACTGGGTAACTTATCATGAATGGAAATGTAATAGCTTACAGACCTGAAGGCTGGAAAGTCCAACATAAAGGTGGTGACATTCTGACAAGGGCCTTCTTGTTGTCTCATTACATGGGTGAAGGACACAGAGGAAAAAGGGAACCAAACTCATTCTTTCATAATTGCATTAATACCACCCATAATACTGGGTGGCTTAATCACATCTTAATGGTCTCATATCTTAATACTTTTACAATGGCAATTAACTTTCAACATGAATTTTGGAGGGGGCAAACATTCAAACTCTAGAAATTTTCTACCAAGATGGCGTGGTACTATCATTAGTGGCAGGCAGTATAGATTTAGGAAACTTGTGTAAGCTGCTTTTAATAGAAAACAACATTAAAAATAGATCTTCAAAAAGCCATTTTGGTAAATCTTAGTAATTAATCTATTAATTTTTGTGTTTGAGATGACAACAATAATTGGTTCACAGGCTCATGGCAGTTAATATTGATCAATTTTTAATTCAAGTCTATGTATATAAGCCTGTCAATTATTGGGAAAAACAGAAAGAATGTTGTTTCAATCCTCAAGAACCTAAGGTAAATAGTCAATGTAGTTCTGTTTATGAGTCATCAACACTTGTACTGTCTTGGCTACCTTTGTAATAAATTTGAATATTGAATTATCTTTTAAAAATTAATTACATGTATATATGATATACTGGGGCTCAAATATTCATCATTCTGCTCTCAGGGGTTGAGGACACAGGTATATAATTGACCAATTGCAAAGAAGTATGCCAAATTCTATTGTACTGGGTATGAATTGTGCTCCATGATTCTCATAGGCTAATTGTAGGAATAATTAAGGAATAAGCCAGTATCAGCAGTGTCAAAAGTATGTCCTCCATTTGGTTTAGAAATTTAGAACCTATGCGAGAAGCTAAAATCAAATAGATACATAATGGGATTACAACACTAAAAATAATAACTTACACATGAATAACACTAAATGAATTATTTTTCAGTTCACCTGTATTATGGTTTTTTAATGTACTTTTTACAAAGGACAATTGTGTGCCAGAGCTTACTTTAATTACTTCAGTTAATCCATTTAACATTTATTTATTGATATTGACACACACACACATATACACTCCTTACATTATAGTAGATGAATGAAGAGAAAGGAATTAAAATTTCCTAAGGAAGTAACTAAAAAATATAAGTACAACTGATAGGTTAAGAAAAGTGAAGTTTTATGATATGCCTTACTATAACCATAAAAAGCAGAAAAAAAAGTATAAGAAAATAATAGAAGCCAAAGACAAAGGCAACACATAGAAAACAGTAATGAATATGATAAATACGAATCCAACAACATGATTAATTACTATGATCTAGATATACCAAATAAATGACAGAGATTGTGAGTGAATAAAAAAAGACCCAACTATGTATTGTGTATAAGATACCTACTCTAAATATAAAGAAACAAGTTGATTTAAAGTAAATAGATGAAGAAAGATACCCCATGCTAATGCTAATCAAAACAAAGTGGGAGTAACTATATTAATTTCAGACACAGCAGATTTCAGAGCAAAGAAATTTATATAATAATAACGGGGTCAATTCTCCAAGAAGGAGGCATTATATAATAATAATGGGGTCAATTCTCTAAGAAGATGTAGAAATCTTTAGGGTGTACATGCTTAACAACAGAGCATCAATATTTGTGTGGCAAAAACTACAATGAGAAATAGATAAACCCACTGTTATAATAGGAGAACTTTTTTAAAAATCAGAAATGAACATATCCAACTGGCAGAGAATCAGTGAGGATTTAGCTGAACCCAACAATATCAAGAATCAACTGGATATAACAGACTTCTATATATTTTTTAAAATCCAACAACAACAGAATACACATTTCAAAAATATTATTAGCCAAGTAAAAATAAAAACAACACTGATCAAAAATTTGTGAGATGCAGCAAATCAGTGCTTAGAGAAAAATGTATAGCGTTGAGAACATATATTAGGAAAGAAGAAATATCAAAAATAAATCACCACAACTTTATCTTTGAAAACTGGGAAAGAAGAAAATTAAATCCAAAGTAAGCAGAAGAAAAAAATAATAAAATTAGAGCAGAAATCAATCAGATTAAAAACATAAAATCAAGAAAACCAAAAGCTACATATTTGAAAAGATGAATAAAATCAGTAAGCCTCTAGCTAGGGTAAGAGAAATGTAGCTGTAAGACTCATATCAGAAATGAAAGAGGAGACATCACGGTATAACTCATGTATAGTAACAAGATTATAAAGGAATACCATGGACAACTTGATTCCCACAAATTTGGTAAGTTATAGGAAATGAAAAATTTCCTTGAAAGACATAATCTGCCAAAACTCACACAAGAAAAAAACATACAATTTTAAGTGGCCTATGTCTATTAAAGAACTTGAATCCATAATTAAATGTTTAAAGCAGAAAGCACAGGCACAGATGCATTCACTGATGATTTCTACCAAACTTCCAATGAAGAAATTATACCAATTCTCTATATGCTACTTCACAAGGTAGAAGTAATATTTTCTAAACCATTCTATGAGGCTAATGCCCTGGTACCAAAACCAGGCAAAAACATCACAAGACAAGAAAACAACAGAGTAATATCTGAAATAAAAAATAAATGCAAAATCCTCAAAAAATATTAGCAATCAAATCCAACAATATATAAAATATTATACACAATAACCAAGTGGAATTTATCTTAGATATCAAGGCAGATACAATACTTGGAAATCAATTGATGTAAAGAAGAAAAGTCATATGATCATTTCAAAAACATTTGACATAATCTAACACCTATATATGATAAATAGAAGTCTCAGTAAACTAGGAATAGAAGAAAACTTCTTCAACTTAATCAAGAATATCTATCAAATTCTTACAGTAAACATTCAGCTAAATGTACAGAAACTAAAAGCTTTCATGCTAATATTTACCACAAAGCATTGATGTCCCCTCTCACCACTAGTTTTCAACATTATAGTGGAAGTACTAGCTAATTCAGTAAGATCAGAAAAGGAAACAAAAGGTATACGTAAGGAGAAAGAAGAAATAAAACTATCTTTGTTCACAGATGACATGATTGTCTATGTAGAAAATGTGAAAGAATAGACCAAAATCGTCCTCATATCATTAATAAGCAATTACAGCAAGAATACAGGATATAAGGATATATACAAAATCAAACATTCCCATATATCAGCAATAAACAAAATTAGAATTAAAATTTTAAAACTTATATTATTTTCATTAGCACCAAAAAGCCTCACTTTTAAATTTAACAAAAATGTGCAAAACGTATATGTGTAAAATTACAAAACTCTGATGAAAGAAGTCTAAAAGAACTAAATGTAAAGATATTCAGTGTTCATGGATAAAGACTCAATATTGTCAAGATGTCAGTTCTACCCAACTTGATAAATAAATTCAATGCAATCTTAATTTACTTTGCAGAAATAGACACAATTATTCTGAAGTTTATATATACAGCAAAAGTCCCAGACTACCCACCACAATATTGAAGAAGAACAAAATTAAGTCTGACACTACCTGAGTGTAAAACTTATTTATTATAAAGCTACAGTAATTAAAATAATGTGGTATTGGTAAAAGAATAGACAAATGGTTCTCCCAACATAGTGTTTCAGCTCAGAGAACAGACAGACTGCCTCCTCAAGTGGGTCTCTGACCCCTGTGCAGCATAACTTGGAGACACCTCCCAGTAGGGGCCAACTGTCACCTCATACAGGTGGGTGCCCCTCTGGCATGAAGCTTCCAGAGGAAGGATCAGGCAGCAATATTTACTGTTCTGCAATATTTGCTGTTCTGCATCCTCCGCTGGTGATACACAGGCAAACAGTGTCTGGAGTGGATCTCCAGGAAACTCCAGCAGACCTGCAGCTGAGGGACCTGACTGTTAGAAGGAAGACTAACAAACAGAAAGGAATAGCATCAACATCAACAAAAGGACATCCACACCAAAACCCCTATGTAGGTCACCAACATCAAAGACCAAAGGCAGATAAAACCACGAAGATGGGGAGAAACCAGAGCAGAAAAGCTGAAAATTATAAAAACCAGAATGCCTCTTCTCCTCCAAAGGATCACAACTCCTCACCAGCAATAGAACAAAACTGGATGGAGAATAACTTTGATGAGCTGACAGAAGTAGGTTTCAGGAGGTCGGTAAAGATGTTTGAACCCATCGCAAGGAAGCTAAAAACATTGAAAAAAAGATTAGACAAATGGCTAACTAGAATAAACAGTGTAGAAAAGACCTTAAATGACCTGATGGAGCTGAAAACCATGGCACAAGAACTATGTGACACATGCACAAGCTTCAGTAGCTGATTTGATCAAGTGGAAAAAATGGTATCAGTGATTGAAGATGAAATCAATGAAATAAAGTGAGAAGAGAAGTTTATAGAAAAAAGAGTAAAAATAAAAGAACAGAGCCTCCAAGAAATATGGGACTATGTGAAAAGACCAAATCTGTGTTTGATTGGTATACGTGAAAGTGACTGGGAGAAAGGAACCAAGTTGGAAAACACCCTTCAGATTATTATTCAGGAGAACTTCTCCAACCTAGCAAGGCAGGCCAACATTCAAATTCAGCAAATACAGAGAACACCACAAAAATGCTCCTTGAGAAGACAAACCCCAAGACACATAATTGTCAGATTCACCAAGGTTGAAATGAAGGAAAAAATATTAAGGGCATCCAGAGAGAAAGGTCGGGTTACCCACAAAGGGAAGCCCATCAGACTAACAGTGGATCTCTCAGTAGAAACTCTGCAAGCCAGAAGAGAGTGGGGGACAATATTCAACATTCTTAAAGAAAAGAATTTTCAACCCAGAATTTCATATCCAGCCAAACTAAGCTTCATCAGTGAAGGAGAAATAAAATCCTTTACAGAGAAGCAAACTCTGAGAGATTTTGTCACCCCCAGGCCTGCCTTACAAGAGACCCTGAAGGAAGCAATAAACATGGAAGGGAACAACCGGTACCAGTCACTGCAAAAACATGCCAAATTGTAAAGACCATCAATGCCACAAAGGAACTGCATCAACTAATGAGCAAAATAGCCAGCTAACATCATAATGACAGGATCAAATTCACACATAACAATATTAATCTTAAATGTAAGTGGGCTAAATGCTCCAATTAAAAGACACAGACTGGCAAACTGGATAAAGAGTCAAGATCCATCAGTGGGCTATATTCAGGAGACCCATCTCACATGGAGGGACACACATAGGCTCAAAATAAAGGGTTGGAGGAAGATCTACCAAGCAAATGGAAAGAAAAAAAAAAAAAAAAAAAGCAGGGGTTGCAATTCTGGTCTCTGATAAAACAGACTTTAAACCAATAAAGATCAAGAGACAAAGCCATTACATAATGGTAAAGGGATCAAATCAAAAAGAAGAGCTAACTATCCTAAATATATATGCACCCAATTCATAAAGCAAGGAGCACCCAGATTCATAAAGCAAGTCTTTAGAGACCTACAAAGAGAGTTAGACTCCCACACAATAATAATGAGAAAATTTAATACTCCACTGTTAATATTAGACAGATCAATGAGACAGAAGATTAACAAGGAAATCCAAGACTTGAACTCAGCTCCACACCAAGTCTATCAAATAGACATCTACAGAACTCTCCACTCCAAATCAACAGAATATACAATCTTCACAGCCCACATCACACTGATTCCAAAACTGACCACATAGTTGGAAGTAAAGCACTCCTCAGCAAATGTAAAAGAACAGAAATCACAACAAACTGTCTCTCAGACCACAGTGCAGTCAAATTAGAACTCAGGATTAAGAAAATCACTCAAAATCGCACAACTACATGGAAACTGAACAACCTGCTCCTGAATGACTACTAGGTAAATAATGAATTGAAGGCAGAAATAAAGATGTTCTTTGAAACCAATGAGAACAAAGACATAGTGTATCAGAATCTCTGGGAAATATTTAAAGCAGCATGTAGAGGAAAATTTATAGCACGAAATGCCCACAAAATAAAGCAGGAAAGATCTAAAATCGACACCCTAACAACACAACTAAGAGAAATAGAGAATCAAGAGCAAACAAATTCAAAAGCTAGCAGAAGGCAAGAAATAACTAAGATAAAAGCAGAACTGAAGGAGATAGAGACACAAAAAACTCTTAAAAGATCAACAAAATGACAGCTAACAAGACTAATAGAGAATAAAAGAGAGAAGAATCAAATAGACACAAAAAAATATGATAAAGGGGATATCACCACCGATCCCACAGAAATACAAACTACCATCAGAGAATATTATAAACACCTCTATGCAAATAAACTAGGAAATCTAGCAGAAATGGATAAATTCCTGGACACATACACCCTCCCAAGACTAAACCAGGAAGAATTTGAATCTCTGAATAGACCAATAACAGGTTCTGAAATTGAGGCCATAATTAACAGCCTGCCAACCAAAAATGTCCAGGACCAGATAGATTCACAGCCAAATTCTACCAGAAGTACCGAGAGGAGCTGGTACCATTCCTTCTGAAACTACTCCAATCAATAGGAGCAGAGGGAATCCTCCCTAACTCATTTTATGAGGCCAGCATCATCCTGATACCAAAGTCTGGCAGAGATACAACAAAAAAAGAGAATTTTAGACCAATACCCCTGATGAACATTGATGTGAAAATCTTCAATACAATATGGCAAACCAAATTCAGCAGCACATCAAAAAGCTTATTCACCACGATCAAGTCAGCTTCATCCCTGGGATGCAAGGCTGCTTCAACATACACAAATCAATAAACATAATCCAACACATAAACAGAACCAACGACAAAAACTACGTGATTATCTCAATAGATGCAGAAAAGACCTTCAACAAAATTCAACAGTGCTTCGTGCTAAAAGCTCTCAATAAACTAAGTATTGATGGAACGTATCTCAAAATAATAAGAGCTATTTATGACAAACCCACAGCCAATATCATACTGAACAGGCAAAAAGTGGAAGCATTCCCTTTGAAAACTGGCACCAGACGGGGATGCCCTCTCTCTCCACTCCTATTCAACACACTGTTGGAAGTTTTGGCCAGGGTAATCTGGCAGGGGAAAGAAATAAATGGTATTCAATTAGGAAAAGAGGAAGTCAAATTGTTCCTGTTTGCAGATGACATGATTGTATATTTAGAAAACCCCATCGTCTCAGCCCAAAATCTCCTTAAGCTGATAAGCAACTTCAGCAGTCTCAGGATACAAAATCAGTGTGCAAAAATCACAAGCATTCCTATACACCAACAACAGACAGAGAACGAAATCATGGGTAACTCCCATTCACAATTGCTACAAAGGCAATAAAATACCTATGAATCCAACTTACAAGGGATGTGAAGGACCTCTTCAAGGAGAACTGCAAACCACTGCTCAATTAAATAAAAAAGGATACAAACAAATGGAAGAACATTCCATGCTCATGGATAGGAAAAAGCAATATCGTGAAAACGGCCATATTGCCCAAGGAAATTTTTAGATTCAATGCCATTCCCATCAAGCTCCCAATAACTTTCTTCACAGAATTGGAAAAAACTACTTTAAAGTTCATATAGAACCAAAAAAGAGCCCACATTGTCAAGACAATCCTAAGCCAAAAGAACAAAGCTGGAGGCATCACGCTACCTGACTTCACACTATACTACAAGGCTACAGTAACGAAAACAGCATGGTACCGGTACCAAAACAGAGATATAGACCAATGGAACAGAAGAGGGTCCTCAGAAATAACACCACACATCTACAACCATCTGATCTTTGACAAACCTGACATAAACAAGAAATGGGGAAAGGATTCTCTATTTAATAAATGGTGCTGGGAAAACTGGCTAGCCATATGTAGAAAGCTGAAACTGGATGTCTTCCTTACACTGTATACAAAAATTAATTCAAGGTGGATTAAGACTTAATGTTAGACCTAAAACCCTAGAAGAAAACTAGGCAATGCCATTCAGGACATAGGCATGAGTAAGCTTCATGACTAAAACAACAAAGGCAATGGCAACAAAAGCCAAATTTGACAAATGGATCTAATTAAACTAAAGAACTTCTGCAAAGCAAAAGAAACTACCATCAGAGTGAATACGTTACCTATAGAATGGGAGAAAATTTTTGCAATCTATCCATCAGACTAAGGGCTAATATCTAGAATCTACAAAGAACTTAAACAAATTTACAAGGAAAAAAAAAAACCCACAAACAACCCCAACAAAAAGTGGGCAAAGGATACAAACAGACACTTTTCAAAAGAAGACATTTATGCAGCCAACAGACACATGAAGAAAACCCTCATCATCACTGGTCATCAGATAAATGCAAATCAAAACCACAATGAGATACCATCTCACACCAGTTAGAATGGCAATCATTAAAAAGTCAGGAAACAACAGATGCTGGAGAGGATGTGGAGAAATAGGAATGCTTTTACACTGTTGGTGGGAGTGTAAACTAGTTCAACCATTGTGGAAGACAGTGTGGCAATTCCTCAAGGATCTAGAACTAGAAATATCATTTGATCCAGTGATCCAATTACTGGGTATATACCCAAAGGATTATAAATCATGCTGCTATAAAGACACATGCACATGTACATTTATTGTGGCACTATTCACAGTAACAAAGACTTGGAACCAATCCAAATGTCCATCAATGATAGACAGGATTAAGAAAATGTGGCACATATACACCATGGAATACTATGCAGTGATAAAAAAGGATGAGTTCATGTCCTTTGGTGGTTAGGGACATGGATGCAGCTGAAAACCATCATTCTGAGCAAACTATCGCAAGGACAGAAAACCAAACCCTACACGTTCTCACTCATAGGTGGGAATTGAACAATAAGAACACATGGACACAGGAAGGGGAACATCACACACTGGGGCCTGTCGTTGGGAGGAAGGCGGGGGAGGGATAACACTAGGAGATATACCTAATGTAAATGACGAGTTAATGGGTGCAGCAAAGCAACATGGCACATGTATACATACGTAATAAACCTGCACGTTTTGCACATGTTCCCTCGAACTTAAAGTATAATAATAAAAACATATTTTAGCTACTGGTGTGACAAATAGCTACAGTCAGTCACATTCCTAATAAAGCCAAATAACTACTATACATACATTCTAACAAAATTTATATCTGCTCAAAAGTATATCACATTTTGCTTTTGATCTAATTTTATATTTTATAAAAAAGTTACTAACATAATGTACACTGTGGTTTGTTATTGCATTAAAATCATATTTAAAGTGGACCGTTTTTGCCCAGTTAGACTACTTTACAGACAATAGTAACAGAAAAACTAATCCAAACTGAATTATTTGTGAATAAAGCTGAGTCTTACTTCAGAGATGTACAATGACATAAAGCTCAATTTACCTAAGATTTCCTCATTATTCCCTTCCTCTGTGTGTTGGTTTCACTAAAATTAGTTTTGTAATTAGCAAAAATGGTTCTATATATTTTTCAAATACCATCCTTACCGTATTGGCTTAATTTGTGTCACAAATCTTGACTTTTGCTCCATTTGACTGGCTTGAGGCATAGGCCTATTTCTAAATTAATTGTTCTCTCTAGGTTATTTCATATGCTGATTACCCTAGAACAGGTAAGATACCTCAGTTTTATACGAATAGTGCCATTTCCTCCAAAACCTCACGGATTCACAAACAAAAATCAGAGATTTTCAAGAAAGAAAAGGAGAGCATTCATATGGGGAACAGATAACAAAACTATACACTATATATATTTTTTCATTTTATTGAAACCAGAGGAATTATAATGTTGTGGTGAGAAATGGATTAATGGGCTGGGCTTCTCTGTCACTGAATTCTTTTTATGTGACTTTTCACATTGTTATACTTAGAGTTTTAAAATGACAGAAGGATTTGATCTCCGTATTGAATTTGAGAAAATTTCTCAGGGTTTTACAACTGTGAAGAGTTCCCATAATGTTCCTAATTTGTACATGGACGCAATGACTTAAATGGTTGTGCTTAGGACTGGTTCTTACAACATCATCTACCTCAACTATACACAGCACGCTGTTTAGACATAAGTGCTTTCACATCTCCTGTACAATTATTCCCCCAGAAATTTATTTACATTGTAAAAATATTTGACCTTTTCTTTTTTTTTTTTTTTTTTTTTTTTTTACCATTAACCAGTTCAAAATCATTGCAAAATGCCAGAAAAATATTATTCTTTTTGTTTCTCAGAATCTAAATTTTGTAGAACAACTAATAAATATCTGAATTATGAGTTTCAGGTTTTTTAAAAAAATTAGTATTTATGTTGCAAGTTAGTTAAAGAACTTTTTAGGAGGACAGGAAGTTAAATATTGGAATATCACCTTTTCTCAAACACTAGAAGCAGGCACTGTGGGAGACTGCCCTAGATAGCTACCATTACAGAGGGAGAGTACCTAGCCAGGGCCTGGTAAAGCAAGGGCAGTCTGTGCATACAGCTTAGTAGTAGCTTGTTTCTTATGTGGGAATACAACCTTTTCACCTGGGATTCAAAAATGTACAACTGACCTGTTGTCTGTAAGTATGTGAGCTCTTGCTGCCACACTCTAGATAGGTCGCCTTCACTCTCTATTACTCCCGCTGTTATCTTTCACTTGATTTATTTTCCAGACTTTTATAGGATGCTGAATCATAACAAATTTTTTTCTGTCTCTATTCAGAAGATCATGTATAATTCTTCTTGAAGAACAAATCACACCAACATGATCATGATGATATTTTTATTACTCCCAATCAAATACATATTTACATTGACTACATATATCAACTAAACACTCTTTGACTCTTCAGTTTATGAACATTTTATATTCCATAAAATGGAAAAGCACTTTTAACACAGTAATTGGTCAGCTATATTTGCACAATAATTTTGAAAGATTTTAAAACCAGTTTAAAAAATTATTAAGTTGATAGGTAAGTTGATTCTTTGTGGCAAATTGACTTTTATTAAATTGGCTTTCTGCAAATTTATCTACAAAAAATGTCTATTTCTCACATGAAACTATCTTTTAATTCAGTTACATGTGTACCACGACTTGCTTTTGTGAAGACAACTTTATATACAAGGACTGAAAGATCTTCCATTAAGAATCTTGTGTGTGTGTGTGTGTGTGTGTGTGTGTGTGAGAGAGAGAGAGAGAGAGAGATAGAGAGAGAGAGAGAGAGAGAGAGAGACAAAGCCTCACTCTGTTGCCCAGGCTGGAGTGGAGAGGTGCAATTGAGACTCATTGTAGCCTTGACCCCCCAGACTCAAGCTTTCCACCCACTTCAGCCTCTGGAGTAGCTGGGACCACAGGCATGCACCACCATGCCTGGAGTTTTTAAATTGTTTTTATTTTTTGTAGAGATGAGGTCTCCCCATGTTGTGATTCTCCTTTCTCGGCCTCCCAATGTGCTGGGATTACAGGCATGAACAACTTCACCAGGCCAAGAGTCATTAAACTTGTGTACATGTTGTGATATCAGTGAAAAACTGCAGGTACTGCTAAACTTACTAAACTTTGTTAACTACTTTGTTAAGTGAAAGTAGTGCTCAGTTTTATTAGAAATTAGTGAAATAAGTGTACAGTTTTTGCCCATACAGTTTCATGAACCGTCTGAAATCTATTCACAGATCCAAGGTTACAATGTCCTGGGAGTCTTACTCTAGAATGCTGGTCCACCCTGATTTCTATATCTTGGTCTCCATAACTTTTGTGTGGTGAGGAAGAACCTGTGTTGGACCTTTATGTTTCATTGCCTTAAGTAGAATGCCATTTCTCAAATGCTGGATGATTTCGGAGGAGAACAGAGTCTTACACTGTACAACAGTAGAGTTCTTGGAAACAAAAGGCCCCACCTGCTGGAAACGTGCCAAGTAAGAAATCATGAATTAGAAGTGGAGTTTGAGGGAAAAAAAAAAAAAAAAAAAAAATCTGAAAACCAACCTTAAAGGATAAATTTGATTTCCTGAGCAGTCTTGGTCATTATTATCCAAGGAGTATTTGTGAAAGGAAGCCTGAGAGCAGACATAGCAACTTGGCAGCCTGGTCAGGTTGGGGCTCAGCCCTTGTATTTAAACACTAAAATCAAATTGTCTTTCTCCTTACTAATAATTGGTAAGATGGGGCTTGTCAGTTATGTGATTGACTTCACTTACTTTTTATTGCTTTTTAAAAAAATTTCAATCTTTATTAAAGCTGTTTACATACATATTTAAAAATATTAAATAACTCTAAAACTAACTATTCTTTACTTTGCTTCTCCAAGTTCAGATATATTTATAGGTGGCTTATCTAGGGCAAATACCCAGAAAGAGACTTTCTTGCTTATATCAGGATATTTTAGTAATAGATACCTCCAAAGCCAAATTGTAATCTTCAAAAAATGTCAAGATCAAGGAAGACAAGAAAAGAAGACTGAAGAATTCTTCCAGATCGTAAACGCAGTGTAGTTCTCCATTGGATACCAGACTCTGGACTACAACTTTTTTTTTTTTTCTTTATGCTCTAAAGGACATTATTAGCATTATTGGTATGAGTAGTAAAGTAGAAATAGGCACTCAGGTATTTAGGAGTAATTCAGCAACTTACTCCCATATGATTCAGAATAACAATAGTAATAATGATAAGTATATAAAATAGAGACATGACAAAGCAATATAATAAAAGATTACAATTGAGATAGTATAAATGAAGGATAATCAACATGAAGGTCTTTTCACTATTTTTGCAATTTTCCCCCATAATTATAAACTTATTTGAAATTTTGAAAAGTCACTGTTAAAATTAAAGGAAAAAATAAGGAAATAAAGTAATTTATATTATTGTTTCTTATAGTTTCCATGTATTATTTATTTATAAGTTAATACTATAGGTTACTCAGGATCATATTTTACCACATTTTGTTTTATGTGTAACCTTGTTATTTGAGCTACATCTAATCCAAAAATTGCCCTGGTAATATATTTTTTCTTTATACCAAGAAATAATTTCAAAATTATTGAAAAGGTGCAATAATAATGCAAAGAACATTTTTACTAAACTGGAGGAAAGTAAGGTGAAGGGATAATGCATGATCACCCATAGATACTTGAGTACATTTCCTGTAAATGATAATTTTTCTACATTATCACAATATTACCTGAAAAACCTCCAAAATTAACACTGAAAAAAATGCTGTCATTTAGTCCACAGACTCTTGTCTAATATTTAATATAGTCTTAATATGGATAATATTGTTTTAGCATTAAACATTTCAGTATCTTATAGTCTGCAAACTCTTCTTCTAAACCTGTGAGAGATCGTGATGTAGTTTCCTATTTAAAAAGAGTGTTCTTTTAAACATTACATCTTCTAGTGTGTACCTTGGATGATAAGCCTTCCTCCTTACTATACCATTCTCGGCTAGATAAAATGTTTATATGTCCTTAATGCCTATTCTGTTTCTGGAGATTGAAGTAAATTGTTGACTCTCCACTAAGGGCTTAGGAAAGAGAACCTGAGCACTTATATGATTAGTTTGCTCGATTTTTCCTACTTAAAAACTTCATAATTTATACATTATAATCCAGGAAAGAATTTAACATGTCTGAAACCTAAAATAAAAGTGAGAGCAAAATGCTATTTTAGAAAACAACATCTCAGTTTGTTTCTAAATTAGTAATGTTCAAACTCTTAAGAATGAGTAATAATATAGCACCCAGATTTGTCACATATTTCCTAATATTTTTAAAGTGTCTCTATTTTTCTTTCTTTTCTTGGCATATATTGCACTTGTTTCCCTTTTTATAGCAGTCATCTTAGGATCTAAAATGGGGCACTCAAAGTTATATGAAATGCAAAATATGTTTCTGCATTTGTGATTTTGTTTGCAGAATATAACCACAAGAATTAATTCCCCATCAATACTATTTGATTTACACAAAAATACTAAGTAATTATACATTTTTCATTTAAGAATTGCCTTAAAAATTAACATGTCGTTTTCAGGATAAAATTAAAGAAAGAAAATATTTAAATGAGGTTATATGCCAAAGAAATGTTTATACTATTGAAAAAGAATTAAGGGAGAGGAAATTTAGTTCAAAACCTCTGGTATGTTTGGTAAGATAATAAAGAGAGGATATAATATCAGTCCTAAAAATGATGGAATAGTTGTAACAAAATGAAAATGGCTGGCAGAACACTCAACATATTTTCGATTCTGTTTGTTGACAGAAAACGGTATTTTAAAAGTTTATTTTTTCTCACGCCTGTAATCCCAGCACTTTGGGAGGCTGAGGCGGGCCGATCATGAGGTCAGGAGATGGAGACCATCCTGGTTAACACGGTGAAACCCTGTCTCTACCAAAAATACAAAAAATTAGCCGGGCGAGGTGGCGGGCGCCTGTAATCCCAGCTACTCGGGAGGCTGAGGCAGGAGAATGGCGTGAACCTGGGAGGTGGAGCTTGCAGTGAGCCGAGATCGCCCATTGCACTCCAGCCTGGGCGATAGAGTGAGACTCCATCTCAAAAAAAAAAAAAAAAAAGTTTATTTTTTCTGGCATTCATAGCCAACTTTTGATACAAGAATACTTTTGCCATTGCATATATTTATCAAAGACTTTCAACATCTTTTCTTCTATATGCCATATTTTATATATACCAATCAGGCAATCTAACTGGGTATTTCCAATGAAATATATCACAGGGAATCCAATGTGACTTCTCCAAAAGAACATCACTGAGAGGCCTAGAGGAAGTATTTGTATTGCATCTAAAATATCATTTACCCCGGTAAAATTTCTCCAGCAAATCTCTAGATGCTATCTCCAGCAATAAACTTAGTTCTTAATAATATTGGGTAATTAGAGAAAACTATTTTAATTGGGAGGTGTACTTAGATTTCTTTTAACAAAACAATCAACAAATATTTTATTGAGATACATCGGCATGAGGATATCTACTGGTATTTTTAGATAGTGTTTATAAGAAAGAGTCAATGTTGATCTAAGAGGAACTTATATCAGAAGAGTTCAGTAATTCTTATACATGTAGCATAATTTGGGGTTATGATGCTTTGCTTATTGCAATTTAACTTACATGTGAGATTTTATTTGAAGGTCTTCATATGCACTCTGTGAAAGGTATAAGGATAAATACAAAAATAGGACCAACTTGCTTTAAATCTAGATTTTAAAATATTGCTTAATTCATTTGTTATCCCTTACAGTCATTGTAAGAAAATTACCTGGTCTAAATTGTGACTCCTTGTACTAGTTTGAGTGATGACTCCAGCACAATATATTCATATTTTAATTCCTGGAACCCATGAGTGTTAACTTATTTGGAAAAAAATATCTTTGAAGATGTAAGCAAGTTACAGATTCTGAGATGAGGAGATCATTCTGGATTATTCAGGTGGGGAATAAAACCAGTGACAAGTAATCCTTTTGAGACAAAAGCAGAAGAATGTTTGAGACCAATACAGAGGAGAAGGCAATATGAAGACAGAGGCTGAGATTGGAGCAGTGTGGGCACAAACCTCTTGCAGCCACCAGAAGCTGGAAGAACAAGGAAATTAATTATCTCCTAGAGCCCCTAGAGGGAATGTAGCCAGTACCTTGAGTTTGGACTCGTGGTCTGCAGAATTGTGAGAAAATAAATTTCTGTTGTTTATGCCACCAAGTTTGTGGTAATTCGTTATGACAACAATAGGAAATTAATACACTCTTTCACTTAGCAGCCAGGAAATCCTGGGTAAGGTATTTGTACTGTCTCTTTCCTGTTCCCTTCATCTGTAAAATGTGTATAATAATAAAAATACCATCTCATGGTTATTAGGGGGATTTAGTTCTTTAATATAATTTTAAAACTGTGTGCATTCAATACATGTGAACTCCTTTCATCAGTGTGTCTGAGTCAGTTCAGGATTCAATAACAACAGACATTTATTTCTCTTATATCTAGCACTATGCTAGATCAAGGTGCCAGCATAGTCAGTTTATGGTGAAAGCTCTCTTCCTAGTTTATAGACTGCCGCCATCTCACTGTGTCCATACATGGCTGAGAGAGAGAAAGCACAAGCTCTGGTGTCTCTTCTTACAAAAATACTAATCCTGTAAGAGTCTCTTCCTCATGACCTCATCGAATCTAATTACTTCTCTAAAGGCTCTGTCTCCAAATGTAGTCACACTGGGGATTAGGGCTTCAACATATGAATGTTTTGGGGGTATAAACATTCATTTCATATCACAGTGGTTTTCAAAGTTTCATTAGTATAAATGACATTATACAGGAAAGCCCTGTATAAGAAGTAAATTTAATTGGCCCTTATCTTATGGAGGTAGGGGTGGGGACTAGAAGTTTAACCTGTTTAATTTTGTTTCTTGGTTCTCAAGCAGTCTCCTATATCACTTCTATAGAATGTATAGACATAGCAGAGAAGTGAAATTTGAATACCGCTTTTTATGGTTAAAAAACATGTATCTTGCTAACTGTAATAGTTAATTAGAATACAAAGAATCATTAATGCACTCAGTAAATATTTATGAGTTCTTAACATTTATTATTTCACTGGGAATGTAAAGTTAAATGAACAAATGACAAATTATGTAAACATTCCAGTAATAAATCAGGCTATTCCCTATGGTAGTGTACAAGGTCTCATTGTCTATCTCAGAGGTTCTAAGTGGCGATAGATTGCTTCAGGAGAGCAAAGACAGGCTGTTGGAATGCTGAAACAGCTTCAGATCATGATGTTTTGGGGTCGACTATAAAGCAGGCTATGTAACCCACAGTCGACTCTAAATGACTGAGCACTTGCCAGGAAGCAGAGTTGTTGCCAGGATGAGAGTTGAAGTGTGGTTTAGCCACACTAAGGAAATGCCACAGAAATGAAAAGTCTTGGAAACTATGAAATAAATGAAAGATTGTTATGGAAAGTTTGACTTCCCTTGAAGTGGTACATGGGCTAAATACTTCAGCGTCGGTGTAACTGTCTTTGGACCTTCAAGTCTTCCATATGGTAGAAAATGCCAAAGAAAATCAAGCAACGCTCCTGAGCCCCTAATAGAAAGAGGCTTAAAAAACTGACTTGCTGTTGCAGTTAGGCAAATGTCTGTTCAATGTTATGGAAACATGTGTACTTAGACAAAATTTCAGGAATAATCCTATCGAATGTTGGCAGGAGACATTTATTCATTTGTACATTTATATCCAAGCTCTTCAAACTCTCCCTCACTTTTGTAATGTATTGGATAGACTACTAAACTTTTTAAATACTAATACAGTTACCAGGTAAAAGAAAAGACTAGAAAATAGAAAAAGTTATAAAAACAAATAATAGTGCAATAAAGCTGCATTCAGAGCATAGCCAAACTATATATTGTTTATCTGTTCCTTCATAATAAATTGCCGCAGAGTGGCTTAAAACCACACCCATTTATTAGCTCATAGTTCTGTAGGTCAGAAATCTGGGCACAGTGTGACTGGGATCCTCTCCAAGGTCTCACAGGCTAAAATCAATGTGTCAAGCCACTGCATTTTCATCAGAAGGTTGAAGTCCTCTTTCAGTTCTCTGCAGTTGTTAGACTCAGGTCCCCACTCCTTTCTGACTTTCAGATAGAATCTCTTACATCTCCCAGAGACCAGGAGACCCCTTCCATCTTCAAACTCAGCAACAGGAAATTTGTATCTAAAATTCCTCTTGTACTTCAAATCTCTCTAACTGGCAAAAGCTAGATCCTTTTAACAGCTAACATGATTCAGTCAGTGTCAGGTAGGATATTCTCCCCTTGTTAAAGTCAATTAAAGTCTTAGAACTTCATTACATCTGAAAAAAATCCTTTATAGCAGCACCCAGATCAGGGGGTAATTGACTGGGAAAAGGTATGTGTACTCTAGAGGCTGGAAATTTGGGGAGCACTATCTTAGAGTTCTGACTATCACAAACAGATATAATGATATTTAGGCATATGAAAATTTAGGCAGCTTTTCTAAAGAGGATGCAGAGTGTGAAATTCCAAGATCTTTCTTTCTCATAGAAATACCTTAGCAGAATTCCTTGTCACAATTCTATAGAGTTGCCTCACATTTTTAACTGAGTTAGGTCTTGATGTATCTTGCCCAACTATTCTATCTGATTGATATATCTTGTTAACACGTGGCACCATAGATAAGAAAGACACAATGTTAGTCGAGAATGGGACTTCCCTGTAAGATCTGGCCTAACTTACAACATCACTGGTCTTGGTCGTGTCCACAGAATTGTTATAATCAGGGAGGGATGCTTAAGTACTGGTAGCAGAAAAACGATGCTGGGTAATGGATTTCATCTGAAGCCAGTAGCGTTTTTTTTTTCCAGTTATTCATACTTTGTCCATATTTCTTTGCAAGTCCTAATTTGACTAGAGATCATATGTGGACTACATTTTCTTGAGTTAGAATTCCTAGAAGAAATTGTGAAAATGAGAAAAGTAGTGGGCATTACTACAGTGATGTGACTTGACCCTGTGGATGTGACTAAAATACTTGTGTTAATTTGAGACAACAATGGCTTCATCCCAGGGTTAACATGGTCTGGCTGAAAGCAAACAAGTGAGCAGATGTTACTTAAGTTTCTGGTACATATGTTAAGACCCAATATGTATAGTCAACCAGTTATTACAAAACAAAGGGGTATTTTTTCCAATTCATTTTAACTTTAGGTGCTCAGGGCTAGAACCAAAAGGCTGAACTTCTAGAACTTTAGTTTCATAAACACCCTATCTACTCCCCTTTTGAGGAGTAGAAGATGCTAGTGGGGATACTATTGGGTAGAAGTGAGATGTATTATCTGTATAAGTGAGATTTATACTTACAAAAAAGAATCAATACCAGAGTGAGTCAATTTCAGAACTATCACAGATTGTTCAAAAGGATGGTATGTCTGTGATCAGCATTATAAGCACTGAAATAAGTTATTTTCAGTGATTATATTGCATAAGCCTCAAAAATTGATAACATTTTAATCAACATTTGGGAACTTTAAAATGAGCCATGTGGCTTTCAGCAAGTTTTGTGAACTTTTTAAACCTTAATCCCCACGCTTGTTAAAGGGCTCTAGGAGTACCTATTAAGTACTTTTAATAGTGCATTATTTGATTAGCATTTTTCTTCATTATTCAGCTGGCCTAGAAGATTGAAGGTGCTGAATAAATAACTGTTGAATTGATGGATAAATACATACATAAGAAAAACAAGGGGAAATAATTAATTGTTAACCATTTACTGAAGCAGTGCTCATCTAAGGAACAAATTTGTCATGAATAGATTGTGTTTTCACTCTTGAAAATTTCTTGTGTCATTTCCTTACAGTATCTGTGGCGTCATTAGTCTTTTCTTAGTACGACCAGTGTTCTCTTACATTCCCTCAATAAAAAATATTCAAAATGTATGTTCTGGCATCAGTAATTTATATCTCAGTCTCAGTCTGAACTGAAGACTTCACACACACACACACACACACACACACACACACACACAGAGTACTCTGTCAGTCTTTTCAACTGCTGTTATACCTTGTATGCACATAATGAAATACTCTGTCATTCAGAATTAATTTAGAAATATATGAACAAGCAAAAATTATTTGAAAATCTTTTTAAATTATTTTGAATAATTATTGCTAACACTTGCTGAACTCTTACTCTAAGGCACTGTATTAAAGCCTTTAAAGTAAAAATGTACTCAATTTTTACAACATGTTAGGAAATATTATAACTCCACAATTTTACAATTAAGGACATTGAAGCATATACAAGTTAATTTTAAATAAATTGAATCAATATAACACAGTCTGTGAACCCGGAGACCTTGATTTTATTGACCATTATAATATACTGCCTTCCACATCAAGTAGCATTCAGTAAGAGCAAACGTGTATGGTGTTGAAAAGGAAATCTTATTCCTATTGTTGTACTATGTAGTTTCCTTTGCCAGATGCTACTGTTGTAGTCAGTTGTTCATATCATTCCAGAGACATCTTATATCCAAACATATACATAAAACCAAAATGACTGTACATAGGATACTTAGCCCGATTAGGATACAATAGCATATATCTTTCATTTTTATGTAGAAAATATATCTTAGGCATCTGACTATGTTAATTTGCTGTGTTAGGACCCATCACAGTATATAAAATGTGTACCACACCATGAAACAAAGGAAATCTTTTGCTCTTCTGCTGCACAATTTATTTTCAAGAACTGTTAACGGTTTGAGATTTTGAAGTACCTTCATACTAAGAAGTTGGCTACAGTTTTATAGGTGCTGTTGAAAGACACAAAACTCTTGAATCAGAGACAAATAACTTTGTTATTTGTGGCTTCATTTTTATGCCTATGTCTTTTGTCCCTAATTCCCAAGGGACCAATATGGAACAGTCAGTATGGATGCAGCAGACACAATAGGTTTGCATCACAGTTGGGAACCATAAAGCTGAAAGAGTCCTGATCTTTTATAATGGGCTTCAAGCAAAGTTCCCTACATTTGGTCTATCTTGGTTATTCTACCTACAAATATTCTTGAAATAATAGTCTAGAGCCATTTGCGTTTGCTTATAAGACAAACACAAATGTTGCACAACCACAAAGATTCGTCACCCAAAATTTGAAAGTTATGGAACTTTGGTACATTTCTTAGGCTTTCTGACTCTCCTTTCTCAATCTGCAAAATAATAGTAAGGATTAAGGGTTGACTCTACAATAGTCAATCAGTTTAGACTGCATTGTGGACTACAAAATACTCTATATAAATGTTATAATTGCTATTCCTATCATCCTTAAAATCATGTAAAAAAGCACTTTTTCTATCATCAGCAAGTACATATCAATTGGGTGGTCATTAACGTTGGCAATATGCTATATGTTTACTTGGAGCATAGTTCTATTAATAGCTAAGTCTGAGCAATGTATTGCAAATTGGAACACAAATTAGAGTATTTTAAAAATAAAATTCAATGAATTACAAGGAAAGTTTTTATTCACAAATACAAAAAGAAATCTAATTCTTGAAGGGAGAACAGAACATATTTTTTTCATGATAAATGCCTGTGTATTATTAGTACCAGGTCACGTGGTTCATACAAGTTATAATGATATTTTGCAAAAACTTAACACACATTTGGAGATACAAAGATGACCTTCATGAATAAAAACCACCCCAGCTGATCTCATTCCTGAATAAAAGAGGTCTTACTAATAAAGTTAAAGGTCTGATTTAATGTGAAATATACTGCTTTATTATTCCAATTAATTAAACCTCAAAAATAAGAGACTATTGAGTATATTGTTCCACATATTTGGTGAATAAACATTTATACATATATGAATTTTTATTTATTTTATTTTATTTTTTTTTTTGAGATGGAGTCTCGCTCTGTCACCCAGGCTGGAGATCAGTGACGTGATCTCGGCTCACTGCAAGCTCTGCCTCCCAGATTCGCACCATTCTCCTGCCTCAGCCTCCAGAGTAGCTGGGATTACAGGTGCCTGTCACCACGCCCGGCTAATTTTTTGTATTTTTAGTAGAGACGGGGTTTCAAGGATGGTCTCGATCTCCTGACATCGTGATCCACCTGCCTTGGCCTCCCAAAGTGCTGGGATCACAGGCTTGAGCCAGGTGCCCAACCCTATACCTATATCATCTTTTAACAGAATTATAATTTTTGTGTGCCTACATTTATAAACTCAATTTTTAAAGAAAATTATTAATGTCATAAGCTTTTTGTAAGAAATGTCATTAAGTTACATGTCTCTCTGAATTTATTTCCCTGTGTAAAAAATTAAAATTAAATTTTATTTGTTCACTTATCAAATGAATGAAGCTTTCATTCACTTTGCCTTATTAATATATAGAGAAGTTAAACTTATTTCTTTTTTCTGTTGACTACTTGATCTTTCAAAATAGATAGTAAAAGGCTTTACCTAATTATAATAAATTCTAGACTTCATAAAATTTCCAGAAGCTCTTTCAAAAATGAAAACTAATTTACAAAATCTTTAAGTTGTGCCTCCACTCTCCCAACCCCACAGGAAGTTCTGACAATATTTATATATATTAATTACCTGTGATGTACAAGAAATATGATTAAAATACATCATTGTTGAAAGAACTGTATAAAGAAAACACATTACTCTCTTCATTTAGTTTATGAGCTGATCAGACACCAGGTTAAGTCACAAAGAATGTGAAGCAAAAGCCAAGACAAAGTGTGTGTGTGTGTGTGTGTGTGTGTGTGTGTGTGTGTGTATCATCCATGGATCCACGTCAGAGAAAAAGGACAAAGAAAAAAAAAAAAAAATGGAGGCTGGGTGCAGTGGCACAAGCCTGTAATCCCAGCACTTTGGGAGGCTGAGTCAGAAGGATTGCTTGAGACCAGGAGTTTAAGACCAGCTTGTGTAACAAGGTGAAACCCCATCTGGGCATTGAGGCACGGGCCTGTGATCCCATCTACTCCGTAGGCTGAGGGACAAGAATTACTTGCGCCTGGGAGGCAGGGTTGCAGCCAGCCATGGTCACTCACTGTACTCCAGCCTGGGTGACAGAGTAAGACCCCATCTCAAAAACAAAACAAAAACAACAACAACAAAAACCAAGCAATACCATTTTTTTGTTTATTATTTTATTATATTTTATTTGAAAATATACAACATATAAAAACAATATATAATTATAAATACAGTTTAATTATTAGTAATACAATAACTACCTGTATAGCAAACACAGATTAAAAAGTATTACTTTGCTGGTACCAAAGAAGGCCCTTGTTTCTCACTGCCATAGAATTCAATCACTTTTGAGGAGGGAATCTCTAATCCCGAATGTTTTCTTAATTATTTCCTTGTTTTTTTGTACTATTATTATCTATGTATGTATTCTTAAACTATATTGTTTGCCTGTTGGGGTCTGCATGTTTCCTAAACAAAGGAATGAACGCACAAGACAACACAAGACAAGACAAACATGGCGGCCACCTTGTATGGTGCGCTCTGCTTTATTTTATACAGTCGTTTGTGGAATGTTGCCAAGTCACAAGACACATTGTTGTTTTTCTGACCTTTCACTGACTTTCTGGATTTTCAAGATGTTTACACATAAACAATCCCCCAGGGTCTGCTGTTTGCAGCTGGCTCCTTTGTCCTCCCTGTTTACAGGGAAGGAACGCCCTGCTTCCTTTGCAAGAGCAGGACTTATCGGGAACATCTCATTTGCGAGCATGTAGTCCTATACATTTGCCTGTATTTTTATTGTTTACTTTGTATAAACGATATCATTCTGTATATATCCTTTTGTCATTTATTTCACCCTATATTATACTTTTAGAGATTTATCCATATTTAGTATATTTAGTTGTAAGACATCATTTTCACCATTGAATGTTATTCCAATGTATGCAATACTTCATTTATATACTTGTATAATACACAAGACTTATATAATACTTAAAATACTTATATGATACAATAATAATACAGATATTGTATTGATGATGGGTGTTTGAGTTGATCCCTGTTTAGGGGACCATTGCCAGTCTTTTGTTATAATAAACATTGCTGCAGGCTTTTATATATGATTCCTGGATCACATATACAAGAATTTCTTTCATGTATATACCTAAGACTGGAGTTGTTGGTCCATAGAGTATGCCTGTTTTCAACTTTAATTGGTATTGCATGTTATCCAAAGAGCTTGTAGCTAATTTTAACTACCACCAGTAGTGGATCCTGTTCTCTTTGACAAAATTCAACAGATATCTATTCATGATAAATAATTTTTTAAAAACTGAACTTCTAGCAAATTTGGAATAGAAAGAAACTTCCTAATTTGATAAACAGCATATATCTATTTAAAAAACAAAACTGCAGCTGACACCAAAATTAATGGTAAAAAACAATATTTTTTCTCTGAAATCAAGTACAAGGCAAGAAGGTCCTCTACTTTTCAATAAAATACCAAAAGTCCCAATCAGTACAAGAAGAGAAAAGAAAATAAAGGCATACAAATGGAAAAAAGTAAAATACAAATGTCTCTTATTGCAGATGACATAATTGTCTCTGCAGAAAATCCAATGGAATCTGTAAAAATAAAATAAAAGCTTGTAGAAACAATGAGCTCAGCAATGGGGCAAAATACACGATTTTCTCTCTCTCTCTCTCTCTCATACACACACACACACACACACACACACACACACTCACTCACACAGAATTGCATTCCTGTATACCAGCGACCAACACATGAAGAAACACAAATTAAACACATAATACCATTCACATGTTTTCAAAAGGCATACGCAGTTATAAATGTAACAAAACATGCAAACTGTATGCTGTAAATTACAAAACACTAATTAAAAAATTGAAGAAGATCAAAATAAAAGGAAAGGCGTGCTGAATTCACGGATTGAAAGGCTAAAGACTGTAAAAATGTCAATCTCTCCAAAATCGATCTGTAAGTTTAATAAATGTCCTAGCAAAATTTCTGTAAATTTCTTACACATATAGACAAACTGATTCTAAAATTAATATGGAAAGCCGGAGAAGCTAGAACAGCCAAAACAAATTTTAGAAAGAATAAATAGGAAGAATCACTCTACCTACTGTTAACTCTCACTGTATAGCTAACTCTCACTGTATAGCTACAGTGATAGTCAGTGTAATGTTAATAGAGTAAAAGACACATAGGTCATTGGAACTAAAATAATAAATCATATATTAAAATATAAAACACATAACTATGAAATTTTAGAAGTAATCACAAGTGGATACCTTTGAGACCCAGGGTCAGGCAACGGATTCTTAGACATGATAAAAAAGAAGTACAATCCATTTTTTAGAGAGAAATTAACAAGTTAGACTTCATCAAAATTAAAAACGTATGCACTTTAAAAGACCCCTGTACAGAGGATGAATATCAAACCACAGACTGGCTAAGATATTTGGAAACCACATAATTAACAAAAAAGGTCTTATATCTAGAATATATAAAGAATTCTCAAAACTCAAAAGTAGAAAAACAATCTATCCAATCAGAAAGCAGGCAAAAGACATGACCATGATAAGAACACGAAATAAACACATGAAAATATTTCTAACATCTTTGGTTATTAGAGAAATGCAAATGAAAAGCACAATGATAGTTACTATATATCTATTTTAAAAGATAAAATAAAACATGGTGATAATATTAAAAGGAGGAGAGAATGCAGAGAAACTGGATGTCTTTTATATTGTTGGTGGTAATGTGAAATGGTACGCCCACTCTTGCAGAGTATGGCAGTTTCTTACAAATCTAAACATGCATATCTCTTGTGCACTTATCCCAGAGAAATGAAAACTTGTGTTCACATCAAAAAAGTAAAATTAAAAAAAAAAGTGTACATGAATGTTCATATCAACTTTACCTTTAATAGAAAAATTCTAACAACAGTCTACATATTATTTCTTTGGTGAATATATGAATATTCATACATTCTCATATGTCCATACAATGGAATATTATTCATTGATTAAAAGGAATGTATTATAGGATATATCCAACAATCTGAATGGAAGAGCTTTATGCTTCACGGAAAAAGTCAGTCTCAAAATGTTATATACTGTGTAGTCCTGTTTAGATAATGTTGTTGAAATCAGAAAAATATAAAGGCAGAGAACATATTAATGGTTGCCAGGTGACAGGATATGTGCGTGGTGATGTTGTGGATACAGTACACATAGATAACATGCCAGAGTTGTTTTGTGGTGATGGAACTCTTCTGTATTTTTATTTTGGTGGTGGATATATATCTTTATACATAGTACAAAATTGCACAGAACTGTATATATTCTCAAATAAATGCAGATTTAAAAATGATGAAAACACTATAGTTTAGTTAGCAGTAACCAATCAATGTCCTAAGTTTGTCATATCTTCATTTAGGATACCTCAGTGAAGAGTAGACAGAACTCTTCGTACTAGTTTTGCAATTTCCTTTGAGTCTATATTTCAAAAGAAATGTTTCCAAATGCCATTATAATAGCTTAGAATATTTATTATTGCATGGATTTTAATTGTGTTTGTGTTTGCATGTTTATGAACTTCAGGGGAAGTGATAAACAAATAACATTTACTGAAGTCTGCTATCCCATTTTACTCTATAGAGAGAGGTTGCTGGTAGTGTGTGTGTGTGTGTACATGCGCATGTGTGTTCCTGAATGTACATTAGTTTATATACACAAACAACCATTACTCCACATCTGGCCTTTACGAGAAATATATAAAGACTAGCAATCATTTACTCGTGTTAGAAAAGTAAGTTAACCATATCAGTCTAAAACTTCAAACTCATAAAATTAAATATACTGACTTCCAAAAAGTAAAACTAATTCTTTTAAATACCTAAGTATATTATGTGGTATGACTCCATTAAGATATTCTATGCCACTTACAAAGCCCTTTTCTCAATTGTCTTTTGGCATTTACAATATATTTTAAAAGAAAAGAAGCTGTTAAAGCCTTTAGAATATCTGAATAGGGATAGTGTTTGAGGAGAGATTACCTGTTCACACACTCCAGAGTGTACATATTGGCAGTATAACCATTTTTTTTTTTTTTTTTCTGAGAGCAGAATTTTAAAGGAGAAAAATGAGGTCAAGAGGTTTCTAAAGAGTCTAAAGAAATAAAAGGTGGTGCAGACGTTTCCACCGTAAGGAGGCTTTTCATGGCAGAAGCTCAATGGGTTGCTTCCATCTTGCTTTGACAGGTTAGGCTGAACAGGTTTGCGATTTAATAAAATGGTTCAGGCGTCAGGCTACTTAGGTCATTGCTCAGGATCAAAATCCAAAACAGGTTCTAAAATCACTAAAATGTAAATATAGAGAGAATATTATGTTTGCAAGATCATTTTTAGAAGAATTACATGAGGGGGGAAAATTCTTTGATTATTTAAGCAAATGAGTACAACACAGGAAAGGCATCAAATATCAACAGAGCAACTTTAAACTTCTTTCTTAAACATAGACCTCATGAACTATAAATACTGTTTTGCCAAGTAGATTATGACGCTAGTGGTAAACTGTTTGAGAAAATCGGAAGAGGCTAATCATTCTCCCTCCTTTTCTGCCAGGTAGAGGTCAACCTTCTTCTACATGAATGAAAACATACTGCTTTCAGGGATTGCCAGTTTATTAGTCTCCCTGGGACATCCACATGCCTCCTTCTGGCCATGGTAGTACATATGGTAAATCTGTGTGCGAACATACCCACAAACATATGCAAATACACAAAGAGTACTTTTTCCAACTGAAGAGAATACTGCTGACAAGGCAAAAATTCTCCTGAAAGTAGTGATTTGGGATTTTACACCCACACTCTCATTTTTCCTTCCTGCTTTGAATGTAACTGCACTCCTGAGTGCTGGCACAGAAATTTGCTGCATGTATATGCAGCATATTTATATCAGTTTAGAATTTGGTATTCTCCTTTATCACTTTGGAAACATGCCACATAGAAAATAGGTTCAGTGCTATATAAGAGAATTCTTTCCAGCCTTCCCCTTTCTCTTAGTGTAAGATTACATTCATTTATTTGCTTTTAAAAATCCCATGTAACTCAGTCCAATGTAAGTTGGCAAAACATTCCAACCATGAAGAACTTAGATAAGTTTCAGGCCAATTGTTGATGGCTAAATTCATTTTTTCTTTACAGAAAAGAGAAAAAGAGACTTGTGTATTAATAATGCAGAGTCTTTTATTGAAATGTGCTGTAAACAAATGCTCAAGGAATACTTATATTCTCACTGTCTGGGGTTTTTATTTGTTTGTATCACAATTTATTTTTGGAAAATTACATATATAATTATATGTGTACATTTTATATATTTAATACAATTATACACACACACACACAGATCTCAGCCGAAGTTGCAACCACAATCAACCTTAAAATGAAAAGATATTTAACTAATTTGGGAGAAAAAAGAAGCTGAGAGTCAGATTTTCCTTCCTATTTTTTCTACTAACATGATAATACTCTTAAAAATGAAATGATTTGTTTTCGTTTGGTGGTTAAAATTCAAATAGCTATTTTAAAAATCTCTGATAGCATAACTAGATATCATTAGCCCATCATTTGTATATTCACTCATTTCACAAATATTTGTTGCTCAAATTTGAGCACTCTCCTAAATACTGAGTAAAAAAAATAGATTATTTCCCTCATGAAATGTATAGTTCAGTAAATTAAAAAGGATGTAAATAAATATAAGTTTATATATAATTATAAGGTAGTATCAGCTATAATGGAAATACATATTCAATTGGTTCAACTTTATAATAAGTATATTGTCTCTTACTTCAAACTCTTCAAATCCCCTTACAACTTGGCATCTCCTGCAGATTCATTTATACCGAAATAATGTGTTGCTTTATAAGCTGAGAATCAAGCCTACTTGATAATTTTATTGCAGAATATAAAATTATAGACTGATGTGTTATGTTTTTGAAAAAGTAGAAAATCTTAGTGTAATACAAGTAATTGTAAGTGCAATAAGATTTTTTTTTCCCGGATGGAAATTAAGCCCCATTTCTCCACAATGCTCTTTCTGACAACATAGTCTAGCATAAGATAGTAATAAAGAATCATTTTTTTTCTTGCTTATAAATTCTGGCAGTACAGTATACACATTAAAAAAAAACAGAATGTCATTCAATAGAACGTTATTCATTATTCTTTAATAAATGAAGATAGTAACATGTCACACAAATGTTTGAGCTTCAAAAATATACAGTAATGTATTTCTAGCTCAATATGTGAGCCACAGTTTCATTAAATAGTGACTACTTAATTTTTCTTTTCTGCTGAGGCAAATTAATGCACTAAGATCATATGAATTACATATAGCCTATAGATGTCAAATGGTATCTCTGGATAACTGTTTGGGCTTTTTTAGTCTTTTTAAAAATTTACTATGTGTAGTAAAATGATTAATTCATTTCACTGCATTGTATCTAAATTATTTTGTCTAATCCACATGTATATTATTTTGACAAATTTATAAAAGTTAGCTTAATTTTAGGAACAATTTTGCAAATATGGTTTCAAAATTGTAACACAGGTACTCCTGGGTCCATGACATTCTGGATTCTTTTAACAAATATGACTACAGATCTTTGACTAAATTTGAGCCTAAACATATCTACTCAAGTGAAGCTCTAAGTCTGTATTTCCATTAAATAGATGGGCTTGAAAAATACAAATATGACCTAAATGCATCAATGTACTTCCCTTTTAAACAGTATGAATAAATATTATCAATCAATTGGTAGCTATTTTTAATACTTCAACGATATTTTTGTTAGATATTTTAATTTTAGCAGAACAACGTGTGAAGCAGCTGAGGTCTAGTGATATTAACAGAATTTATCCATATCTCCTTAGTAGTCAACTAGTTACGCAGCCAGATCCAAATCAAATACTCCTGGATACTAGCTTATTGTAGTTCTTTCCACTATGCTGCAAAACATTTTTAGGAATAAACATTCTTAAGAATTGCGAGGTTTATGGTCTGTGCCATTGAGGTACTTACATTCTAAAGAAGTCTGTAACCTCTATACTACATATTTTGTACCAAAATTTTTTATCACATGCTTAGTCACTGGATTTGGCATAGTGGTTTTTTGTTTTTTTGGTTTTTTTTTTGTTCCCTTGAAATACAAATTACCCAGTTTCCTTCCTTCTTCTATCCTTTCTCCTGCTTTTCTTCCTCCTTCTCTCTATCTCTGTCTGCCTCCCTCCTTCCCTCTCCCCAACCTTTCTCCCTCATTTTGTCTCTCTCTCTTCCTCTCTCCTCCCACATTCTTTTTCAAATGCCAACTACAAATATCACACATATAGCACAGGCAAATGATAAGTTGCTTTGATTTTTAAAATAATTTTCTATCATCTTATAAAGAATTACAGTTTTGCTTTGTCTTAAAAGGAAATTATTCAATTTGTAATTTCTTCCAGAAGGGAATATATGCAATTGTTTTCTTGCTGCCAAGGTGGCCTATCAAAACATTTCTACTCCAAATGGAACAAATTGCATATTCAAAAATGTGAGTAAAATTCTGAAATAAAGATAATTATTTTTGTCTCATCCCTTGTGAGAGATTTTGCTTAGAAATTAGATTTATTTTTTTCTATAAATAATTCAGATATGTAAGTTCTGCTAGAGTTGGAAAGCTATCTTATTTGTTTATTGTTTAAATATAAAATATTCTAAGTGCTCCCCAAAAAGATTTTTTTTCTAGTAGTTGAGTTTGGGATTTGGATTCTATCTTTATTTTACTTTCTAAAAGAAAGTATGGTCACTTTTGATTTAGTGTGAAATTTTTTAATAATATCAGCATAAAGGTTTATATTTTCTTTTTTTTTTTTTTTTTTTTTTTTTTTTTTTTTTTTGAGACGGAGTCTCGCTCTGTCGCCCAGGCTGGAGTGCAGTGGCCGGATCTCAGCTCACTGCAAGCTCCGCCTCCCGGGTTTACGCCATTCTCCTGCCTCAGCCTCCCGAGTAGCTGGGACTACAGGCGCCCGCCACCTCGCCCGGCTAGTTTTTTGTATTTTTTAGTAGAGACGGGGTTTCACCGGGTTAGCCAGAATGGTCTCGATCTCCTGACCTCGTGATCCGCCCGTCTCGGCCTCCCAAAGTGCTGGGATTACAGGCTTGAGCCACCGCGCCCGGCCAAAGGTTTATATTTTCTAAAATTCAATCGGATTAATAGTAAACTTAAAATGTCTTTGCGTGATAGATCATTTTTAAAACATTTCAAAAAAATAAGGAAATCTTTAGAGGAAAGTGGCCTCAAATATACTGTGGCTCTTCTGTTTAATGGAGAATGATGTCATGACAAAAAAATGCAGCAAAAGAGAATCAGAAAGAAAAAGTAAATACTTTCTATGCAAAACCTAAAAGAATATTTATTATCCTAAGATGCTTTACTTGCTTTTTCAAGGGCAGAGATATGATTACAAGAATATTCATGTAGGCTTCTCAGATTTTTAGTGTTATATTATCGTTAATAGTTTTTGTTGATTGTTCCTGTATAACTAATTTACTTTGAAAAAGAAAGTATCTTCTGTCCTATAATAGTTTATTTTAAATCATATATTTTAAAGTATATGTTCAATTATTAACACATTTATTAAATTATATCTTTGCTTTTTTCTGTTAGTTAAATGTAAATTACTTGTGAATAGTCTCTTATTCTTCTAGGTACTTTCTTTTGTATACACATGAGACTGATAAGTGCAAAAAAGATATTTAGTAAACTATTTATTTTTAATATATGTCTATTTAGAACCTTCCAGAAATATTAGTAGGAAATAATAAAGAACTAATGACAAGCTAGATTGGCATGGCATCTCTATCTCATAAATATATAATATCATTCTAGTAAGTTGAAATCGACTTGGGAGTCCACCCAGATTTACGTCATACTTATTTCAATGAAAATAAAGATTTAATAGTGATCCAGTTCAGCATTTATTTTATAAAGAATATCATTCAGTGATATAGATTGATTCATGAACTCATTTTTTAAAGAACTAAAATATTTAATCTAATATGAATTAAAACTTCAACTTTATATCTAGTAAAAACAAATTTGATTCTTTCAGTCCAAGTCTGACTCCTGTTTATAGACACCCTCCTGTAAGGAAAGGAGGGACATAAAATTGTTTCTCACTCTTCTAGGCCCAGGCTCCCACTCCCCACTCTAATTCCAGAGTCAGAGCAAAAATAAGGAGAAACTGGAGACCCAGAGATTCAGATATGTTTACTTATGCTGCTCTGGTCTCATAGTTAACATTAGCTAGCTACTCTGTGTTCTACTAAAAGAAGTGTCCAAATGCTAACTCTTATAGAGTAAATATTTAGGTCCTTATAAGGCCATCAAGGATTTCCTCACTGCTGTCTTTTCTAACATGGATGTGATATTCCTTGGCTCAGTTCTTGAAACCACTCGCTTTCTGTCCCAAGCAGAACTATAGCCTCTAATGTTAAAGTCTTTGCAGTTCAGCAGAAACCTTCTTAGATAAAGATGGCTTGAAACGACCTTTTTGTTTTCACTTGACTCCATGGAATACTCATTCATCCTTGCCACTCCAGAAGATGGATATGAAGGTTGCTGCTACCAATGCCCTTTCTATTTGCCATGCTGTTAGACGCCGCTCCAATCAGCCTACTATTTATAGAACTTCTCAGGTAGAAAGCAGTCAGCAGGCTCTGTATTCTTGGTTAGCTCAATATTTTCATGGAACACATGTCCATTTTTGCCAAAAAGATCTTTCATAGCATTTGTCTCTGGTTTCTGTAGTAAGGCAGGCAGTAAGATGTGAGCGTTCCCTTCTTGAAGAAAGCCCATGCTTATAAGAAGTTATCTTGTACCATACCTTTTGACTTTATGCCACTGTAGAATATGCTCCTACAACCTCATGGGGAGAGAAGAAATCTAAAACACTCCTTACTGTGATAAAATTATCTCCTAATTTCTAGTCTTCTTTGACATAATTTGAATTTGAATTGGAGGTTGATGACAGGCACACTAGTACTGCTACCTAATATGTTCTGAATGGATGAGTTTAGTACATGTGAAGCAGTTATCAGCGATTATTCCCAGTTGCAGGAATTTGTATGAAATTTTTAGACAAGAGGAGATACCCTGTTAAATGTCCTGTTACTTATAATTGATACAAATATTAGAACCACCGTGTAGTACCTCTGGAAAGTATCATTTACAATGGAATCTGTGTAAATGGTGCCCTGTGAGGTTGTATAATATGGCAGCTCTTTAAAAGCTCAGAAGAGTTAAGGAATTTGGCCATTCAAAATTATACAGCTGCTAGATTTTACATGAAGAGGTTTGTTTCTAAAGCCATGCACATTTTCTCTAAAGCTCTGAGTAAAACAAAACAAGAGGTAGATCAATATGATGTTATAATCTAGATAGAAGCAATATTTACAGGAATTTTCCTGAATGCCTCTGTAATTATACAAGTTACACAATCATATTGGGGTTATAGTATGGAGTTCAGAATGGTAGCATATAAAATTGATTGAACTGAAAATCGCAATCAACTCCAAAAGAGGTCTAAAGTCCTAAAGTTATAATAATGTATTTTGGAAGTTCTTGGAATTGAGGAGAAATAGAGGGTGAAAGCACAGTCAGTAGCATACTATAAATATAAACTTAGGTTGAGCAACTAAAAATAAAAAGTAAATTTCAGGAAAAGTTACATTCAAAAAGGAAAAAAAATAATCAAAACAATGTGCAAAAGTGTAGTTATTTTCATACCAGTTATTTGAAATTCTGGCAGAATATATTATTACCCAACCATATTCTTCTTGCCTTCTGTCCGAAAACAGCTCATACACTGAGAACAACAGGTGTTACATCAAAGAAAGAATTTAATAATCACGAGGCAGCTGAGAGAGGAAGATGGGAGAAATTTCTCAAGTCTGCCTCCCCAAGAACTCAGAGGCTGAGGCTTTTAAGGATAATTTTCTAGGCAAGAGAGTGAGGAATGGAGGCTGCTGATTGTTTAGGAATGAAACTATAGGGGTATAGAAACTATCTATCTTCCTACACTGAGGCAGTTTCTGGGTGGAGGTTGCAGGACAAGTTGAGTCAGTTCCTTGGTATGGGTCGTGAGTTCAGTGGGCATCAGCTGGTCCACAAGAATGCAAACTGAAAAATATCTTAAAGACTAGTCCTGAAGTTCATAATAGTGGTATTATCTACAGGAGCAATTTAGGGAAGTTATAAATCTTCTGGACCCCAGTTATGTGACTCCCTTAGCAGTAAGTAAACAATTAGAGAAAAGCAAGCTAAGGAACAATGGCTGGTTACCATTTAACTTCTGTCTATGTCTTAAGAGATTTCAGGCCTTTACCACAATTCTAACCTTGTGGCCTTTCATTAATGCTATAGTTTCGGTCTCTGAGCAAGGAGGAAGTTAGTCTAGGGGAGGGGCTGTTATCATATTTGATTTAAACTATAGACTAAATTCCTCCCATAGTTAACTTGGCCTACTTGCAAGAACAAGAAAGGAGTTAGATTTCGAAGCAAGAAGCAGTCGGTGACATTAGCTCCCTCTTATTGCCATAATCCTTGCAAAGACAGTTTCAGAAATTATTTTATGTGTACACTGAGTAGAGAAGAGTGTGTAGAAGAATGATAGTAGAAAGTTGAAAAGGTGATCTGGACCCAGAATCAGAAGTATGAATCAGATTCTGATATTCATAATTTATGCCACAACAAGAAAAGAGAACCCTGGATTGGGAGTTAGTAATCAAAAAGTGCAGAGAAGGTCAAGGTGAAGAAAGAACAGAATAGAATATATATCACACTTGGCAGGGGATGCAATTACACTGTTGATTTAGATAAGACCGCTTGGGGACTTCCGGTATCAAATTCACCACATGATGTTCTTAAAAGTCATCTCTTCTATCCTTGCAGCAAGAAATAGTTGGAAAAACTTGGAATCAATTACTTTTATTGGACCCATCAAAAAACAAACTTTAAGGACAAACTAATACTTGAAAAGCTGGAGAGACGAATTGATCCAGGAAGATAAAGCAACTAAGGTCTGCCTTATTTAGAACAGAGCCATTGAAGCCATAACTGTTGAGAACATTTCAATACTAATTTTGATTTACTTAAGGTTGAGTGTGGGCTAGCCAAAAATGAGGAACTCCTGGAGGCTATAGTCTTAGAAAGACCTCCCACATTTTCATCCTTTCCTCCAGAAACCCCACCAGGTTTTCTTTGTTAGGGTCTCTGAAGAATTCTCTCTTCCTTGTGTGGCGGTAGGAATAAAGATGCTCAGTGCATTGGGGAATAAGCATATCCAGAGCCTTCTCTATAAAAAAAAAAAAAAAAAAAAGTCTACTCTTTAGGAGAAAATACTTTGCCAATGCATAATTCTGAACCCTTATAACAGCTGGTGATAGGTAATGCCTTGGAACTGTAGTTCCCTCCACCTTTTTTATCTCATCTAAGGTAGAGGAAGTATGATAAATAATATTTAAGGGACTAAAGAAGCAAACGAAATGCTATAAACATGAAGAGGATGGGAAATAAGGGGGAATTATCAGGGCAGGAAATTTAAAATAACTATGGTTAATACAGGTTCTAATGAAATGAAGAGACACAGTGAAAGTACACATGGGTGATATAAGGAGAGAGATGACAACTATAAAATAATCAGAAGGAAATTCTAGAAGTACAAAACACAATAATAGAAATGAAATATGTCTTCAAAGGATTAATCTGTAAATTTGACAGGGCTGAAGTGAAATTTTCAACTGATATGCCAAAAGTAAAAAATGCAAAAAGAAATATATTTATATCTCTCTGTATATATTTCTATCTAGATAGATAGATAGATAGTCTTGGGGAGGGGCTATCATATTTGTTTGAAATGTGATAACATTTTAAAATATGATGTCATAGTCCTGAGACACAGACCCACTTAAAGACTAAAGTTTAGTTATGTGACTGTACAACACTTACCTTCTCTTACAACTTAACACCAGGGTTGTGGTACAGTAATAAAGATAACAGGTAAAGAGGTGTAAGACACAGACTCTATCTAAGAAGGGGTACTTACAGAAGCCCAAGGTCAAAGGGGGAGAAAAATCAAGGACACTAAAAGACATGGAAGCTTCTGGCACCTACATCTACAACAAACCTTAAAAACTTCACAGCTCCCAGGCATGTTAGCATAAATCCTCACAGTAAGAGTCTATTTACCTCAGTTCCTATTATCCAATATATCATGTCCGGCTTTCACCATATATCGAGAAGGCATGCTAAAAGCTATGAAATATAACACTCTCTGAAGAGAAAATGCAGACATTAGAACCAGACTCAAATGTGACACAGATGTAGGAATTATCAGGCAGGTAATTTAAAATAGCTATGATTAATATATTATAGGTTATAATATATTATAGATTCTAATGAAATGAAAAGACACAATAAAAGTACAGATGGATGATGCAAGCAGAGAGATGAAACTATAAAATAATCAGAAGGAAATCCTAGAAGTATGAAATACAATAATAGAAATGATGTATGACTTCAAAGGATTCATCTGTAAATGTGACACAGCTAAGGGGACATGAAGCCAGGTCAAGAAAAACTTTCAACTGAAATACCAAGAAAAAATGAAAAAAGAAACATACATGTAATATAATTTTATATTATATAGAGAAATATACATTACATATTATATAATTATATATACTTATAATTATATATTTTATATACTACACACACACAAACATATATATATGTTTTATATATTATATATATTATATATATATTATATATATAATTATATATATTATAATTATATATATATATATATATAATTCCTCCAATGAGGAGTGGAACGCAGTGGGTCCCAGCCCGAACTGCACGGGAAGATTACCTTCCTGCCCCATCCCCTTTTCAGCTCCCCTTCCCACTGAGAGCCACCTACATTGGCAATAAAATTGCCTGCATTTACCATGCTTCAATTTGCTTGTGGGACACCATTTCTCCTGGAAGCCATACAAGAGCTCAGGTGCCACGAGTGTGAATACAAAAGGCTGTCACACTTACCCTTTGCCCACACTGATGGAAAGCAGCCACCTCATGCAAAATGATAGAGGGCCCACTGAGGTGTTAATACTTAAGCTGTCTGCAGATGGCAGAGCTGAAAGAGTGCTGTAACACTCCCTCTGGGGAAATAAATACAACTTAATAGATAATATATAAAAGTAATCCTTATAATGATGATGTTTTTGTTTGCTTTTACTCTTTGTAAATAGAAGATACATAAACTACTGGACAATATTGGCACTTAAAATAATCAGAGTGGAATTTCCTAAGATTCTTATGTTTATCCAGTAACAAATAAGGTATTATTTAATTTAATATCCAGTTAAATGTGCACAGTAAATTTTCAAATTATGTTTATACTTCTCAAATTAATATATATAATCAATAAAATAAATCTAAAAACAATGTAATCAATTCATAAAATGAGACAAAAAATAATGAAAGAACATAAAAATACAGAAGGTGTTGAAAGCACAATAACTACAAATGTAAAAAGAATAAAATACGGGTCAGTGAAAATGTAAAGAATATCGGATAGAATTGGAAAAGGAAAAAGCAAACAAGGAAACAAGCAAAATTATCATCAAGCTGTATGCTGCTTCTCTAAAATATATCCACAAGCTAAAGAAAAGTAGAAAGTAATGAAATGAAAAAAAAAAAATGAAACCCATCAGACAAATAGTAGCCAAAAAGCATTCTAGTAGTGATACATTACTCTCAGACAAAATAATCTTTTTGTACAAAAACAGCTTTACTAGTAGTAGCTTCTATATAATGATTTTAAAACATCAGATTCACCATGGATTTATGACATTTCTTAACTTATATTCACCTAATAAAACATTTAAAGCAAAACTTTTAAGACTACAGGGAAATAGACAAATCTGCTACTATAATGGGATATTTTGATGTACTCGTATTTTTAATAGGGGAAATAAAGATAGAGGCTATAAAAACATAGAAGATTTGAAGAGAACCCTGCCCTGGCTCTCATTTTTATTCAGAGCAAAAATAGGTCTTTATAATGACCGGACAGTGCTTGAATTGACCGCTTTACTATTTTTGTAACCTCATCTCACAATACTCTCCCTCTTACTTTGACTGCTCCAGCTTTTGCACTCCTCATCATTTATAAATACTAGATGTGCCTCCAACTTTGAGCCTTTGCACTGACTGCTCCATACATAAAAGGATTTTTTTTCTGAGATTAATTCATTTATTTGCTCAGACATCACCACCTGAATGACCAACTCCATAAAATGCAATGTGAAACCCTCCTACTTTTCTTACTCCAGATATTCCTTGCCTTGCTCTGTTTTTCCCTTTACCACTTTTCTTCTTTTGGCATATTAACCATTTCATGCATTTTCTGTTGACTGCCTCCCCACTCCTCCTTAAATGTGAATTATATAAGGAAAGCGATCAGTGATTCCTGCAATGACATATACCAAACATTTAGAACAGTGCCTGGAACATAAATTGTAGTCATAAATATTTGTTTATTGAATAAAAGGACTGGGACTTTTGCTGTAATGAGCCAAGCATAGCAAAGAAATGATTTTTTTTTCCCACAAGAATTCCATTTCTAGCAATAACAAGCAGGAAATAGAAATAAAATCAATTTGTGAAGCTCCATTAATGACAGCATAGCACACTTGATGACTCGTTATCTGATGATCACTTGTCAGGCTAAGTCATCTGAAGTGCTCCATCATTCAAAATAATAATGAATCTAAGATACTTGAGGACTTACATGTGGGGCTAATTCAGCTCCCTTTGGGGCTAATTCAATTTTAAGTGCATAGTTCCTGAATTATATAGATGAACGCATCACAATGCCTCTGCTCTAGATACTCACAACCTAGTTTAAGAGAAATTATTACCAAAAAAGTCTGTGCAAATCAAACCAGGTAAGTAGTAATATATCTAAAAATTTTTTATTAATATGGTTCTTTATCTTAATAAAAGCATGTTAGAAAACAATAACATTTCAAATGGCATAAAATACTTAGGTGTGTATCTATCTCTAATTAAGAAAAATGTCACTCAGGTTCTACTTGTATAAAAGGATTCCAATCTCTTTTGAGAGGAAATAGTCTGCTAAAACATTAATACTCCAAGCTATAATTTACAATAAATTATCTTGCAATGTAGTTATTTCCTGATCTCCAACAATTTTTTTTTTATTATTATCAGTGTATTGAAGAAAGAGTTTAACACAAGATTAGCCATGCAAGAGATAAATTTGTTACTCAAATCAATCTCCCTGAATACTTGAAGCTTTGAGTTTCTGATGCATAGCTTAGTAGGTAGGGTACTAGGAAATGGGTGCTGCTGATTGGTTGGGGATGCAATCACAGGGGCAGGGAAAAGGGTCTTAATATACTGAGGCTGCCTTTAGGGAGGGAGACCACAAAACCAGTTGAACCATGAGTCATGAGTCTGGGTGGGGTCAGTCAGTCCTGAGAATTCAAAAGTAGTCAAATACATCCAAAGAACAATCTTAGGCTCTACAATAGTGATGCTATCTGTAGGAGCAATTGGGAATGTCATAAATCTTATGACCTCTGGACACATGACTTGTGAACAGCAAAGGATTATAGAAACAATGCCTACATTTTAGCAGAATTCAGGACCCATCAATGATCCTAATCTTGTGGCCTGTCATTAGTTTTACAAAGGTGATTTCCGTAACTGAACAAGGAAGGGATCAGTTTCAAGAAGGCCTATTATCACCCTTATTTCAAAGCTAAATTATAAACTAAATTTCTCCATGGTTAGTTTTGCCTTATGCCAAGGAATGAGTGAAGACAGCCAACCTTTGAAGCTAGAAGCAAGATGTAGTCAGTCACTTTAGATTTTTCACTCTGTTATTATTTCTGTAAAGGTTATTTAAGCACCCAACTTGGGCTTCACATTGACTCAGTTCTGAGGTGTGAGCAATGGAGATGAGAAAGACTGGCAAATACTCTAACTTCTTCCTGCTGACAGGGTGCATAGTTGTGGTAAGGGTTGCTCTCAGGGTAAAAGGAAAAGTCATCTTGCAGTTGTCTGTGTATATTCACTGGTGTCTGCTTTAAATTTCGACGTCCACATAGCAAAAACATTAGTGCTGATACAGGAATTAAGAAGAAATCACTTAGGCAGATAGTTGGGGTACAGAAGTCCTTGGTAAGGCTTTTCTTTTTAATGAAAAGCAGCCCCAAATTATTTTCTAACAAAGAGCAGCCTGTAAAACCAAACTTCAGACACAGACAAGCAAGCTGGGAGCTTGTACGGGTGAATGCCAGCAGGAACTAGGGGCTAGACATGTTCAAGATGGTGGCTCCATTTTCCTTTCTCTGCCAACCACATGTACAGTAAGGAGCAGACAAGATGGTGCCAGCCAAGAAGAATACATTTGCATAATCAGGTTAGGGTGAGGCCACCAGCCTTCCTCACGCACTGTGTGTCATATCTGATCAAATCAATCTGTGAGCTTTACATAAATCAGACATTGCCTCCTCAAACTGGACAATAAATTCCAACACATCCACTGCCAGCTTGTCCTTTCTGCTCAGAGATCCCTTTCTCTATATGAAGAGAGCTGTTTCTCTTCTGCCTATTAAATCTCCATTCCTAAACTCCTACTGTGTGTCCATGTCCTAAATTTTCCTGGCGTGAGACAACGAACCCCAGGGTATATACCCAGGCAATGTAGCCACTTCAGGCACTTTTATCCACAGTTTTAGTCAGCCCTATCACAAGGAGTGAAAGCCCTAGTTTCAGGAATCCATACAGAGCTAATTGGAAGCCTTGAGAGAGCCAGGTAAATAACTCTGAGAACCCATCAAATATTGGGTCATCAGAGAGACTCAAAAACAATAAACAGGGCCACAATCTAGTAAGTGTACTACAGTTTTTGTGAAACAGTTTTTCTCTCTACATTTCTGCCAAAGACACGTCAGAGTAGGACCAATTTATTTGAAAAATAAGCTTTAGTCTTATCACAGTTGACCTAATTTTTAGCCAGATAGGCTTTTTTTTTTTTTTTTTTTTTTTTTTTTTAATGGCTTTGCTGGAAGTTTTTCATAAGGAATCTCAAATTAAGTATTTTAAAAGCCCCTTGAACCCAGCCAAGGATTTATTTGTGCCTGCAGATACCTGTATAAATTGAGTGAATTTCTCTCTTCTTGAAGTCCAAAAATAACTTGGGGTTCCTGGGCCTACCAGAAAGTGAGATTTTTCACAGGGTTAGAAACTCTGTACAGAACAAGATATGAGGACAGTTTTTCCAAAAGGCTTTTATCAGCTTTATAGGTGAACTTCAATTTCTTAAAGCAGTCTGAAAACATGTCATTTGATTCAAAGCCTTGTTAAAATAACTAGTGTCTCTAATTTTGTTGTGTTTCAAAAGAAAACAGATTCTTATTAAACTTATGCAAATAACTATATTGTCATAAACTAAGAATACTCACAATTTGTTTCAAAATTCTGGAGAAATCATGTAGAGACATATAAATATGTTCTAATTTTGCTCACAGTAGTATACTTTACTCAACTATTAGATGTTGTAAATGGCTCAAAAGAAGTTTTCTTGACTCTGAAATACAAGACAAAAATTATTAGCAATGTTTTAAGCAAAACATCATAACAAGAGCATTGCAATCTTCTATTGTCAGTTCATGCAATTAACTTCTGTTTTACTTTATATTGGGCTCTCCATGAGAGTCCTGGAAAGTTTTCTTTATTTATTTCAATGACACTATTTCCAAATTTTTTGGGAACCTGCATTTAACAGCACCCGACAGAGTCTTATAGTTGATTTTAAAAGCACCTTTTGAAAAGAATCAAAGTAAAATAATTGTGGGTGACACAAGTCAGAATAACTACAGTTAAAGACAAAATTAACAGGGAAATTGGGTCATTTGTGTGGCATGCAAAAATTTAACATAACAATCAATTTTTACTAATAGTATACACTGTCATATCAGAATTATAGAAGTCTCACACAATTCTGAAATACACACCAAGGACACACTTATACAAAGACAACCCAAAGAAAGACAAACACCATTTTATACCTGATAATGCTTCCTTGTGGCTGTAACATGCCAAATAAGCCAAATGTCTCTTTCAGGCTCTTGGGAACTTAGTATCTAAAAGGTAAATGAGGTCAAAAGGACTTAGTTTATAACTTGAAATTGCGATTTTGAAAGCTTTGTCAAATATCAAAGATTTAAAACCCTGGATATCACAGAACAGGATCACAAATTATTAATTTAGCAGAAGTTATAGCTCAAAGATTTCAAATGTGAAAAATATCTTTACTTGTTGATAGAAAGGAGACTCAGCTTTCCAAACAACAAGACCCAGTAAAGATGAGTTGAGGCCAACTGAATCTGCTTCTTCCATCTTCCCTATTTTTTCACTTTTTCCTGCAGTTTGCTCAAAAGACAGACAAACTTTCAAAATGTCTCAATATTCCAAAAAAAAGTTTAAAAAAGAAAACCAAATTTGACTTTTGCATTAGTGTATCATTCATGCTAAAGTTACCTTTAAGAAAATTTTGTAAATAAATCTAGTTTTAATCAGTTTGACCATAAAGTGAGATATTCATAAATCTCTAACTTTTGTAATTCTATATTATAGAGCAAATCAATGCTGCAAGAAAATCTTGTTATTGTGAAATATGATCCCAGATGCTAGCCCTGCATTGGTGTACTTTAATGTATAATTCATTGAAAAACAAATGGAATAATTTTGAATATTGAATAATCCCATTTAAATTTGACCAAATTTACTTCACACATAGAAAATCCTTTATAAATCAACCTCTTATGAATATTTTACAACTTGCATGAATATTCAGTTTTGTTTTATCATTCTTTTTAACGAAGTACAATACAATAAAGCCCCTCTAATATAGACAAAACTACTTTTCCTTTAACAAAAAACATATAAACATATTTAAATGCCTTATAACCTTTCGCTAAGAACGCATTCTACTTTCCTTATATGCCTTGAATGTAAAACTCTTCCTTCAGCAGTCCAAATTACTTATGTTACAATGTTAACACTTAACAAACTTTTATTTTTAGTGAAAAACTGATAAGCAATTTCTTTATTTTTTTAAATGTATCTTCTATGGGTACATGAGATGTTTTGATACAGATATACAATGTGTAATAATCATATCATGGAAGATGGAGTATCTATCCCCTCAAGAATTTATCTTTGTGTTAAAAACAATCCAATTATACTCTTTTAATTATTTCAAAATTAACACATTATTACTAATTGCAGTCGCCTGTTGTGCTATCAAATACTAGGTCTTATTCATTCATTGTAACTATATTTTGCTTCCATTAACTATCCCCAGCTGCCCCTCATTTCCCCGCTACTCCTCCCAAACTCTGATAACCATCTTTCTACTCTCTATATTAATGAGTTCAATTGTTTTGGTTTTTAGATCCCACAAATAATTGAGAACATGTGAACTTTGTCTCTCTGTGCCTGGCTTATTTTGCTTAACATAATGACATCCAGTTCCGTTTGTGTTATTGCAAATGGCAGGACCTCATTTTTTTTTATGTCTTAATAGTGCTCAATTGTGTATAAATACCATATTTTCTTTATCCATTAATCTGTTGATAGAAAGTTAGGTTGCTTCCAAATCTTGGCTAGTGTGAACAGAGCTACAACAAACACAGGAGTGCAAATATTTCTTCAATAAATTGATTTTATTTGGGTATATACCTAGCAGTGGAATTGTTGGTATATATGGTAACTCTATATTTTAGCTTTTTGAGGAACCCTCGAACTATTCTGCATGGTGTTAAACTAATTTACATTCCCAACAACAGTGTACAAGGGTTTCCTTGTATACCTAAAAACAAAAAGAAGAAAATAAGTCAATCACTTTACTAAAAGGAAGACACATCCTCACCAGTATTTGTTCTTGCCCGTCTTTGGGGTATAAGCTATTTTAATCATGGTGAGATGATATCTCATTATAGTTTTGATTGGCTTTTCTCTGATGATAAATGATGTTAAACACCTAATCATAATTCTATTTGTCATTTGTGTATCTTCTTTTCAGAAATGTGTATTCAAATATTTGCCCATTTTTAATCAGATTATTAGATTTTTTTCTTACAGAGCTGTTTCAGCTCCTTATATATTTTGGTAATTAACCCCTTGTTAGATGGGTAGTTTGTAAATATTTTCTTCCATTCTGTGAGAATAATCCATGTGCTGAAGAAAATGTGTATTCTGCAAGTACTGGATAGAATGTTCTATAAATATCTGTTATATCTCTCTGTTCTATAATGCAGATTAAGTCCAATATTTCTTTGTTGATTTTGTGTCGGGAAGATTTTTTCAATGCTGAAAGTTAGATGTTAAAGACTATTGGAGCTTATATATTTTAAAATTTTTATATATTCTAGCTTTATCAGATCTTACTTATTTGTTTCTTCTTATAGTTTTTGTCTTAAAATCTATTTTGTTTGATATAAGTGTAGCTACTCTTGCTCTTTTTTGGTTTCCATTGGCATACAATATCTTTTTGTCATCCCTTTATTTTCACTCTATGTGTGCCATTATAGGTAAAGTGTGTTTCATGTAGGCAACAGATCAATGGGTTTTGCTTTTTTCATCCATTCAGCCACTGTATGTCTTTCTGTTGGAAAGTTTAGTTCATTTACAATCAATGTTATTGTTGCTAAGTAAAGACTTACTCCTGATATGTGTTATTTGTTTTCTGGTTGTTTTGTAGTCATTTCTCTCTCTCTTTCTCTTTTTTTTTTTCTGTCTTCCTTTTAGTAAAGTGATTGACTTATTCTCTTACTTTTGTTTTCAGGTATCTTTTGTATCTTCTTTCATTTGAGATTACCATGTGGCAATGCTATTTTATAAGTCATTATTTTAAGCTGATAACAACTTAACACTGTTTGCATAAACAAAGAATCAAACAAGGAACAAGAAAAACTAATAATGACTGTATGCCTTAACTTCATTTCCTTGCTTTTTAACCTCTTGCTAATATTTATACATTGTTGTACTGGATATGTCTTGAAAAGTTGTTGTAGTTATTATTTTTTATTGGTTCATCATTTTGTCTTTCCACTGAAGAGTAGTTTTCACACCACAGTTATAGTGTTATAATATTCTATGTATTTTTGTGTACTTATTATTACCAGTGAGTTTTGTACCTTATTGATCATTAACATCATTTTCTTTCTGATTTAAGTACTCCTTTTGGCATTTCTTGAAAGACATGTCTGGTGTTGATTAAATTCCTCAGCTTTTGTTAGTCTTGGAAGGTCTTTTTTTCCTCCTTCATGCTTGAAGTTTATTTTAACCTGATATATTCTTTTATGGTAAAAGGGATTTCTTCCCCCTTCAGCACTTTAATATGTCTTCCTCCACTCTCCTGGCCTATAAATTTTCCACTGAAAAGTGTGCTACCAGACATATTGGATCTCTGTTTTATGTTATTTGCTTCTTTTCTTTTGTTGCTTTAAGAATTGTCTTTTTTTTTTTTAATTACTTTAGGGGAGTTTGATTATTAGATGCCTTGATGTAGTCTTCTTTAGGATAAATCTTCTTGGTGTTTTATAGCCTTTTTGTACTTGTATATTGATATCTTTGTCTAGGTTTGTGAAGTTCTCTGATATTATTTCTTTAAATAATATTTCTACTCCTATCTCTTTCTCTATCTCCTCTTTAGAGCCAATACTCTTGTATATTTTTTCTTTTGTCTCCTCTGACTGTCTATTTTCAAATAGCCTGCTTTCAAGATCACTAATTTTTTCTTCTGCTTGATCAATTCTGCTATTAAAAGTCTCTGATGCATTCTTCAGTGTGACAATTGCATTTTTGAACTCCAGAATTTCTGCTTAATTATTTTTAATTATTTTAATGTCTTTCAAATTTATCAGATAGATTTCTGAATTCATTCTCTGTGTTATCTTGAATTTCTTTTAGCTTCCTTAACAAAGCTATTTCGAATTCTGTGTGTGAAAGGTCACATATCTCCATTTCTTCAGGACTGGTTTCTGGCTCCTCATTTAGTTCCTATGGTGAGGTCATGTTTTCTGGATCATCTTGATACTTGTAGATGTTCATCTATGTGTGGGCATTGAAAAGTTAGATATTTATTATAGTTCTTGTAGTCTGGGCTTGTTTCTACTCATCCTTCTTTGGAAGGCTTTCCAGATATTTGAAAGGACTTGAAAGTTGGGATCTAAGCTTTATCTGCTTAAGGGGGACCCCAAGGCCAGTAGTGCTGTAATTCTTTCAGTCTTGTAGAGATATCACCTTGATAGTCTTGGACAAGTTCTGGAAGAATTCTCTGGATTATCAGGCAGAGACTGTTGTACTCTTCCCTTACTTTTTCTCAAACAAAATCTGTACCTCTATTCTGAGCCATCTGAAACTGGGGTTGGAGTGACACAAACACCCCTGTGTCCACCACCCCTAGGGCACCTAGGACTGTGGTGTGTCAGACCTGAATCCAATACAGAGCTGGATCTCATCCAAGGCCTGCTCTAACCAATTCCTGGCTACAAACTATGTTTGCTCAAAGCCATGGAAGAGGGCTGGGCTATAGCCAGCAGGTGGCAAAGCCAGCCTAGGTCTATTTCCTTCCCTTTGGGTGGTGTCAAGTTCCATCAGGCCTGGGGTAGGTCCAGAAGTGCTGTCCAGGAGCCAAGGCCTACCATCAAAAACTTTACGTGTCCACCTAGGGTTCTATTCTGCTGCAACTAAGCTGGCACTCAAATCACAAGACAGAGTCCTTCCCACTCTTCCCTTCCCATTCCAAAGGCAGAGGTACCTTATCTTGTAATCACTGCCACCTTAGTCCATTGGGGGCTACTACCAGATTATTACCAATGTTCCCTTAAGGCTCACAGGCTCTTTAGTCAGCTTCTAGTGAACGTTGACCGGCCTGGTACTCACCTTTCAGGTGAGGGTAGGTCAGCCCAGGGTAGGTCCAGAAATTCTATCCAAGAGTCAAGTCCTAGAATTTGGGATACCGGGAGCTTCTGTGGTGCTCTACCCCCACTGTGGCTGAGCTTGTACCTAAGGTGCAAGACAAGGCTCCTTTACTTTTTTCTCTATTATTTTCAATCAGAAAGAGTATTGCCCCATAGCCACCACAGCTGGGAATGTGCTGGCTCTCACCTGAGTCCAGCAAGTCTCAGCATCTCACCCACGGTCCTCAGTGTAGTACCTGGGCGCAGCTCGGAACTAAAACTTGCCTAGGCATTGCAGTTCTAGTGGCTTCAACTATGTTTCAGATTAATTTGCCACCCCAGAGTACTTTATCCTGTGGTAGCGAGGAGTATAGGAACCTAATTTCCAACCACCGAGATTTGTGATTCTTCTCTGGCTATGACTGGTTTAAATGCACGCTTCGTGGGTGAGACTGAGTTTGGTCTAGTTTTGCTTTCTGCTATAATGAGGGCAACACTGGGTTCAGTGCATCACAATTGTTGGCTCTCCCTCAACACAAGGAACAGAAACGCTCTCATCGCCACAGCACCCCTGCCAGGGGGATGGGAAAGGAGTGGCATTGACTATTCAAGACTGTTTTGCTTTCCTCTACAGTACCTATTTCAGCAATATGAAGTTAAAACCAGGTACTGTGAGTGCCTACCTGATCTGTGTTTCTTATGAATGTGCTTATTTGTATAGATAGTTGTTAAATTAGTGTCCTTGATGGAGGGACAATCTGTGGAGCCTTCTGTCTGAAATCTTGCTCCACCCATCAACCAAGTAAATAACTTTTTAAAAATCTATTAGATTGCAGAATGCAGGACAAAAATAGAACTGCTGACCATGTCTGACTTTTCCCAGCACAGCCAAGGGACGTGGCTAACTCTATAGGTACCCAGGTGTTTCCTAGAATCTAACGGCTGTAAAACAGACAAGTTAAACAGTTATCAAAAAATGTCATATAAGGAATTTATGTCCTTAAAATGTCTAGAAAAGACAGTAACTGAGCTGTATACTTTAAATCAGTCTAAGTTATAAAAAGGTTTTAATTTTATTTTACTAATGTTAAAAAGTATATTTTGAAGTTTACTAAGGTTATCTGAACTAAAATGCATTTGGGTTAAAATTTCTATTTTTTGAGAAAATGTTTAAGTGCTAATTTTTCTTTAAGCCAATTAACTGGAACTTTTTAATGTAATTTTGGTTGTGAAACATCACTCACATGGCACATGTAAATGAACAGAAAAAGCAGATCTGGTAGAGTTATAAGATTCTTCATTTGCCAGTTTTTAAGTTTCTCTTCCTCATTTTAGGCCACTAGTCTCTTGATTACCTGTCCCCTGTCCTAGACAGATGTCAGCTAGACAACTCTAAATTTGCATTTCTAAAGTGGTAACTCTTAAGTGAAACAAGACAGATAATTAATGTTTTACCCAAACTCAGGGAAAATGGTATGAGTAGAAGTTCACATGGCCAAAATAAGGATATCCTTACCTGTGGTGATTTTCTTAGATGTAAGTTTCTTAATTGCATTACTGGCTTTAGGGTGGAATCTTGTAAGGAGCAGCACCAGGAGAGCATGCAGTTTCTAGGCCTAATGGGAAGGGATAGGTGGAAGGCAGAACAGATCCCCAAAAGTCAAGGATCCAATTATTACGTCAAATCCTGAATCTACCGAAGGAGGGAACCACTGTAAGATGAGATGGTGCAAGACTGAAGATCAGAAGCTGTCCATGAACCCAGAGATATGAACCCAGGCCACCATCATGAAAGGGCAAAGCCTTAGCAACCAACGTACAGCATTGGGCAGTTGCCAGAACTTTTCTGAAAAGCAGTCTAGAACAGCCATTCTAAAGCTTGCAAAGAATTTTAACTGCCCAGGAGAATTTTCTAAGGCTAGCCATGACATTATTATATGTCATTTTCTAAGTTTAAACTTTTTTATTCAATTGTTGAGAATAAAATAGCTATAAAAATATTTTTCTTTCAGTGGTGTACTTAGTTCAAATAGTAACTCAATCCAAAAGCCCTTTTAAAATTCAGATGGTGATGTTCCAGGTTCTTATCACTACGGAAGAGGTATTTCTGGAGAGATCATAGAGGAGGCATCCTCATGATCCCCAAAAATTCACCCTCAGAAAGGGGCTTAATATAGCAAAAGATGGCAAAAACCCCATACTATGGGACATTTTAAAACAAAACTCACCAGAGGGCTTAACACATTTGGGATGAAGAATGTGCTAATGCATCTCATCGACTCTTGGTCCTTTCAGACCCGTAACCTAATATGAAACTGAAACTTCCCACCCTCTGGATGGCAGACACCAAGAGAGAGTATCCCCACATGGTCATAAAGTCAAGCTCTTGCGAATACAAGACAAGACAAGAGGGAAACCATATCCAGTTTTTTGCCCGAGGGAAATGCAGCTATGTTTTTTAATTGACCAATCTGCAAGGTCAGCTTGAACACGAGGTTATAGGAGTCCCAGGCCTGCATCATATCCTATGGTAACCCTCTTTATGACAGAATAACACAAGACAAATTTATAGCACAAAGTACATCAGACTTACTAGAGCCTAATACTAGTCTCACAAATCATTTTTCCCATTAATCAGAATCTTGCAGAGAAGACAAACAGTGATTTTTATCATTCAGTCAACTGGTTGAGGCAGAGAGAGGGAGGCCAGTAATCTGGCTGCTAAAGAATTAGTATGCTTTTGCCAGCTTGACAGTTTTCTGGGTTCCCTTTATCTGCAGTTTCTGGAAGAACAGAACAGGTTTTGGTGACCCTGCGCACAGCACCATAGCAGTGGGGACCAAGCTGTGTTACAAAAGAAAATTATCCTTTTCTGTTTTGTGGTACCATAGGCAACAGACGACAATTTTGCATAACAAAATTAGAGGCTTTCAGTTCTCTAATTTTAAATGTCTACTAGATAAACTGCCCAGAAAATCTCATGGAACTACAAACTTAGTAGGCTGAAAGCCAAGTCTACTACCCTACCTCTCAATCTAATAAAAACATTTGCAATATACAAGTCCCAATTCAAAATAACATAAATTTTTAGCATAATTTGTCAAATGTATTTCTTAGCCAGTTAGGCAGTGTAATTTCTACTTTGTCAACACATTTCTCCTTTCCTTTCTTTTCTCTCTCTCTCTCTCTTTTTTATTTTTTTATTTTTGGTGCTTTGTATTGCATCCTCATTGGTCTCTTATTTTTTTCATTGGTCTCATTATCTCCTCGTTGGTTTCATTTCTTTATTCTTACCTGATGTTATTTCATTCTATTCAAGACTTCAGATTAAATTTTCTAGATCATACTTAGAAAATGTAATTATACTAAAAAAAGGCTACCAAATTAAATAAAAATTGCCCAAATCAGCATCCAAAATTAAAGCTCTGCATAGTTTTCATGATTTAATCCTAATAATGTCCTATGGTCACAAAAGTCTAATGCAAGCTCATAACATTGCTTCTCCCTAAAAAGTCACCCTCTTTCTCTGTGTTGAAATTCTTCAGTCTCATAAAGTGTAGAATCAATTCTGTGAAGACTTCCTGATATTTTCAAACATATGTGATACCCTTATCCTCTAAATTGTTCCAATGATACCTGATGATGCTAATTATAATGTGTCTAGGTGTTTAGCTATTTTTATAGTTTCTTAAGCACATCTGATGCATCTATAAACTACCTCATTGTGGGAACTCGCTCTATTCCACATTGTATTTATTATAAAAAATAGCTCCAAATTTTGTACAGAGTAGTCAAAAAAGTCATGGAATGAAACTTAAAAGTCAGCAAACTAAATAAAAGTTAGTTACTCAAATCCATGTCTAAGAGCCTTTGTTGTGTACAGAAACTTGGTTACCTACTTAGGGAATCCCTTACCACAGTGTTTGATAGCTACTGTCTGACTCAGAGTAAACATCTGGATGTCTGACTGGAACTATCTTTGTGGTTTGATGATTTTTGAAAAAATAATATGTTTGAAGGACTGTTATCAGTGAAAACACTTTTTAAATTCTTTTTCCATACAGGTACTGACCACAGAGAGGAGTCCCAGATGAGTAATGTAGTGGAAAAATTTACTCTTCTTTAGCTATTTTTTGTCTAGAAGATTGGTGACCATATGTAACTCATGCTTGATGCTGAATCAGGAAAAGAAAATGAAAGGGAACCACAGGCATAGTTGGGCGAATGGCCCAGACATACGCCTACACTACTGCCAACTCTAAATAAGGAATAGAAAAGAAATTACTTAAGTCACCAAATTGAACCTTTTCCTGGTAAATATAAACTTAGTGCTTAGAAGATAGCATATAAAATGGCATTAGAGAATGTACATTATTTCTTAATGTAACATATACATTACAATAAAAACCACTTGGCTTATTTTATAAAAATTTATTTTAAATAATACTGTATATGTGAAAGAAAAATCACATGGAAAACCATAATTAGCTTTCTGCAAAACATATGAAGAATTCTATTAAAATATGTTAAGTCAGGCAAATATTTATTATATTTAATAAGACTTGGCCGGGCGCGGTGGCTCAAGCCTGTAATCCCAGCACTTTGGGAGGCCGAGACGGGCGGATCACGAGGTCAGGAGATCAAGACCATCCTGGCGAACACGGTGAAACCCCGTCTCTACTAAAAAATACAAAAAAAACTAGCCGGGCGAGGTGGCGGGCGCCTGTAGTCCCAGCTACTCCGTAGGCTGAGGCAGGAGAATGGCGTAAACCCGGGAGGCGGAGCTTGCAGTGAGCTGAGATCCGGCCACTGCACTCCAGCCTGGGCGACAGAGCCAGACTCCATCTCAAAAAAAAAAAAAAAAAAAAAAAAAAAAAAAAGACTAATAAAAATACAAACATTTGGTAGAAATTACAAGTTGTAAAATGTAGGACATGATTAAAAGTTTTCCTAAGCCAACTGTTACTAGTAAGTTATTGTTTTATATTTATAGATAGAATATTTATAAATCAACCATGTAAGACACAAAAAAGTTTTATATCAAAGCAGATGCTATCTATATTCTTGCAAATAAAAGCAAATAAACAGAAATATAGCAAGAACCATTTTTGATACATTACGTATAGTGTTTGTCAGCTCTGAAATAAGGGCCTTTATCTTATTCGTCATTGTATTCCTGGACTGAGAACAGCACCTGGAAACTGAAAGATAATAAATACAATTTAAATGAAAAACTGTTAGAACTAATAAACTAATTAAGTAAAGTAGCAGGATACATAATCAATGTACAAAAATCATTGTGTTTCTATACATTATCTGATTAAAAAATCAAGAAAAGGGTCTCATTTATAATGACATTTTAAAAAGACACTTAGGAATAAATATAACCAAGAAGGTGAAAGATCTATACACTGAAAATTATAAAGCATGTATGAAAGATATTGAAGAGAAGACATATAAATGAAAAGATATCCCATGTTCATGGATTGAAATAGTTAATATTATTAAAATGCTCATACTACCCAAAGAAATATACAGATCAATGCAATCCTTATCAAAATTACAGTAACAATTTTTACAGAAATAGAAAAAAAATCTAAAATTTGTAAATTCCAAAGAAGATGCCAAAAAGTCAAAGCAATCTTTCGCAAAAAAGAGCAAAAGTGCTGGCATCACACTTTCATCACACTTCTTTATCTCAAAATTTACTGCAAAACCATGCTAATGAAAACAGATGGTACTGGCATTAACAGGAATAGAGAAAAATGAAACAAAACAGAAAGCCTTAGAATAAATCTTCACATGTATAGTCAATTAATCTTCAACAAACTTGCCAAGAATAGACACAGGAAAAAAAAAACAGTCTCCTCAATAAATGGTTTTGGAAAACAAGATATCCACATGCGAGAGAATGAAATTAGAACCTGATTTCACTCCATATGCAAAAAATTAAAAAAAAATAAATTCATGACTTAAACATAAGACCTGAAATTGTCAAACTACTATGAGAATATTTTCTTGACATTGGTCTGGACAGTATTTTGTTGTACATGAACCCAAAAACATAGGCAACAAAAGCAATTATAGACAAAAGAGATTGCATCAAACTGAATGTTAAATGCATAGCAAATAAATCAATAGAATGCAGAAACAACCTAAAAATTGGAGAAAATACTTGCAAACTATACATCTCATAAGAACTTAATAATGAAAAGACATAAAAATGGCCAACTGATATATGGAAAAAAAAGTTCAACATCACTAATTATCAGAGAAATGCAAATTAAAACAACAGTGAGATATCTGTTAGACTAGCTATTATACAAAACATAACATGTATTGAGGAAGATGTGGAGAAAAGAGAACCCTTGTACCATATTGGTGAGAATGTAAATTAGTACAACCATTATGGAATATAGAATGGAGGCTCTTCAAAAAATTAAAAATAGAATTACTCTATTGTCCAGCAATCCCACGTGCAGGTATATAGGTATATAGCCCCCAAAATGAAATCAGTATGTCAAAGAGATGGCTGCTCTCTCTTGTGCATGGCCGCATTATTCACAATAAACAAGATACGAAATTAACCTGTGTCCATCATCAGATGAATGGATATGTAAGTGTGGTTATATACAAAATGAAATACTATTTAGCCATAAAAATAATAAAATGTTCTCATTTACACAACATGGATGAACATGGAGAACACTGTTAAGTAAAATAAGCCAGGAATAGAAAGATGTGTACTGCATGATCTCACTTACATGTAGAAACTAAAAAACCTGAATTTATAGAAGCAGAGAGTAGAATGCTGGTTGACAGTGGCTGGGTGTGGGGGATGGCAAAATGTTGGTCAAAGTATATAAAGTTACAATTACATAAATAAATTATGAATATATAATATATAACATGCTGACTATAGTTAATAATAAAGTTTTTAATACATAAAATTGCTAAGAGACCAAATCTTAAATGCTCTCACTACAAAAAAAAAAGTATGTGAGGTGATGAATATGTTAAGTAGCTTGATTTAATCAATTTGTAATGTATACATGTATCAAAATATCACTTTTTATGCCATAAATATATATAACTTTTATTTGTAAATTATACCTTAATAAAGTATAAAAAACGATGGAGACAGCCAGGCACGGTGGGTCATGCCTGTAATCCCAACACTTTGGGAGGCCAAGGTGGGCGGATCACCTGAGGTCAGGAGGTCGAGACCAGCCTGGCCAACATGGTGAAATCCCATCTCTACTAAAAATACAAAAATTAGCCGGGTATGGTGGCGGGCGCCTGTAATCCCAGCTAGTCAGAAGGCTGAGTCAAGAGTATTGCTTGAGCCTGGGAGACCCAGATTGCAGTAGGCTGAGTTTGCTCCATTGCACTGCAGCCTGGGCAAGGAGAGTGAAACTTCATTTTAAAAAACGAAAAAGAAAAAGAAAAAAGATGGAGACAAAAAAAGAAACATTTCAACTACCAGATTTAAATGTGTAACAATTCTAGTGGATTTCTTATTTGGCCAACATTATTGGTCCTATAAGATAGTTTTCTTTGTTTTTAATGGTAAATTACAAAATAAAAGCCTAAAATTGTTTGATGGATACATTTTTCTAATAAGAATAGTCATTTTAACTTATATTTAATTATATTAAATAATATAATTTTTTCCAAAAAATGAGAAGCAGCATTTATGATCTATCATAGTCAGTTTTAGAGAGTTATACCTAAATCATTCTAGCACTTAAATTTAAGAAACTCAGGTCATGAAATGTTGCAAACTTGGAGAAATATGCTGAATCACTGCAGATCCTGGGAAATACAGCATTACTGAGGATCACTGATGGATATGATATTTAAAAAAAAAAAAGCTTTTATTATATGAACTGATTGCATGATATTAGAATATTTTATTTTATTCTAGATTTTGTAAGGCTACATTTAATGTGTTTAAAATAAACATACACAATAAGCATGATTGTTTATTAACATATTAAAACACATATATAGTTTTACACTACCTTAGTCATTTTTTTCTTTGTTTCAGTCACCCACTGATTTTCTTACATGCTGGGAATGTACTTTATTCCATGCTTTATTCATGTATTAGGAGTTTATTGTTATACTTCGAGTGCATTGACAAGGTGGGAATTGTCAAGACTGTGAGAGTACATGGATTTTGTACAAACTTTGAACACAGAGATGGCAGAATTTGCTAATGAATTGATGTGCGCTATAAGAGAAAAATTGCTATCAAAGATGACTTCAAAGTTTTTGCTCTCAAAATTGGCAGAATGAAGTGATAACTTACTAAGCTAGGGATGATAAGAAAATAATTATTTAATTTTGTTGATAAAAATCTATGAATGTATTGTCAACACAATTTGTTCTTGTTATTCATCCTCTGTAATCCCAAGAAACCCTCATTAATATACTAAAGCCTGTCATCGTAATTATTCAGATTCGTCTACCAACATTGAATAGTCTAGTATTAATCATGTTAACTATCACCTTTATGAGCAAAGAAAAATCACCCAACTCTATTTGGTTAGTGCAACTGACACTTGTGAACAGGAAGTCTAATACAAGTTTCATAAACAATCCAAAGAAATTGCTTTGGTTGGACTGAAAAAGAAAAAAAAAAAGAAGGTCAGTGGAAATCCCACCAGCCCTTGTTAATATAAAGATGTATTGAATTACCAGCTTGTTTGTAATGATAATACAGTCAGACTTGTAAAGTTCTTATCACTGGCCAACTGGCATAGAAAAATTACTCCTTCTTTGCTACAGTAGTCCTCTCTTATCAGTGGTTTTACTCTCCAAGGTTTCAGCTACCAGTTGTATAGTACAATAAGAAATTTTTAGAGAGAGAGGGATAGTGAGAAAAACTACATCTACATAACTATTATTACAGTATTCTATTCAATTGTTCGTTATTATCTATGTCTAACTGTGCTTAATGTATGAATTAAACTTTATTGCAGGTGTGTATGAACAGGAAATACATAGTATATACTGTATAGAGCTTGACACTATCCATGTTTTAGTCATCCACTGGGGATTTTTGAAGTATCCACTGTGTTTAAGGGGAGACTACTGTAGACGAAACTACAGTAGATGAGTGCAGTCTCAGTACACATACTTTCACTTATGTGAATTCAGCAACCATTTACATTTCCTCTTTTGTAGCCACCATATCAGAACTTTGAATACTGTTAGTAATGGAGCAGAATGCTATGAATACTGATTGACTTGAGTTTATAGAATAAAAGAAATTGGAACACTGCGCCTTTGGGTTTTAGAATGGGCACTACACTTCATGGTACTATACTGATCTTTTTTCTAGAGGCTAATATTAGATTATTACCTCTGTGTTAAGAAGCAAGTGATGTTTATAATAGTAATGACAGATTTACACTTGATAATTCAATTCATTCTCTTTTGCATATAATTTATAATATCAGTAAAACCAGTGAGAAGTACAGTCTATATATTTAAAACATGTTTCTCACTACAGAATACATTTATGCAAAAGGAAGTAAGTCCAAACCCAAACTCTTATAACCATGCTTTAATAGCATTAGTTTAAGCGTTTCTGATTAGCACCATAAAATGATAAAAATTTAAATGAAAAAATACCTTATATTATACATAATAAAAATGATGAAGAATATTTTCATGTGTAAAATACAAATCTTTAAAACTATCTGTCCATGAGATTTAACAGAGTCTACATTTTCTTATAATGTAGGTTAGCAGTGTATATGCTGGCTTTTCATAACAGATAAAGAAAAAACATTTTAATGATCTACATTCAACATATTTAGAAGTATGTGCGTTGTTTTGTAGTTATCAATTTATTTATTTATATTTATATAGTTTTATATATGTTTTTAAAATAGGTTAGATGTTGAGAACTTCTTTATTTAAATAATAATAAGATATTAAATATGTTTGATTAATTTCTAATAACAGTGTTGGTACTCAAGATGAAAGAAGCTTCAGGGAGTTCTTAGTTACAATAAGGTATCCTAAAAATCATTATGTAAATTTTTGTGGATTTAGTAAATAATATTTCTCATATTCACATATTTTTAAATGACTAGATATTTTCTATTTTTAAACATATAAATTTATTTTAAAATGTCACTGACCTCATGATAGTTTTAGTTGTTACATAATTTCCTAATCAGAGCTTACAAAAATTACCATAGCTACTATGTCGATATCTGCAAAACATTTTGACATTAAAAACCAGGTCCTTGGACTTAAAAATTTAGGTACTAATTCACTCCATTTCAATGCAGTAACTGTTCTTAATTTATGCAATTTAATCTACTTCCCTTTTTGTCTTTAGCTAGTAGAGATTCAAAACATCTGGTTATGATCAAGTATTCACAATCTCCTAATTTAAAGTCGCATGATTCAGAATTTTTTAATATATATTTTTGAAGATAACTGAATATGTACAAAAACATGGACAGTAAGTCATATTAACTCTAAACTATTCTGAATGTTTTTAAGCTTCAATCAGAAATACCAATAGCCTGTCCTTTTAATTATTTCCCTTTACCCTATCTGAAAAATGCTTATATTTTATACTTCAGGCTAAAGTAAGCAAGCACCACATAAAATGTTGTGTTGGGTAATCACTAGTGCTTAGCTATTGCTCAACACATGTCAAATACAAATAATTAAAACTATAGTGGCCCCAAGCAAAACATTAAAATTTTTGCATTCCAAAGGAGGTTCATTAAAACCAGATGACTGGCTTGGCTCGGCTCATAGAAGGACTTGGCTGAAACATGTCCACTTCAAATCCATACTGTCTTATTTGCTTACATCACAGAATCACTGACTCAAGAACCTGAAGGGTCCTCCAAAGTTTATCTAACCTCTTTCCAAGCAGAGTTTTACTTAAAATACTTTGCAGAGAAACTAATATTTCTTTACAAATTCATATGCAAGAATATTCCAAATACTTCTTGTATCATTAAAAAGTATAACCTTTCAGTGAGTAGAAAAACAATTAAAAAATCTTTATTATTTTATTCTTCTAAAATCTCCTTAATACATTTTAGCAAATTCATTTGTGACTTCACTACAGTGAAAGAGATCAGCACTAGCGTGAAGTGTGTCATTGAATAATATTCCATTCTACATTATCTCCAATACACAAACAGCATAAACTATGTATTCTTCATGACTACAAATTATGAGAGGCTTAAATTCCTGAAAAAAGTTTAAACTGGCACTAAAAAAAGTTATAAAACCCATATTCAGTTAATATACATTTTTACTATGAGAAATTTATAATTGAGTCAATTATTAATAAAAAGAAAATAATGAAAGAATATTAAAATCAAATTTCTTAAATAATCCATTTAAAAACATGTATTACGTTATTTACAAAGGCTCCTTATAATAGAAAATTTGATGAGCTAATGGGTAAGTAACTTCCAGCAGTTTATTAATCAAGCATTGGAAATGTACACACTGTATTTAAAATGATTTCAAGTCATATTAGATCTGTTAATAGGTTTACTGTTTTTGAAGCCCATGAGGATTTACCTTTTATCAAATAATCTTAAAACCTACAAATTATATTGCTTAAACATGCAGTCTTTTCTTCCAATGTACTAAAAAATAATCAATGCATATGCTTTCCTTTCTGCCACTCCACCTCTCGTCAACAAAATTAAGCAGTTTAAAACACAGTTTTAGTAAGAAGGTAAAGCTTTATGACATAACACATCTAATTTTGATGACGCGTGAGGGAAAAGACAGTGTTTTAAGTTCAGATGAATTTTGAGTCACACGTTCCTTCCTCCCACGCCTGTTTGCCTTGAGTGAAGTCTGTTTTTTTGAGCACAGGATGCTACTGACTGTAACTCACTCAAAACACAGACCAGGAAGATTCATTTTGTCCTTTCATCTGAGAAAATGGAAAAAAGCAATAAAATGAAGGCATTAGACCTTCGGTGTGCTTCATATTATACACCACTATTAAGGTGGCAAGGTAACCATTTCCTTAATACAGCCTTTATAAAACATGATGTGTTGAATATACTAAATTATTTTTACTTGCTAAATAGGCTTAATACAGTAAGAATTTAATTCACATTCCTACCTTTAAGCACAATTTTTAATATCAACATAAGCTTCAATCTTAAATAAAACATAAAATTATCCTCTTATAGCAGCAGAACATAAATTTATTATTCCTCTTGAGTGTTTATCTCTCTATCCATGTTATTAGGCTGTGTTAAATGCCTGGCAAGAGAGAAAACTTCTCCTCTACCTGTGACAATCATAACTACATATTGTTCATAATATGAATATTCCATTCACTTAATGTAAGCACATATTTTGATTATAAAAGCAATGGCATGTTTAGCATATTATATATCATTACTATTTAATCTTTACTAACTATTCAATAATCCATTATCCTCTTAAATTATGGTTGATTCTTAAGTCAAAGACAAACTGTAGAAAACCATGCATCAAGCTATATATAAAGTTATATATGTATAAGTCCATCTTCATATAACAGTGACACAAATTTTAGAATGTGACAAGATGAAACATTTTTATTTACATAAAAATGTACAATTACATTGTGACCCTGACTTTCCAAATACCCATGACAAACTGCCAAAATCCATGTGCCTCCAACTGATTCAGAGACTTAGGTTTCCATCACTTAATTACCTTGTCTCTTAGCCATTGTTTCTATATTTGATTAGCTCTTCCTTTGCTATAGGACTGTAGAAAATTCTACCTCGGAGGTTACTTGGAGGCTACATAAGCTTTAGTAATTTAGGGACACATAGTAGTCAGTCACTCTGCCTCTTGGCTTCATCAGCTTTCCTTTTTTGTTGTTGTTATTCATTTGGCTTATTGTAGGTAAGATTCCTCCATGTTGGAAAAAATAGTAGTAATATGTATACACAAGACTCTAGACTGTTCTTAGCAAAGCTCACTAAGGTCAGAGGAAAGTAAGCTACACATACACACACACACACACACACACAATTAGCAAAGCCTACTAAGTTCAGAGGTAACCTGAGCTGTAACAATCCTGTTCTAAAACCAGGTTACCTCTGAGCTTAGTATGCTTTGCTAATTATAAATACATATTTTCCCCTTTTAGCACCCATATGTGCTCTTCTCCCTTTCGCACCCACATATTAAATCCCAGAGAAGAATTTATGCTGACATCACATAAATAAGCCAATGACTGTGATCAAACTGATGGCTAATATGCTAAGTGAGACCTATTTTTTTTTTGGATACAGGTGAGAAAGGGAAAATAGGATGGCACTTATTGCACTGGTACCACCCAGAATCACATGGAGTAGAGGCTTGGATCCACAGAAATGATGACATTTGCTGTTAATAAACAAAATGTGAGTAAACAGAGGGTTAAATTATATCTTCCACATTTTATTTTTTAGCTGCCTAGTTAACACATATGTGTATAATTCCATGAATAGCTCCACCTAATATAATTATTTTACTTAATAAACATGTACTCATCCTCCCTCCAACAGGAACAATCCAAAGACATGCTGTTAAGTCATCCTATTCTAGGGCCAGCATCTCTGGGTAAAATGCATTTCCCTTAATCAAATTCAGATGTGAGTCCTCACAGCACCCCTGCCAAATTCTAATTATAAACCTAACCATTCTATCTTACACAACAAACAATGTTAGGGAAAACAGAAACAGTCCAATAAAGTCAAAAGAATTAATGGGGAATTCTTCTCTACTGGTGGTATTAATGCATTGCTTTGACCCATCTCCTGTCACTGATCTTTACTGTTACACTCACAAGGGAACACACTATCCCACTGCACAAGGAAGGCTCTGCAACCTGAACAGTACTTAAGAATCATATGAGCTTTGGCCCAGTAGGTTCTTGAGGGAATCACAGGTAGCTGATTTCCAAGTATGAGTTCCCTAACAATACAACTTGTAAAACCTTAGTCATCTGTTAGTTGAGTCATTTGAGGGTAATTTTATTCAATCAAAGAATATGTCTTGAAATCATACTTCTTAATTCTATACTTTCTCCTTGCTTTATTTTTTCTTTCTCTTTTACTAGCACAAGGAATTTTGGTCACATACCTCTATGTCAGCTTGATGACTTTTCTCTTGATTTCCACTTCAGGTCAGGCCAGTATGAAAATATAGGCCAGTATCAGGGAGGCAGAGACAGTTGCTTCTACACCTCTAGGCTGGACTCCAGTGGAATACACACACACACACACAGACACACACACACACACACACATATACATATATTTTAAAAAAGAAACTTTCAACATCGGTAATAATTAGATATTAAAGATAAGAGTAAGCGATATTTGGGAGGGCCATGAATATCTGGCTCTTCACATTACTCTGGAGTTTCAGTCTCACTTCTGTTCTGTTTCCCATCTCCTTGCTCTGTCCACAAAAACTTAAGGGCTGGCAAGAGAATTTGAGCTTTACACTTCCCATGTGATTGTCCAACTCCCAGTGACCTTGGGATAAAAAGTGAACTGGTTTTTAGACTAATACCAAAGACTTAAATTACTTTTCTCTTAGAAATTAAAAAGGAAATGAAAGAAAGGAAAACTTTAAAAAGATAATATAGCACATGTTAAAATATTTCAAATAGTATCAAAAACTATAAAGTGAGAAGTGAATTTTACTATATACTTCACATCCAAATTCTAGTTCCCTGACCATAGGCAATCACTGAAGTGCAGTATGCATTCCTAGAAATGGTGCATGCATATTATAGCACACGTATATCTGTCACAATGTGATACTATTGTAGATTCACCAATGACTATAATAAAAATGGTAGAAAATACTAAATGTGATAATAAAATGAAGAAACTGTTACAGGACAGGGGTCCCTATCCAGACCCCAAGAGAGGGTTCTTGGGCAAGGAAGGATTCAGGGTGAGTCCACAGTGCAAAGTGAAAGCAAGTTTATTAAGAAAGTAAAGGAGTAAAAGAATGGTTACTCCGTAGACAAAGCATCCCCGAGGGCTGTTGTTTGCCCATTTTTATTGCTATTTCTTGATTATACGCTAAACAAGGGGTGGATTATTCATGCCATAGTGCTGGTGGGAGTGTAGCAGTGAGTCTTCTTGCCATTTTGGATTTGGTGGGTTTTGACTGGCTCCTTCACTGCAAACTGTTTTATCAGCAAGGTCTTTAAGACCTGTATTTTATGCTGACTTCCTATCTCATCTTGTCACTTAGAATGCCTTAACTGTCTGGGAATGCAGCCCAAGTAGGTTTCAACCTCCTTTTACTCAGCTGCTGTTTAAGATGGAGTTGCTCTGGTTCACACACCTCTGATAAAACTGTTTATTTACACCCTGTGATGGGAATTCAAATTAGTACATTTTCTTTGGAAAATTATTTGTCAGGATCTTCTAAAGCTAAATCTGTACATGCTCTGTTGACTCAACAATTTCACTGTCAGCTGTAGAATTAACAGCAGTGTGTACACCAGAATAAATGAACAATATTGCTCACAGCAGCCCTATTTATAGTAGCCCACATCAAAATTTTCTGAATGGTTATCAAAAGCGGAATGAATAAGCAAATTGTTTTATATTCATACAATGGCATGTATAGAAATAAGAATGAAAAAAACTAACTGCCAGTATTTGCAGCAGTAAGAATAAGGATCACAAACAATGTTGAATGAAAGAAATAAAACACAAAAAAGAATGTTGTTCATATGGTTCAATTTACATGAAGTACAAAAAGAGACAACACTAATTTATGTTGTTAGAAGTCAGGAGAGTGGTTGCCACTCAGAGTTAATAGTGGCTGGGAAGTTTCTGGGGCTGGTAATCATCTATTTGCAGATCTAGGTGAATTTAGTTTGTGAAAGTACATTAACTGGTGTGTATACTTTTCTGTATATGTGTTATACTTCAAAAATAGTTAAATGATAACACAATAGTGAAAGCAGTCCACATAATCATGAATAATCATATATTTAATAAACAGTTAAAATAAATGAGGTAAAGTTCTATTTACTGATACAAATATTACTCTAAAGGAGTGCTAGTTTTAAAAAATAGAATAATAAATACAATATCATAGCATACATAATTCAATTTTAAATGTACATAGATGCATACATTTTTAAAAAATATTTTTGTGATATACAATGAACTGATAAAAGTGGTTATACCTCTAGAGAAATAACGTTGGTAATAAATTAGGATGATATCTTCGTCTACTCTCAAAACTTATTTTTTGGTAAAATGTTTATATATATATGTCGTATCATAAATATCCAATTATACATGGATGTAGACATTACATATCTCATATGTTTTCAATTAAAAAATGAAACTAGCCAAGAGATGGAAGCAGCCCAAATGTCCATCAATGGATGAATGAATAAACAAAACATGGCATATACATAAAATTGAATTTTATTCAGTCTTAAAAAGAAAGGAAATCCTGTCACATGTTGCAATATGGATGAACCTTGAGGACATTATACTAAGTTTAATAAATCAGTCATTAAAAGACAAATACTGTATGATTCCACTTATATGAGATATCTAACGTAGTCAAATTCATGGAAACAAAAAGTAGAATGGTGGTTATCAGAGCTTGGGAGAAAAGGGGAATTATTGTTTAATGGGTATAAAGTTTCAGATTTGCAATATGAATGAGTTCTGGAGATCTTGTTCACAACAATATGAATATACTCAACACTAGAGAACCACACACTTAGAAATGGTTAAAATGGTAAACTTTATGTAATGTGGTTTTCACAACAATAAAATGTACAATTAAATTAAACATGCTAAGTTCCAGAACAAGAAAAAAATAATAGAATTATATACTCATTGTTGTAAAATCTTGTTTTATTCCCCTAACATGTCTTGGGATTTGCTCACGTTAGTTCATGTAAAGCTACCTCAGATTTTTAAAAAATTGTTATAGAATATTCCATTGCACATGAGTATGACTAATAATGTGAGTATAATATAAAGACATTCTTTACAGTATATTCTTCATGGAAAATTCTGCTTCTAAATGAAATAAAAAGTAAGGAAATTCATATTGAATTTAACTGGGGAAACAGGTTCCTCAATTTCGCTGTTAAGACAGTCATTCACTATATTTTTATCTGGTAACATTGTTTTCTCCAGTCGGAGGAGAGCAGAGAATTATGACCAGACTCTATTTATGGGCATACTAGATTGGTTTATGTTTTGTTTTATAACTTGGCAGTACAACATGAAATTAGCAATACCAAGATTACATTTATCTGGAATATATACGTGTGTGTGTGTGTGTGTGTGTGTGTGTGTGTGTGTGTATAAATCAATAACTGTTTCTCAGTTACCTTTACATTCATAGGTCACAGTTTTTTATTTGAAAAATGAAGAAATTGTTGATAATCAATTCAAGGTATTTGACCCTCAGTTCTAGTGCTATACCTTCTTCCAGGTGGTTCAGACTAAATTCCTTTTCAGTGGCAATATCAGCTGACTTGAGGAAAGAGGTTTGGACATTGTGTTGGTTTTACAATTCTTATAGTCCTGTCATCCAGCTACAATTGGACATAGTAGACATTCAACAATGTCTTTGTTGTTGATGGTTGCAATTATAACTTTATTTCCATCTTCACAATAAGACAAATGGAAAGTGTGATATTAGAAAAATTAAGTTATAAGATATTTTACTAAAAGTAGAAGAGTAGTAGTATTAACAGCAATCATGGTAACAATGTGTTTTAATTTTCTATACCAGAGATTGTTTTTGGTCTTTATATATGTTATTTCTAAATACTTAAAAAACAGACTTACAGAATAGAGTTGTATTTTTAAACAAAGAATTAGGATTCAGAGAGTTGAAGTGAGTTATCTAAGAACACAGAAAGTAGCAGAAATACAAGTCCAGATCTCTGGCTTCTGTTCTTCCTCACCATTACATCCTGTTGCTATAGGAAAATATAAGAAAAAATATAAGGCTGTACTTTCTAATGCTATCTTCCTAAGTAATACCCAATCTAAATAAACTTCTGATACTTCTATATAAACTTCTAAATAAACTTCTATATACTTCTAAATAAACTTCTATACTAATAAGAGAAAACTCCATCAATCTAGTGTAGAAGTAGTCTTTCAATTCAATATTTAGCTATTCAGTAAGAAACTTAACATTTTATTTTTAAAATTTAAAACATACTTAGAATTCCAACGTAGTTGAAACTATACGTTAGAAACTGAATGACCCAATCTCCGGTCACAAAGATCATGTAAAGTTGAACTTTGAGTCAAGCCTGTTTGCTTACCAAATTTGGTATATGTTAAGTGGCATGTAGCTCCCATAAATATAGAGAGCACAAAAGGTCTTCACCACATCTGAGTTTGGGTAACACTTCATTTCACCAAACACAAATATAATATAGCTTTTCTATTCTATATTTATGGGGCAGGTGTTCACCATATAATAATAAGTTTACTAAAGTAATGTCAACTGGCAAAGTATACCCCACAAACAATACTGGTAAATACAGTAGATTCATGGGGAAACTGTGCTGTTTATTTCTGTTTTCCAAATGGGAGGAAAAGTTATAGCACATGGCAATTACCTTGAGGGTTTCTGCTTCACGAAAGTTGGCTTCCAATTTCATTACCATAATTCTGCAGAACGCAGTCAGTTGCGGTCACAGTCTCTGCCAGCCCACCTTCGAACTCTCCCTGCCAATCAGAGGAGAACATCCTGTTGTGGGAGTGGAGTAGTTAAAAGTTTCATAGTATATCTTTCAGAAAAAGAATAAACTAGCATTATAATTGAGGTCATTGCCAAAACATAGTATTCTCATGAGAAGATGTGATAGGATTAAGCTGTCATTAATGCTTCTTAACCAGGGTGGGGGGAAATCTTTCCAAAACAGAACTTTTCAACTTAACTGGAATTAACTGAGATTTTTATAAATAAGTCAACTCAAAACAGTGGATATTTACTGTTTTTGTAACATGTGCAAGATGCTTTCTTACTATTTTACAGACCATAATATATAATATTATCACTTAATTTTTGCATAATTTAATTATAAATCCACTTGACAAATTAATATTAAGCACCTAATTTATTTATTTATTTATTTATTTTTATTATTATACTTTAAGTTCTAGGGTGCATGTGCACAACGTGCAGATTTGTTACATATGTATACTTGTGCCATGTTGGTGTGCTGCACCCATCAACTCATCAGCACCCTTCAACTCGTCATTTATATCAGGTATAACTCCCAGTGCAATCCCTCCCCCAGCACCCCTCCCCATAATAGGCCCCAGTGTGTGATGTTTCCCTTCCCGAGTCCAAGTGATCTCATTATTCAGTTCCCACCTATGAGTGAGAACATGCAGTAAGCACCTAATTTAAAGGAACCAAATTCTGTGTTGATAAACTACTGGCTCTGTGTCTTAATTATTCCCTTGCACTCTTTCGTAGAATTGCTGTATGTGAAACCTAATAGAATTTAAATAATAATTTTTGTTCATTCATTTATCTGTTATTGAATACTAAACAATGTTCTATGTGTAATGGGCCATTAAGTACTAACCAAAATTCTATGTTCTATGTGTAATAGAGAGAAATAAGGAAAATGAACTGAAAATGAAGTGACTACTATAACAAAGGCATATGTGGGAGTTATTGAGTTACAAAGGAAAAAAAAATTCTTTCTGACAAGATCAGGAGATGACTTCCTATAGAAAAATGCAAAGTTAAACATGACTGTCATTTAAATTACTTAAACTTGATTCCCCTTGGGGAATTTCTACTTAATAATTTTCTATTTCGGAACAGGTCAGCAAAACTGCTCAGACTACTAAAGGAGCATATTTGTGGGCATGTCTGACTTGTACGAAGATGTGCATATGTAAATGTAGGCATTCAGATCTAAACCAGATAAATGTATTTATTCAATGCTATAATTTTGAAAGATAAGCCAAACAGAAAAGCCATCTTAACATAAAAGTGTATCTAATTCTTACATACATGTACCCTACAACTTAAAGTATAATAATAATAAATAAATTTAAAAAAAAAAAGAAAAGAAAATAGCAGAAAGAAAAAAAAAAGTATATCTAATTCTTTATGACTTTGAATTTGTTGCATTTAATATTCATTACAAATATGCAATTTGGTGTCTGAAATTAATATATACAAATATTATATATTTTCTAGTTTCTTCGTAGAATGACAGTAATGCAAAACAAACGCCAAAACCTACTCTTGTCGCGTGCACTAGAAAGGAAGAAAATTCACCGACTAGCATGGTCACTTACTTTCTCACAGTACGGGAAATAATAAAGACAAACAATGTTTTGATTTTTTTTATTTGATATGATAGTAAAACTACTATGACTTTTGGTAACAGCTGTGAGTAGGTGTTTAAAATAATATTTCTTTCCTGTTTCTTTTGGTGACATAAGTCACTTTGATTTTTTCTCTTTGACATCAATATGAAGGAAAATGTTAGTCTAAATGCTCCATGATGCCTGAAAATGTGCATTTTTTAAATGTATTTTCTAGAGAATTAAAGTTAAATTTTATTAGGATATAGGTTTTATTTGGTAATTTAAACATTTGCATTACTTAGTAATCAGCTACCGTGCTAATAGATAACATGACATATTAACCTAAACTGGTTTTCCACCTGAACATTGTATACCTGGTAGTATGTTTAAAAGATGAGTAAGTGTCCAATTAGGAAACAATTTATTCAGCTGATATAATGAAGCACTAGATTTGCGAGTTGGTTTTCTCAAATCTATTTCCTTAGGAAGCTTTCATGTGTCTCACCTAGAGTGCTAATGGAAATAAAGATTAAGCAATAATAATGATAATAATACTACCCTATTGAAACATTGCTATCCCAGTTGTTGTTGTGATGGTGGTGGTGATAATGGTAGTGGTGGTTCGCACTCTCCCTCTCTCCCTATCTTTGTCCTTCTCTCTCTTATTTTCCTTCTTCTTCCTCTTTTTTGCACCCTATTTGTCCTTCTTTTAGTTACAATTTTATCAGACTTATTAAGTAGAGTCACAGATAAGTTTTAAAACATTCACTATCAGGAAATTGTTTAGAAGCACACTTCCATATTTACTATCTCATATATGCACGACACTGGTATAATATTATGGGGAGCAATTAAGGTCATGTCTGGAATCATCTGATGATATCCCAGGACTAATATAACATAAGTTCCATTGTTATTCTGATTGGTTGTCATTCTATGACTATGTATTTCTACTCAGATATACTATTCCTTAAAATATTTTAAACTAAGATTTTTAACTTAACAGATTTTTAACTGATATGCTTCAATTCTTCTATTGATTAGAATCCTAATAATGAAGAGATAACTAATATCAAAATAGTTAAGGGCATTATATACAATATATGTTGTTATAAATGTTATACTTTGTGTTAAAACCATTGTTGAAAATTTAGGCAAGTTCTACCTATTCTTTGGTTTCATAATGATGACAAAATAAACCTTAAAATCTGTTAAGAGTGGTGCAGATATTCATAGGAGACTGTAGAATTGCCATTAAAATTATTTATCTATGTCCATTATCTATCTATCTATCTATCTATCTGTCTGTCTGTCTGTCTGTCTGTCTGTCTGTCTATCTATCTATCTTCTTTATCTCGTGTCTTCACCACAGCTGATGGTATGAGTTTTTCAAAAGTTATGATGTTTGGGAAAAGCAGGCACCAAGTCTATTGTCAAGTTTTTACTTGGTCTAAATTCAAAATCTATGAGAATAGACATTCCTGGTTACACAAGATTCAGGGTCAGACAAACAAAATTACAATGACATATCCTCTAGTTTTCAATCTAATCCATGCCATTTTTCTAGGAATAAAATAAAATCTTCCCAGGCAAACTTTGTTTACAGGTGGAATAACTGCTTCGAGTAGTTTCCTCCCTATAATGTATCGTTTGCATGCATGCTTCTAATAAACATTCATTTAGTAGTTTATCTGAACTGTCAGGGGATTCCATAAAATTCTGTTGAGTATAACATAATTGAGTTTGCCTTTCTCATATACTGAAAAAATGTTTTGAGTTCAGAGAGAGGGAAACAACTCACATAAGATTACTATAGTAAATTTTTTCCAATAGTGTTTATTCTGAACAGACAGTGGAAGATACTTGAAAAACAAATGAGTCTGACTAAACTTCTATGCCGCAGTAGCGAGCAATGTAAGTTGTTTTTAGAATAGCGAAAGCATGGAGACAGATGCCTCTTTATTTTCTGAGTTAACTCACTTTCAGTGACATGAAAGGAAACTGTGGGATGGTGACTAACACAAGTGGAAAGAGTGGAAATGCTCAAGAAAACCAAAATAGAGTTGGTGTTTAAGACATTTCCTTAATTGTTGCTTCTTGACTTCACTCCCCCTCTCTTTTCCATCACACATCTTTAAATTGCCTTGACTTTAGTTTTTGAAAGATTTGCTACAACAATGATTATTTTATATGCAGCAAACACAATTTTAAAGAGTGTAGTTCTAATTGGAAACACTAAAGTAAGGGTCTACGAGAAATCAAACCAAGTATGTTAATAGAATATAAAATCAAAAGTATAATTTTTTTAAGTCTGCTCATTCATTTTTTAAACTACAGATGTAACTGTTACAGATGTTACAGTTTTATTTCTTGCCTATTTTCTTCAAGTTTTATTTTACTTCTTGCCTCTTTTTTACTCTAATAGTTTCCCCAGCAGTGATGCCTCATAGAACGTTCTGCAATAAATGGAATTTTTTATAAGTTTCACTCTCCAATATGGTAGCCTCTAGCTATGAGGTAGTGAGTACTCATTTGAAATATGACTAAGAGAAAAATTAAAGAATATGAATGAAACATCCCTCTTGATGCTTCCAGTTATTACCATTCTTTTACCCTTCCTCTTCCCCTTTCAGTTTATTTTTCTTCTTTGACTTACTGCCCTTAAATTCTACACATCTCCCTCAGACATCTCCTTTATACTCAAAGATTTATTTATTGATTACTGATATTGAACCTCAAGACTCCAGTACCATACATTCAGTGATTTACTCAGCATGTATTTATTAAACAATTAGTAGGTTTTAGCACTATACAGACCTAATCTAAAGGAGAAAACTAACATTGCTTAAATAATTCCAGGTATCATTAATATTTCAGGAAATGCATTTTTACCTAATGGAAAATTTTGTGAGGATATCCCACAAATCCACGTAATGTAGCATGTGCATATATGGGAGTCATTTACAATTTTTAGGTAATTAGATTTTTCCTAAAGCTGTGATATATAATCACCAGTTGTGTCATAGAATTCTTTGTTCTGGGAAAAATTATATAAATAGGCAAAAACAACAGCAATAGCAATTATGAAATCACCTTAACCTGAAATCATATACTAAGTCTTCTGTGTTAATGTAAATTGTTAAATTGCTTATCTGGGCTTTTGCCCTTTAGAGACAGTGGGGGGATGGACAGGGAGGGCAAGAAATAACCGTTTGCTCTTTGAAATGAGAGAACAATATACAAAACTCAACTGTAGTTGAGGGTGTGGTGTTGCTGTTGTGCTTATAGCTTGACTGCTTAACAAGGGAGTTTTGGTACAGTTTGAAAAGAACAAGAATATAACTTGCAGAATATGAGCTGCAGAAAGTAAATATGAGACAAACACTTTCCCCTTCCCCAACTTTGTATTATTAAAAAAAAAAAACTCTACAGAGAACTTTTTAAAGATGCAATGACTAGCTCTAAATCCTTCACCTAGCTTCATCAGTGTTTCTGTCCTCCGCCATTGCTCTCTCTCTCTTTCTCTCTGCATATAATTTTTAACCATTTGAAAAGTAGATTGCAGATACAATAATTTCTCATAAATACGTCAGCAAACACCTTATAAAAGAAAGACATTATCCAGCATAATCACAATATCATTATCAGACATAAAATATATGTTAACAATAATTTTATAACATTATTGAGTATTCAGTCCAAATCATATGTTCCAAATTGTCCTAGAAGTAACTTTTAGGTTTGTTTCCTGATATAGGATCCAATGAGGTTTCATCATGGCATTTAATTGTAATGACTATTTAGTCTATTTTAATCTACAAGAGTTTCCCCTAACACATGCCTTTTGTGTCTTATTTTTAAATACTTTATTGTTTTTTGTTATTATTAGTTTTTTACATTTTGTTTTGAAGTGTCAGGTCATTTTTCTTTGAGAACATCCTGCTTTCTGAATTTGCATTATTTTATTTCATCATAATTACCTTCAGGGAAAATCTGTCATTTAGCAATGACGCCACATAGATAATGCTGCACACTCTACAGCATCACATGTAGGAGGTACATAATATCAGGCTGCTCAACTGTGTGCGTAACTGCTGGATCACTTGGGTATGAGTAGTGATTGTCATATCTCTTCCTTGTAATTTTTTCCTCGGTAATTATCTGGTAATCTGTGGGTAATAATTTACAACTGATGCAAAAAGTTTCTCTTCCCCAATGATCTTTAACCCATTGGTTTAAACATCTATTTATAGTAATTGCCTAAAGGAGTTTTTACATTGCGAGCTACAAACTCATTAGTTCTCGCATTTCATCTAATTTCATCATTTATTCTATGCTCTATTGGTAGTCTTCTGTAAAAGGAGACTTTTCCTTTTTGTTTTTTATGGTTTGTGGTTTTGGACTCACAGTTTTAGGAGATTATAATCAAATGTTGTCATTATTCTAGGAGATTCTCAAATTAACCCAAATTGAAGGGGCCCCTTTAGGTCAGTGTTGCCCCCTCCCTTTTACTTCATGAGTCTTTTAGTATTTTTTTTGCTTCTGGCATAATAGGTATTAATTACTTATAATCAGCAATTGTACTTAGAAACGAATATCTGGTCATTTGGTGTCTCATTGCTACTAGGTTATTATTGTTTCTAGACCTTCATAGCGGACAGACACAGGAAATGTCTTTTGGTGTTTTTAATCAAGAATTCAAACTAATATTTCTAATAAAATTTTAACATTAACAGGATTTTTTTTACCTTGTATTTTATATTGGTACCTCTTTTTCTCTCAGTAAAACTATGCATGCATATATGTATGTATGTATGTATGTATGTATGTATTTAGACGAGGTCTCACTCTGCCACCCAGGCTGGCATGCAGTTACGTGATCATAGCTCACTGCAGCCTCAAATTAGTAGGCTCAAGCCATCCTCCTGCCTTAGACTCCTAAATAACCAGGACTACAGGCTTGTGCTACCAGGCCCACCTAATTTTTAAACATTTTTGTAGGGATGATGTCTCACTATGTTGCTCAGGCTGACCTCAAGCAATCCTCCATCCTTTGCCTGCCAAAGCACTGGGATTACAAGCATGTCTTCTTTTAATAAAATTAATGTATTAATTTATTGGCTTTATTCTATAGTACCCATAAAATAACATCATAAATAGGGATACTGTCACTAATAGTAATAATTATAGACTCAGTTATTAGATAGCTTTAGATTTTTAATTTTATTTAGATTTTTAACTATATTAAAAGTTTTACTCAAGGAAATCTTCCTTTCGCTATATTTAGCTCCACCTTTTCCCTCCCATCCATTATATATCATCATTTTTATTACCTTTTGCTTTATCTTTCCCCTAGTTCTTTTTGGGGGAAAATCTATCTTCTTTTTGCAAAAATGATAGCATATTAAAGTATTAAATGCAGTTTTTGACCTTCCTTTTTTCTGTAAAATTATAATCTAGAAATTACTCCTTTATCAATGTATACGGATTTTTCTCATTCTTTCTGGTGGCTACTTAGTATTTCTTTTTTTTTATTTTTTATGGTGCTTTATTAAAGCAGTTTTTTATAGATGAGAATTTAAGTTTTGAAATTTTGCTATTACAAAATAGCATCATAAAAAATAACATTTGCATATGTGTTTTGAGTGCCCCCAGCTAACCTGGGGTTCCAGTACCAGAGCACCAGGTAACCCTGCCCTAAAGGAAAAGGACTGGGGCTGGGTATGGGTGTTTACAGTACGCCTTTCACAGGATATTTATTTCTTTTACTCGGAGGATAGCTTAATGTCTAGTTGTCCAACTCGTGATGATGGTGTGGAGTTGGGGTGTCTGTCACATGGGAAACTTCTTTATACTGGCAGATACCTGTGTTGCTCTTGTCTGACCTGTGTCCAGATTATGACTAACAATTGCTCTGGCACTGAAAGCCTGACTTTGTGCTCTTACCTGCATTTCCAGGAAAAAACCCAGCCTGGGGAAGCTCCTGGTTTTTCAGATGGAAGGCGCAAATTTAATATACTACCGCAATAAGAAACAAATCCAAAGATCTTCACTTACAGATCCTGGGCAGGGAGGCACAATGAGTCAAGAGGGCAGTCCTCTCCCCAGGTCATAAGAGGCAGGAGTGAAGAGTCAGACAGAGAGGGAGAAGAGCACATGGCAACTAGCAGTGTATGTAAGAGAATACGGTGTGGATCACCTTACATTCCCAGGCAAAGCCTGACTGTCCTTTTAAAAGAAGCAGTAGAGATGGATCTAAGTCCTTTGGCCAGGTTGAGCCATGTAAGTGTGGTGTAGAACTGGAAATTGTGTCAAGAATGACTGAGCCCTGCTTCTGGTATCAGAAAGTTTAACTTGTATTCAAAATGAATGCTGAGGCAACACAAAATTATAACAATTCACCGTAATATGTTGTTTTGTATTCTGGAAGGCCTATTGTCAGGGTGGATTTCTAAAAATGAGATTATAGATGAAAGGGAACTTTCCTTGACAGAGATTGACCATTTTGTAAGACATGAGAGTACCTGCTTTCCAAAAGCCACAGCTACAGAATAAACTGTAAAACTTTTGAAATTTTCCAGTTTCCCAGTAATAGTAATCTCTGCCATTTTTATAAAGAACAATACGGTGCAAATTTTCATATAATTTATATATATTTATTTTTTCTGTGTAAATTCTATCCACATATGTTACCCATTTTTATATATACTTTTAATATTTTATTTCTTAAGATTTACAGCTTTTTACATATTAGGGAGATTAGCTAAAGGGTTCTTTTGTGAGACATTATATAAGGTTTGCTTTTCTGTTTTTGCCTCAAATGATACAGAAGTTACTGTTATCAGAACATGCCTCTGCCCTATTGTAGGGCAACTAATCATCTTTTCAGGTCCAATAAAAACCCATGTCCTGGCTGCATCCTTCCCTGAGCACTTCTTCCCTGCTTTTTCACTAGAAGTGAAGAATGATTTATTCCCTCCATCAATCAAGGATGAAAGAAGAAGTGAGACAGGTTCTTGTGAACATCAGGAAATACAGTTTCTCTGTGAGCTGTGGGTTTAGAGAGAAAGGGTTTGGAGGAAATGATTGCCACCTAATATAGAAATATAGAAATATAGAAGACATTGATGGAGACTCATGAACTCTATTCTCCTTGCTTTCCATGTGGTTGTCGGAAGTCTCTGGTTAATGGTCCTCGCACCTCCTGCACCGCTGGAGCATACTGCTGTCTGACATTTCAGACCAACCTCTTTACACGTACCAAAGTCCCTCTCTAAACCTCTATGAACCACAGCAATGGAAAGGAAGTGACAGATTGAAAAACTGTGTGGAAGTTACAATTTTAGGCTATGATGATTGATTCCTTTGGACCAGGATCTGTTAAAATTCAGGAAAACATTTTTTAACCATGGTACTCATCAGAATCCCTCAGAGAACTTCTTCAGAATTAACTTTCCAAGGCCCCACCCTACCCCTTGTGACTCAGAAGTTCTGTGACTATATCCAAGGCTATTGATGGAGATGAGGATGTGCTGTAAAATGGTACCTGGAAGTGTTCTGATAATGAGCCTGTTTTTATAGCTATATAGGTCATTCAAGTATATTCATTTTTATAGTATTTTTTAAAATATAAAATTGCCTATTTTAAAGGATCCTTTATACATGCTGATGGTAACCTATCATCAGCTATCTGTATGACAGATAACTTTCTCACATTATAGCCTTGACTTTTTTAATGTATTTAATTTGTCTTTTAATTTGGTTTCTAAAATGTTTAATATAGTTAAATATATCAATCTCAACTTTTGTGTTTTTTTGTACACCTTCTTTAAAGTACATTTCCCTGGCCTAAAGCCATAATCTCTATTGTTTTCAAAATTTAAAAAAAAAAAAAAAAAACTTTCAATTTTTACATTTCAGTCTTAAATCCACCTAGAACTGATTATTTGCTTAATAGTATGAAGCAGAAATCTAATTGTGTTATTTTCCACACATATAAGCAGTTTCTCAATGAATTTGCTAGCAAGTATAGTACTCTTCCAAGAAGTTCTGCCTGTGAAGAAAAAAAAAAAAGACTCCATACAATAAATACAGATACAGATGAGGAGGAGATTGTAGCTTTCAGTATACATTTGCAAAACAAGTTCTAGAATCAAGGCCTTTTTAATGGATATACATGACCTGTGCAGTTGCAAAGAGTCCTATATACCTAGAAGGGCCCTGAGAATAATTTAATGTTTTGCTGTTGGCAAATTGAAATTTTTGGTAATTTTTTAACATGAAGCCCCACTTTTTATTTTGCACTGGGGCCTTACAAATTATTTATGTAGCTAATTCCATCAAGGAGTCATTGTCTGGCAACAGTTGTCGTTAGTCTGCTCTTACTACTTTCTGACTTCCATTGATCGAGTTTTACAGAATTAAGGATATACATAATACTCTTGTTTTTAAGAAAAATTCTGCTTTTCGCTTCTGTTTTCTAAAATTAAAAATTTCAGCTGGTTCTCCAAATTAAAGGGATCAAATAACAATTCATATGTTGACTTTAGTGAAAAATGGCAGATTACTATGTGACCTATATTACTATAAAGAAGTAATAAAAACTATCAAATCAAAATTAGACTCTGGTTATAAATTGTATAACCATTGTGAAATGAATCAATAAATAAATACTTTATTAATAAACAAAGGATGAAATAGGGAAGGCCTGTGGTGACTATTAAATGTGAAGTAAGATTATTGGCACTTAACTATTTTCTCAGCCCACATTGACTGATTTTCTTCTCCCTATTGAAATCCACCAATTAGCAATACAATGAATTTAGTAATCTTCAAAACTGCAAAAGCGCTCTAGCAGAGACCTATGACCCTGAACTTTGCTTTTCTGTCTACATCTAGCTGCGATCAATAAACACTGAGTAACTGGGAATTGAGGTTAGTGAGGAGAAAGGAAGGGAAGTGATTTGATTCCCAAGAGAAGAATATAGGTTCTCAGCACAGTGAGATTCTCTGCACAGTATAAATGCATCCCCATCTTACAGCTGAAAGTCTAGAAAGTCATGATAGGAATGCACATATCCCACTTTAATTGTATGTGCTTGCAAGGATGGATACTTTTGAAAATAACATACTTCATTTCTCATAATGATGGACATAGGTAAGTAGCGGGAAAATACATTGAAAGGTTTGGGGTGGGAAACATAAGAGAGAGTGGAAGCTGGGAAAGTTTGTAACCATAAGAGTGCCTGCGTTTGAGCAAATACCAGAGGCAGAAAAGCAAGAGCTTCCCTCCAGTGAGTTCTGAGTAATTCTGGGAAGTAGAGTAGACTGGAATTCAGCTCATATATGAGAGATTACCTGACATAATTCTAAACAAGGAAATATATTCTCAAACTTTATTTACTTGATATCATCGTCCAATGTTTATCTAGAAAAATGACAGAAAAACATTCAAGGGACATAAATTAGTTAATTAAATCTTCATTATTTTTTAAACCAGTAGAGGGACCCATTTCTCATCAAAATAATTTTTAGTTTCTCCATCTTTGGAAGTCATTTTTGCTAACCATACTTGATTCCAGCCATTTAAAATTATTCCTAGTGGTGTTTGGGGCTCTACAAAAATGATGATGATAAAGACTGTTATCACAAGGAGTAGTATCTAAGACGAAGTCGTGGAGCAGGGGCCACTGGGATAAAAAATGAAGCTAAAAAAGAAAACTTAAAAGTAGCTGGAAGCAGGTTATATGTGTGTAGGGTGGCTTAAGAAGGACAGGTAAAAAGACACTTTTTAAAAAAGATGAAATGAACTATAAGCCAATTTGAGAGTCATTATAATTGTCAGGAAATCAAAGAAAAGGAGATCCAAGGATAGAAGATTCATGGGACGACTCTGCCATAGGCCTGAGGTCTGTGGAGATAACATTTCCTCTGCTTTAAGAGGAGGTTAGAATAGAGATATCTATTTTACTAGGAGAAAAGCAGAGAAAGATGAGAAGGAATGAAATAGTTATAATAACAAGCATCTTAAGATGTAAATTATTTTATTCATTCTAATGTAGGACAGTGTATTTCCACCTATAGGTCAAAATCCAATAGTAAAATGCAAAATCAATTTAGTAGTGAGTGACCAACACTTAAAAACAAAAGCAAAACAAGAAAAAAACCCAACAAATAAAAAGATAATATAATAGAAGTCAATGGAAACAAAATAAAATCGAAAAACTATCATCATGCATTGATGAAAATGTGAAAATAAATATTAATTTATGAAGATATGTTATTAATATTATATGTATATTAATGCATTTCTTACTGATAATAGGAGTAAAATATATTTTAAATATAGACTCAGGAAGGCCTCTAAATTTTCTTCCAAATATATGATGTTTAGATCACTGAATTCCTGAGAACAGGGAGAGCTTATTTCAGGAGACTGGAAGACGGGCAAAAATAGGGAAAGCAGAAGATTTCAAAAATATGCTACATACACAAGATAGAAAAATGGTGTTATAGTGACATAGAACTTTGTGCGTAGTTTTTAAAAAACTTTCAAGCATTATTTTTACTTAATCTGATCAAGATATACACTTATTTCAGAGTAACTTAAACTTTTTATATCTATTTGTTAAGAGAAGCAGTTTGAATTTGGGATAGAGGGAAATAGAAAAAGATAAAATAAAATTTGAAACTTTACTTCACAGCAGAGAGCAGCTACCTACTAAACTTGTTAACCGAGACTACAAACATTCCAACTATTACATTCTTACCATTCATTAAATTGAACTTGTAAGGGAGTAACAGAAGACTGCTGGTTACACCAAAAATTTGTGAAAGCAGTAAAACTAAATAAGCTTTTGCTAAAATATTATATACAATTCATGAGCATTTATGTTTCACTGTACAAATGTTAATCCTAAACTCAGACACTGTCTCACCGAATGAGGTAAAACTGAAGCTTGTTAAAACCCAGACAGTGCAGCTGAACCAAGGAAATGGGGGAAAGTATAAACAAATCAAATGCTTAAACTTGAAATGAAGACGTGTCAACATAAACATAACTGTACTTCTCATTTTCCTCACATGTAATACTGGCAACGCAACGGGAGCCAGTTTTGCGTTGTGTAAACTGAGCAGTGGTATTTCATTCTATTTCAGAACCTAGCAATTAGATGCTCTCTTAGAATTACTGAATAGTGTGAACATTCATATTTTTACATTTCCATATGTATTTTTCTCATGCCAGAAAGTGCTAACTATGTTTTCTTAAAGATTTGTATCTACAACAACAGCAACAACAACAACAAAAAGCTAAAGAATGTATCAATTATCTTTTGCTGTGTAACAAACCACCCCAAAACTTATTGGCTTAAAACAACAAGTATTTATTATTCTCACAATTCTTTAGATTGCTTAGACAATTTTTTTTTTTTCTGTCCACACAGGCTCAGCCAAGGCTTAATGGTCTAGAATCATCTCACTCATATCTGACAGTTAGCAAGTTGATTAGTCTATAAAGTCCTCATTTGAAAAGTTTTGTCATCCTCCAGGGATACTCAGGTGTCTGCACATGGAGCGTCAAGATTCACTGAGCCACAAGAGAGAAAGATCCAGTGCATAAATAGTTTTAAATCTCTGTTAGCATCACACTTGTTCATATTCCATTGGTCAAAGCAAGTCATGTGGATAAGCCACAAATCAAGGGGTGGAAGATAGATTCTACTTCTTGATAGAAGAGTTGCAAGTTGGAGGAGACACAAAAAGTTATATTGCAAAAATAAGGTTGTATAGATAGGGTAAAATTTTTGGCCTTTTTAAAAATTTATAAAATAAATTACATAGATATAATTTTTGAAACAGAGGCAAAACAAAAATAAAGAACTATAATGCTATTACAACAGCATTAAAAATATTTTTTCTGACTTTTCTTTGGAATTGAAGCCAAATCTGAAGTAGGAAATGGGATCTCACTACTAAATTAGTATATTGATCTAATTAGATTTTTAATTTCTACTATTATACCACTAACATTTTGATATTTGACAATGGTATTTATGAAAGGATAGCATTTTCTAGGTCCTGACATCATTTAGAATATTACAGTACCATAGAGGTTTCATTTTCCCTTTTATTGTGACATTTCTTTGGCAAGATCTTGCCTTTTCTTACTGAGATAGGGATGGAGAGAGCATTAGTTCAAATCCCAAGCCTGCAGTTTCCTTCAACTATCAACTCTTCCCACATTGGAGCTTTTTCCATGTATAATGCATCCTGCTAATTTAGAGTTTGGTGATGAGTAAATTAGGTGTTTGATGGTGGTTGGGATTTGGGGAGTGGAGATACGATGGTACAGAAGAGTTCTGTAGGCACCTCCAAAATCAAATATATATGTGGTAAGTTACTTATTTTGCCTGAGAATAAGACACACTTTGGACCATTTACAGTTCTTGATGTACAAAGCCATGCTCATTAGTGAACTTTATTGGTAATGATATGGCATGTGCAAATATTTATATGTTAGAAACATTCACATAAAAATAAACCTTTTTATTTACTAGGTTAGCTCTAATGAGTATAAAGGGAAGAAACCTGTGATAGAAAAGGAGACCTCTGTCATACCCGTATTCATTTTCAACGGAGTGTTTTGGGCTTTGCATAAGTACAAATATAAATGTGAGATTGAACCTCCTAATACAGTCAAATGATCCAGGGTACAGTGTAGCAGCTAATAACAGCTCAAATTCTGGAATCATCACCTCTATCTGAATTCTAGTTTCACCCATTGTGAACTGCATCATTGTGGGCAAGTAAGTGTTTAACTACTTAAAATCAACTTTCTAATCAGTAAAGTTGTAATAGTAATAGTAAAATCAGCATGGTTTTGGAAAGATTAACATATTTGATATAATAGTATATTTTATTAGCTATTATTTGTATTATTATGGCTGTTAATTTTACTCTGGAAGACAATGGGAGAGTTATTCTTACCCCTCATTGACCATAAACAACAACTGAACATAAACATTATTACATGTATATCATCCATACATGTAAAGACTGAGATGAGACTCAATGCAAAATATATTTCCATATACTAAAATATCACAAATATCCCTAACATTTAAAATAATTCAGACGAACAGTTTCAGATCTTTCCTAAATGGCCATTTGCTTTGATTTCCAGTCCTAATGATCTGGTAGCTTTTCATGTATTTGGTATTAAGATTGGTAGCTAATCCTATTCCTTCTAAGGTAAAATTAGATGAGCCAGAGTCTGGAGGGTTATCTTTCATAAGGTTTATTATAAAGTTTTTTTAATACGTATTCTACATAGGGAAGCAGGAAAACAATTACATGCATACACACACACACACACACACACACACACAAACACACACAACCTGGTAGCCTGGAAATAAAGTATGTTTAAAGTTGTCATACTTCCCATTTATTGTCTCACATAATTAACCAGGTGTTCACAGAAGCCAACTTTGAGGTTTCTAAATTCTTTCCATCCTCTCTGAACCCTTGGGGTTGCACTTACCTTAGTGAAAGATCAGATTACCTCAGAGCGCATGAAGAGATCTGTTTATTACAAAGAATAAGTGCCAAATGAATTATTGGAAAAACAGCAAAAGTTATTGCACCCTACTCTACGTGAATACCTCAGAGTTTTGTTGTTGTTATTGGAATTTAGCTGATTTCATTAAGGAGAATGTAACGTAATACTGAACACTGTAAATAAATATAAAAGTCACATTAAACAAGAGCTACCTTTTCTAAATTAGATACCTATTCTGTCTAACCAGGTAAATCAGCAAATGAAAAATATTGCAGTACAGCACTTTTAGAAATACCAGAGAAAAAGCGCATTAACTGAGATTTAATATCTGCCAGGTGTTAGAAGTTCAGCTAGCCCCTTATATTGCCAATATACATGCTCAAAAAAATACATTTTGAAACATTATTCTTCCTGTGCTAACAGAAGAATTTGAAAGTCATTCATGGTTGATGAAAGATGAAAAACAGAAAATCTTTATATTTATAATGTTATTTTTTCATAAGTGCATAAGGGAAAAGTTTGATGTACAGCATTTGTAACTATAGCCTTGCATTTATAGTTCTTCAAATATTAACATCTTCAAAATTATTTGTTACCAATTTTGATAATATCTCCCATAATGTCAGTGATGTAAAAAAGCATCAAATCCTGAAAAAAACCTCAGTTGAAATAATCACTCTTTATTAAAGCTCAGGGACCCATATTTCATTCCCTCCTACCCTGGTTTCTTATACTCTTATGATTTGGCTTAAGTTTAAGGTAACACCATTAAGATGAGATTAGCACATTTTTACTTAGAATTGTCTTGAAATTTATAGAACAATCATCTTACTTTAAAGTTTACCTTTATTTCCAGTGGAATAGAAAAATAATATGCATTTTTCATAATATATTTATTGTGAAAGTAATTTATTTTAGCAAAAATGTATTATGTGTTGAAGTAGGGAATAAGCTTATTTTAATACTATACTATTGAGATAAGTTCAATTTTTAAAAAATGTGTTTATGATAGAAAATTAATTTCAGAGATTAATCCTCTTAAAAGTTCCAATAACTTACTAATATCCTTGAAGAATATTACAAATATTTCAAACAGTAACTATAAAATTGTTTTATAAGCAGCCTTTCAAATTGGCTTCTTGTTAACTAATAATAATTTAGAAAAAGGCCAAATATTTTTGCCTTATACATAAGATAGATGATTTCAACTCTAAACTTTTCACCTAAAATCTACTTGATTTGCCATTAAAAATAATAACATAAACTGATTATTTTAGTAATTATTTTTACTCTTATTTATATATAAAATATAAATAAAATAAAAATGTATAAAATGCATATATATCACAACAAGAATTTTCAAGATTTTCTCATATGTTGTATTGTAAGAGGATTATAAGGCTTCTGTATGAGTGCCTAAATGGTTGTGTTAAGATGATTGATATATTTGGTAGCATTAACACTTAATTCTAATTTGATTTCAGAAAGTGACAGACTTCAAATGCTGGTTTTAATTCATGATAAAGAAGAGTCCACATGCACTCAGACTAAGGTTATAGAAGGCTGATTATAGTTAAAGAAGAGATGAAATTGGTATTTACATTTTGCAATTCAACTGAGTTTATTAACATTTAAAAGGTTTATTTTGGCATTTTTTTCTTATTAAATGTTGAAGTTTTCTTATGATATCAATTAGAAAGCAACTAGACATCAATGTATCAAATATTTTGGAGAAATATTATAAGACAGAGAATGGAAAGGTAAATTTTATTATGTAATTGCACAATCTCCTTTGAATGCCTACAAAATTGGCCCCAACTCTTTACCCCTATTGGTGTTTACATCTTAGCAACAGCACTCCGGAGTTTTTCCCATCATGAAGTTTCCCCATCGCTTAGTTCTGGATTGGTTTCATGATGTATTTGATTAGTAGACTTTTGCAGAGGTGATACTGTAGCAGGGATAAGACTAAGCATCAAGAGATGTGAATACCTCTGCTGTCTCTCTCTCGCCTGGATTCCTGCCATGCTGTGAGACCAAGCCCAAGCTACCTTGAAGATAATAGACTATGAGAAGTTCTGGGTGCCTCAGCCAATAGCCATCTTTCCTCAGAAACAGACCACAGATGCCTGAGGGTGCCCAGTCAGATCAGAAAATCTGGCCAGCTAAGTCCAGCATAAGTAACCCATCTATAGATTTGAATAATGTTTTGTATATCACTGAGCATTATGGTTGGCTTATAGCATTACTTCGTTAATAGATAACACATACACTCCACATCTGTGTCATGTTTTGTTACTTTCTTCCAATTTTCTTCATGTTGATGTCTCATTATCTGAGAGGACTGAATTGTGTGGATAAAGCAATGCTGGCTAGAAAAAGAGAGAATTAGGACTAGCCTCCAAGTTTTCTATATGTGCAAACAAAAAAAATATATTCCAATTCCAGGGTCTCCCTTTCTTCGTCTGTATGATGTATATGTGTTTTGTATTGTGAATGATGGAAGTGAAATGAAATGTTTCATGTCTCAGGGTTCTACTGCTCTAATATTCGATGGTTCCATGATCTTACATTAAACAGGTTCTAAACTTCTTATACAACTGTGCTATTCATGTTCTCACAAATTAATCTGACAAACCAAAGCAAACTGTTTTTAAAGATAAACAAAAATACACTCTATAAATGCTTCCACACAATGATTTAAATAGTAAGAAAGTTACTTATTGAACTTCTTTCTTTATGCCAAGGAATGCTAAGTGGTTTATATACATCATCCTAAGGAATCTTTTCAACAAAAACATAAGATAGTTACTACCATCTCTATTTTACTATAACAAAGAAACTGAAGCTGGGAAGGGTTAATCAACTTCTCTAAGTTTACATAATCAATGGCAAAGCTATATTTCAAACACAAGTCTATCTGACTCTGACCCAATGTCCACCTATCCACCTATCGTCAAACAAGTGTTTTTGAGGCTTGTCCTAAGTGCATAGCTGACGTCTTGTCAGATAATAAGAAATACTATTTTTCAATGACTCCAGAAGTTACACGGTTTACTTATGTGTGAGCAAAGCTCCCACCAGACCATAATTAAACATCTTCTGATTCAGTGATGCATTATTTCTTTGGTAATAAAAGAATTTTTAAATCAGGATATGCAGGGGGAAGTGATACAACAAAAATAGTGATACTTAATTGGTTCTCTCTGTGTTAAATCAGTCTCCTGAGTAAAAGTTGTAAAAAGCAGAGTTTGTGCCCCCTAAAAGATAAGAAACTTAATCAAGTGACAGTAACTTTCTTTTCTTTTTAGAGCAATGTCGTATAAGATATAAGTGATTTTGTGATGATAATATAGGTGTTTATTAAACATCTATTCTGTGATGAGGATAAGAAAGTATAACATAGTCTATCCTCAAGGATGTCATCATTTTTTTCAAGATTGGATACACTTTGGATATACCACATTGGTCCCATGAACAAACTTGGCAAAGAGAAGTCAGCCCATCTTGGAAACATGGGTGGGGGAACCGAAAATGGCCATCTGGTCTTGAATTGGGAATTGTGGATAGGATTTAGAATCATAGGCTATGTCAGGAGAGGACTCTACAGACCACATTTTCAAATCTCTTTCTTTGCAGGTAAGGAGATTGGTACCCAGGAAATATAAAGATAGGGTAAAAGTAACAGCATATAAAAGGTTGATTCTATCCATACAGAAGCAGAAGAAAAAAAAAAAAAGAAAGAAAGAAGCACTAATAGAATAATCAACTTGAAGACATACTAGTACATATTTTTATGTAATTATGAAAATTTTACAAATTAATACATGAAAACAATGGAAACGGTGCCTTCTACATGGATAACATTCAAAGAATGTTAACTAATTATTTATCTAGTAAGTTATTACCTCAGGAAGAATTGAATCTTTAATTACCTATGTATAATATCGGAAATGTGAGCAATAATTGAAGTATACAAGTCATATAAAATATTTAGCTACCTTCCATATTAGTTTCTACAGCTGCTATAATAAATCACCAAAGTCTGAGTGGCTTAAAGCAACAGAAATTTATTCTCTCACAGTTCTTGAGATGAAAGTCCAAAATGGAGGTCCCAAGAATGTAGCTGTGTTTGTCCATTCTTACACTGCTATAAAGAACTGCCTGAGGCTGGGCACTGTGACTCATGCCTGTAATCCCAACACTTTGGGAGGTAGAGGTGGGCAGATCACCTGAGGTCAGGAGTTTGAGACCAGCCTGGCCAACATGACAAAACAACATCTCTACAACAAATCACAAAAATTAACTTGGCTTGGTGGTGTGCGCCTGTAGTCCCAGATGCTCAGGAGGCTGAGGCAGAGGAATTGCTTGAATCCTGGAGGTGAAGGTTGCAGTAAGCCAACATTGTGCCACTGCACTCCAGCCCTGGCGACGGAGTGAGACTCAGTATCGGAAAACAAAACAAACAAAACAAAACAAAACAGAAACCTGAAATTGGGTAATTTATGAAGTAAAGGGGTGTAATTGACTTAGGGTTCCTCAGGCTGTACAGAAAGCATGGCTGGGAGCTCTCAGGAAACTTACAATAGTGGCAGAAGGCGAAGGGGAAGCAAGCACATCTTACCACGGTGGAGCAGAAGGGAGAGAGAGCAAAGGAGAAAGTGCTACACACTTTCAAACAACCACGTCTCATGGGAACTCACTCTGATGAGAACAGTAAGGGGGAAATCCAAAACGCAAAATGTGGGGAAGAAAAGAGCACAACTTTTAATAGGTTTAGTCATATCCTTCATTTTTGATCAAGAGGTTTTCTACAGTTTACATCTCATTTGGCCATGAGATAACAATTACAATTATAAGAAATTTCACTATTTATATTTTCAAGTAACATGTTATTAAGTTAGTTGCATCTAAGTCACTTAAGAATTTTACAAAGTAGAACAACTTTCTGACAATTTATCTTTGTCCTTTTCTTTGCTGCATCTCATTTTCTTTTGTTAAATTAACTAGACAAAATATTAAACTAATATATTTTAACAATTGTAGTTATGTTTTTGCATTATTATTAATCACATTTATTTTATGAGCCTCAAATATAAAATTTAAGTATTTTTTTGCTAGTATAATCCCCAAGGATCTTAACTGGAAAAAATGTTTCCCTATGAATTATATTCTACATATTTACACTACAGCTAAATAAATCCCTAAAATCTAGGGCCTGAAAATTTTCTAATTTAGTGGTACTATTATTTAGTAAAAATACTTAGGAGTAAAGCATTTTCATTGAGTTTCAACCAACCTTGTTCATGTGTTTAAACTAACCATTTAACTATGTGTGTGTGTGTGTGTATATATATACACATCATATATAAAGCTACATATGTTTTAATATATATATAGTGTGTATGTATGTATAAACATCATGTTGTTCACCTTAGATAAGAAAAGTAAATAGGAAGTACTCCACAGGAAAAATAGAAAAAGAAGAAAGAATTAGTAAGTTCATCCAGTTAAAATTACAGTCTTTTTAAAAACAAACATAATTGAAAAAAAGTGCTCACTTTCAAAAAAATGGAAAAAAATGTTCAATTAGACACAAAGGACACAATTTTTTTGGCATGTATTACATTGAGGAGTTTATCTTCACATTCTTGGCAACAATGCTGATGTAGGTTGTGGTTAATAATAAGAGAATTAGCCAAGCTTTTTGCTGGCCAAATACTGAACAACATAGCAACATCTAAGTTTCATGCATCATCAAAACTAAAACTTAAGGACAATTGAGGATAGCTTTGGTTTCTTTTTGATATTTAGATTATCTGTGCAATCAAGGCAATGGAATACACAAGTTTTCGAATCATATAGATTAATTCATCAGAACATTGTTTTGTGAATTTTACTTCAAGAGGTTCACTGAACTTTTGTTTATTTGTATTGGAAAGGTTTAAGTATCTCTTTATAGAAACTGGAGGTCAAATTATTTTAGTTCATTTTTCTCCAAAAGCCAACATGAGAAAAAGACAAACAAACATACAGTTTGTTTGGGAGGTGATCTTAGGAGATAAGAGTGAGGGACAGATGAGATAAGTGAGATGGGAAAAGGAGAAAAGCCAATAAATGGTACATTAATGAGAGGGTTACTGCTACAGATAATTGATGCTCCACTCTATTGGACCCCCTCAGAGCTACTGTGTGGACCACACCTTCAAATTGTCCCACTGAACAATAGGAAGGCTGGGGGTTTATCCACTAAGTCTTCCATCTGTTAAGGATTGCCCCTGAGTATGTTAAGTTCAGTGAATTTTTGGTTTCAGAGCTGAAGAAAGCCTAAGATGGGAAACAAAGGGATGCAGGTATTTGCAGTGACATTCTGTTAGGACAAGGCTGAAAACTTCTACTTTAGCTACGGAGAGAAAGAATATAAAGGTGGGATTCAAGAATCTTCTCCAACGTTTTTCCAATATTTGACTTCAAAAATATTTATGTTGGGATCAAAACACAAAATCCATGAAATTTTAGGAAATACTCAGAATGAATAGGGTATCCACCTTTTATGCTAGAAAAAAATATGGCAAAGCGGTGTTTTTCTGAATGCTTCTGAATAATTCATTCCAGTTCCCATGAAGAGTCAGTCTTAATATTTCAAGGTCAAATTTTATTTCCTTCACTTAAAAACTAAATAAGAAACTTTATTAACTCTTTAAAAGTAGCTTTAACTTAACTCTATAGGAATTATAGAGTACGTGTATATTGGGATCCAAAATATTTCAGTAATGTTAGTTTATAAATATATGTTGAGTAGAAAGCTAAAACTAAATGTATGTTATGAACTATTACTTAAAGGGATATATATATAATATTTACAACTCAGAAAACATTAATAGTTAAATCATTGAGTTGCTTATAGAATGTTAGACGTGTGTGTGTGTGTGTGTGTGTGTATATATATATATATACACCAGATATAGAATATCAGATAAAAGTCAAATATTTAATTTGGCAGATCTTATTGATGTGATCTAACAATTTTATAAAACAATCTTAGAGACTGTAAAAAATTTGGACTGTGGGAAATGGCACGTCAGGAACTACCCACAATGGCAGAGCCATTTGGTCATGGTCTTTTAGTATAACCTACATAAAAAGCCTGAAGCGTAATACTGATCTTCATCTCCTTTTCCTTTCCCTCTCTCTTTTTTTTTTAATTTAAAAGAATTATGTAGTGCTTGTATGTATTTATATGAAATTTTGCTCTTATTCTATTTTTATTATTTGGTAGTATTACCTAGAATGTACCTTAAGATTTTATAATGTTCAAAAATATCACAAAGTTAGAACAACAGCTTCTCTTTTGCTCAGCTATCCACTGCTTAACCAATGGAAGTGTAGTTTTGTGAATGAACTTTGCACTTGGGGCCAGTATTTTGGAAACAGAGAGTCTAGCCATTGTGTCTCTGAGACTGCTTGTTTACATGCCTGCACAGTTTATTAGTAAACACAGCTGAATAACTAAAATTCTAAGCAGATTCCTAAACCAACAAATTGATTTTAGTTATCATGACACTACGTTCACCCTCCAGTGGATCCATTGTCTTTCTTATTCAGAAAACTGAGCATTAAATTAAGTGACGGTATATTTCACTGAGGTCTTTTTTAGACATAACAACTGTACCTGCTCAGGAAACTATTGCCTGCTAATTAAGCTTTGACCTCTGGAAACATGATAAAATTTTGGCTTCTTTGTCAATGGTTCAAATTCTGAGGGGAAGTATTCAATTAATATTGTCAAGCTACATGATATAGAAAAAAATTTTTGTTGACTCAGAGTTAAATTATGTCAAAAAACACCAGCAGGAAATTGTTATAAACCAGTCTGGACTTTCTCAACTCAGTCTTTCTGGTAGCAGATTCATTTTCACAATGTATAAACTGAATGTAGTTGGCAAATCAGTTGCATCCATTACTATTGGATCTGGAAATATATCTACTTAAGCATATTTCTTTCATATTTTCTCCTGATCTATTCCATATTCAAGTAATAATTTATTTGCACAAGTGGATAAAAACAGCAAATCTTGACAGGGAGTAATAGTGGGAGGTTGTTTAGGAACCAAAACACTTTAAAATAGCACAGCTGTTCTGTTATCATTATCACGTCAGCTATTTTTGATGGTTAAATGATGGTTAAGAGTCAGAAAAAATTTTCAACACAACTATTTTGCTAGCCATGTTTCAGCCATTGTGGTATGCATTTATCTTTGGATGGGATGCACCCCACATGTACACACTAAAAAGATGCCAATAAGATGCATGTGCATAAATGCAAATCTTGATACTTTTTGCCCAAGGGTAGGAAACTGGACAGATGCAAGTGTCCTTACTCAAGGAAGTTTATTAGGCATTTTAGATAGAATGGCCTTTTTATTTTCTAAAGCATCTAAAACTAACGGAATGATTCATACAAAGTATCAGAAATACTTGGATCCCAATTTCTTTGATTCCATAGCCATTTGCCCTTCAAACAGTGTTCTTACTCCAGAGAGACACAGAGGTAAAGACTAAGAACATGGCTCTTAAGTTGAACAACTTTGCATAATTATTCCTTGCTAGGCAAATCACTTCAACTTTCTATGTCTTTTCCTTCATTTATAAAATGTTTATTATAATAGTCTTTAAATAAGGGAGTTTAATTAAGTCTTAATTTATATGAATACATTAAGAATAGTGCCTGGCCTGTAGCAAGTGTTTAATCTATTTGCTATCATGGACATAAAACATTTCCATTGCTTATCTTTTAAGCACTGCTGTCTTCATATGTAATTATACTCTTCTCTTGCCTACTTCGTGTAATTTAAGGAGCTAATGTGAAAGGCCAGTCTGCCACCAAGTCATTTTTGCAGTTTTACCATATCAAACATTAAAAAATAAAAATAAAAATTAGAGGTCTGATTTTGGCAGAAGGCAATGCAAATACATAAATCCACTGTTAAAATCTGTGTGTGAATCAATTTCTAGTCTTTACCATACTTGAAAATGAATCAGTTAATTAAAATAGAGCTAACAAGAAATAACCTGGCCAAACTTTAGTCTTTTCTTTAACTATCTATCTATATTTCCTACTAATTCTTTATTACAATTGTTTATATATGCTCTCTTAGCAAAACTCCTAGAGTGTAAAAGCTGTATCTAAAAAATCTTTGAACATTTATACCTTATACATATCGATTCAATAAATATTTGTTGAATTAAACATAAGGCATACATGTTAAAGGTAAAGTATAGCAGGGAAATATAGAATTACAGGACATAGGTATTACAGAAACAGAAACAGTGCTAAGATTACTTGCAAGGAGAGAAATCAGAGGCAGAGAAAGAATATAAAAGGACCATTAATTCTGGAAACCTAAGTGCTGACAGGAAGGAGCTAGGAACTAAGAGATATGTATACATACATTTATTTTATACATGGGGGAATTGGCTTAAATATCTTGCATTTTTTTAAGGTATTGAGGTGACATTGTTCATCAACATGTAAAACCATGATATACTGGAGGTGGTACTGGGGGAGTGAAAACTTTACTATTTAACATGATTAAACTGCTCCAAAAAAAGTAACAAAAGAACAAGGGGCCTAAGACTGTGTCTTTCAGCCATCTATTAATGAGCAAAAGTTTGTGTAATTGTTTTCTCACAGCTTTTTTTTTTTTTTCAGATAACAAGGCTGGATAACTTCCCTGTTGCTAAACATTTTAGAAGATCTTAAAGAGCGTCAGATAATACGCAAATTTTCTTGTTCAACATGAGCTATTCTCAAGTTCATAAAGTCAAAACCCCTCTGAATCCTAATTTGTTTCCTATAGAGTTGTAACAAAATATCATCCCTCCCCAAAAGTGATAGAGAATTATGATTTCTATCTTCAGAAAATTTGTGGATTTATTTATACTTAATAGAGAGCAAGAAAACAAATAGTCGAGGGTACAGTGAAAGAGAGTGAATCTGAAGAATCAGAGTCAGCATTACAAGGAAAATTACCTTTCTGCAGAGAATTACACAATCATTCAATAGCAGAGATCCTAGAGGTCTACTCTAGCAGTGCTCTCATTTTTTGATAACGAAATTGAAGTCTCCAGAAATAAAAGAAATAACCTAAGGTTTAAGTGTGTTAATGAATCAGTCTTAGAATTCAAAACTGAGTTTATAGTCCAAGCTTACCCAATACAGTAGACTACAAAGATTATAAAGAAAACACTGGGAAAGGAAAAAAAAAAAAAAAGACAGTCTTCCAGACACCAAACTATAGAGTCTCTATCAAGAGTCTCACTAAAGTAACTTGCCTAACTAAAGGGAAAAAAATGAGATATGCTAGCCAGAATAATCATGGCCCTTAGTAGGCAAGATCCTGGCAGGAAATCAGTGGATGAGAAGTATCAATTTTAAGTTACTGCAAGGAAAATTTGTATATTTAAATCTGAATTAAGTGACTTGTCCTAGCTTTATATTTATTGTGCAGGAGTTTAGTTGCATATCTGAAGCATCACTGAGGTGTAGTGGAACATGCAAGCAAGGAAGGTTACTATGGGCCATGGCAGAAAAAGAGGAAAAAGACCCAGTTTCAAGAGTTTGGTTTTACTCTTGGTAGTAACAGCAAAAAGGCATCACAAAACATATTTCTGATTTTCCATCATGGCATGTCATTTATCTGGATGGAAGGGGAAAACGAAAAGAGAATTCTATATTAGAAAGTTAAGAATCATCTTGAGTCTTCATTAACTTCCTTCGTTCCTTCTTTCGTTTCTTCCTTCTTTCCTTCCATCCTTCCTTCCTTCCTCTGCTTTCTTCCTTCTTTCCTTTTCAACAAATATTTATTGAAAGCTTTCACCAGAGACATTCAAGCTGTAAAACCAACATAAATCCCAGCATTCATGAAGCTGGCACTGTGGTTGAGAATGTACATTCTAGAGCAGTTCTTACATTTATTTCTTTTTCAAACGTAGAGAACATTCTAGAGGGCTTCCTCAGGTTCTAATCAACTTTGAATTCTCAGAGTTTTGTTTTTTTTTTTTTTTTTCCAGATGGACTCTTGCTCTGTAGCCCAGGTTGTAATATAGTGACATGATTCTCTCAGGGTTCTTAGTTAGGAACTCTACCAAAGGGAGAGTCTGTTCTGATAGTCCTTTCCCCAAATCGTTTTTAAAGTATAGCTGATAAACCATTAGTCTGGAGCTCATGTTGAAAGTACAAATTTCTGAGCCAAGCCCCAAATCTGCCAAATTAGACTCACTAAGAGAGAGTAGAAGAATAAATATTTTAAGTAAGTTCCTTATGTACATTTTGATTAGGTACAAGTTTGGGATACTGTTGTTTTACAGAGAGATAAAACCATTGATTTCAGTGAATTAACCAAGCCATTCATTTTAAATACAATTAACTCATATAGGCTATTTAAAGATGGGCTTAAAATATTGTCTGGTAATCGAATTCATGTTTAATGTTCTGCTTGTTGGTGCTGGTTAAACACAGGAAAAGTTTTAACTCAGTGTTTACTTAGATGATAACACTAACTTCTTTATGGCATGGTCATGAAAATTACATACTTTTGAAAGTAGAACATGCAGCTTGATCCATTAAAGGATGAAATATGGTTTTTTTTTTTTCAGTTTTAGCATCATGCAAAAAATTAATATGATTTTCCATTAGTCAGTGTCTTAATAATATTATAATGGAGTAAATGGTCCCCATTTGTATTTTTTCTACTTCCATCTTTACTTGTTTTATTTTCATTTTGATTCTTTACAATCCTAAAGAAAGACCATTACCAAAAATTTTACTATAATATTGTTTTTACTATTCCTCTACTGATTTATAATAAACACACAATAAGAAGCAATAGTCTTGTGAGTATCTTTTCATAAAGTTGACCTGTACTCAGCTACAACTCCAAACCTATATAGCACCATATTTAATTACAGATATTCTAGAGGAATTCATTTTTGTGTGTTTTTTGGGGTGGGGAAAAGATAGGAATATGTATTCTAAAGGTAAATGCATAGAACCAATATTAGAGATTAGAGAAATTTAAATCAAGACAACAATGTGCCACTGTTTAATTTTCATAAGAAGTTCAACAATAAAAAATGTTGGAGAAAAACATTGGTATTAATTATGTATTACAGTGTGAGTGTAAATTGCTACAACTACTTTGAAAAACAATTTGGCATTATCTTGTAAATTTTAATATTTGAATATTCTCAAACAAGCAATATGTCTCCTAGACTTGTACCTAAGGAAACATATGTGCACCAGAAGACCATAAGAATATTTATATTACCACTTTAGTAAGACTATAAAACCTTGAAAATACCCAAAAATCCATCAATAGAGTGGATAAATTTTAGTGTCTTTAGAATTAAATATTTTTAAAATGAAAATTAATTTATTAATGTACAATTACATACAATGTACTATTTAAAGTCAAAAACATGTAAGACTTAAAATATTATATTATTTATATGATAAAATACTCTACAAATAAGGAACAAGCTTAAACCCTGCCTCTACCAAAAATACAAAAATTAGTCCCAGCTACTTAGGAGGCTGAGGCAGGAGGACAACTAGAGTTAGGGAGACAGAGATTGCAGTGAACCAAAATCATGCAGCTACACTACAGCCCGGACAACAGACTGAAACTCTGTCTCAAAAATAAATACATAAATAAAAATAAAAATAAAAATAAGGGACATACAAACGTAAAATTTGGGGTAGAGATTATTCTTTGCAGGGCCAGGTGGCTCAGGCTTGTAATCTCACACTTTGGGAGGCCATGGTGGGAGGATTGCTTGAACCCAGGAGTTCAAGACCTGCCAGGGCAATATAACGAAACTTCATATCCACACAAAAAATTAAAATTTATCTGGGAATGGTGGTAAGTTCCTATAGTCCCAGCTACAGGCTGTGGCTGGAGGCGTGAGGTGGGAGGAATACTTGAGCTCAGGAGATCAATGCTGCACTGAGCTCTGATTGCACCACTTTACTACAGACTTAGCTACAGAGTGAGATCCTACTAAAAAAAAAAAAAAAAAAAAGGCAGAGTTTCCTCTTGGAGTAGAATTTGTTGGCAGGGGCATGGGGGTGGGGAATTCTAGAGGAATTTAAACAACAACTTTTATCCATTGCAGGCTATTGTATATGTATTAACAGCAGCATACATTACCTAGATTTCAGGTGGAATATAGGAAAAGCATAATTATCAGAATATACACTTTTGTGAGAATATGCTGATAATAATTTACTAAATATAGCATTGCAAGATGATCCTTCTACAGAAATTATATTCAAAGATAAATTATTCATTTTTTTCTTTGTGATTCTCAAGAATGTCAGGTGCCATCATGAATACTAAAGGTTTGAAAAAATGCTGTCTATAATGTTTATGTTCTGGTCAAATATAACTTGGAGGAATGCCTTTGCAAAGATCAGTGTGGTAAATTATACTCTGTGTGATGATTGAGGACAGGCTGGGACACAGTCTAAATAAGTACAGATGAGACATTTGTGGTACAGCTGGCCTGGCATTGAACTTATAAATTGAGCACAATGGATATTTGGTAAATGAAGTAAGCTGTAATCTCTTCAGGAAGTCATGAGCATCAGAGAGAATGCAATATCCTAAATAGTGCACAGTTAGGCAAATAAAAATTGGTGGGCATGGCAGAGGTGAAGAAGGTTATATACATAAAGCAATAGATTATATTTTAATCAGTTAGTTTAACATGACTGTGGGGGACCAGTGAAGAGACAACAATGTATAATATAAGAGGGCAGATAAGTTACCAGCGTTACAACAATTATGGCATCCGTAGCTACAACTCAATAATCTGCTTAGGATTCAAGAAAATAAAACCAATCTCTAGGCTGATGACAGAAAACATAAATTCATTTATCAGATACTTATTAATGAATAAATGTTGTATCTTAGGCAGCAAGTAGCAAAGACAGTTAAGGTTTCGATCCTAACAGAACAGAGATAGTAGAAAGAGTCCCAGACATGGACTTAGACACAAGGAACCCAAAAAACATCGAGTTACTGGCACTAAGGCAGAGGTTCTAGCAGGTGTCAGTGCTGGTCTTCAGAGTGCTGAGGCCATAAGGCCTTCTCATGGTGCTCCTGGAATAAAACTTCCATTCCTTTATTATTTTCTGAATTCTCAATTTCTTATGTAGAAAGTACTTGCTTGTGTTGTACTTTCAAATTTGTGTTATTTATTTTTCATATGTACATCTTCCATCCCTGGAAATATTGTGAAAAATAGAACAGGACATTTGGGCCTTATCAGAAGCTCTAAACTTCTCTGAGCCTCAGTTTTCTTCACTATAAAACGAGTGTAATTCCCACCTCACACGTCTTAATGATCCAATACAAGTGAAAGTATATTGTAAAGTTAAGCCTTATAGCAGTTATGGGAAAACGGCTATTAAAACTTATTTTCTCAGATGACATATATGAAAGAAAATATTCAAATGCATTTTATAAATGTATTTCCTGACTTAAAAAATGTATATATTTTCCTATTTAAATGGTTAATGATAATAACATTTGCATGTCAGATTCAAATTTACTTTATATTGGTTGCTTAGATTCAAGAACCCTTGGAGTCTTACAATGAAGTCATTTCAGATTACATTTTAAAAAATCCATAATTATAACATTTGCCACATTGCACTAGACAATTAATTTGTTACAGGGGGCACATGGTAAAAATTTTAAACAATAACTATTTTGTAAATGAGTATGCAATGCAATACAATACAACCAAAAGTAAATTGAACTTCTCTCCCTCCCAGAACTAAGGACTCCTTACATAGAGCAATCCTATTAAGTTTGTTATATATGTATAATCCAGCAAAATTCTGTATATTTAAAACATAGTAACTGGATCTTGTTTAAGATCTCTTGGCATTATCACCTACTTTTAGCCAGGCTTGTTGGCTCACACCTATAATCCCAGCATTTTGGGAGGCTGAGGCAGGCAGATCACATGAGGTCAGGAGTTTGAGACCAGCCTGGCCAACATGGTGAAACCCATCTCTACTAAAAATACACAAATTAGCTGGGAGTGGTGGCAGAAACCTGTAATCCCAGCTACTCAAGAGGCTGAGGCAGGAGAATCACTTGAACCTGGGAGGCAGAGGTTGCGGTGAGCCAAGGTAATGCCACTGCACTCCAGCCTGGGCAACAGGGTAAGACTCTGTCTCAAAACAAACAAACAAACAAAACAACAACAACAACAACAACAAAAACCACACATAATTTTGAAATAAGTTGGTTTGGAAACACTAAAGTGAAATAATAAATTCTAAGTGCAAATTTAATCAATTGCTCTCAAATAACCTAAATGTTAAAATAATACAAGTAATACACAAAAAATAGGATTTCTAAATGTTGAAATGATACAAGTCTATCTTAACATAGTATATTAGATGTTTACTTCTTACTGAAAAACTATTATTCCCTGATGTGAGTGTTCTCTTAGCATACATGACTGAGACTTGTTGAGCATTTAATGAAACACGGTGTATGTGTGTTCAAGTCATGTACTCATGCATACATTTTATTAACACGTGGGTGCCCAGGTGAAATGTGAATTGAGATAAGACCCATGACACATTATAAGAAATTCAAATACATTTTCATGTGGTTTACAGTTGGAGATGTTTAATTTAAGGTCTGGAGGAAAATGAGAAGTCCTTTGCCAATTAAATTTGAAGCATGAGTTAACATATCACTGGTCTCTAATGTATTAATATAGAGTAAATTATAAATTTGAATGTTTTCATATAATTTTAAGTTATACACACACACATATGTAGTATTCATAAAATTCAAAGCGAAGTCTTAAAGATCCTTGTATTGCTCCTGGTATCCATAGTTTTCCAATAATTTGGTTTGAAAACACTATGCCTCACGAATGTGATATTGTTTTTTGTTTTTTTGGTTTTGGTTTTTGTTTTTGTTTTTGAAGCAGAGTTTTGCTCTTGCCACCGAGGCCGGAGTGCAGTGGTGTGATCTCTGCTCACTGCAACCTCTGCCTCCCAGGATCAAGCGATTCTCCTGCCTCAGCCTCCCAAGTAGCTGGGATTACAGGCACATGCCACCACACCCAGGTAATAGCATTATCCAAGTTTTTGCTAATTCTGTTGCTATTCATTTTTAATTTCTCAGGTTCAGAGTTAACGTTTTAGACCTACCTTGTATCTACTATGACTTTTTATCTCATATGAATTTTTAAAATAAATGTAATAATTACTGAGTTAATTAATTCCATATAAACTAATCTGATGCTCACATGACCTTACCTTTCTTTTTTATTTATAGCTATATGGTCCAGTTTATATGGACCAGCTATATGGTCTGTCATACTCAGTTGTAGCAAATATTCATTGTTATTTCCACAAAGATCTCCCTGTATTATAATATTAAAAATAAAGTCTAATCAGACAAATATGACTAATCAATTAAATATATTTATGTATTCTTATCTTTATTCAATTATTCAATTAAGGGATTGTAAAGCACTAACATAATACTCACAGGTAAATGCTCATGGTGCTTGCTTATTGTGTAAAATTTTTATGTAGTGATATTTATTAATGATTCAGCTGGAATTCTATTTCAAAATAACCATTTTTAAAAAGGAGACAATAATGTATAAGTAACAGATTGTGACGCTTTTTGTAAATATAATAACATTATTCTACATATGAGGGGGTAGACTATTAGAGGGGTCTTTCACATTATTTTTACATGGGAAAATTCAAGTCTGGTGTCTTTGAGCATCTATGCATATGATAGTTTAAAATAAAACTTTTGAAGTATTGTCAAAGAACCCTGATTTCAAACAGTTGTACTTGATAATTGGTATAGTCTGGATTTAAGTGGTTCAATATTCAGTATGAAGGAAAATGAAAAAGCATGTCTATAAATACTTGAATTACTGTGGGAACCAATGAATGCTATCCGCTAACACAGTATTCCTTCTTTGTCTAGTGGATCAATCAGGCAGAGATCTACTACAGAGATATGTGCAGGCCCTTCTTCCCTGTGTTTACATGTAACTCAACATCTTATATCAGCTGGTGCATGGAGACCTCAACAAAAGGGCCCTGAAACATCATTTTGTAAATGTAAGTTGATATTTCTTGTCTCTCCCTAAAGACTGCCCCAAGACTGGAACTAATCTCTTCCTTTCATGTAAGAGATGTCTTCAGAACTCAGTGTGGGGTGCAAAAAATTAGCAAACAACTTTTTGGAGTTGCATTTTATAATTAAAAATGGTCATTTTCTTCATTTTCAGAGAATTGAATTCCCATAATAATTAGCACTCTCAAGTATACTTATTTTAAGAATAATAATTTAGCAATCATGAATATAACACTAATGCATAGTTTGAGATATATGAAATAATAAGTTAGCAGTGTGTGTGTTTATGTATATATGTGTATATACAACTTTCATTTTCTGAATTTTTATATTGGCCTACATATATATTTTTAATATCCAAGTCACTTTTCATGTGTTGTTATTAATATTCTTATTTAACAGTATACGATTGGAGGAAGTTGTGATGCATGTTAACTAACCTGCTAAAAAACAACAAAAAGAAATAATCAAAATAAACTAGAATAGCTCGAATGGTGATATAAGTTATATACATCAATTTATACAAGTTATATCTAAAAGTAATCAAAATCACTCAAGTGTCTAACAATACCAAGCCTTCAATGGGAATTAGCTCAATCGAGACATATCTGTTTCTTAGCTTGAGCAATCTTAAGACTATTACCTTCCTTTTCCTAACGTTAAACATATTATTTTCTTTATTATATAAATTTTTGTCCCTAGATACTTACATGTATATTTAGCTTTTAAAATTCTCATTTTTTGATTTGGTTAGGATGTTTTAATAATGAAAGGGGAGAAAGATAAAAAGCAGAGAGACAGAGAACAAAACCAAGCAGAATTTTCCAATAATTTCCCAACTGTGCATTGAAATCTATTACTTTTAGGTGTTTTCTGAATCTTTTAATTCTTTAACAAAAAATCAAGTGTTTTAAACTTTTTTGAAGGAAAAAAACAGAGAAAAGAGAGAGAGAGACTGAGACAGAGAAAACTGTGAGAGAGAATCAGATATAATAAATTTTAAAACGTCATTCAAGCCAGGGATCCTGTCATCCCTATAACACCTTTCTAAATTAGTCAAGTCCCAATAATTTTAATCCAGTTTAGGTAAGATTTATTTTACTTGTGATTAAATAGTCTGGATTATTATTGCAGTCAATGGGGGATTTTAATTAGGTGTTACATAATCAAATGTACATTTAGAATGATAATTCTGCAGCAGAGAGGAAGATGAATGGAAGACAGGAGGCTAGAAATGAGATTTTTGCAATTATCACAGCAAGCAATGTTACTGTCTACACTAAGGCACTGATTCCCGGGGGTAAAAGTGACAGAATTTAATACGCAATTATTTGCAGAATCAGAAGAGAGGGAAAACAAGAGTCTAAAGTAATCCTTTGAATCTTGTCTTGAGAATTTGGTTTATGATATCGCTATTTGGAAAGATGAGGAATAAAGAAGGAATTTACAGCTTTGAACAGCGATAATGATAGTTTATTTCCAGGACATATTGAGTTTGAGGTATCTGTGACCTATGAAAATGCAAAAGATAGTTGAGATAAATATTTGAGTATCAGTAGATAGAAGTCTGTGCTTTAAAAAAAAAAAAAAAACTTGGAGTAGAAATACATCAAAGGGTAACATATCCTCTAGAGTGAGAAGTCAAAGAAATCAGAAGAAAATTCCAAAGTTGAATGAAATTATCATTGTAATGACTGACAGCATGAGAATATATGCTACATTAATTGAGAAAGGATTACATCTTATCTAGGATAATAGCAATGCAAAAAGTATTATATGTGTATAGAAGAATTCTGGAAGACACACAAAAAATGTGAATTTTTGAATATCTAACTTTTCTTACAATTTTGATTTCTGTTTCTGATATATTATTTTTTGTGTGTCTTTTTATTAGCAGTCACAAAAATATTCAACAAGAGACTTCCCAAGCTATGTTGACTATACATTAGCACATGTAACCTATTAGCATCTATAAAGTTAATTTAAATAAAATCAGACATCTCACCTCTTAGTTATTCTTTCCAGATTATAGGGTCCTAATTATTTAAGTGTATCTTCATAAAGAAGCCTCTATAATCCTTTGATCATTCTAATTGGGCCTTTAAAAACTTTCTTCCGCTCCATTATGGTTTTGTTGAAATATAACAAGCAGTCATCATGCAATCTGTGTTTCACCTTGGAAGGCAGAGCCCACACCCTGCAAGTCTGTTTTACCTAGGTAATAGCAGAGTGTCTGCCACTAAGCAGTGTTCAACACCTGTTAAATAAATAAATAAATAAGGAATTAGTTTCTAATAGAATTCCCGATTATGCTAGCCCATGATGGACTTTTAGATCCCATTGTCTTCTATTGGTCTGATGTCAGGAAACTGTCCAGAATTACACTATTAGTTTTACTCTATAGCAAGGATTGATAAACTATGGTCCATGGGCTATATCTGGACAACTGCCTGATTTTATAAATTAAGTTTTACTGAAAAGCTACCACAGTCATTATTCAATACATTCTCAATGGCTACTTTCATACTATAATGGCACCGTTGAGTAGTTGCAACAGAGAATATAGGACCCACAAAGCTAAAAACACAACCCCTTCAAAAAGTGGGCAAATGATATGTACAGCCACTTCTCAAAAGAAGACATTTATGTGGCCAATAAACACATTTTAAAAAGCTCATCAGTGATCATTAGAGAGATACAAATCAAAACCACAATGAGATACCATCAGTCAGAATGGTGATTATTAAAAATATTTTAATAATCATAATTAGTCATAAAAATAGTAATTTAATAACACTATCTGACCTTTTTCTGAAAGTGTTTACCAATCCTGATTCTGTATTATAAGTAATATCTAGAGTTTATGATTTATGTGTTCAGAATAATTTTTTTCTCTATAAATGTAGGGCATTAGCCCATACAGTATAAATATATTTCTTCTAGCTTTCTGCTTATAACTTTGTGAAATACTTTATAGTTTAACTCCATTTATAACCAAAAAGATTGGTATTATCCTCAAAACTAAAAGATATTCAGAATCACTGAATAGGTCTTTCACAGATCATTTTCAGATATTCTGGAGAAATGTCATTTGGGCAACAATTCCAAGGGAACTGTGCTATGATAATTTCTATGATTATTTGTTTCTATTGATAACAAATAATTATGTACTTCATTTAATTTATACACATTTGTTTAGTATACAGAATATTATCTTATTTATTTCTCACAAAATTTTTATGACTTAAAAAATATTATTATCTTACCCTAAAAATGGGGAGGAGTTTTACAGGATAACTGTAATCATTAATATTCTTACTAAAATGAAGGACCACTACCCCAAGATTTTCTTTCCTTCTAAGAATAGAGCCCTAGAGTAGGTGATCTTTTCGTTTTTGCAACACAGAAGGAATAAGAAAGACTTTAAAAATAGTTTGCCCTTTCCTTGCTTCTTACCAATTTCTATACATTGTAAAGAAAGGCTATATATGCCAATTTTTATCAACATAAGCTGTGCTATCCCTTTTAAAGGCAGTAACACCTCCAGACAGTTTCATTTTATTTATTTTTTTATTCATCTTTAAGTTCCGGGATACACATGCAGAATATGCAGATTTGTTACATAGGTATACATGGGCCATGGTGGTTTGTTGCACACCTAACAACCTGTCATCTAGGTTTGAAACCCCACATGTATTAGATATTTGTCCTAATGCTCTCCCTCCCCTTGCCCCCCACCCCCCAACAGGCCCTGGTGTGTGTTGTTCCCCTCCTTTTGTCCATGTGTTCTCATTGTTCAGCCTCCACTTATGGGTGTGAACATGTGGTGTTTGGTTTCCTGTTCCTGTGTTAGTTTGCTGAGGATGGTGGATTCCAGCTTCATCCATGCCCCTGCAAAGGATATGATCTCATTCTCTTTTATGGCTGCATAGTATTTCACGGTGTATGCGTACATTTTCTTTATCTAGTCTATCATTGATGAGTATTGGGTTGTTTCCATGTCTTTGCTCTCGTAAACAGTCCTGCAGTAAACATATGGGTGCATGTGTCTTTATTGTAAATTATTTATAATCTTTTGGGTATATACTCGGCAATGGAATGTTGGGTCAAATGGTACTTCTGGTTCTAGATCCTTGAGGAATTGCCACACTATCTTTCACAATAGTTGAGCTAATTTATATTCCTACCAACGGTGTAAAAGCGTTCCTATTTTTTCATAGCCTCACCACATCTATTGTTTTCTGACTTTTTAATAATTGCCATTCTGACTGATGGTATATCATTGTGGTTTTGATTTGCATTTCTCTAATGATCACTAATGAGCTTGTTTTTATGTGTTTGTTGGACACATAAATGTCTTCTTTGGAGAAGTGACTATACATATCATTTGCCCACTTTTTGAACGGGTTTTTTTTTTTTTTCTTGTAAATTTGTTTAAGTTCCTTTAGATTCTGGATATTAGACCTTTGTTAGGTGGGTAGATTGCAAAAATGTTCTCCCATTCTGTAGGTTGCCTGTTCACTCTGATGCTAGTTTCTTTGGCTATGAAGAAGCTCTTCAGTTTCGTTAGATCCCATTTGTCAATTTTGGCTTTTGTTGCAATTGCTTTTGGTGTTTTCCTCCTTAAGTCTTTGCCCATGCCTATGTGAATGAATTCCCATTCAAACTGCTACAAAATATCTAAGAATATAGCTTACAAGGAAAGTAAAGGACCTCTTCAAGGAGAACTACAAACCACTGCTGAAGGAAATAAGAGAGGACACAAACAAATGGAAAATATTCCATGCTCATATATAGGAAGAATCAATATAGTGAAAATGGCCATATTACCCTTTGTAATTTATCGATTCAATGCTATTCCCATCAGATTACCATCGACTTTCTTCAGAGAATTAGAAAACCTACTTTAAATTTCATATGGAATCAAAAAAGAGCCCATATAACCAAGACAATCCTAAGCAAAAAGAACACGGCTGGAAACATCATACCACCTGACTTCAAACTATACTACAAGGCTACAGTAACTAAAACAGCATGGTACTGGTACCAAAACAGACATATAGACCAATGGAACAGAACAGAGACCTCAGAAATAACATCTACAACCATCTGATCTTTGAAAACCCTGACAAAAACAAGAAATGAGGGAAGGATTCCCTATTTATTAAATGTTGCTGGGGAAACTAGCTAGCCATATGCAGAAAGCTGAAATGGGAACGCTTCATTATACCTTACACAAAAATTAACTCAAAATGGATTAAAGATTTAAATGTAAAACAGAGAAGCATAAAAACCCAGACAGTTTCATTTTATAAAATATTTTCCACCTCCCCTTTATCCCAGAAGGGTTTTATTCTTTTTTGAGAAAATAGAAAGCATGATAACTTATGTAACAATTTATGAATTACCTTATTTAATTTCAGCAAAAACATAGTATATGTCCAAATCGTTTATAATAAATATTAATAAGTTAGCTTTCTATTTTTTGTCTATTCTATTGGAGATGACAGGAATAGTCTTGGTTTGTCCACTAGTAATTCTTGGTAACTTTTACACATTTGCAAAACACCCCATTCTCACTGTCTCTGGGATCCACACTAGGTCTTGTTTGTACACATCCTTAATCTCATGATTAAAACAACAATGTGAAATTTGAATTCAAAGACATTCTGTTGTGCTTTGCTTTGAGACTCCTTTACATGTCTAGTTTGCCTCCTGCTGCTGAAAATGAAGATTGCCAAGAAGGAAAACTTTGGAGATAATAAACAAGGGCAAATATATGGAATGGGGACAATAAAACAACTGAAAAGCCGGTATGGTTCTAGTCTTTCTTTTGGAGTACTTAAAGAAGTACTAAATATCTTTTGTTGTACAATATTTAATAGGTTTCCCTTTATATTGCACTCATTCTTTATTTAAAAAATGATGTTCGCTAGAGATCGTTTTTAAATAAAGCGATGTATGTTGCTGTTGAATCACATGAAAAAAAATCCATCTGTGTGTATGTGTGCCTTCTATTTAAGAAACAAAACATATTCCATTGAAAAGGCTTTCTGATCCTTACCTTCTAACCTTTGAAACAAACCCAGAATTTTCCCCGAGAGTGCTAGGTGATATAAAAAAAAATTAAAGCATATGTATAATCTCTGCTGATTTAGGAGTTGGAGTGTAATCTGAATTCTTTAGTAGATAGTTGGGCTCCTTAAAAATGTTTGACTGTAAGAAATTTGTTCAAAGTTACATCAAAACTCTTTGGACTAACTAAAGAGCTCTTAGTTTTACTTCTGAGAGTCAACTCTAGGGAAATTTAAAATGCTTTAAACACATGGTTGAGTTGGTTAGTTATAAAAACCACTTTCGCGTGGGGGTTTTACCCAGTGTCATTCCCTGTGCAATATGGTCCACAGGAGCCATATGATAAACGAATTCTCTGTCTGCTTGTTCTATTTCCTCTCCTTAAATTTTAATTTCTTTCTGGGAAGAGAAAAACCTGTTCCATATGTCTGGGTAATGCTGCTTTGCAGGCATTCACAGAGAGATAATAGGCACATTTTCTTTGTATATACACTTGTACTTCTCAGTAACTTTTAAACATCTGCAAAACACCCCACTCTCAGTGTCTCCAGGTCCCACATTAGGTCTTGTTTGTCCATATCTTTAATCTCATGATTAAAACAACAATGTAATTGAAATTTGAATTCAAAGGCATTCTTCCCAGAATTGCTTTGTGCTGATGATGGTAGTGTCTACTTCCTTGCAGTCTCTCGGGTACAAAGCACAATAATTAAAGACACAGGATAGTTCATCAGCAGAGTTAGAGTGTGTTGAAAAAAATAGGAAGCAAATGGAATAGCTTCAGTCTTGTGGAGAATGTGAACATTAATGGAGGAAGAAAACTAGCCTATCAATAACTGCCTTTGCTAAAAACGATTTGGGACAATTCTTTGTTTTTAATTTTTGTGGGTACATAGCAGGTGTATAAATTAATGGAGTACATCAGGTATCTTGACACAGGCATGCAATGCATAATAATCACATGATGGAAAATGGGGTATCCATCCCCTCAAGCAATTACCCATTGTGTTTCAAACACTCCAGTCATATTCTTAGTTTTTATTAATGTAAAGTTAAATTATTTTTTACCATAGTCACTCTGTTGTGCTATCAAACACTAGATCTTATATATTCTTTCTATTTTTTGTACCTATTAACCATCCTCACCTTCCCCCCAACCCCCACACTACCCTTCCCAGCCTGAAGTAATGATTCTTCTACTATCTTCATAAGTTAAACTGTTTTGATTTTTAGATCCCACAAATAAGTGAGACCATGTGATGTTTGTCTTTCTGTGCCTGGCTTATTTCCCTTAACATAATGTCCTCCAGAACCAGCCACGTTGCTGCAAATGAAAGGATATCATTCTTTTTTATGTCTGAATAGTACTCTATTGTGCATAAATAGCATATTTTCTTTATTCAATCATCTGTTGATGAATAATTACTTTGCTTCCAAATCTTCACTATTGTCAACAGTGCTGCAACAAACATGGGCGTGCAGATATCTCTTTGATATACTGATTTCCTTTATTTTGGGTATACACCCAGCAGTGGGATTGCTGAATCATATGGTAGCTCTATTTTTAACTTTTGCAGAACCTCCAAACTGTTCTTCACAGTGGTTGTATTAATTTACATTCCCACCAACAGTGTACAAGGGTTCCTTTTTCTCCACATACTTTCCAGCATTTGGTATTGCCTCTTTTGTCTATAATCCATTTTAACTAGAGTGACATGATATTTTATTGCAGTTTGATTCACATTACTCCGAGCATCTTTTCTTTTATCTGCTTCCATTTATTTTTATGTCTTCTTTCAGAAATGTCCATTCAAATACTTTGCCCATTTTTTTATGGAATTATTAAATTATTTCCTATAAAGTTGTTTGAGCTCCTTATATATCCTGGTTATTAATCCCTTGTCAGGTGGTGTATTTGTCCATTTTCCCACTGCTGATAAAGACACACCCAAGACTGGGCAATTTACAATAGAAAGAGGCTTAATAGACTTACAATTCTACACGGCTGAGGAGGCCTCACAATTATGACAGAAGGCAAGGAGGAGCAAGCCACATATTATGCGGCAGGCAAAGAGAGAGCTTGTGTACGGAAACTCCCATTTTTAAAGCCATCAGATCTCATGCGACTTATTCACTATCATAAGAGCAGTATGGGAAAGACCCACCTCCATGATTCAGTTATCTCTCACTGGGTCTCTACCACAACACTTGTGAATTGTGGGAGCAACAAGATGAGATTTGAGTTGGGACATAGAACCAAGCCATATCATTCCATCTCTGGCCCCTCCCAAATCTCATGTCTTCACATTTCAAAACCAATCATGCATTCCTGACAGCCCCCCAAAGTCTCAACTCATTTCAGCATTAACTCAAAAGTCCACAGTTCAATGTCTAATCTGAGAAAAAGCAAATCCGTTTCTCCTATAAGCCATAAAATCAAATTATGGTAGTTACTTCCTAGATACAATGAGGGTACAGGCATTGCGTAAATACAGGCATTCAAAATGGGAGAAATTGGCCAAAACAAAGAGGCTATAGGTCCCGTGCAAGTCCAAAATCCAGTGGGGCAGTCAAATATTAAAGCTCCAAAATGATCTTGCTTACATCCAGGTCATACTGATGCAAGAGGTGGGTTCTCATGGCCTTGGTCAGCTCCACTCCTGTTGCTTTGCAAGGTGTAGCCTCCCTCTCAGCTGCTTCATGGGCTGGCATTGAGTGTCTGTGGCTTTTCCAGATGCATGGTGCAAGCTGTCAGTGGATCTACTATTCTGGTGCCTGGTGGATGATGGCCCTCTTCTCACAGCTGCACTACGTGGTACCCTAGTAGTGACTCTGTGTGGGGGCTCCTACCCCACATTTCCCTTCTGCACTGCACTAGAAGAGGTTTTCCATGAGGGCCCTGGCCCTGTAGCAAACTTATATCTGGGTGTCCAGGCATTACCATGTATCTTCTGAAATCCAGGTGGAGGTTCCCAAACCTCAGTTCTTGACTCCTATGTACTGTCAGGCTAGATACCACATGGAAGTTGCCAAGGCTTGGAGCTTCCACCCTCTGAAGCAACAGCCGAAGCTGTCCCTAGACTGCACACAGCAGAGAGACCCTGGGCCTGGGCCATGAAACCACTTTTTCCTCCTAAACCTCTGGGTTTGTGATGGTAAGGGCTGCTGCAAAGAACTCTGGCATGTCCTGGAGACATTTTCCCCAATGTCTTGGTGATTAACATTAGGCTCCTCATTACTTATGCAAATGTCTTCAGCCAGCTTGAGTTTCTCCTCAGGAAATGGGATTTTCTTTACTTTCCATTTTGATTTATGTATTTATTTTTTAAATGGAGTCTCACTCTATCACCCAGGCTGGAGGGCAGTGGCGTGATCTCAGTTCACTGAAACCTCCAACTCCCAGCTACAAGCAATTCTCCTGCCCCAGCCCTCTGAGTAGCTGGAACTAAAGGTACCTGCCACCACACCCAGCTAATTTATGTATTTTTAGTAGAAACAGAGTTTCATCATATTGGCCAGACTGGTCTCAAACCACTGACCTTTTGATCTCCCCATCTCGGTCTCCCAAAGTGCTGGGATTACAGGTGTGAGCCACGGCGACCGACCAGGATTTTATTTTCTATTGCATTTTCAGGCTGCAAAATTTCTGAACTTTATGATGTTTCCGTTTTCAAACTGAATGCCTTTAACACTACCCAAGTCACCTCTTGAATGCTCTGGTGCTTAGAAATTTCTTCTACCAGATACCCCAAACCACTTCCCTCAAGTTCAAAGTTCTACAGATCTCTAGGTCAGGGGCAAAATGTCACCAGTCTCTTTGCTAAAACATAAGAAGAGTCACTTTTGCACTAGTTCCCAACAAGTTTCTCATCTCCAGCTGAGACCACCTCAGCCTGGACCCTACTGCCCATATCATTATCAGCATTTTGGTCAAAGCCATTCAACAAGTTTCTACGGAGTTCCAAACTTTCCCACACTTTCCTGTCTTCTTCTGAGCCCTCCAAACTGTTCCTATCCCTTCCTGTTACCCAGTTCCAAAGTGGCTTCCATATTTTGAGGTATCTTTTCAGCAACACCCAATTCTACTGGTACCAATTTACTGTATTAGTCTGTTTTCACACTGCTGGTAAAGACATACCCAAGACTGGGCAATTTACAAAAGAAAGAAGTTTAGTGGACTTACAGTTTCACATGGGTGGGGAGGCCTCACAATCATGGCAGAAGGCAAGGAGGAGCCAGTCACATCCTACGTGGATGGCAGCAGTCAAAGAGAGAGGTTGTGCCGGAAAACTCCCATTTTTACAACCATCAGATCTCATGAGGCTTTTTCTCTATCACAAGAACACCATGTGAAAGACCCACTCCCATGATTCAATTATCTCCTACCAGGTCTTTCCCACAACACATGGGAATTATGGCAGCTACAAATTGAGATCTGGATGGGGACATAGAGCTAAGCCATACCAGATGGGTAGTCTGCAAATATTGTCTTCCATTCTGTCATTTGCCTCTTTTGCCTCTTCATTTTGTTGATTGTTTCCTTCAATGTGCAGAAGCCTTTAAACTTGATGTGATCCCATTTGTGCATTTTTGCTTTGGTTGCCTATGGCTGTGGGGTATTACTCAAGATATTTTTGCCAAGACCAACATCCTGGAGTTTCCCCAATGTTTTCTTGTAGCAGTTTTATAGTTTGATGTCTTAGATTTAAGGCCTTTATTCACTTTTATTTGATTTTTGTATACATTGAGAGATAGGGGCCTAGTTTCATTCAATTTTATGTGGATAGAAGGTTTTATCATCAGCAACATTTATTATAATAAAGAGACTGTCCTTTCTCCAATGTATATTCTTGGCACCTTTGTCAAAAATTAGTTCGCTATAGGTGTGTGGATTTGTTTCTGGGTTCTATATTCTATTCCATTGGTCTATATGTCTGTTTTTATGCCAATAGCATGGTGTTTTATTTACTATAGGTCTGTAGTATAATTTGAAGTCAGGTAATGTAATTCCTCTAGTCGTGCTCTTTTTGCTTAGGCGAGCTTCAGCTATTCTGAGTCTTTTGTGGTTCCATATAAATTTTAGAATTGTTTTTTCTGTTTTTGAGAAGAATGTCATTGATATGTTGATAGGAATTTCACTGAATATGTAGATTGCTTTGGATAGTGTAGACATTTTAACAATATTGATTCATACAATTCATGAACATAGAATATCTTTCCATTCTTTTGGTGTTCTTTTCCATTTCTTTCATCAGTATTAAACGGTTTTATTATAGAGATCTTTCTTGTTGTTGTTAATTCCTAGGTATTTAATTTTATTTTTGGCTATTGTAAATTAGATTATTGCTTTTTTATTTATATTTCAGATTGTTCACTGTTGGTGTATAAACACATTACTGATTTTTGTATGTTGATCTTTTATCCTACAGTGTTACTGAACTTTTTTATAAGTTCTAATAGTTTTTTGGTTGAGACTTTAGGCTTTCTAAATATAACATTATATAATCTGAAAACAAGGATAATTCAACTACTTCTTCTCAATTTGGATCCCATTTATATCTTTGTCTTCTCTGATTGCTCTAGCTAGGACTTTTAGGACTATGTTGAACAACAGTGGTGACTGTGGGCATCCTGGTTTTGTTTCAAGTATTTAAGAAAAGGCTTTCAGTTTTTCCCCATTGTCTTCTATACTTCTATTCCCCATTGTGGAACTGTTGAATATGGCTATTATGTTGAAGTATGTTCCTTCTATACCCAGCTTTTTGAGAATTTATATTATGAAAGGATGCTGAATTTTAATGCTTTTTGAGCATCAGTTGAAATGATCATATGGTTTTTCTCCTTTTTTCTGTTGGTATAATATATTACATTGACTAATATGAATATTCTGAACCATTCTCACATCTCTGGGATAAATCCCATTTGGTTGCTGTGAATGATCTTTTTACTGTGTTGTTCAATTTGGTTTGCTAGTGTTTTATTGAGGATTTTTGCATTGATATTCATGAGAGAGAATGGCCTTTAGTTTTGGTTTTGTGTGTGTGTCTTTGTCTGGTTTTGGTATCAAAGTAATATTGGCTTTGTAGAATGAGTTTGGAAGTATTCCTTCCTCTTTTTTTTTTTTTTTTGAATAGTTTGAGTAGAATTGGTATTAGTTCTTCTTTAAATGTTTTGTAGAATTTAGTAGTGAAGCCATTGGGTCCCAGGTTTTATTTGCTGGGAGACTTTTTATTACAGCTTCCATTTCATTAAGTGTTATTAGTCTGTTCATGATTTGGATTTCTTCATGGTTCAATCTCGGTAGATTATATGTGACTGGGAATTTATCCATTTGAAATTTAACAATTAAAGTTAGATTTTTCAAATTATTTGCAATAGTTGATCATAATAGCCATTAATGATCCTTTGAATTCCTGTGGTATCAGTTTTAACGTCTCATTTTTCAACTCTGATTTTATTTATTTCTGTCTTCTCTCTTTTTTCTTTGTTAGTCTACCTAAAGGTTTGTGAATTTTCTCTTCTTTAAAAAAAAAAAACAGCTTTTTGTTTTGTTGATATTTTGTATTATTTTCTTCATTTCAAATTCATTTACTTCTGCTCTAATCTTTGTCATTTCTTTTATTCTAATAATTTTGGGTTCAATTTGCTCTTCTTTTTCTACTTCTTTAAGATGCATTCTTAGATTATTTATTAGAAGTTTTATTTCTTTTCTGATACAAGCAATTATAGCTATAAATCTCCCTCTACATACTGTTTTTGCTGTATCTCATAGGTTTGGGTATGTTGTGTTTTCATTATCACTTGTTTCCAGAAATTTTTCAATTATTTCTTACTTTTTTATTGACCCACTAGTCCTTCAGGCTCATATTGTTTAATTTCCATGTGTTAGTATAATTTCCAAAATTTCTCTAGCTGTTGATATCTAGTTTTAGTCCATTGTGGTCAGATACGATGCTTGATAAAATTTCAATATTTTATCAATTTTGATATTTTAAAAATTTCAATATTTTAAAATTTCAATATTTTTGGCCAGGTGCAGTGGCTCACACCTGTAATCCTAGCACTTTGGGAGGCCAAGGCAGACAGATCATGAATTTAGGAGATCGAGACGATCCTGGCTAACACAGTAGAACCCCATTTCTACTAAAAATACAAAAAATTAGCTGGATGTGTTGGCAGGCACCTGTAGTCCCATGTACTTGGGAGGCTGAGGCAGGAGAACAGCGTGAACCTGGGAGGTAGCACTTGCAGTGAGCAGAGATGGCGCCACTGCACTCCAGTTTGGGCAACAGAGTGAGACTCCGTCTTAAAAAAATTTTTTTTTCAATATTTTAAAATGTTTTAATACTTGTTTTGTGACCTAACATGGTCTATTCTTGAGCATGATCCATGTGCTGAGGAGAAGAATGTGCATTCTGCAGTTATTGAATGAAATGTTCTGTAAATATCTATTAGGTTTATGTTTTCTATACTTCAGATTAAATCTGATGTTTCTTACTTGAATTTCTGTCTGGGACTTCTTTCTAAACCCAAAAGTGGGATGCTGAAGTCTCCAACTATTATTGTATTGAATTCTCTCTCTTTTTTCTCTCTCTCTCTCTCTTTTTCTTTCTCTCTCATAATATTTTCTTTATATGTGAGTATTCTAGTGTTGACTGCATATATAGTTATAGTGGTTATATCCTGTTGCTAAATGGACCTCTTTATCATTATATAATGTCCTTCTTTGTCCTTTATTGTAGTGTTTTTCCTTAAACCTATTTTGTCTGATGTAAGTACAACTAATTCTGCTTTTTGTTTGTTTGTTTCCATTGGCATGGATTATATTTTTCCATCCCTTTATTTTCAGTATCTGTGTTTCTTTACAAGTGAAGTGTGTTTCTTGCAGGCAACAGATCAATGAGTCTTTTTAAAAATCCATTCCACTACTCTATGACTTTTGATTGGAGAGTTTGCTCCCATTTATGTTCAATGGTATCATTGATAAGTAAGGACTTACTACTGCTATTTTGTTATTTTTTTCTGGTTATTTTGTAGTCTTCTCTTCCTTCTTTCCTTTCTTAAATGTGAAAATAAAGTATAAAAACTGTTTCCTAAACAGAACTAATATTAGAATTATCTGAATCATCAGAATCATCTATTTCAGAAAAAATCGAATTCATCAAATGAATCTTCGGCCAACAACTATCAAACAATGATGTTAACCTCACACATAGGAATGCTACATTTTCTAAGATTTGACATTTTTAGTGATTGAGAGTTACTATATTTTGTAAATGGAAAGACCACTGCCAGAAACAGAGAATGCTATAAATAGGGTTTTCAAAGTTAATGTATTAAAGCAATGTGAAAATAACAATAAAAGTGAGATATTTCATGGCATAGTTATCTCAAGATAACCACTGCAGCCACAAGTGCTGTCGGTGAGTATTCTTGGGGCAAGAGGAAAAAGATTAAGATAAGAGAAGTTTACACACCACAATTACAGTGTTACCATATTCTGTGTTTTCCATTTGCTTCCTATTTCCAGTGAGTTATTTACCTTCAGATGATTTTTTTTTCCTTGTTCATTAACATCCTTTTCATTCAGATTGAAGAACTCCCTTAAGCATTTCTTGTAGGATAAGTCTGGTGTTATTTGTCTTGGAAAGTATTTATTTCTCTTTCATGTTTGAAGGATAACTAGACTTGGTATACTATTATAGGGTAAAAGATTTATTTTATTTTTTTACTTCAGCACTTTAAATATGTCATGCCACTCTTTCCTGGTCTGTAATATTTCCACTGAAACCTCTGCTGCCAGACATATTGGAGCTCCATTGTATGTTATTAGTTTTTCTTGCTGATTTTGTGATCCTTTCTTTATACTTGATCTTTGGGAGTTTGATTATTAAATGCCTTGAGATAGTCTTCTTTGGGTTAAATCTGCTTGGTGTTCTCTAAACTTCTTGTACTTGGATATTCATATATTTCTCTAGGATTGGGAAATTATCTAATATTAGTCCTTTTAATGAACTTTCTACCCCTATCTCTTTTTCTACCACCTCTTTAAGGTCAATGGCTCTTAGATTTGCCCTGTTGAGGCTATTTTCTAGATCTTGTAGGCATGTTTCACTGTATTCTATTCTTTTTTCTTTTATCTCCTTTGACTATTTTCATACACCATGTCTCTAAACTCACTAAATCTTTGTTCTGCTCAATGAATTATGCTATTAAAAGATGTCTACATCCTTCAGTATGTCAACTGTACTTTTCAACTCTAGAATTTCTGTTGATTCTTTTAAATTGTTTTAATATCTTTGTTAAACTTACCTGATAGAGTTCTGAATTTCTTCTCTGTGTTATCTTGAATTTCTTTGAGTGCCCTCAAAACCGCTAATTTGAATTATCTCTGAAAGGTTGCATGTCTCCGTTTCTCTAGGATTAGTCCCTGATGCCTTATTTAGTTTGTTTTGTGAAGTCATGTTTTCCTGGATAATCTTGATGTTTGTAGATGTCTGGGAATTGAAGAGTTAGGTATCTATTGTAGTCTTCACTGTCTGGGCCTGTTTGTCACCATTTTTCTTGAGAAGGCTTTCCAGGTATTCAAAGGGAATTAGGCTTCAATATTGCTGTGTTTTTTCACACTGGTAGAGGTACTGCCTTTATGGTCTTGGATAAATTCCAGGATTCTCTAGATTACCAGACAGAGACACTTATTCTTTCATCTTCATTTCCTCAAACAGAGTCTCTCTCTGTCTCTGCTGAGCCACATGGTACTGGGGGTGTAGTGATGCAAGCACACATGTGGCCACCACCACTGGCACTGCACTGGGTCAGACCTGAGCCAGGACAGCACTGGGAATTGCCCAAGACCTGTTATAACCACTATTTGCTATCACCTATGTTCACTCAAGGCCCTAGGGCTTTACAGTAGGTGTCTCAGTAGGTGTCTAAGCCATCCGGGTTTGTGCCCTTCCTTCAGGGCAGTGAGTTCTCCCAGTCCCCAGGTGGGTCCAGATATGCTCTCTGGAAGCCAGGTATTAGAGTCAAAAACTTTAAAAATTTATTTGATGTTCTATTGTACTGTGGCTAAGCTGGCACTCAAACCACAATATTAAGTCTTTCCAGCTTTTCCTTCCCCTTTCCACAGACAGAGGAGCCCCCCCGCCGTGGGCACCACCACCATTGGCCCACAAGGAAGTTCTTCCAGGTCAACCACCAAAGTTCACTTAAAGCTCAAGGGCTCTTCAATCAGTTTGTGGTGAATGCTGTCAGGTCTGGGACTCACCCTTCAGGGCAGTGGGTTACCCTCTGGCCCAGGTCAGGTCTAGAAGTGCTGTCCATGAATCTGGTCCTAAACTAAAGGACCCCAAAAGCCTTCATGTTTCTCTACCCCACTGTAGCCAAGCTGGTACCAAAGATGCAAGACAGAGTCCCATTTAATTTTCCCTCTGCTTTTCTCAAACAGAAGGAGTATGTCACTATAGCCACCACAGCCAGTAACATGCTGGATCACACCTGTAGCCAGCATGCCTTAGAGTACAAGGCCCATGGCATATTACTTGGATATCACTGGTGGTTACTCAGGGCCCAAGGGCTATTTAGTCAGCAGTGATGAATCCCCAGGGACACAGGGCCTGGAATAAGGGTCTCACGATTCTGCCAGATGCCCTGTCCTATTATGACTGAGCTGATATCCAAGATGCAAGACAAAATCCTTTCCAGTCTTTACTTTCTTCCACTTAAGCAGAAGGAAGGGGACACTTTTGTTGTTGGGAGCTCCACAGCTTGGAGTTGGGTTAGAGTGATGCAAGCTCTTGTTTAGCTACCTCAGCTAGTGTCTTCCTAGGTCACATGCCACCCTAGTCCTCTGACTTTCAGCCCAGCATTAGGAGTTGCCTAGGAATCGGTCCCTGGGTGCTAGAGTGCCTTTTCAGTTTGTTTAGTGACCCAGAGCATTTTGACCTGTAGTTGTGAGACTTTCCAAGCAACTCAAGTTCTGACCAATGGAATGGATGACTCTCCTCTGGCTAGATATGGTCTAAATGCTCCCTCTGTGTGTGGTCACTGGCTGAATTCAGTTCAGGTTTGTTCTCTACTATGGCGGGGCAGAACTGAATTCAAGATAATAACCCCCATTCACTGTGCTCTTTTTCCGCCAAATGTACATGCTCTCTGGTGGCATCTGTGGTTCAAGACTGTCTCTCAGAACCTCCTCAATGCCTTTTTCAATGATACAAAATTAAAACCAGGTACTGTGATTGCTCACCTGATTTTTAGTTCTTGTGATTATACTCTTCTCCGTGCAGATAGTTGTTAAAATTTGGTGTTACAGCACAGGTTATGAACAGTGCTGGCTTCTATTCCACTATCTTGCCTCGCTGCCTCCGGGACAATTCTTGTGGTATGATCTTGTGAAAATGGAATGAAGACTATTTTGTGATTTTTCCACTAACTCTTGTTCTAATTTCCACTTTCCTAACTAGGAAGATTATAATTTTAAAATGATAAGCTTAAGCAATAGTGAAAATATAATTTAAAATAACCCTAAGTATCTCATTTAAATAGAAGTTCAACAAATAGATTACAAACCTTGTGAGTAAATAATAAACCTTGTGAGTACAGGGCCAAACACTTATTCTTATATGTACTCTATTATCAATTAATTCGCATTGAGCTACAGCCAACTGCACATAACTCATGCCTGAACAGTTTATGTGGCACATGTATTTTCTCATTAAGACACATCACAGTCTTCCTATATTTAGGAACACCAGAGAGTACTTCAGCACTACTCTTCTTGGCCATTTTAAGCAACAAAATTGCAACAAAAAGCATTAAAATGTGAAAACCCTGGCTTTAAGTACATCTTGAAACAAGATACTTGTTCTATAGTCTGAGACCTGAAGCAAGAAAGGCAGGGTGTCACTTTATTTGATGTCATCTGGGAACATTTGCCCCAGGTGACTCAAATTTGTCAAAATTCTGTGCATTTCACAAATAACTGTGAAAACATGAGTGTTGACATGAAGGTTACGAACAACTTTTAGTGAATAGGCAAATTTTCCAAATATAGGATCCATAAAGAATGAGGATCAACTGTATGAGAAAGGTTTTTAACTTATTTGTATACTTATACCTCTCCTTATAAATTACAAAGTGATTTTAAGGGCTTTTTTGGATACAACATATAAAACTAGAAAAAACACAACAGCAGAAGAGGCAAAAAAATTAAGGCTATGGAGAAAATCAGAACATATTCACACAAAAGGATTCTATGTAGTCATTAAAACCAGTTTCCTAATTTTACTTTAATGTTCTGGGTGTGGGTGTGTAGAATTATATAATTGAAGGGGCAAGCACAGAGTCTGGAACACACTGATAGTGAAGAAGTGGGGACAATGATAACATACAAATAAAGTCAGTTGCCCCCAAAATTAGCTGTTTACTTCTTTACTGTGTAACACATCTCTGACCTATGTAAGATGAAGTTTTATTACAAAATATTTTTTTCTCAAGCAAATTAGTATGTTATGTTAAAATTTCAAAAGGCCATTCTGCATCTCAATCATGTATAAAATTTTCTAGCTTAATAACTTTGTGAAGTTATTAAGGGGCCATAGGTACTGATTGTTTCATCCAAAGCAAAAATGTAATTGACACAAAATCATGTAGAAATTACATAGATGAGTTAAGTTTTTGTGCCCAGACCTAATGGTAAGATATTCTATGTATAGAAAAGCATGGATGATGAGTTAAGATCAGTGGTTGCTGGAGTAGACTCATACCTTCTTTTGAGAGCCCATGGTATGGTCCATATCTGCTTCCAACTCAGTATTTTAAGATATCTTGCTGACAGTTAAAAAGTGGCTTCGCTGGGAATATTTACACCACAGAAATCAACAAAAGATCATGGATGCTTTTCTCCTGAAAAATAAGTTTTTGAACATTCATCAACATAACCCTGACTGAAATTCATAGGATATCATATGTGTGTCATACAAAATATATCCTGTTATTTAAGATAATAAATTATTGCCATAGAATCTTTAAGGTGTCACTCTCCCAGTCTGAAGCCTCTGTGGCCGGTGGCACCTTTGCCTAAGTTTTGCTCAGGCCTGCTGGGCTCCTTCTGCCGCCCACTCAGCGTGGCAGGCTGTGCCTGGCTCATGCTGCCAGCCAGGATCTACAAGGGTGAGCCAGGTATGGGGTGGGAAGGGGTGCATGAGCTAGGTCTGGGCTTCCCGAAGGGCTGCAGCTCTGCTCTCCCTGTCATTTGCAACATGGAGAGTCGGGGGTAGGGGAAGGGGGTGTCTGTTTCAGCCTTGCTTGTGTTACAACTCTTTCATTCCCGCCATTTAGCAGATTCCAAGTTTTGTCCCGCATCTAGGAAGACCGAGGTACATAGAAAACTAGAGGGTAAGCAAAGCCGAGAGGTGCTTTATAAAGCAACCGTACAGCTCTCAGGAGGCCTGAAGTGGGTAGCTCCTTTCCACTGGCAGGTCATCCGAAGAAATATGCGGTTCTTAGCAAAGAGGAGAGACCCTGAGTATGTGTGTGTAGCTCCTCTCTGCAGGCAGGTTGTCTGGTCTTTGTGTGTCTGGCTGAGTCGGGGTGGGTGGTGTGGGCGGGGGGGGGGGGGGGGGGGGGAAGGGGAATGGCTTACAGGCTTCAGATAGGAGGACGTGCATGTTAATTGGTCTATGGGTGGCCATGGGAAAGGCCTGGGAAAAGCACAGTAAGTTTTCACTTCAAGCCACAGACTCCACCTGGAACTCACAACCTGGCCCCCATGCCTTCGGCCATTTCTCGCCTGAAGGTGGGGCTTTACCAGGATCCACCCCTTTCTGCCCAGGAGCCTGTCTGCCTCCTGCTGCCATCTACATATCATCCAAGGCACCCAGGCTGTTCATATCTAGGGATGCCTGCAGGGCCACCCTGAGCTGCCTTTGGCATCTCCATCAACCTCCTTCCCACACTAGTCAGCACTCAAAGTCTGGAGGGGGCTAAGGCAGCAGGGGGCTGGCATATCAGTGCTGCCCTGAGTGTGTGCACAACTGGCCAGGTTGCCACAGCGCCTGTGTTCATCCTCAACTTTGCTCTGAAATCACAACAAGCCCTGGGAGCAGAGAAACCAGGCAATGGAAGCAGGGAGCCTGCAGGATGAGGGTGACTTCCCAGGTCCCCACGGGTGCAGGGATGCCCAGGTCTGGAGCTTCGGCTGGGCAACTGCAGCTGCACCAGGGAGTGAGGGGCTCCCATCCCACCAACTAGGTTGGAGGTGGGGCTCCTGCCAGCTCCCAGCCTCCAATAGCACAGGTATGCCAGGGTCTGGAACTATAGCTGGGCAGCTGTAGTGGTGCCGAGGAACACTGGCCTCCCACCCAGACGACCTGGAAGCTGGCGAGGCCCCCACTGACTCCACGAAGCACACAGCCCCTCTGTACCTCCCCTCACACTAGCCAACATCTTCTCAGTGGCCATCCCAGACGGGCTGCTGCTGCCATCCTTATTAGCATTCATAATTTGTCATCTTTCAGTATATACTACAATTGAAGTTCTAAGGAAATACAAAGAACCCAAAGCCGATGGAATTCTTTGTTATCAGTCATTTGTTTTAGGTTTCCCTTTATACTTTCAAAATGTATTTACTTTCATCTATACATAATATTGAAAGATTTTAAAATCTTTGGGCTCCTGAATCATTAATAACCTTATGAAATGCTAGTGACAGATGAAAAAAAAAAGTATTCTGTTTGTAACTAGGGACTACCTTAATTATTTTTCACCTATAGTATTGCCTTCTCATACAGGGCCTGAATATATTTATAACAATTATCTAGACCTGCCCCTAAAAGATAACAAAAGAAAAAGGAAAGCCTAAAATACAATGTCATACATGCTTTACTTCATGTAGGTTCTATTAAAACCTATATCCTTTGTAACTTTTTAATTTAAAAAGTGAATTTAGTAAAACATATTTAATTTATTTTCCTAATTTCTATAATCAGGGGATTATCTACCTGGCAGGGGATCTTTATTTAGTGTAGTTCTGCTCCAGTAATTTGACATCTTGCTCTTGAGAGTCCTTTTCCTTTTCAAAGGCATAAACCTTTTATTTTCTAAAAATGTAATTGAAACATAGCATTATTGTAAGCACAATTCATGGTTCACACAAAAGAATCAATAGTTAAGTGGCATCATAATTTCACTTTCCTTAACAGATGTGCTGCTTAAATTTTTATTTAAATCTAATTCTATTCTTGTATAATTTCAGGTTTTTTCTGTGTTTTTTGTTTTTTTTTGTTTTTGGACACACTCGGCAATAAATTCTAATCTTTTCTCCCCAAAACTCCTTGCTAATAAGTTTATAACCTGTAAATGTGTGCCCAAATTAAATTATGTAGCTGCTATTTTAAAAGTTGTTCCACAAGGTTAAAACAAATTTTTTAATGTAAAGAGTGACAACCTCACATAGTCACTAAGACATTTCAATTTATTTTATTTCATTGTATTTTTAAGCCATTTTCCTTCTTAAGTCATTTTATTTTATTTTTATTTTTTATTGCTATATTTGGATGTTCTAAAATATATTATGTAAGCACATTTTCTCCAAATTACAGATTTATTTTGTCTTCACATTTTTTAAATAATTCTAAATGACATAAAATATAATGAGGCTATTACATGATTCTGGTCATATTGTCTCAAGACCCCACAATGTAGCTGATGACAAGGATCCTTCATGTCTTTTATTTTCCATAGAGCTGGAGGTCAATAGCCACTGATTCCTTTCTAGTACCAATAACCTTGCTATAACCTGTTTCTTCAGTTGTAAAATGAAGGAGCTAACTAAATGTTGTTATTTTGACTCTTCTCATTCTTCATTTTCAAGTCTAAAAACAAATACGGATATAGCTTTTTGCAGTGAGACATAAATAGCTCCTTTTTCCAATGCTTTTTATTCTCAAACAGAGAAGGTGTGTATTTATGTGTATGGGTTTAAATTATGAAGAAAAGAAACTTTTTCAAGTTAAAACATAAAAGTTTGCTATTTTCCAAAATAAGTCAATGTATATATTTTTAAGAACAAAAATAAATACTTTGTCAGTTGGGTGTGGCTCAAGGCAAAATGAAAAGTTTACTCCCATTCTTGAAAAGCAGGCTTTTTGTTTGTTTGTTTGTTTGTTTTATGGAAATCTTAAAAACTCACAGTTGCAGCATAAGTGGCCACAAAAATGACAAGATTATACTGGATAGCAGATAAGGCCCTGAACATTTTCCATTCAAGCAATAAAAGAATATCTTGGAATTTATTTTAAATAATTTTTAGCACACAGCTAGAGATTGCCATAATTGGAATATTTTTATGAAATTAGAAACAACAATTAGTTTTAACACCGTTCAATTCTCCATACTTAACCAACATGTACAAATTATTTAGATGTATAAAATAAAAATAAGTAGGCATAAAAATAAGTAGAACTTTCTTACCACTCTTTGGCCTCCATTGTAATGATCTCTTTTTTTCCCCCTGAGGTAGTGTGTATGATGAGAGGCAGAAGCTTCCCTTTAGCAGTTGCCATTCACGGGAAGTATTGAGGGTGATTTATCATACTGGTCCTGATTCACCATGAGTGGAAGAGGAGAATAAAGGATTCTTATTATTTTCCTAGCTTAATTTTATTTTTTGCTTTTCAATAATTATCTGAGCACCAACCAATTTCCTATTATTTATTTCCAATCTTTTCCAGTAAACTGATGTATCTAGCACACACAAAACTGTCTATCCACTCAGCCCCTGTGAGAGCCCTAGTTTGAGTTAAATAACTATTCCACATTAATTAATGTCTTAGCTAATCTTTCCAGACCAATCTTTTGTACAAAAAAAAAAAAAAAAAAAAAAAAGAAGAGAGAGAACAAGAGAGGAAGGCAGACCTTATCTTCTCTGAACTAAGTGTCTATTATATAATATATACTATAACTTATATAATTATATAACATATATAGCCAGCATATAATAGTGTATCTATTACATACTATATACTATTAATATATTATACACTATAACTAGTATCTATTATAAACACTTTCATAAGCTAAAATATAAAGGCACAATTTGAGAACATTGGACTGAGTGAAGAAATGTATGCTACGACCTGTTTGTCCATGTACTGTTATTTCTCTTCAATGAAGTTTTGAGAAAACTTGGTTTTATGCCTGTTGACCCTAATGCTAAAATATATGGTCTTTTTACAGTGATTTTCTCCAATTCCCTTACTAACAAACCACAATGATAATTTCTGCTCATTTGTCCATGTAGATATATTTTTGAGATTTCTAAAGAAGGAAAAATACCTCTCTTTACATGGTAGAGATTAATAGAAAAGAATACACGGTACACTTGAATATATCAATATTAACTGCTAATATTTTTTAAACACCAGAGGATTACACATGTAATTTATCCAGATCAGGAAAAATGACAAAAAGCAAAGCATATGCAAATCCAAAAGTCATTTAGTTCAAAGTAGTAGGATCTGGTTTGTAAAAGTCAAAAATTGGTCCAACTTTTACCTGAAAAGTTGTGTTGCAATCTGCCTCAGGAGATCGTGGTACTGTATTCATGAACATTCTGAAGAGATAATGCTTAAGAAAGGGTAGCTACTTGAGTGGCTCTTTCCTACCATGAATCTAATTAATTTTTAAATGAAGACATTATAAGCTGATGTGAATTGCGCAGTTTTATTACTTTTTTCTATATTTCCTTTTAAAATTAGCTATTTAATTTTCTAATTATGACTTCGGTAACCACAGAATTTTTAGAAGTGTAACTATCAAGACTGGTAAGATATTACTAAATATATTTGTAAGAAATTGGGCAAGTCAATAACATTTATGGCCTTCAATTTATTAAATAAGAAATCACAAATCTTAGCAATCTCTAAATTCTCTTCCAGCTCTAAAATTCTATGACTTTTTGCTAACCAAATAATCTTATTTTCATACGTGTTTCTTAATTAGTCTTGAGTTAGCACCTGAAAGCTGCTGGATTTAATTTAGCACTTAGGATTGCAGTGAAATGATTCACAATGTCTCTAAGTCACTGTAGATACATTCATATGTCATTTAACGTAAAACTATTTTCTAAATTAATATAAAATACTTATTGTAGTTATTTTACTACTAAATATACAACTGGAGAAATGTCTGAAATGGCACACCTGTTCTCAATTCAGCAACACATGGTAAAATCAGAAACAACACACCTGTTACATGGTGTAAGAAAACTGCTAATGCTAAAATTCCTTCCCCAGGGTGGGGGGCTGGGGGAAGAGGCATGGAACATTTTACTTTAATCAAAAATATTCATTGATTACTAAATCTGTACAAAATATGTTGCTGAGTGCCACAGGAAGCAGTACATAGCCTAGCCTTCAACTGACTTTAAAATTGATAGAATAGGCCGGGCGCGGTGGCTCACACCTATAATCCCAGAACTTTGGGAGGCCAACGCAGGTGGATCACGAGGTCAGGAGATCGAGATGATCCTGGCTAACACGGTGAAACCCCATTTCTACTAAAAATACAAAAAATTAGCCGGGCGTGGTGGTGGATGCCTGTTGTCTCAGCTACTAGGGAGGCTGAGGCAGGAGACTCGCTTGAACCTGGAAGGCAGAGGTTGCAGTGAGCCAAGACCGTGCCACTGTATTCCAGCTTGGGCGATAGAGTGAGACTGCATCTGAAAAATAAAAAAAAAAAAAATAGAATAAGCCAAGCATTTATCAGTTTCTTCTTCGTCCATTTATTTATTCAAGATTTATTGGTTTATTATTTACTATTGTCCATTAAGCTTGAAATCTAGGGCTAGTAGGCAAAGAACAGACCACAGATTATTAACCTAGTATGAAAAATGCCAGGCAGATAATGCAAACTCAGACTGATTTCTTTTCACGGTCAGTTCAAGCAAAGCTCAACAAAAAGAGGTATCATTTACCCTCAGACTGAATGCCAAAAGAAAAACAGCTTTTTGAAGAACAAAAAGGATATGTTTGAGACATATCAAAATCTCTTGCAAAGAACCTAAAATTTTAGAAAGCTTTACCTGTCTGAGGAACAGTTAGATGATCAGTGTTCTTGTGATATGAGTTGACACTAAGAAGGTAGGCAGGGGACAGATCTGGTAGAGATTTCCTCACATAAAATATTTGGATTGTATTTTAAAAAAGAAGAAAAACCACTGAAGACATTTAAGTAGGTGATTGTCATGACTTTTTTTCTTTTCAAAATACCACTCAGACTTTCCTGTGGAGAATGGATTGACAGTAAAGAGATCTGTTCAGTGGTTTCTTTGGTAAACTAGGAAAAAAAAAATGACTACATAATGGAATTAGGGTGGTGAAACTAGCGTGAAATTATGATGGCTTTGGAGATTTTTAAAGGAGTTGAAGTATAATAAACAGATTCAGGGATATATTTTGTGGGTGAGTTTGATACTTGTTTGGATTTTGAGGTTAGTTTGCTGAAGTTGAGAGGAGATAAGAAAAAAAAAAAAAAAAACACAATCTCCTGTACCTTGGCTTTAGCAAATATATAGATGATGATGTTTTTGATTGAAATAAGGAAGAGTCGAGGAGATCATGTTTGGGGTTTCAGTTTTGACTATATTAACTTAGAGATATACTTTAGATATTCATGTGGGGTTACTGAGAGGGTAGATACACAATTTGATAGTTAACAGAAATTAGTCTAAGGTTCACTATTTAGTTACATTCATTTAAATATGCCAAGCATTGTGTTAAAATTATATATATACATATATGTATATATATATAGTTTAAAAACAGCTATTTTTACCATGTTTTTCTAACTCCTTTTTAAAAATTTGTATTTATTTTTAAGTTAAAAGATAAAATAGAGCTAGGTATTGTGGTATGTGCTTGGAGGTCCAGCTACTAGGGAGGCTGAGGCAGAAGGATAGCTTGAGCCCAACGGTGTGAGCTCATTCTAGGCAACATAGAGAGACTCCATCTGTTTAAAAAAGAAAAAAAGATAAAATTGTATATATTCATCATGTACAACACAATGTATTGAAATATGTATATATAAACTATTTGATCAGGCTAATTGACACATGCATTACCCCGTATAGTTATCGTTGTTATGGTGAGAATACTATAAACCCAGTCACTCCTTTGTAACTAACTTTCTAGCTGTTTTTATAAAAAGGAAGGGGTCACGTAGTTCATTGTTATGGTGAGAAAACTGGATATTACTCCTTCCAGTCTGGGCAACATAGAAAGACCCCCATCTCAAAAAAAAAAAAAAATGAAATAAAATAAAAAATAAGAAGCAATAGGTAAAGCTGAACTCTGATATCCCTCATGTCAGACTGAAAATTAATGAGTGTATGAAACCCTCTATTTTATCTTACATAATTTCTGGGATCATTTTTAATGGATGTAGGATTATCTAACTTTATGAAGGAAGAAACTAGGGTCCGAGGGATTGGGAATTAAAGAACACTGTGTCAGAAATTTGCTGGCTGAATTTGGAATGTGTGGAGCTTGGCCTCGAATTGTTTTCCCCACTGCACCCAAGCATCCCAGGAGTCTACTAGTTTCTTCATACCTGCTGGCCACAATTTTAATTCAGTCTTCCCTCCTTGAAGCTACTTTAATTCAGTCTTCTATCCTTGAAGCTACCTTAAACATCCATTTGTAATTCCCTATTATGTGCCTCTCTTTTTGCTTTCATTGAAAGCAGAGGTAAACAATTTGCTTCACGTAATTATTTTCCATTGAGTGTGCAATTCGTTTATAAGGAGTAGAAGGGATTTTTCCCTTTAAAAGAAACTGACATGGAATTTGCCAGAAGTCACTATAATGAACACAACAGAACCAATTTTTCAACATGAGTATGAAATATCCTGGAGTTCTGATTTTATTTGTTTTTTAATGTCAAACATAGAAGAGCAATATTCCATTCCCCTAAAAAACATCCTCTATCCTCCTAAAATATATTTTTGATTATGTTAGAAAAATTAAACAATCAGCAAGTATTTGAGTGCCCACTTTTTGTCTAGTGAATCATATATGTATGGTGCATATTGCATAAATATTATTCTTTTCAAAGCATTTCTTTAGGAAGGGCAGTAACTTGCTTCCAACATTTTAAAGTATTTTTCAAGATCCTTCGATACAGTTGGTATGCCTTGCAAAAGCAACTGTTTCAAACAAAATATTTAAACAAAGTTTTCTAAATATTGGCTTGATGTAGTTTCTTATCTTACCTTGGCTAAAAATCCACAAAGTGAGTCAAGGTTGCTAAATCTGACCATACTTACACCTGAACTTTGGAGCCATATAAGGCTGCTCTTTACATACATTCCATTAAAATTTACATGAGCAGATTACATATATTTATGTATTTGGAAAGATTTTGATAACAGTTGTTATTGTTAGAAAACATAACCTCAAAAGTTCTATTTCAGAACTTTATTATGTCTTGGGGTATAAATATTGAAGTTTTTGAAATTTGAACTATTTCCCATAGTCAGCTTTTTACTGACAAAGGTCTTTCTGAAACTTGTCCTTGTGGGAAATGACTTGTAGATAAAGGTACTTATAATGAGCTTGGGGCCAATGGTTAAAATTAAAACATATGGCACTGGGAAGATTTTTATAGAAGTTCATAAATAAATATTATCAACTGATTCTCAGGCTTTTATAGGCGATGACAAACTGGAATCAATTTTCTTGTTAAATCATTTAGATCTATCCTTCGGCAACAGTTTAAACTTAGCCTACAGATATATTTGCTTTTTGATGAAATCCCCAGTGTCTTAGACATGCCTGGGCATACTGGATAGTGGTCCTTTCAGTTCCAGGAAAGCCTTGCACACATTGCTCCAGGGAAGAATTATTATTATTTTTCAGCTTATACTTAGCTTTCCTGCACTTTATTTAATACTACAGTAGATACTTAAGTACCATTTCTTTGACCCAAGTAGATTGGGTTACCCAGTAGATTGCACAGACTCTATTTTCCTTCTAAAAGTAAAATTGACATAATCCAAAAATTATCAGAATGATAAGCATTTAAAAAATAATCTGAAGTTTTTTCTTCTGTGTAATGTATGTGCTTTCTTTTAGGTATACTGGTTTATCCAGTATCTTCTCCTTCCTGGAGTAATATCATAATAAAGTAATATCCTTCCTTTAAGTAATATCGGCTACATCTAGCTCCTATATTTGAATACAAGTTTTTATTTGATAATTTTTCATTGCCTTCTCTTTGTTAGGCTACTGGGTTAGGGACCGAGTATACACTGATTAAAAAACCAAAGTGGTCTCTGTCTTTATCGAACTTAAAGACTAATAGCAAAGACAAAAAAAGGAAAAAAAAAAAAGAAAAAGAAAATTGAATATATAATTAGAAACTCTGATAAATGACTAGAGAAATAAATTATCAGAGTGTTATATAAGCAAATAATAGAGAGGGGAAGGTACTATTTAAAGTTGTGTAGTCAAAATATCCCCCTTTAGAAGATTACATTTAAGGCCAGTCGCGGTGGCTCATGCCTATAATCCCAGCAGTTTGGGAGGCCAAGGCGGGTGGATCACCTGAGGTCAGGAGTTTGACACCAGCCTGGCCAACATGGTGAAACCCTGTCTCCACTAAAAATACAAAATTAGCCAGACATGGTGGTGCATGCCTGTAATCCCAGCTACTTGGTAGGCCGAGGCAGGAGAATCGCTTGAACCTGGGATGCAGAGTTTGCAGTGAGTCGAGATTGGACGATTGCACTCCAGCCTGGGCAACAAAGGGAAACTCTGTCTCAAAAGAAAAAGACAAACAAAACATTACATTTAAACTAAGACATCGGGGTGAAACAAATCCATCCATTCAAATGTGTGTATGGTGGGTATTTGGGGAGAAGAAGTTCGTGAAGAATCATTCAGACAGAATTAATTGTAAGACCCCAAATAGGAAAAAAAAAAGCTTAGTTTTTTTGAGAAATTAGGAAGAGGTAAGGATGATTAGGGTATGATTATCAAAAGAGTGGTGCATAAAAGATAGCTGAGATATATTGGTAGGGTTATTTTAAGTAATCTCTTTTTACTTTAGAGTATAAGTTTTACTAAAATGATTCAGTACGGCACCTATTCTAGGCAGTAAAAAAGTATGAAGAATGAAAGGGGCTGATAGACTGATGTTTTATGGTCCCAGGGACCATCCAAACACAGTGATTCACTGGAAAGACTCACAGAATTTCAACACAGCAAGCATGCACAGCAGGGTCATCAATTAAAAGGAAAGGAAACAGGACAGGCAGAATCTGGAGGGGTTCATGCATGGGCTCCCTATGTTCTCCCTCTTGGGAGAGGCCATACCAAAGGAGCCCTGTTTGGGAGTTCAAGGTTTTTAGTTGAGGGTGGTCACACAGGCACAAACAATCAGCTGTAGCTGATGAAATTCCAGACTCCCAGAAAGAAAGTAGATGTGCAGTGACACAGGCGGGCAAACCAACTTTATCAATGGATCAGACTTTCTGAAGGTTGAATGTTCCAGTGCCAGCCAAAAGACCAACCCACAAGAAAATGTTCTATAGGTAACTGCTACAGGCCTGCTAGGGTAAGCTTTTTATTTGTTTGTTTGTTTTTTCCTGAAGCACAGTTGCTGAGATAGGGATGGGACCAAGCATCAGAGAGAAGGACATTCAGAAGTGTAGAAGTTGATTCCCTAAAAGGAGAAGTGCCCCATTTTTTCCCTACAAAATCTAGTAAAACTCAAGGCCATCTCAAAGTCTTCATCCTCTACATATTCACCCTTCATTTTCTCATTGAACTCTTTATTCCTTGAAACCCTGAGGCTACTATTTGTATTGCTCTTATGATATTTAACATAGCATTATGTGTAATACTTTCTAGTTGTTACATTTTATTTTTCATTTGGGATTATTAAGTTTCCATGGAAGACATAGTTATGATTGTGGCTTTTCAGTTTTCTTATTTCCTATAACATAATAGGCTATATAAATAATTGTAGGATGAATGAGTAAAAGGAATGAGAAAAATGTAGGACAAATGCACAAAAATCTGTGTTCCTTTTGCATTTTAATTTATTTCTATGTGTTTGGAATACGTTAATGCTTAACTCTTCAAAAGGAACAAAACCAGATTGATCTAAATCATTCTTATGACCTACATTGCCCAAGATCATAATGCATAACATCTGTATAAATTATCATTTTCATTTTCACAATTTTTTTTGCTTTTTGATTAAAAAGTTTAGATATCTTAACAAAAAAGGACTTAAATTTATTTCTGAAGGGAAAATAAATAACCATATGAAGAAACATCATATTTAATTGTGTAGTTGGTTTTGTTATTATTTTATCTCCTAGTAGCAAAGTGAGCATATTTATTATTGTTCTAAACTTCACCAGCCACCCCAATGGTTTCCTATGCTTGTTTATCTTGGGTTGCGGTTATGATTCCTACATAAATGTTTACAGATTTCTTCAAGTTTCAGACTACTTTTAGAAAGGTTAAATCCTCTGAAGGTAAGAATTTATAATCTTGTGGGCCTAATCACAAAATAGGATAGCATGTTTGACATAAGCTGTGATGGAAATAGATTATGTTACAAAGGAATTAATCTGTAACTATCCCGTTTTTAGTGAAAGGACAAATACCAAGCGCCCTAGAAAACAGTGCCTCTTCCTACCATACCAGATCTTGAAATTACCACTAAATCTGTAACAATAGTGGTGGGTGGACACATGACAATTAGGAAGTGGATTTCAACCACTAACCCATTCACAAATAATACAGAAAATGCCTCCAGACACAAACCATTAGTTTTCCCCACCAAAAGCTGAATGTATAATTTAGAATTTAAATAGCTCTTTTTCTATTTTATTATGGGGAAAGAGAAATAGGAGGTTGAATAAATGTTGATCAATGTGATCAATTTAGATATCTATAAAAGTAATTTCAGTGAAATGTATCCTTATTTCTTAATTGCTGAACACTTTTGTATTTAATTTTATAAAAGCAATTTCAGATACTATCCTTCTCTGTCCCTAGTTTGCTTCCTACGCCTATAGTGTAGCTGAAAAGCATGATTGTTAAGAGTATGATAAACTCTTACAGACTTTGGCTCAGATTTCTATTCCTCTATTTACTAACTGTACAACTTAGGTAATTTTATGTAATCTCCCTAAACCTCAATTTCCTCACCTTTGAATTGGCATAACGATACCCATGCCAGCAGGTCTTATTAGAATTATACACTACATGTATGAAATGCCTAGAGAGTACCTGGTATTATAAGTCCTAGCTAGGCATTTTAGACAGGAGTGGAATTATTTGTAGCAATTGTACCATTATACATGTTGTGATTGAACTAGTTGTGTCTCCAATAGTGATTTTTTAAAAAAAATTTCATAAGTATTTGCTGCTGTGGGCTTAACATCTGACAGATGTTAAAGTTTAGGGTCGTGCTTTTTTCTCAATTTTTCCCTGCTGAAGCTGTAGCCAATGTGGAAGCTTTATAAATTGATAGAAGGGGAGAAAGAATGGCAGTACTAACTGTTTCTTTAATAAGGAATGCAAGTGATTTCCTAAAATCCCCTTTAAATCACTGGATGCCTCTAAATGCAAGGAAGACTGAATATGAATTTTTGGATTTTCAAGCTCCATGGTAAAAGCAGCAAGTTGAAAAGCATTTGAGAGTCTTCCGGCTACTTTGACAGATAGTATTTCTTCAGTATTAGGTACAGTTTTAAGACTCTTACTTTAGCTTATTTAGTTTCCTCAACAACACAATGCTATTCCAATGTGTTAGACACTATTATACAATTTTCATTTTATAGATGAAAAAACTGCAGCAAGGAGAAGTTAAATGAAGTTCTCAATGTTACATGGATTGTCTCTGGTGGGCTTCAAACACAGCTAGTCTGGCTTCAAAGTCTGTACCATTAAATACCATGCTCTACTGCCTCTCAGTGAACAGAGTAATGAACCTGTTTGCCAAGTAGTCACAGCAGCAGGAGGATGAGGTGCTGCTCAAAGGTTCACAGGGAGCAAACTTGGCTTTCAGGGACCCAAACTTCAGCAATATTGACAAAGTAGTGATTTCTATGAAAAGCCAATTTTATAATAAGATTCCTTAGCTTCTTAAACTCCTGGGAATTTAACTCTTACTGTCTGCTGTAGTTTCTGGATGGTTGCAGAAAATTCTATTTTTCTTTATTTTCCTTCCTTCCTTCCTTTTTCTTTCCTTCCTTCCTTCCTCCCTTCTTTCTTTTCTTCCTTCCTTCCTTCTGTCCTTCCTTCCTTCCTTCCTCCTTCTCTCCCTCCCTCCCTTCTTTTCTTCTCTTTTCTTTCTTTCTTTCTTTCTTTCTTTCTTTCTTTCTTTCTTTCTTTCTTTCTTTCTTTCTTTCTTTCTTTTTCTTTCTTTCTTTCTTTGCCTTCCTTACTTCACTCCTTCACTTCTTTCTTTCTTTCTTTCTTTCTTTCTTTCTTTCTTTCTTTCTTTCTTTCTTTCTTTCTTTCTTTCTTTTCTTTCTTTCTTTCTTTCCTTTCTTTTCTTTTCTTTCTTTCTTTTCCTTCCTTCCTTCACTCCTTCACTCCTTTATTTCTCCCTTTCTTTCTTTCTTTCTTTCTCTTTCTTTCTTTCTTCCTTCTTTCTTTTCTTTCCTTCCTTCCTTCCTTCACTCCTTCACTCCTTCCCTCCCTCCTTCCTTCCTTTATTTTCTTTCTTTCTTTCTTTCTTTCTTTTTCTTTCTTTCTTTCTTTCTTTCTTTCTTTCTTTCTTTCTTTCTTTCTTTCTTTCTTTCTCTTTCTTTTTCTTTCCTTCTCTTTCTTTCTTTCTTTCTTTCTTTCTTTCTTTCTTTCTTTCTTTCTTTCTTTCTTTCTTTCTTTCTTTCTCTTTCTTCTTCTCTCTCTTCTCTCTCTCTCTCTCTCTCTCTCTCTCTCTCTCTCTCTCTCTCTCTCTCTCCCCCCATCCCCCTCTCTCCTTCTGACAGGGTCTGACTCTGTCACCCAGGCTGTGGTGTGGTGGTGCAATCACAAACCACTGCGATTGTGACCTCCCAGGTTCAAGAAATCTTCCCATCTCAGCCTCCTCAGGAGCTGGGACTGCAGGTGCACTCTACCACACCAGGGTAATTTTTGTATTTTTTTGTAGAGACAGTGTTTTGTCACGTTGCCCAGGCTGACTTTGAACTCCTGGACTCAAGCAGTCTGCCTGCCTGGGTCTCTCAAATTGCTAGGATTGCAGACATGAGCACCATTTATTTCATGCTGAGGCGAAATAAATCTTTAGAGTATGACTTGGCCTACAAAATATTTTATCAATTAAGGGGATGAAAAGAAGGATGATGTGGTTTACAAAGAGAAAAATGTAATAAAAAAACTTGCACATTTATGAGATATAAATGTGAGACAACTATATTAATACTTACAATTCTGTTTATGAAAAAAATTAAGTATCATAATAATGGAGATGTGGCTTTTCATGTCTCTCTTTTCCTTTAGCCAGATTAAAATGTTTCTTCCTTCAAGCAAACACATTTAAAATGCCTTTGCACTTATTTGATTCAGTTGAGCTTAATTTTCTGCATTTTCTTGTGTCATATATTACTGAAATATTTTTATCAAAAGTCAAAGAGCAACAAGTAAGGTCCTGTATCAGTTATTAGTTGCTGTGAAACAGACTGTAAAAGCTTAGTGGTTGAAAACAACAACACTCATTTATTTTGTTAATTAATCTGTGATTATAGCAAGACTCCAGAGTAGTCTAATTTCTGGTCCATGTAGCATCACTTAGGCTGGCTCTGAGGTCCGAAAGATCTTATTCAAAGATAGTTTATTCACATGGCTGGCAAGTTAATACCACCTATTGATTTGGAACCCAACTGAGGTCATAGTTCCTTTCTAACTGTGCCTCTGCATTTGTTCTGGGCTTCTTTGCAGCATTGCGGATGAATCCTAAGAGTTAGTGTTTCAAGACAGTCAGTAAGAAGCTGTATTGCCTTTTATTACCTAATCTCAGATGTTATATTGCATTACCTCTGCCATGTTCTTTTAGTCAAGGAAATCACAAAGACCCACCTATGTTTAAGGTGAAAGGATATGAACTTCATCTTCTGATGGGGCAATGGAAGGGATCCTGATGAACAGGAGGGACAAGAAATACTCTGTAGCCATTTAGTAAAGTATAATTTTCCACAGGTACCTTAGATACCTCAAAATCAACTGATCTAGAACTTTCACTGATTATGTCCCCATACATTTCCCCCTCCCCGATATACAGACTTATTCCTGCTTTTCAAATTTAGTTACTGAAATCACTATCTGCCAATTTACATTTAGTAACAGACAAATAAAAATTTTAAATGTTTAACAACTAGAACTGCACAGGCCCTGATCCATCAGAATGAGAACCAGCCGTAAACAGCCATTAAAACTGCACGGGTAGCTATCAGTTGAATATTAGCTCTGCTTATATAAAATAATTTGCTTGAGAGTTTGTATATTTATTTTATAAATATTTAGTATTATTATAAATAAAACAATTGACTTCCATTCTATAATGTCTGCATACTTTGGCCATTAAATTGAAAATCAATTTATTAACAACTATATGGTAGTGAGACTGAAATGATCCATTTAATTTAAAACCATGAATGAAACCAAATAATCTGTATCCCAATATGCCAGGGATGATTTGTAAAAACATTGCAATATGTATTCCACATAAATTATTATATAAGTGCATGTAATATATAGACATAGAATTGTTTAATGAAACTTTTAAGTTGGCAATTAAATTTTTTATCATTTATATAGTAATATATTCCTCATCATTTTTTATGCTATATTTCTCTAAAATGATTACTATATTTAATTATAATAATGTACTATAAATTATTTGACAAATTTCCTACTTTGAATATTTGTTATTTCTTATTTTTTACTATAATCAATAAAAATGTGATAGTTATCCTAGTATATATTTGTTCATTTCTTCCTCCATGGAATTCTCTAGAAGTAGAATTATCATTTGGACACAAGGTAAGGCTACTAACTAGTAATGTTGTAGATAAATATGGCCAACTGACTTTTCATAAAAGTTGTATCAATTTAGACTTCCATTGTACATGTATGATGACAGTTTCCCTAGAGCTTCTACAACATAGTCGTTATTTTCATTTTCTAATACCTAAAAATACTAGTGACATGCCCAGGATCACAGGGATTATAGTTATATTGCTGATTGTATTATAAATATAAGTATGAAAATAAATTAAAATAATTAGTACTATTTTTATATTTAAATATCAATTTTAATTTTCTCAACAATTAAATTGTCTAGAGTAATATGATATATAATAATCTTAAAAATTAAAATGATTTATTTTACCATTAGTTTGAAATCTTTTACTTTTATACAAAAGTCTGATTTAAATTATTACTTCCCCAAAGCATATACTGTATTTTACATATTCTGGCTGCTTTTGTTCTTTTAATGATATATGCTTAAGCTTATTTATGGAATTATGAGAATACAGCATATTTCAGTGGAAACTAAATTTCCCCAAAACTCAGAAGGCTGAGGTCTCGTGTTACATCTGTCACTTACTGGTTGTATAGCTTTCTGTAAATTAGGACATTTATAGATCTTAAATATCTAATTTGTGGAGATTGAACTAAGTGATCCCTGATATCATTTATGAGTTTTAGAGATAAAAATCTCAGTAGTCATTTGTTTAGTTTACAGATGAAAAGACTACTTTGTGGAAGAAAGTGTTGGTATTGTTACAACTCCGCCTTGACATAAATTCCTAGATGAAGTATTTGTAATTGCTCCGCATTTTTCTAATACTATTTAATTTAAAATAATTGTTGTCCTACCGTGGATTATAAATGGACTTAAATCTCGGGAATAAATCTTAAAATTTCACAAACAATATATCTGCTCCTGATTGTTATTATTTGTTAATGACTTAAAACAGGCCAGGAAACACATTAGGTGACATATAATCCCCACAGCAGTCTTGTATAGCGGCAGTAGAAGCTAAGAGTTTTGACAAAAGTGCACAGCTGGCTAGTAACTAGCTCAAAATAGTTTTGCCTGATTCCAAGGACTACAATTTGTCATAGTCCCTAGACACATGTTTTACACTAGAATCCGATTAAATAAACATTTGAATAGGACTAAAAACTTCATAAACATTTTATAAAAAAGTATTCAACACAGTCAATGCCTTACACTCATGTAATAACAACTGAGAATACAGCATATTTCAATGGAAACTAAATTTCCCCGAAACTCAGGAGGCCGAGGTTTTATGTTACATCTGTCACTTACCGGTTGTACAGCTTTCTGTAAATTAGGACATTTATAGATCTTAAATATCTAATTTGTGGAGATTGAACTAAGTGATCCCTGATATCATTTTAGTTTTAACATTCCTCTATTTAACAATCAATAAATAAAGTTGAAATTAGAAATAAATTCCATTTTGAATTACCTATTCACCTAACCTAATAAGCCTTCAAAGTGGCTTTACAATTCATTTACACATAATATATAATCCCTATTTAAGTGAAGCATTTCCCTGACATCAATAAAATCTCACCTGTAGTCTCTATAACCAGAGTAGAGATCATAGTTCATAAGGAAATATTTACTTCTATTTTCTATACTTATTTCCCTTAGTAAAATAATGTGTAGATGGTGGAAACATGGTTTATAAAAGGCAGCAAACTGGAAAATTTCATTTCAAATGCTGGTATAGGACCAACATAAAAGAAGAAATAAATATAGAAATGAATGTTTTTAGTTGGCTACATGAGGTCTCTAAATAGTATTTTCAGTTGAAACAGAAGAAAAACAACCAAATAGTACCAAGTATTTTATTACCATTGGCTAAAGCAAAAGCAAACAGAAAAAAATGGAAATTATTGTATATCCAGTAACAATAATCCAATACCACAGTATGAAAAATGTAAGTTTCTTAATAGATTAGTAATTCTTTGCTCAAAGATTTTTGTCATTTTGTTTTATGGCCATTGTGGTTTTACTAAATTTTAATTACAAATCAGTAAGCTACTTACAGTTTTTTTAATATTTAAAGATAAAAACGTGTTTTATAATTTTAAATTAATTTTAATATTGAAGTTATTTCCTTTTGCAAAATTGAGAAATGTCTAAAAATTCCTTTATCAAGATTGTTTTAATAATTACATTTTATTTTTCTCTAACATAACAGAAAAAATAATAAGCATATTAAATTTCAGGAAAAAAAGTTGTGTATTAAAAAGTGAGAGGTAAAGAAATTAAAGTAGAATTTGACAATTTTGTTATTTTTAGTTTTTAAAATTATAATTCTTATTTTAGGTTCAGGGATACATTTGCAAGTTTGTTATATAGACAAATGGTGTGTCATGGGGGTTTGATGTACAGATTAATTCACACTCAATTAATAACACAATACTCAGTAGACAGTTTTTCAGCTCCTCTCCCTCCTCCCATCCTCCATCCTCAAGTAGGCCCAGAGGTCTGTTGCTCTCCTCTTTGTGTCCATGTGTTCTAATTGGTTAGCTCTCACTTATAAGTGAGAACATATAGTAGTTGGTTTTCTGTTCCTGTATTAGTTTGCTAAGGATAATGGCCTCCAGCTCCAACCATGTTTCTATAAAAGACATGATCTTATTTATTTTTATGGCTACGTAGTATTCCATGATGCATATGTACCACATTCTCTTTATCCACTTTATCATTAATGGGCATTTAGGTTGATTTCATGTTTTTGCTATTGCGAATAGTGCTGCAATGAACATATGTGATCATATATCTTTATGATAGAGGAATTTATATTCTTTTAGGTATATACCTGTAATAGGGTTCTGTAGAGAGACAGGAATAATAGGACTGATGTATATACGAAAGGGAGTTTATTAAGGAGTATTGACTCACACAATCACAAGGTGAAGTCCCACAATAGGCCGTCTGCAAGCTGAGGAGCAAGGAAGTCAGTCCTAGTCTCAAATCCTCAAAAGTAGGGAAGCCGACAGTGCAACCTTCAGTTAGTGGCTAAAGGCCTGAGAGCCCCTGGCAAATGGGTCCAAGAGTCCAAAAACTGAAGGACTTAGAGTCAGATGTTTGAAGGCAGGAAGCATCCAACACGGGAGAAAGATGGAGGCAAGAAGACTTAGCCAGTCTAGTCCTTCCATGTTTCTCTGCCTGCTTGTATACCAGCCATGCTGGTAGTTGATTAGATGGTGCCCACCCAGGTTGAGAGTGAGTCTGCCTCTTCCAGTCTACTGACTCAAATGTTGATCTCTGTGGCAACACTCTCTCAGACAGACTCAGGAACAATACTTTGCATCCTTCAATCCAATCAAATTGACTCTCAATATTAACCATCATAACACCCAGTAATGGGATTGCTGGATCAAGTTTCAGGTTCTTTGAGGAAACATCACGCTGAGTTCCACAATGGCTACCTAAATTTACACTACCACGAGCACTGTGTGTGTTCCCTTTTCTCTGCAACTCCACCAGCACCCGTTTTTGTTGTTGTTGTTGTTGTTGTTGACTCTTGGTAATAGCCATTCTGACTGGTATGAAATGGTATGTCAGTGTGGTTTTGATTTCCATTTCTTGAATGATTCATAATGTTGAGCTTTTTTTTTTTTTTTCATATGCTTACTGGCTGCATGTGTGTCTTCTTTTGAAAAATGTCTGTTAATGTCCTTTGCCTACTTTCTAATGGAGTTGTTTGTTTTTTGCTTGTGAACTTGTTTCTTATACCTTCTGGATATTAGACCTTTGTGGGACTGGTAGTGTGCAAATATTTTCTCCCCTTCTGTAGGTTGTCTGATTACTCTATTGATAGTTTATGGTGTGCTTGTTCAGAAGCTCTTTAGTTTAATTAGGTATCATTTGTCAATTTTTGTTTTTGTTGCAATTACTTTTGGCAACTTTGTCATGAAATCTTTGCCTAGTCCTATATCCAGAATGGTGTTTCCTAGGTTATCTTTCAGGGTTTTTACAGTTTTAAGTTTTACATTTAAGTCTTTCATACATCTTGAGTTGATTTTTTTGTATGGTGTAAAGAAGGGGTTGAATTTCAGACTTCTGCATATGGCTAGCAGGTTATTTCAGCAAAATGTATTGAAATGGAAGTCCTTTCCCCATTGCTGGTTTTTGTTGACTTTGTCAGAGATCAATTGGTTATAGGTGGGCAGCAATATTACTGGACTCTCTAGTCTGTTTCATTGCTCTGTCTGTTTTTGTACAAGTCCATTCTCTTTTGATTACTGTATCCTTGTAATACAGTTTGAAGTCAGTTAACATGATGTCTCTAGCTGTGTTATTTTCACTTGGCATTGTCTTGGCTATTTGGGCTCTTTTTTGGTTCCATATGAATTTTAATATAGTTTTTTTCTAATTCTGCGAATAATATAATTTTTAGTTTGATAGGAATAGCATTGGATCCATAAACTGCTTTGGGCCATATGGCCATTTTAACAATATTCATTCTTCCTATGAATGAGCATGGAATGTTTTCCCATTTGTATTGTTGTCTCTGATTTCTTTCAGCAGTGGTTTATAATTCTCGTTGTAGAAATCTTTCACTTCTCTGGGCAGCTGTATTCCTACATATTTCACTCTTTTCGTGACAATTGTGAATTAAATTGAGTTCCTGATTTGGTCTCAGTGTGGATGTCATTGGTTTGTAGGAATACTACTGATTTCTGTGTGTTGGTTTTGTATTCTGAACCTTTGCTGAAGGTTTTATGTTGTCTTTTTTTTTTTTTTTTTTTCTTTCAGATCAAAGAGCTTTTGAGTAAAAACTATAGGTTTGTCTAGATATAGAATTGAATTGTGTCATCTGCAAACAGGGATAGTTTGACTTCCTCTCTTCCTATTTGGTGCCTTTTATTATTCCTCTTGCCTGATTGATCTGGCCAGGACTTCCAGTACTATGTTGAACAGGAGTGGTGATAGAGGACATTCTTATTTTGTCCTGGTTTTCAAGAGGAATGCTTTTAGTCTTTGCCCATTCAGTATGATGTTAGCTGTGAGTTTTTCATAGATGGCTCCTATTATTTTGAGATATCATTCTTCAATGCCTAGTTATTGAGGGTTTTTACTACAGAAAGATGTTGAATGTTAGAGAAAGACATTTCTTTATCTATTGAACTAATTGTGTGGTTTTTGGTTTTAGTTCTGTTTACATGATAAACATACTTATTGATTTGCATATGTTGCACCAAACTTGCTTCCAAGGAATAAAGGATACCTGATTGTAATGGATTAGCTTTTTGATGTGCTACTGAGTTTGTTTTATCGGTATTTTGTTGAGGATTTTAGTTTGCATCTATATTCCTCAAGGGTATTGGCCTGATGTTTGATTTTGACCATTTTATAAATTAAGATAGTTTTATGACAAACATTTGATCATTAAAACACCACAATTTTAAAAATACTTATTTTAGATTAGTTATCTATGTTAAAAAATATTTAAAAAACACTATTTCAGATTATTTCACTAATTAAAATCAAATGCAGAATTTGGATCAAGCTTTGCATAATCATTTTTACCTGGAAATTTTATTCCATTTTACCATTAACATTTCCCCTAAATAGTTCACCTGATAATTTAAGAATATCAACTCATAATTTAGAAGAATTAAGTTTGTGTCATCATGTGTCAATGCAGTTATTAGAAACTAGCATTATTGCTAAAACGATATTCAGATATACTTATGGTTACTGCTCTTTTAAGTCATAAGATTGACATACATGCACCTACCAGCTGAGTGTCCTTTGTGCCGTTGTTGTGACCCTTCATATCACTTCTCATAATGTAAATCAGATTGTCACCACTCTTTACTTGCTATGTAATAAATATATTAAAATTATGCTCACATCTTTGAACAGATTATAAAAGCTTTGTAAACATTCCTTTTGTCTGTAAAGATTTTTTGTGCATATGTGATTGTGTGTGTGTGTGTGTGTGTGTGCGTATGTGTGTGTGAGAGAGAGAGGGAATGAGAGAAAGAGACAGAAAAAGAGCGACAGGAAGAGACAAAGTGAGACATGAAGGAGAGAGAAAAATTCCAAACATCTGGAATAGTACTTGACATGTGACATATTTGTGGTTAATAGATATATTATGTCTCTTTAGAAAAATTTAATACTATGAATGCTTGTTCGTTTATGATAATAATATCATAAAATCCCTTTAAAATGTAAATATTTACTTTCAAACAAATAATTACAAAATTATTTTTAACAATTCTGGCATATTCTATCTCTAAATTGATTTTTCAATTTTGCTTTTTTTATTATTTTCAGTTTGAAAGCTGTCATTTTTTATACCAGATCTTATTTATATACCAGATCTTAGTTTCTTTTTTTTTTATTTATTTTTTTTTAATTATACTTTAAGTTCTAGGGTACATGTGTATAACATGCAGGTTTGGTACATATGTATACTTGTGCCATGTTGGTGTGCTGCACCCATCAACTCATCAGCACCTATCAACCAGTCATTTACATGAGGTATAACTCCCAATGAAATCCCTCCCCATGTCCCCCTCCCGATAATAGGCCCTGGTGTGTGATGTTCCCCTTCCCGAGTCCAAGTGATCTCATTCTTCAGTTCCCACCTATGAGTGAGAACATGAGGTGTTTGGTTTTCTGTTCTTGCGATAGTTTGCTGAAAATGATGGTTTCCAGCAGCATCCATGTCCCTACAAAGGACACAAACTCATCTTTTTTTATGGCTGCATAGTATTCCAAGGTGTATATGTGCCACATTTTCTTAATCCAATCTGTCACTGATGGGTTGATTCCAAGTCTTTGCTATTGTGAATAGTGCCGCAATGAACATACGTGTGCATGTGCCTTTATAGCAGCATGATTTATAATCCTTTGGGTATATACCAAGTAATGGGATGGCTGGGTTATATGGTACTTCTAGATCTAGATCTAGATCCTTGAGGAGTCGCCATACTGTTTTCCATAATAGTTGAACTAGTTTACAATCCCACCAACAGTGTAAAAGTGTTCCTATTTCTCCACATCCTCTCCAGCACCTGTTGTTTCCTGATGTTTTAATGATTGCCATTCTAACTGGTGTGAGATGGTATCTCATTGTGGTTTTGATTTGCATTTCTCTGATGGCCAGTGACGATGAGCATTTTTTCATGTGTCTGTTGGCTGTATGAATGTCTTCTTTTGAGAAATGTCTGTTCATATCCTTTGCCCACTTTTTGATGGGGTTGTTTGTTTTTTTTTTTTCTTGTAAATTTGTTTGAGTTCTTTGTAGGTTCTGGATATTAGCCCTTTGTCAGATGAGTAGATTGCAAACATTTTCTCCCATTCTGTAGATTGCCTGTTCACTCTGATGGTAGTTTCTTTTGCTGTGCAGAAGTTCTTTAGTTTAATTAGATCCCATTTGTCAATTTTGGCTTTTGTTGCCATTGCTTTTGGTGTTTTAGACATGAAGTCCTTGCCCATGCCTATGTCCTGAATGGTGTTACCTAGGTTTTTTTCTAGGGTTTTTGTGGTATTAGGTCTAACATTTAAGTCTCGAATCCATCTTGAATTAATTTTTGTATAAGGAGTAAGGAAAGAATCCAGTTTCAGCTTTCTACTTATGGCTAGCCAATTTTCCCAGCACTATTTATTAAATAGGGAATCCTTTCCCCATTTCTTGTTTTTCTCAGGTTTATCAAAGATCAGATGGCTGTAGATGTGTGGTATTATTTCTGAGGGTTCTGTTCTGTTCCATTGGTCTATATCTCTGTTTTGGTACCAGTACCATGATGTTTTGGTTACTGTAGCCTTGTAGTATAGTTTGAAGTCAGGCAGCGTGATGCCTCCAGCTTTGTTCTTTTGACTTAGGATTGTCTTGGCAATGCGGGCCCTTTTTTGGTCCCATATGAACTTTAAAGCAGTTTTTTCCAATTCTGTGAAGAAACTCATTGGTAGCTTGATGGGGATGGCATTAAATCTATAAATTATCTTGGGCAGTATGGCCATTTTCACAATATTGATTCTTCCTATCCTTGAGGATGGTATGTTCTTCCATTTGTTTGTGTCCTCTTTTATTTCACTGAGCAGTGGTTTGTAGTTCTCATTGAAGAGGTCCTTTACATCCCTTGTAAGTTGGATTCCTAGGTATTTTATTGTCTTGAAGCAATTGTGAATGGAAGTTCATTCATGATTTGGCTCTCTGTTTGTCTGTTACTGGTGTATAAGAATGCTTATGATTTTTGCACATTGATTTTATATCCTGAGACTTTGCTGAAGTTGCTTATCAGCTTAAGGAGATTTTGGGCTGAGACGATGGGGTTTTCTAAATATACAATCATGTCATCTGCAAAGAGGGACAATTTGACTTCTTCTTTTCCTAACTGAATACCCTTTATTTCTTTCTCTTGCCTGATTGCCCTAGCCAGAACTTCCAACACTATGTTGAATAGGAGTGGTGAGAGAGGGCATCCCTGTCTTGTGCCAGTTTTCAAAGGGAATTTTTCCAGTTTTTGCCCATTCAGTATGATATTGGCTGTGGGTTTGTCATAAATAGCTCTTATTATTTTGAGATACGTTCCATCAATACCGAATTTATTGAGAGTTTTTAGCATGAAGGGCTGTTGAATTTTGTCAAAGGCCTTTTCTGCATCTATTGAGATAATCATGTGGTTTTTGTCTTTGGTTCTGTTTATATGCTGGATTATGTTTATTGATTTGCATATGTTGAACCAGCCTTGCATCCCAGGGATGAAGCCCACTTGATCATGGTGGATAAGCTTTTTGATGTGCTGCTGGATTCGGTTTGCCAGTATTTTATTGAGGATTTTTGCATCGATGTTCATCAGGGATATTGGTCTAAAATTCTCTTTTTTTGTTGTGTCTCTGCCAGGCTTCGGTATCAGGATGATGTTGGCCTCATAAAATGAGTTAAGGAGGATTCCCTCTTTTTCTATTGATTGGAATAGTTTCAGAAGGAATGGTACCAGCTCCTCCTTGTACCTCTGGTAGAATTCGGCTGTGAATCCATCTGGTCCTGGACTTTTTTTGGTTGGTAGGCTATTAATTGTTGCCTCAATTTCAGAGCCTGCTATTGGTCTATTCAAGAATTCAGCTTCTTCCTTGTTTAGTCTTGGGAGAGTGTAAGTGTCCAGGAAATTATCCATTTCTTCTAGATTTTCTAGTTTATTTGCGTAGAGGTGTTTACAGTATTCTCTGATGGTAGTTTGTATTTCTGTGGGGTCGGTGGTGATATCCCCTTTATCATTTTTTATTGCATCTATTTGATTATTCTCTCTTTTCTTCTTTATTAGTCTTGCTTGCGGTCTATCAATTTTGTTGATCTTTTCAAAAAACCAACTCCTGGATTCCCTGATTTTTTGGAGGGTTTTTTGTGTCTCTATCTCCTTCAGTTCTGCTCTGATCTTAGTTATTTCTTGCCTTCTGCTAGCTTTTGAATGTGTTTGCTCTTGCTTCTCTAGTTCTTTTAATTGTGATGTTAGAGTGTCAATTTTAGATCTTTCCTGCTTTCTCTTGTGGGCATTTAGTGCTATAAATTTCCCTCTACACACAGCTTTAAATGTGTCCCAGAGATTCTGGTATGTTGTATCTTTGTTCTTATTGGTTTCAAGAACATCTTTATTTCTGCCTTCATTTCGTTATGTACCCAGTAGTCATTCAGGAGCAGGTTGTTCAGTTTCCATGTAGTTGAGCAGTTTTGATTGAGTTTCTTAGTCCTGAGTTCTAGTTTGATTGCACTGTGGTCTGGGAGACAGTTTGTTATAATTTCTGTTTTTGTACATTTGCTGAGGAGTGCTTTACTTCCAATTATGTGGTCAACTTTGGAATAAGTGTGATGTGGTGCTGAGTAGAATGTATATTCTGTTGATTTGGGGTGGAGAGTTCTATAGATGTCTATTAGGTCTGCTTGCTGCAGAGATGAGTTCAATTCCTGGATATCCTTGTTAACTTTCTGTCTCGTTGATCTGTCTAATGTTGACAGTGGAGTGTTGAAGTCTCCCATTATTATTGTATGGGAGTCTAAGTCTCTTTGTAAGTCTCTAAGGACTTGCTTTATGAATCTGGGTGCTCCTGTATTGGGTGCATATATATTTAGGATAGTTAGCTCTTCCTGTTGAATTGATCCCTTTACCATTATGTAATGGCCTTCTTTGTCTCTTTTGATCTTTGATGGTTTAAAGTCTGTTTTATCAGAGACTAGGATTGCAACCCCTGCTTTTTTTTGTTCTCCATTTGCTTGGTAGATCTTCCTCCATCCCTTTATTTTGAGCCTATGTATGTCTCTGTGTGTGAGATGGCTCTCCTGAATACAGCAGACTGATGGGTCTTGACTCTTTATCCAGTTTGCCAGTCTGTGTCTTTTAATTGGAGCATTTAGTCCATTTACATTTAACGTTAAGATTGTTATGTGTGAACCTGATCCTGCCATTATGATATTAACTGGTTATTTTGCTCGTTAGTTGATGCAGTTTCTTCCTAGCCTCGATGGTCTTTACATTTTGGCATGTTTTTGCAATGGCTGGTACCAGTTGTTCCTTTCCATGTTTAGTGCTTCCTTCAGGGTCTCTTGTAAGCCATGCCTGGTGGTGACAAAATCTCTAAGCATTTGCTTATCTGTAAAGGATTTTATTTCTCCTTCACTTATGAAACTTAGTTTGGCTGGATATGAAATTCTGGGTTTAAAATTCTTTTCTTTAAGAATGTTGAATATTGGCCCCCACTCTCTTCTGGCTTGTAGAGTTTCTGCCAAGAGATCTGCTGTTAGTCTGATGGGCTTCCCTTTGTGGGTAACCCGACCTTTCTCTCTGGCTGCCCTTAACAGTTTTTCCTTCATTTCAACTTTGGTGAATCTGGCAATTATGTGTCTTGGAGTTGCTCTTCTCAAGGAGTATCTTTGTGGCGTTCTCTGTATTTCCTGAATTTGAATGTTGGCCTGCCCTACTAGGTTGGGGAAGTTCTCCTGGATGATATCCTGAAGAGTGTTTTCCAACTTGGTTCCATTTTCCCCCTCACTTTCAGGCACCCCAATCAGACGTAGATTTGGTCTTTTTACATAATCCCATACTTCTTGCAGGCTTTGTTCATTTCTTTTTCTTCTTTTTTCTTTAGATTTCTCTTCTTGCTTCATTTCATTCATTTGATCCTCAATCGCTGATACTCTTTCTTCCAGTTGATCGAGTCGGTTACTGAAGCTTGTGCATTTGTCACGTATTTCTCGTGTCATGGTTTTCATCTCTGTCAGTTCGTTTATGGCCTTCTCTGCATTAATTATTCTAGTTATCAATTCTTCCACTCTTTTTTCAAGATATTTAGTTTCTTTGCGCTGGGTACGTAATTCCTCCTTTAGCTCTGAGAAGTTTGATGGACTGAAGCCTTCTTCTCTCATCTCGTCGAAGTCATTCTCCATCCAGCTTTGATCCGTTGCTGGCGATGAGCTGCGTTCCTTTGGATGGGGAGATGTGCTCTTATTTTTTGAATTTCCAGCTTTTCTGCCCTGCTTTTTCCCCATCTTTTTGGTTTTATCTGCCTCTAGTCTTTGATGATGGTGACGTACTGATGGGGTTTTGGTGTGGGTGTCCTTCCTGTTTGTTAGTTTTCCTTCTAACAGTCAGGACCCTCAGCTGTAGGTCTGTTGGAGATTGCTTGAGGTCCACTCCAGACCCTGTTTGCCTGGGTATCAGCAGCAGAGGCTGCAGAAGATAGAATATTGCTGAACAGCGAGTGTACCTGTCTGATTCTTGCTTTGGAAGCTTCCTCTCAGGGGTGTACTCCACCGTGTGAGGTGTGGGGTGTCAGTCTGCCCCTAGTGGGGGATGTCTCCCAGTTAGGCTACTCAGGGGTCAGGAACCCACTTGAGCAGGCAGTCTGTCCGTTCTCAAATCTCAGCCTCCATGTTGGGAGATCCACTGCTCTCTTCAAAGCTGTCAGACAGAGTCGTTTGCGTCTGCAGAGGTTTCTGCTGCTTTTTCTTTGTTGTTGTTGTTGTTGTTGTTGTTGTTTAGCTGTGCCCTGTCCCCAGAGGTGGAGTCTCCAGAGACAGGCAGGCCTCCTTGAGCTGCTGTGAGGTCCACCCAGTTCGAGCTTCCCAGCGGCTTTGTTTACCTACTTAAGCCTCAGCAATGGCGGGCACCCCTCCCCCAGCCTCGCTGCTGCCTTGCCGTTAGATCACAGACTGCTGTACTAGCAATGAGGGAGGCTCCGTGGGTGTGGGACCCTCCCGGCCAGGTGAGGGATATAATCTCCTGGTCTGCCCATTTGCTACAACCCTTGGTAAAGCACAGTATTTGGGTGGGAGTTACCCGATTTTCCAGGTGTTGTGTGTCTCAGTTCCCCTGGCTAGGAAAAGGGATTCTCTTCCCCCTTGCACTTCCCAGATGAGGCAATGCCTCACCCTGCTTCAGCTCTCGCTGGTTGGGCTGCAGCAGCTGACCAGCACCGATTGTCCGGCACTCCCTAGTGAGATGAACCCAGTACCTCAGTTGAAAATGCAGAAATCACCTGTCTTCTGTGTCACTGGCACTGGGAGCTGTAGACTGGAGCTGTTCCTATTCGGCCATCTTGCTCCGCCCCCCCTTATTTTTCTTATGAATTAAATTTAGCAATTAAAATTATAGAAAGAAGACCTACCAGGTCATGGGTTCCTGTGCTTTCCAAATATTAATACATAACTCACTATTTTGTAGATTGAAATATAAATATTGTCTAAAACATATAGAGGGCTTAGATATTTTAAAATATCTTTTTACTGATTTAGTAATACTTTGATAATAAATGATGCTATCTCCTCTCTAAGTGTGACACCTGTGACACCTGTGAAATGATTTGAGTCACTTTTTTCCTTGAGTTTGAAAAATTCTTAGTATCATCACGTAGAGATTTTTATTGCTTATGAATAAAATTCATTTTTAGCTTGTTGCTCATAGATTTTTTTTACTTTATTATGGCTGCTTTCTAAAAAATACTTTAGGATATTCTCAAGGCATAAACATAACTTTTAAAACTTGATTTTTTGGGTGAGGAGGGGGTGGCTCAAGCCTGTAATCCCAGCACTTTGGGAGGCCAAGACGGGTGGATCACGAGGTTAGGAGATCAAGACCATCCTGGCTAACACAGTGAAACCCCGTCTCTACTAAAAAATACAAAAAACTAGCCGGGCGAGGTGGTGGGTGCCTGTAGTCCCAGCTACTGGGGAGGCTGAGGCAAGAGAATGGCATGAACCCGGGAGGCGGAGCTTGCAGTGAGCTGAGATCCAGCCACTGCACTCCAGCCTGGGCGACAGAGCGAGACTCCATCTCAAAAAAAAAAAAAAAAAAAAAAAAAAAACTTGATTTTCTGAATTAAAAACTATTGAAATAAATAAAACAAGATGAGAATTTGTTTTCCTCTGCAGGCAAAAGCAGTCTGAACGATAGTTATTGCATGTGGGGCTTTTTAAACTAAAAGAACACACATATTCTTATTTATAAAATGAAACTATATAAAACATCTCACTTCCTGAAACCATTTTTACACTGGATTTAGCCAAACTACAGAAATGTCAAGAATTCATTATACGTTTTTTAAAGGGTCATCTCTTTTGTCCTATTTTGCAACTGTCTAAAATATTATCTCTAAAGGTATGCATTACAAGTAAGACTATTATCTTAGGCTTTTCAGTCCTAAGGTTCAAGTCAAAATGATATTTTTAGTACAATGGTGAAATGTATTTTAACTCAGATTCTTCTATTCCAGGCCAGCTGGCATACGTGAGGGAAAAGCTAAAAACATAAATCTATCATTTGCAATTGGTATAATCACCATCCTTGGCATAGCAAAGTCTTCATTAAACATGTTTGTAGATTTATCCTTTCATACACCTTAAATTAATTGCCTTCCATTGGGATTTAAAACTAAATATGGAGAGATTGCCCTGGTCTTTGCATACCAAGTCATATTTTAAGAAAATATCTTGTTTCTTTATGTCTGGGTGAATTTTAGATCTGTTTTCTGTTCAAAAGAAGTTTCATGATGACTTTTATATATGAAACCATTTTTCACCAGGCCACATTATAATGGAGGGTATAAACATATTTCCATTAAAAGTAATAAATATACTTTCTTATTTTCATATATATTCAGTATTAAATGAATTATACTTTAATTCCAACCCCAATTATACTTTAATTCCAACCTCAATTATACTTTAATTCCAACCCCAATTATATTTTAATTACAACCTCCAACAAAGTTTCACATAGGATTTTTTTTTTTTTTTCTGTTAATACAAAGATATGCTACATCTAATTCCAAATGGAGAACTTTTCTTCTTCAACTCCAGTTACCCTTGGGAATATCTAGGGAACCCTTTGCTCCCTGGGAATCTATTTTGTTCATCCATTTAACTTAGTCAACAAATATTTATTGAGTACTCACTCTGTGTCAGAACTTTTTATTTTATCTGTATGTAACACTGAATAAAACAGACAGAAATCCCTGATTTCTTATATTGTAGTGCATCCTACATTCTAGTAGAAAATAAACATTTGCAAATAAATAAGTTTTGCTTATAAGATAAACACCCACACACAGGCTATTAGCAACTATGAAGATAAATAAAGCATAAAATAGAAAGAGAATCAGTTCGTAGGACAAAGTAACTATGCTTTTCATCTTTTTGGGTGTCAAAGGTGCTAATATTGACTTTCTTAATTATTAATTGCATAGTAATGGGGGCATAACATTAATTGATAGTTACCAGGCAGTTACTCGCTGTGTTTATCTTAAATAGTCATGATTTACCTGGAAAAGATGGAGTGTGCCACTAGGTTCTAAATTCCAAAAGATGGAAACGTTTTTTCCGTTTTATTCACCACAATATTTCTAGCATACATACAATTATGCTGGTCATATCTTAAATATAGAATAGGCATATAGGTTGAGTGAATGAACTAATGTGAAGGATGAAAACTACAAAAACTGAAATTTTGTCTGGTTCTATAGATTCTTCCTCTATATATTCTGGTATATCTATCACCAGAAATATTCTGGAGTAGTTATCTCCACAGACTTCATCTGGCAGCACCACCACCACTATTTTATAAATGAAATCGACTCCTCACAGTACCAAAAGCATGATTATATTTTCTGGAATCAGTTATTCAGAATAGTATAAAATAATATTGTGGATACACAGAAATAGCCATGTGAGTTGAGCCCCCAAAACCAGGATGAATCAATTTCTTCACTTTCGATATTACTAGCAAGAATTGTTGAATTTTAATTAAAGCATAACTTAGAATCTAATCAAAGAATGTGTCAGTTAATCAACTGTTAGGAGACAATTCTACATGAATCTTTTGCATTTCTATACATCTTGCAAGAAGTCCTGATAGCCTGTATCCTGGACAATCTTGTCAAGGATATTTATACTGTGAAGAACCTTGGAAGGGAGAAAAAGTGTCTCTCTCTTGAGCAGAGTGTTTCCCCCATTTTATTGTATTGTCAAGCATAATAAAGATAACATCCCCTTCAAAGGCCAAGATCAGGCAGGTTTGCAATTCATTATAAAAGACTCAGATTCTCTAAGCTTGGCATTTCTCAACTGTGACACCAACCTACTACCTATGAGACATCCACCTACGCCTATTTGTGTCACCCCTGCAGGACATGCAGAGTGGTGAGAGCCAACACAAACATAAAGTTCATACTATTTGCTGTGCCAGGAGTAATATGTGACCACGAGTCTTCTGTCTTTGTCAGCAATGACTTAGGGTAAATGCTCAGATGCTTCACAGTTTTCGATACCAATATTTCTATTTAATAAAAATTTAAGCAAATTGCTTCTTCTATATCTAATAGTGATAGAATTAAGTTCCAAAAGCACCAACTTGTGTGGTCAGTCAATGATATTTCATTTCATTCCAAGGTCTTCAGACAAACTGACTTTTAAAAACAATTTAAGAACTTTCTGTCTACTAATTGTTAGCAACAAAGATCATTCCATGTAGTAGGTATTTTATAGACAGTCATGTAGCTCATGCAAGATACAGTCAATTTATTTAATTTATCTTATAGTTCACATTAATTTTAGTTCAGTTACATTACATTTTACTTCAGGTTAAAAAATTTACTATTGGTTAAAACAATTACCCAAAACAGAATTGTGTCTGCAATATACATACTGTAGTGGGTTTTTAAAAAATATCTTTATGATTTGTTAAAGAAATAATTGGGTGGAAAATAGGAAGTAATCAGCTGGGATATAAATAAAATTTAAAGAAGCTACAGATGCAGTGCAAGGGAGGCAACATTAGTTGGTGATAGCTTTGCAGCACGTGTGTTGTTAACTTAGGTCAGAGACACTAGACGTGAATATTACACACTCAGAGAATGATGGGACTTGTATTAGTCTGTTTTCATGCTGCTGATAAAGACATATGAAAGACTGGGCAATTTACAAAAGAAAGAGATTTAATTGGACTTACAGTTCCATGTGGCTGGGGAAGCCTCACAATCATGGTGAAAGGCAAGGAGGAGCGAGTCCCATCTTACATGGATGGCAACAAGCAAAGAGGAAATAAGGGAGATGCAAAAGCAGAAAGCCCTGATAAAACCGTCAGCTTTCATAAGACATATTCATCACCAGGAGAACAGTATGGGGGAAACCGCCCCCATGATTCAATTATCTCCCACCAGTTCCCTCCCACAATACGTGGGCATTATGGGAGTACAGTTCAAGAGGAGATTTGGGTGAGGACACAACGAAACCATATCAGGACTCCTGTCTGTCTTAAACTCAGCCACAAGGACAGGTGGAGTTGCCACTTAAATACCAGGGACAATGCCAAGGGCTTTATCTCTATTTCTTAAAATAGTAGTATAAACTAAGTCATAATAATCATTATGTATTGGATTCAGAATAAAGTCTGAGATCTTATCAAGTCACTTAAATGGAAATCATAGCAATCCCTAGATTATTATCATTTCAATAAAGAGCTTGTTACGGTGCTTATTTATACAATAAGTGTTGAATCAATTTTACATACTTATCTATATAATTTTTACATATCTATGACCATCCTCTCTATATATTAATTAGATATAAAATCATAGATGCTTAACTCTGTCCCCTTATTGAAGGAGAAGAAAATAAAGCTTAATTCCATTAACAAATTCAGCAAGGTCACTATCAGGACTAAGCACTGAACCAAGATTCGTGATTTCATACACCACAGCCAGTCCAGCTGGACAAACAGGATCTGAATTTGGGTAGAATAGTAACTGGTAATAAATAGGACAAATTCAGTCAAAGACAATTAGTGAATGTTTTAACAGATAAGTAGGGAAGTTTGACATAGGATCAATAAGCTTCAAAGATCTAGACAAGTGAATAGTGTCAGTGGGCCCAACAGCAGGCTTCAAGATTCCAGTGTTGGGACAGGATTTTGAGGGCACATTGTTAAGGTTTTAAGAAATACTGGTAAGGACAGGGTGAGATTCAAATCTTAGAGGAAGGTATAAGTGTCCCAGGTAAAGTAGATTATCAAGACAAGAGCTGACAAAATTAACTACTAGTTTATACTAGTAGCTATATACTAGTTTATACTAGCCAACAAAAGAAGTGTTGAGGCAAATATTTTGTTTTAAGAATGATGGACTTGTGTATTCAGGTAGTCAGACAAAGTAGACTTTTTTGCAAAGTGACTGGATATTGAAATTGCTTAGCTACTGAAATTGAAATGTTTTCACCTCACAAAATATAGGGGCAAAGTTAAGACAGATAAATTGTAAATTTATGTTTGCCCATGGTATAATTTAAGGAATGTGAGAACTTAGAGTCCAATAAAACCCTATGACTGTTTTATTTACTTGCCAATTTTTAAAACCATTTGAGTCTTAATGGTTTAATATAGATTGACAGAATTTTGTCGAGGGAGGAAAATGTATTCATGAAATGTGATTCTAAGATTTGTAATCCAATATCTTATAGGACTTATTGTCTTAGACTTATTCCACTATCGAAAATATGAAAATCCAAATTGTTTTTGCCTTCATTGAAGACAATGCTCAAGGCAAATACTTGTTTCTACCCAGCACTTGATTCTAAATCGTACTTGGGTTTCTACCTTTGTAAGCTGGGCCAAATCACATACTATTCTCTAGGGCCTTTCTTGAAGTTTTACTTTAGGGTGCTAACTAGAGACAGATACAGTGGTAGTTTTTTGTGTATTTTCCCTGGGATTATACCACAATCTTTTTCTTCTAGATCATATAAATTCTACTGATAAATGATTAATAACAGCATATAAGATAGAAAGAAGTAGAGAAACTCTAAGCCAGCCTAGGATTTTTGCTATTGTTGTTGGCCTCCACTCTCGTTTTTGCTGATCATTCAGGGGAGAGGTGAATGCTTACATTATTAATAAAATAATAATAATACTAAAACCTCAGACCTTGTTTTTCCATAGAAACCACATAGGAGAAAGGGATACCAAATATGTATCACACAAGAGAGAGCCAAGAAAAGAAAGTAAATTCACACTCAATATTTTCTTATAATTCTATTATTAGTATCACTAGAAGCTCAATTGTGTGGACCAGTGACTTCATAAAGTGTCCCAAGGACTCTGTATAAGAACCTTTGAATATCAGGACTCTTTCAGAGCATTTTTTCTCTTACTGGTAGAATGTTGGAAAACTTGATGTCCCCAGAGGCTAAAAAATGTTAACAGCAGTATAAAAGCCAAATTTAAAAAAGGGCCAGAGGCAAATACGACACAAGTAATTATAGGCCAACTTTCCACCAAAGATTATTCCAAGGTTGGTCATAAAGTTGAGTTTTTCTTAGTTATGTCAGTTAATCAAAGCATTTAAATGCACTTTCTTTCACGACATCAAAACCAACTCATTCATGTGGAACCTATGCATTATTTTGTGTCTGATTAATATCTACCATTTAGCATTTTAATTTTACTTTTTAATAAATATAGCAAAAAGTCTACCTGTAAACATTATAAAGTGCTATTTGTTTGCCATATATATATATGCCATATATATATATATATGATCTCCTTGAACAGCAGCTGTTAAAAAATGGAAAATTACGTTGAGTTCATTCATGGACATTACCTTAAAAGGTCTATGTTTCCATTTGCTAAGATGTAAGGCTTCTCAAAAAATCCTTCCAAGAAATACGCTATAAAAGCATTCTAATGCATAATGATGCCATACCCAATCTTAAGAGTCTTGGCTAGCAAACAAATGAGAAGCTTCAATTCTGCCAAAAAGTGATTAAGAAGCACATGCTAGGGTCTTATGTCTAGATATTTTTCACTCAGATATTATTCATCATGTCATAGCCAAATAATTCACAGTTTGCCAATCCTCCACACCTATTCCAGGTGACATAGAGAAAAATCATCTGAAATACTCTACTTGATTAATTTTGAAAGTCTGATCCAAAGTTATTAGACTTTGCAGTTTTCTAGTTTTTTATATTTTATTAAATCTTATTGTATAACATCTCATTTTGTAGAACAGAAACATAAAATACAAGGCAGTGTTTCTCATAAATATTTTTGTGTCTCCCTTTCATGGAGATTTGGGTTGTCTTTGAGATGGATAGAAACCACACAAATTTATATTCTTGTTTTTGCACTTGCAGGTAATCTTTTGTAAGAAATATAACTCTCCTGAGTCTGTTTCATGGTCTTTGAAATAAAAAAAATGCTATTTCTTAATTCATCAAATTGTTATGAATATATTAGATAAACATGTAAAGTGCTAAGCACATAAGCAGATTCAATACAATTAGCTATAGAAATTAATATCAGTTAGCTCAATGTTTTCAACGTGACATTAGTCTCTCTCCCAGTTTTGCTGGCTTGTTAAAATGTGACCCCAAATTTATCATTCTCTGTACATTAATTGTATACTGTTTTTCACCTCAGATACATTGCCTTTTCAAACAATTTAAAATAGGGGTCAAAAGAAACTATGCTGGGCTTCCTGAAAGATATGTATTCGTCCATCTTCTTTAAAAGAATGTTTTATAATATTTGTTCATTTCAGTTTCTCAATATGATTTTATAAATGATTTTAAAAAGGACTCTCAACAAATATTTTTAGAAAACATTGGTTTGATTGAACTTTATAACCTTCATAAATAATTTTTTCAATACTCATAGCAAATTAAACTTATGTAATGGTTTCCGAAATTTTACTTCGGTTGAAAAATCTGAGCACAGATATTGTGTTCAAAATCCATGATCAAGCTTTAATTTATAAGCATAACCCTAACCAACTTTGCCTCTCCCAGAAAATGTTGAGTCTATCCAATTGCTCAGTTTAGGATAATTCTTACTTCTTCCTCTATCATATCCAAATTATTAGCATTTTCACTGCGATTCCTGCTCTGAACAAGTATACGTCTTTCCACTTCCACTGTTTTCATTTTATTTCAAGCAAGCTTTATCTTTTCTTTAGATCACTTTATTAGTCTAAATTTGGGTTTTCCTATATTGACTCTGGCTTTCCTCCTGTTTATTTGCCACACTACAGAAATAGAATTGTTTTCAAAACACACATTTAATCATGTCTTTTTATGTCTTTACTTTTTTCATCTGCAACAGATTTATTTTTTAAAGGAAGGGATTTTGAGAGAAAAAAACGTGGGGCAGAATATGGAATAGAAAATAATTACAAACATAGGCTATTCTGCTAATTGTTTCATAACCACCACAAACTAGTACAGAGAATGCCCTGTACAAAACACAGCAAAGGTTCAAACAACGAGGTGTTCCCTTAGCAAGCCTGAAAATTTCAGTCTCTGGTATTTGGAATTTAGGCTGCAGTCCTTGTTTTTCGATGGATCACTAGGTGTGTGGCTCCACGGCTTCGGTAGCCACGGCAGCTCCAGCGGGGCCTGAGGGGTGCTAGCACCTTCCCTGAAAGACCCTTGCAGTTCTCCATGGTAACCATGTGCGACCGAAAGGCCGTGATCGAAAATGCGGACATGTTGGAAGAGATGCAATAGGACACAGTGGAGTGCACTACTCAGGCACTGGATTAAAACAACGTAGAGAACATAGAGGACATTGCGGCTCATATCAAGAAGGAATTTGACAAGAAGTACAATCCCACCTGGCATTGCATGGTGGGGAGGAACTATGGTAGTTACCTGACACATGAAACCAAACACTTCATCTACTTCTACCTGGGCTAAGTGGCCATTCTTCTGTTCAAATCTGGTTAAAATCATGTCATTAAAATAAATAAATAAATAAATAAATAAATAAATAAATAAATATAAAAAAATCTATTGCTCCCTTTTCTTATTAAAATGAGCTGCAACATTTTTTATGTTACCTACATTATTTGGACTCTACCTCCCTCCCTATTCTCTCTCTCTCTTGGTTGCTGTTGTGATCTGAATATGTCCCCCAAAATTCATATGTTGAAACCTAAACAACAATATAATAGTATTAAGAAGTGAGGCATTTAGGAGGAGATTAAGTCATGAAGGCAGAACTCTCATAAGATTAGTGATCTTATAAAAGGGCTGAGGGAACAGGGTTGGTCCCTTCTTCTATGTGAGGACACAGTGTTCCTCTCATCCAGAGGATGCAAGAAAAGCCCTCACCAGACACTGAATGCCAACAGTTTGGTCTTGGACTTTCTTTCCGGAACTGTGAGAATTAAATCTTTATTATTTATCAATTACTCAGTATCAGGTATTTTATTATAGGAGGGTAAATTCAGCATGGACAGGCTGAGACAGAGTCCCAGCCATACTGACCATGTTTCACTCCCTAGTATATGCCATGATCCTGGCTCCTTCCTGCTGCAATGCATTAACACATGCCGCCTCCTACACTTGAAATCCTTTTCCTTCTTTTCCATCTAATTCCTACACACATTTTAGCTTTAAGTTCAAGAGCTAAAGATTTACTGATCACTTTCACCTGCCGTTTAGATCAGACATCTTTTCTTTCCTTTCATGTGTGTGGGGGTGTGGTGGGGGAGACCTGAGATGTGGAGTGATTAATATATTGCTCATCTCATGAGACATTATCACTTTCTTTTTGTGCACAAATGTGACAGGTTACATTTTCTAAAGATGGCCTTAACAATATCTCCAGTCCTTCATTATGCTTCTTTTACCACCCCTCCTACCAAGAGGTGGAGACTGCATCTCCACTTCTTATATCAAAGTGAGGTTTTGACTTCTTCATCCAATAGAGTATGGTAGTGTTGACACTGTGACTTCTGAGAGTAGGTTACCAAAAACCGTGGAACCTCTACTTGGTTTACTTGGAACACCTATTCAATGGAGGACCCTCTTAGGATGTCCCCTCAGAACCAAGCCATTGGGCTGTGACAAGCCTCAGCCACACAGAGAAGTCATGTATAAGTGTTCTGTTGACCAGTCCCAGTCGGGTCAGTCTTTAAAAGATCTCAACTTAGGTTTGAAACATGTGAGTGCAGACATCATCTTGGAAGTGGATCATATAGCCCCAGGTGTTTATGTCTGCAGCCATCTGAATCTTCTAAGCAGAGGCCTCAGACATAGCCATTCTGAGGCCCTGACTCATAGATCTATGAATATGATAAATACTATTTTTTTATTATTATACTTTAAGTTCTAAGGTACATGTGCACAACATGCAGTTTTGTTACATATGTATACATGTGCCATGTTGGTTTGCTGCACCCATTAACTCGTCATTTACATTAGGTATTTCTCTTAATGCTATACCTCCCCCATCTCCTCCCCGCCCCCACTCCATGACAGGGCCCAGTGTGTGATGTTCCCTGCTCTGTGTCCAAGTGTTCTCATTGTTCAATTCTCACCTATGAGTGAGAACATGTGGTGTTTGGTTTTCTGTCCTTGCAATAGTTTGCTCCAAATGATGGTTTCCAGCTTCATCCATGTCCCTACAAAGGACATGAACTCATCCTTTTTTATGGCTGCATAGTATTCCATGGTATATATGTGCCACATTTTCTTAATCCAGTCTGTCATTGATGGACATTTGTGTTGGTTACAAGTCTTTGCTATTGTTTTATGTTATTAAACTTTGGAAGGATTTGTTTCACAGCAATAATAATAACCAAGACAAAGGTGTATTTGGCTTTATCTCATTATTTATTATTTTTACTCTTTGAGCCATAATTGCCACTCTATTTTTCTTTCTCTTTCCAGCTACACAATTCCGTTTAACATGTGTCTTTGGATAAATATATATCCATAAGGAACATTAACAGTTGTTTTTTATATGTATCTATTTTTATTAAAATAAATGATCTTATGCTAAGAATTTCTGCCCGACTTTCTCCACTCCACTCTGTTTCACAGTCATTCTAGGGTGGTGTATGAATCTCATATTCACTGCTTTTGAAAGCTTCCTGCTACTCCATGGTTTGAACTCATCCTGGTTTTATTATCCAATTGTCTTGGGCTGAATACCTGGGTAAATTGTAGCTCTTCTTTTCCTAAATCAATACTCAATATGAACTAGCAAATATATAATGAGTACACAATAAGGAGTGAAATTACTACTTCAAAGATATATTCACAAAAAAACAAGCCTGCTTAATTTCCCTAAATACTGTTGGATATCTGCAATTGTCTAAACTTCTAACAACAGTGCACAAAGCACAAGAGGTTTCATTTCATATGTATTTGCAAATACTTGGCATTTTTTCTGAGTTCTAATTCCAGTCTTATAGAATCTTGGTATTGTTTCTGTTTAAATTAATATATTAGTGATGTAATAGAGCAACTTTTCAACCTTGCTGTGAACTGCCTGTTTATGCTTTTTGCCCATTTTTATTTGTTTTTTTAGGTTTCCTTTTGATTTGCAGAGTTTCTTGTAAATTTCTTGTTTTAAGCATTGCAAATATTTTCTCTTAAGTTTCTGAAACATTTTCTTTAAGAAAAAACTTGAGTATTTATGCATTTAAATTCATATTGTATTATTAATATTTTTCTTAGTTTTTATATTTTGCCTTTTATATTCAAGTCTTTATTTTGTATCAAATTTACCTTTTATATAAAATGAGGCACATTTTTTTTTCTCCACAAAAATGAGCCATTTTTTGCAATGCCTTCTACTAAATCATCCATCTTTTCTCCCCTAAAGTTTGGGACCTCTTTATATCTATGCTTAGTGTCTTTGTATACAAGACTGTTAATGTATCTTTCTGTTCCTATATAAGGAATGCACTGTTTCCATGATAATGTTCTCTAACATGGATTACATGGATTAATATCTAGTAGCATGAGGCCTCTTCTCTATTTTATCTTTTAAAGATACTATTAGTAAGCAACAGAATTTTATTCTTTCATATACATTTTTATTCTTTTTTATGTATTTGTTTTAGAGAAAGGACCTGTGTTGCTCAGGCTGGAATGCAGTGGTATGATCATAGCTCAATGCAACCTCAAACTCCTGGGATCAAGCGAGTTTCCTGCTTCAAATTCTCTAGTAGCTAGGACTACAGGTGTGTTCCACCACACCCAGCCGATTTTTTAAATTTTTGTAGATACAAATTCCTGTTCTGTTGCCCAGGCTGGTCTCAAACTCCTGGGCTTAAACAGTCCTTCTGCCTCACCCTCCCAAAGTGCTGAGGTTATAGGCATGAGCCATTATGCCCAGCCTCTTTTACGTAAATTTTAAAAATAGCCTCCTCATGTTTCTCCAAAACTCTGAGTTTTATTGGAATTATTTTGCAATCATAGATAGATTTGTGAAGAATTAAAATCTTTACAATATTAAATCATATCATTCAGAAATACTGTATTAGTTTCCATTTATTTAAATCTTGTGCTACAACCTACCTTATGACAGCCTTCTAAATTACTTACAGGTAATTACTAGATAGTCTGTAGGTTGTTTTTATTTACTTGCTTGCTTTCTTTTGTTTGATTGTTTTGGAGGAGTGTTTTGTTTTGCTACTTTGAAAATTAATCTATCTTAGTTTCCTTTCCTTTTAGTTACTGATGGTGTACAGGAACACCATTTACTGTTAAGTTGGTAGTATGTGAGATCTTTCTTCTTTCTTTTATTGGAACCAGTAGATGATTTATTAATAATAGTTATGTTAAGGCAAGGCCTAACCTGTTGCATGTTTTATCATTTTCTCCCATTTACAGTACTGAGATTTTAAAAAGCACACCACTGAAGCCGATAATAAAGAATTTGAAAGTGTATTACTCACTCTGGCATAAGCTCATTGCTGGAAGAGTGACCACTGCTGGGGGAACTCTGACGTTGGGGCAGGTAGAGAAAACCTAGCCCTGAATGTCAGTGTAATGCGTGAATAATGTTGTGATTGGACTCAAATCCTGCCCTTGGGGAGGAGACTGGGGGCACAGGGAGCAGGGCTGCCCCACATGAGCACTTATCCAGGTGACTTAGCAGAAGAAGCATAGCTGATGCCCTGGTAGATGTAATCATTTGGCCAATGCCATCCTGCTGGGGATGACTTATCAATTACAGGCAACTCTATTTTTTCAGATTATATCACCTGAAAATAAGGATAGTTTGCTCTCTTCACAATTTGTTTTTATATGGTTTTATAAAACTGTAATACATGTTACAGGAACAAAATGGCTGACTCTGGAGTTAGACTTGCCTATGTTCACCTCCAGGAAGTATCATTAGTAGCTATGTGTTTTTGCTTTGTGTGTCTTAGCTAGCTGATATGTAATTTGGGGATACTCATAATGCCTAATTCATAGGGTTAACTAAAGTATTACATTGATTCGTATGCATGAATATTTAGAAGAGTCCTCACAGACACCAGGGCCAAGTTATTTTCTTCAGAGCACTTACATGAGTTTGTAATTATATCTTTTTAAGTTTGATTGTTGATGTCAATTGATTCCACTAGACTCTCAGCTTTATGAGAGCATCCACTGTATTTAGACTTGCTCACCATCACATTCGCAACATTTAGCACATATTGAACACAGTGGGTACTATTTGCTGAATACATGAAAAGTAATAAATATAAACGTTTATGTACTGTAAATTCTCTCAAAAAATTTAATACATCAATGTGATTTTTTAAATTCTAAGATAATATTTAGTGCTTTCTGAGATTATATGACTTTCATTTTGTCTTGTTTCATCAAAGGGCTGCTAGGGATTAATGTCTACTATACCAGACCTAAGAAAAATCTGGTCTCCATATTTGGCATTTTGTTTCTAAATTAAGTCAAACTCTTAGAGAACCACATACTCAGATTACAGTAGATTGACATTTGTATTAGTCTGTTATCTCATTGTTATAAGGAAATACCAGAGACTGGGTAATTTATAAAGACATTGGCTCATAATTCTGCAGGCTGTACAGGGAGCATAATGCTGTCATCTGCTCAGCTTCTGGCGAGGCCTCAGGAAAGCTATAATCATGGCAGAAGGCAAAGGGGGAGTGAGCACTTATATTGCCAGAGCAGGAGAAAGAGGGGGTGCCACACACTTTTAAACAACCAGATCCCATGAGAACACACTCACTATCATGAGAGATGGAGTACCAAAGGAAATGGTGCCAAACCATTCATGAAAAACTACCCCCATTTTCCAATCTCCTCCTACCAGGCCCCACCTCCAGGATTTGGGATTGCATTTCAACATGAGATTTGGGTGGGGACACAGATCCAACATCCATATAACTGTTTCTTTTAAATTACAGTTTAGTATGATGTCCTAAGCTTATACCGCGGGGCTTTAGAAGGAGAGTTCTATGAATTAACTTCAATATATTTACTACAAATAAGTGGCTGAATGTGTATCTTGTTAATGGTACAGGATTTTCTTGGTGAGGCTTACTGCAGGAACTTCTGGTCTTGATAAAAGGAGTCTCTTCCCTTTCCTGAATAATTATATTGTTTTGGCATGGAGAAACCACATACTTTTCTCACTAATTGCATTTTATAGATCACAGTAAGCACTAGAAAGCTTACAGTCAAGTTTGTGGATACCCTCTAATATGAGCTGAGGGTACCTACGATATCTATTCTAACTCATGGTTTCATATTTTTTCACATTCTTTTATTTTTTATTTATTTTAATTTCTTTAACATATTTTACTTTATTATTTTTCTTTAAAAAGGTCTTTCTCCTTTGCAAGGTAAGGTAAACCATAATAAACATGGAAGCCAATTTATTGTATAGTAATAATCGTTTGTAAAAGTACATATTGCTAAAATAGCAGAGAAGAGCAAGAAGAGGAACAGGATAAGGAGAAGTAACGAATATTAAATATCTGTTGTTATTTTGGAATAGTAAACTTATTTTTCTTTGAGGAACTATACCTCCCTCTCCTCTTTCAATTATTCCAGAGGTCAAAGCCTTCCATACCCTGGCCAGTGACTAATTGAGCCTGGGATGTGATGTAAGCCAGACCAACTGGACACAATATTGCAATTTTGGATGAAAAGATGCAGGCATTTTATTTCTAATTAAACTCCCTTAGAAAAGAAGATAAGAACTAAGAGCTGCTGGTGGTAACTGTGCCACTGTATGAAATTGTCTGCCTGAATGAAATTATATGAGTGGAAGCATATGCATGGAATTAGAATAATCAAACTTTTTTTTTTTTTTTTTTTTACCTTCTTTGAGATGGAGTTTCTCTCTTGTTTCTCAGGCTGGAGTGCAATGGTGCAATCTCGGCTCACTGAAACCTCTGCCTCCCAGGCTAAAGCAATTCTCCTGCTTCAGTTTCCCGAGTAGCTGGGATTACAGGCACGTGCCATCACACCCAGCTAACTTTTTGTATTTTTAGTAGAGATGGGTTTTATCCATGTTGGTCAGGCTGGTTTCAAACTCACGACCTCGGATGATCCACCCACCTTGGCCTCCCAAGATGCTGGGATTACAGGCGTGAGCCACCGCTCATGGTCTTTATTTGAACTTTTGAATTCAGCTAGCCTGAAGCATTGCGGACTTGCTGACTACTAACGACAATCCAAATCAAATAATAATTATGTACAGAAGTGGAGTTACCTCAGCCTGAGTTCTCCAGAAAGAATTGCCTGGGACAAGTATATAAAGGCAGGTGGAGTATTTTGTGAATTTATCCCCAGAATTAGGATTGGAGATTGGGGAAAAAAAGAACCAGGAAAGGGAATAACACAAGGATACTTTCCTGAGTTGTTCAGTTAAAAAAAAAAAAAAGTTTGAATGATCTATAAGGGTTCTAGCTCTATACATGAAAGAACCAAGAAAGAGGGAAAATTAACACAAAGATACGTTCCCGAGTTGTTTAAAGCAGGGCAATTTTACAAGGACCTCCTAAAGAACACTGAAGTATATATATGCTCAGAATTGTCGATCCGAAGGACCAAAAAGGGGAATATTCATCCCCCACCTCTTATCTCCATCAATCCAGACATTTCTCCAGAATGTGTTAACTCCCTTATATTTCTAGATTTCACAACCTTAGTTGCAAGATGGATTTTACCGAAGTGACTCATGCCAAAAAGAGGAGACATGAGTTGTGTTACATGTGAGGTTTCATTATCTTATACCTTCACAAATTATTTGCTAAAACAATAGTTGGACTAAAAGTGGAGAGTATATGAAACATGGTGAAAGAGGAGGAATAGTGCAAAGTTAAAACTTTACAATGTAGAATCAACTGGAGAAAAATGTGTGTCCTTTTTCTTTGGCTAGGGGAAAGTGACTGTCTTTGTATGGATGTAAAACAGCTGTTTGAACTGCATCCTATTTACCTTAGGATTTAAACTGTAAATTATGAAGTCAAGAAACAGAAAAGTATGTGTGTTATGTAAATTTATTTCTGTGACCCTCACTAAAGTCATATTTCCATTGTATTTAAAACAGAACTACATAGAAGCATAAAAGAAGGCAAAACACCACTTAGTCAAGAACAGCTCCTTTTTCCTGAGAACAGAAGTCTAAACTGAATAAGAGTTAAATAATTTTGAGCTTCACATGTTTGAACTAGTTGTGTTTTCTGCTTTAAGCTAAAGTTTTTTCAGCAGAAGAATAAAGGATAGAAACAAAGCTGAAAGTAATATGACAACTTGAGAGATAATCCCTGCCTTCAGATCCCTTCTCCAGACACCTGTCTGCCATACCCTTTCATCTAGGCAGAGGTAGTAATTGCTCCCACTGTATGCAGTATCCACTAGAACCACAGTCTTTGTATGAGGGCTGATTATTTCTACATCTTTATCTCTGATTAGTAATTCAGAATCTGTTGAGAAAGGTGCCTAAGCTGTGATCTGAGGTTAAGAGAGATACAAAGAGTTTTCTATGGAAATTCCAATGCCAGAACCTTGAATGATGTATGGTTCTTCATTGATTTTGAACTCTGCCTACTAGTGTTTGGGATTTGATACCCAGCTAATATTTTAAGGGATGCATTTTTTTTTTCTCAGAAATCATAAAGGAGGCTATGAGACCTAGAACAGCTTCACCCATTCCCCAGTCTCTGGCTCACAAACTCACACTGTTGAATGAAATAATGAGCATTTTACATATATAGATCCCATTTTTGCAAAAAAAAAAAAAAATTAAAAAATCATCCAGTTATGGTGGCACACACCTATAATCCTATCTACCGGGGAGGATGAGCAGGAGGGTCACTTGAGCCCAGGAATTCGTGGCTGTAATGAGCTGGGAGCACACCGTTGCACTCCAGCCTGAGCAATAGAGGAAACCTCTGTCAAAAAATAAATAAATAAATAAATAAATAAATAAAGTGAGCATTTTTCAGAGACAGAGTTCCTCTTCAGTAAACCTTTTCAGAAGTGACCCTATCATGTAAATAACAGGAGATCTTCACAGAAAGCAGAATAAGAGCAGGTGAGCATAGAACTCACACCACTACCAGAAAAGGAAATCTGGATGTTATTACTCTGTAGAATATTTTATGATGCTTGGACTGGTGCTCATTAAGTGATGTTTCTCTTCTTTCTTTTATCAAAATGGGAGATTTGATTGCAAGCTAGTCTATTTTATCAAAGGCAACAGCAATGTCAATAGACTTGTCCACCAGATATTCTTCGTAGTTCTACTCCGTTATCTTGATATATTTGGCCTCCCAGAATTACCCTACAAGACTTATCTCATATAGCAGTGTTTAAATTTCTGAAAACCAAATCAAAAGTCTAATTCTGTGGGTAGCTACATTACCATGTAAATTGAATTTGCAATATTGCACTTTCACCTTAAAGTTATATCATTTATTGGGAGAAGAGAAACTTTAAAATTTAGTATGATGACATATGTACAGATTTCAATGATGCTGTCCTTCCTAGATCCCTAAATTCTGTTAACTTCAACAGTGAAAGCAAATCTCCCTCTCCTTGCCCTAAAAACCTATAATGACATCTATTAAAGTGGTTACTTTTCAGGAGCAGGGTGACCCTCCTGAGGGCCTATCACTATCCCATTACATTTCTTCCAAACATAGAACAATATTCAAGTCCCAGAAAGTCCTAGGATTTAAGGTACCAAGTGAGATCTGTGAGAAACTGGAAAAAAGGCAAGATTTTTCCAAATTTTCCTGAAGTAGAATCTTCTTTGGAAGACTTGGAAATGGTGGCCACCAGGTAACAATTCATTGCTATTGTGAGACAGAGTAAAGTTCTTTAGAACATGGTGTATCTTCTGGATCAGTAATCAATATATGGGACTGTTTCTGCCATATCCAGGAGTCACTGAACCAAGGGTTGATCATGACAGTAGTCTCTATCACATCACTTTTACCCTTTATTATGTACTACAAATGTTTGTTTCTTTTTCCTGCAACACTGTGCTTTTCTGGTATAGAGGTTTTTGTTCCTGAGGATGGAAAGCTAGAATCAGGAAACACAACAGTGGTTACAATATGCTATAAATTGAGTCTGCCACCTGGCTACTTGGGCTTCTTATGCCAGTGTACTAACAGGGAAAGAAGGTTACTGTACAGATTGGAGAACTGATTCTATCAGGAAAAAAAATCATGTTGATAGAACTGGGTAAGGAGGGGTGAAACTAGAATGCAGAAGATCCTCTGAGATATCTTTTAGTTATATCATATTCTGAAGTAAATTTAATTTAAAAAGTACAACAGCCAATACAGCCAAAATTGTTATTGGGACAGATTCTTTAGAAATGAAGGCTTGAGTCACCACCAAGAAATCACAGTTAGTTGAATTTCTTGCTAAGAGCAAAGGGAATATGGATTGCAGGCAAAGGAAAAAGGAAAATACAAATTGCAGCTATGACCATGTGACCACATGTAGAAATGAAGACTGAAGTAGTTATGAGCATTTATTCTTTACATTGACACGTATATGTTTGTGTTCTGGCAATTTTGTTGTATTTCTATTTCTTATGTTCTTAATATTTAAAGTAAGATGTTATAATTTTATCACATTAATATAATGATGAAAGTCATAGCTCAGTGCATGAGTTACAGGATATCAGGGAGGAGTAGTGCTTGGCTAGAAAAGTACTGAACATTACCCAAATACATATAGAGATATTGTGGTATATGAACTTTATATCTTCTTTTGAAAGACATATTGTTTTCATTTGTATGAGAGACAGTTGTATCAGGTTAGGCTGAAACAAGATTTTGCTATTGTCATTATGTGAAAATAAAATATGTTTTAAACCTATGTATATAGCTCTCAGGTTGAAAACTGATGGACTGTGATAATTTTGTTTTATGTCAACATGGCTAAGCTGTAACTACAATTCCTAGAATCTATTTCCCTTTATACTTCTGTTGGGTTAGAGTTTCCCAAAAGGGAAATATTCACAAGTTTAAGAAGGCAGAATTTAAGTAGACACAAGATGCCAGTGGATTTCAGCTTGTCCTTCCTCTTCCTTTCCCTGCTCGAAGCTTTACTTTGCAAATACCAGCTCTTTAAGCCAAGTGCACCACTGTATGCAGAGAGAATATCCTTCCATAGATTTCTGCTTTAGCTATTCTTTGCAGTCTTACGATATCAGCTGGAATGACCAGGCTTCCTTGCAATTTCTCTGCAAACTAAATTATCCATTCATACCAATGCTTTCAGCAGGCTGGTTGGCAGGTTTTCCCTGAACTCTTAACTTCCCTCTTTGGATCTTGCTTTCAGCTCCTCCTGCCATTGTATAAGCAATACATTTCTTATTGTACGATATTCAAAGTGGTTCGACTTTCCTGATTGAGCCATGGTAGATTAATAGTTGATTTTAAAACACTTGATTATTATTGCTGTTTTTATATAATTTTCCTGCCTTGGTTTCCAAGTTACCACTTCCGTTTTATTTCTTCTTGCTTATCTGTGTCTTCTCTGCTCTTTCTCTTTTTTTCCTTGACCCTTTAATTTTAGAATATTCTAGTGCTCAATCTTGGTCCTTGATATGGTTTGGATTTTTGTTCTCTTCAAATCTCATGTTGAAATGTAATCCCCAATGTTGAGGTGTTTGGGACATGGTGGTAGATTCCTCATGAATGGCTTGCTGCCATCTCTGTAATAATGAATGAGCTCTCGCTATATGAGTTTATGTGAGATCTGGTTATTTAAAAGAACCTGGTACTTCCACCTCCCTGTCTTGCTCCTGCTCTCACCATGTGATATGCCAGCATCCCCTTTGCCTTCTGCCATGACTCTAAGCTTCCTGAGTCCTCACCAGAAATTCAGAAGATGCCTGCATCTTTTACAGCCTGCAGAACCATGAGCCAAATATATATATTTTTTTGTTTATAAATTACCCAGTCTTAGACATCCCTTTATAGCAATGCAAAATAGACTAACATAGTCCTCTTCTCAATCTGCGATTAATCCTTTGGTTATCTTATGTAGGCTTGCAGTTTACAATATTCGAGTAGTCTGAATACCTTTTATACCAATATCCAATCCATCTGAAAATATTCTGGACTTCACCTTTAAAGTATTTTCAAAAAAGCAGAGAAGCAAGATGTCCAACTAGATGCAGCTTGGGGGAGCATCTGCCACTGAGGGACTGGGACACCAGAAGACTGGCAACCTCTGAGCACATCTTTGGAAGGAAGGCATTGAGAGTGGATGGAAGGAGGAAACAGATGCTGGTCTGAAAGAGGAAGAAGCTGGGATCCCTGCATGGGGCTGTGTCACACTGGAATACATTCTTGGCCTCTGGTAACTCCTGGGGAAGGGATGAATTGAGTACGTGAGGATTGGCCTGCTCTCATCACAGATCCCTGGAATCCTGTAGCAGGAGACCTCACGACCACCATGGACATAATTATTTTAAAGCTCAGGACACTTCAATAAAACAGAGGGAAACAATTCAATGAAATCAAGAAAGCACTAAAATATAAAAACTGGAAATTTAACAGACAAATTAAAATAAAACTCCAAAAACAATTCTAGAGCTGAAAAAAAAAAAACCTCTAAAATTAATGAAATAAAAAATGCAGGAGAATATCAACATCAGAATTGATCAAGCAGAAGGAAAGACCTGTGAACTTGAAAACAGGTTATTTAAAAATACAGTCAGAAGACAAAAGATAAAAAAGAATAAAAGGTACTAAAGAAAGCTTACTGGATTTATGAGACAGCATTAAAAGAGCAAATATTCAAGTTATCATTGTTTATATGAAGAAACAAATGTTTGAGTTATAGGGCTGTGTGAAGAAGACAAACAAATGATTAGAAAGATTATTTAAAGAAATAATAGCAGAAAACTTTCTAAATTTGGAGAAAGATATGCATATCTAAATACAAGAAGCTTCAATGTCTAAAATCAGATTGAATTGGAACAAGATTACACCAAGATATAATAAAACTGTCAAAAATTAAAGACAAACAAAGGATCCTGAAAACATTAGGAGAAAAGAAACAAATTAAATATAAGGGAGTTCTAATAAGACTAGCAGCAGATTTCTTAGAAGCAATTTTTACAGGCAAAAAGAAAATGGGATAATATATTGAAAGTACTGAAGAGAAAAAATAACTGTTAACTACGAATATTGTATCTACAAACTATTCTTCAGAAATTAAGAAGAAATAAAACATTTTGCAGACAAAAACTGAGGGATTTCATTATTACCATCTTACAAAAAATGATAAAGGAAGTTCTTCAAACTGAAAGATAAGATGTTAAATAGTTACACACAAACATGAAAGTATGAAACTCACTTGAAAAAGTAATCACACACCCTACTAGTGTAATGATACTATGAAAATCACTTATATATTTAGTATGATGGTTAAAAGATAAAATTATTAAAAATAATAGGTACAATAATTTGGTAAGTGATATACAATATAGAAACATTTAAATTGTGAAATCAAAAAGTTAAAATATCAGAACTGATGGAGTAAAAATGTAGTTTTTAAATTAAATCAATATAAATTCAGCTCAACATTGTTTTTTATAACTATTATAACTATATATACAATATATATATTTTATATATATAATTATAACTATTGTGTTTTGTAAGCCTCACCATAACCACAAAGCATAAAACTATAGTAAATACAAAAAGATAAAAATAAAGGAATCAAAATATTTCATTAGAGAAAATTACTTAGCCACAAAGTAAGACAACAAAAGAGAAAGACTGAAACAAAGGAGGTACAAAAAAAATCAGGAAGCAATTTTTTAACATGGCAGTAGTAATTACTTACCTATCAATAATCACCTTATTTGTAAATGGATTAAATTATTCAATCTAAAGGCATAGAGTGCTGACTAGATGGAAAAACAAGACCCAACTTTATGCTGTCCACCCGAGACTTGTTTTACCTGTAAGGACACACATAGACTAAAAATCAAGGGATGAAAGAAGATATTCTAAGCCAATTAAAACTAAAAGAGAGCAATAAGTATACTTGTATGAGATAAAATAAGCTTTAGGTCCAGCTAAATATACTGAAAAAAGGATAAATTCTGGAAGAAGATGCAACAAGTATAAATATTTATACAACCAACATTGGAGCACTTAAATATATAAAGCAAATACTAATAAAAGGAGAATTGGACTGTAATGCAATAATAGTAAGTGACTTCAAGGCTTTACTCTTAACAATGAAGAGATTCTCCAGGGAGAAAATCATTATAAAAACATCAAATGTGAGCTACACTTTAGACTAAATGAATCTAACAGATATATACGGAACTGTCCATCCAGCTACAGAATACATATTCCTCTTAACTGTAGGTGGACCATTCTCCAGGATAGATGATATGCTAGTCCAAAAAATGAATCTTAAAAAAATTTAAGAAGATTGAAATTATATCAAGTATCTTTTCTGACCACAAAGGTATAAAACTAGAAATCAATAATGGAAGCATATTCAGAAAATTAAAAACTACTTGGGAGTTAAACAACATGCTTCTGGAAAAAACAATAAATCAAAGAAGCAATTAAAAAGAAAATTAATATATATATTGAGACAAATGACAATGGAAACTCAATATACCACAACTTACGAGATGCAGCAAGGGCAGTTCTAACAGGAAAGTTTATAGTAATAAATACTTATATCCCAAAAGAAGAAAGATTCCAAATAAACAATCTTTAGTACACTTAAAGTAGAAAAACAAAAATATACTATGCTCAACACTAGCAGAGTGAAGAAAATAATAAAGATTATGATAGAAATAAATAAAAGAGACAGAAAAAAATAATAAAAGATCAACAAAACTCAAAGAGTTTTTTTTTTTTAATTTTTGAAGAGAACAAAATCAGCCAACCTGTGGCTAGACTAAGTACTAAAAAAGAGGACTCAAATAAAATTATAAATAAAAGAAAAGACATTACAACAATTCACATAGAAATATAGATGATTATAAGAGACTACCATGAACAACTATACACCAAAAAATTGGATAACCTATAAGAAATGAATAAATTCCTAGACACATGCAACTACCAAGATTGAATTATGAATAAATAGAAAATTTGAAGAGACCAACAATTAGTTAGGAGATTGAATTAATAATAAAATATCTTCCATCAAATTAAAAGCTCAGAACATATGGATTTACTGCTTTATTCTACCAAACATTTCAGAAAAGACTCATATCAATTTTTCTCAATCTCTTCCAAAAAAATTGAAGAACAGAGAATACTTCTAAATTCATTTTAAGATGCCATCTTTACTCTGATACCAAAGCCAGATAAAGACATTACAGGAAAAGAAAATACAGGCCAATATCTCTGATGAACATACATGCAAAAATCCTTATCAGAATAGTAGGAAATTGAATTCAACAGAATATCAAAAGAATCATTCGGCACAATAAAGTAGGATTGATCTAAGAAATATATGAATGGTTCAACATATGCAAATCTATAAATTTGATATGCCACATTAACAAATTTTAGGACAGAAAATCATATGATTATCTCAATAGATTCAGAAAAAAATGGATGAAATCCTATGTCTTTTGTGATAAAACCTCTCCATAAATTAGATATAGAAAGACAATACCTCAACACAATTAGAGCTATATATGACAAACCCACAGCTACATCATACTTAATAGTGAAAATTCTAAAGCTTTTCCTCCATTATTAGAAAGAAGACAAGGATGCCCATTCTCACCGCTTCTATTTGATGTAGCATGGGAAGTTGTAGACAGAACATTTAGGAAAAATAAAGAAATAAAAGGCATGTAAGTTAGAAGGGAAGAAGTTATATTGTCCTTATTTGCACATAATATGACCTTATATATAGAAAACCTTAAAAACTGACAAAAGAGATAAAACCAAAAACCAAATGTAGTAAAGTTACAATATATAAAATCAACATACAAAAATCAGTAGCATTTCTATATACTGACAACAAACTATCTGAACCAGAAGTAAAGAAAACAGTTCCATTTATAATAGTTATCAAAGGAAATTCTTAGAAAACAATTAATCAAGGAGGTGAAAAACTTCTACACTGGAAACTATAAATCATTGATGAAAGAAGCTGAAGAAGGCACAAATGAATGAAAAGATATTCTATGTTCACAAATTTTGAGAAATAATGTTATTAAAATATCTCTGTTACTCAAAGTGATCTACAGGTTCAATGCAATACTTATCAAAATACTAATAACATTTTCCATAGAAGTAAAAAAAAATAAAATTTGTAAAGAGTCACAAATGATCCTGAATATCTAAAGTAATCGGGAACAAAAAAGACAAAACTGGATGCAAAACATTCCCTATCTTCAATATAGATTACAAAGATATGGTAATCAAAACAGCATAGTAGTGGTATAAAAATAGCACACAGACTGATGAAATGGAATAGAGAGCCCAGAAATAAGTCCAAGCTTTTATGGTAAAATGATTTTCAGGAAAGGTGCCAAGACTGTACAATGGGGAAAATATAGTCTGTTCAATAAAGGGTGCTGGAACAACTGGATATCCACATGCAGAAAAATGAAACTAGGCCCTCATCATATGCCATATATGCATGTCAATCAAATTAAAATAGATTAAATACTTAAATGTAAATCCTGAAATTCTAAAACAACTGGAAGAGAATATAGGGACAAAACTCAATGACATTTGATTGGGTGATAATTTTTTGGATATGGACTCAAAAGCATAGGAAACAAAATAAAAGAGATACATGAGATTTTGTTAAATTAAAAAGTTTCTGCACAGCGAAGGAAACCATCAACATAAAGAGACAACCTACAGAATGGGAAAAAATCTGTAAACCATATATATGCTAAAGGGGATTAATATACAAAATATATAAGAAACTCAAATAATTCAATAGTAAGATAACAACCCAATTAAAACTTGGTCAAAAAATCTGAATATATATTTCTTCAAAGAAAATCTACAAATGGCCAACAGAGATCTGAAAAAAATGCTCGATATTACTAATAATCAGAGAAATTCAAATCAAATCCACAATGATTTAGCACTGTACTTACGTTAGAATGGTTATCATCAAAGAGAGAAAAGATAACAAGGATTGGTGGGATGTGGAGTAAAGGTAACACTGAACTCTGTTGGTGAGAATGTAAATTAGTATAGCCATTATGAAAAACAGAAACAAGGTTCCTCTAAAAATCAAAAACAGAACTAACATATGATCCAACAATCCCACCACTAGGCATATTTCCAAAAGAAATGAAATCAGCATATCAAAGAGATATCTGCACTTCCATGTTCATTGCAGCATTATTCACAATAGCAAAGATTGGAACCAACCAAAGTGTTCATCAAAGAATAAATGGATAAAGAATATGTATTATACACACAATGGAATACTATTCAGCCTTTAAAAAGGAAATCATGTCATTTATGACATGGATAAACTTTGAGGACATTATGTTTAGTGACCTACACTAGGCATGGCAAGATAAATTCTACAGAATGTCACTTAAATGTGAAATTGAAAAATGTTGCCCTCATAAAAGTAGAGGATAGAATGATGGTTATCAGAGGACGGGTGTGGGGGGAAAAGGGTTAAGAGATGTTGGTTAAGGAAACAAAATTTCAGTTAGGTAAGAGAAATAAGTTCAAGCTATCTATTGTACAACATGATGACTGTAGGTAACAACGAAATATTATATACTTGAAAATTGCTAGAAGAGTAGATTTTATGTGTTCCCAGCGCAAAAGTATTTTAAGTATGTGAACAAATACATATGTTAATTAGCTGAATGTAGTCATTGCACTATGTATACGCATTTTGAAACAACATGTTATACACATTTAATATGTACTATTGTATTTGTAAAATAAATAAACACACAAAAGAAATTTTGGCAAAACATGACCACGTTGTGCAAAATGCTTAGGCAAATACTGTAAGAATATTTTAAGTGTCATTTTTACATTAATCACAGTATGTTTTCTTTATAAAAATTGCATGCCTATAGAAGAGCAATGACAAGCAAAATTTGAAACTTACATGCTTGTTAAAGAAAAGAAAATCTATAACAGCTTGAATGATGAGAAAGTATTAACTTGCTTTCATCCATATTACAGTTAAGTCAAAATAAGAGCTAATTTTAGGAATTATTTTGGAAACATAAACAAAAGTTTGTTCAGTACTTTCTATTTAATAACTGCCAGCTATATTTAAATTTAAGCAAATCAGGACCAAAGGATAGAGCCGAATCCAAGAAATCTATTTCAGAAACAACAACAACAACAACAACAACAACAATGACAACAACAAAAGAGGTAAGATTAGCCAGAATTGAATCGACTGCCAGAGAGAAAAGAAAAAAAAAAAAAAAAAAACTGCCAAAACCACATCTCAGAAAACATTTCCAAATGTGATTGAGAGTGCAGGCTAGTGGTTTATGTAGCAATGTGGAGAGAAAGTCCATCAGGAAATCAGAAAAACAGACGTGACCATGAGCCAGTAACCAGGAAGACAAGAAGATAGCTCAAGAGCAACCAGCCTCACCATAATGTTTTCAAGACATTTGAAAAGATCTGCCTTTTCCACAGGACAAGGCTATAATGATATGTGGAGTTTACTCTGTGGTTCCAGATGTTTTTCTTCCTTATAAAGATACCATTCATCTCCTTACTCTTTCATATAAACAACAAACAGCTATTTAATCTAAAAGTAGATACTAGAGAATAAGTACTAACAATTTATAACTGATTTAAAAAGTGAAATTTTGCTCACAGAGAAGTAAGTTTAATTCAGGGATGTATTTTATGAAAATACTTCTATTACAGATTCTAAAAGAATGTAAAGTTTGATAATTCAGATCTTACTCTGAATAATGTTTTTGTTTTATTTTTTAATTCAAATCAACTATATTCACTAATCTTCAGATAATATTTATAGCATTATTAACTTCATTATTCATCTGGGTAGTTTAAACTCTGTCCATTTGTATTGTTCATAGAGGCTCACAGAATTAGTTTTATTTAGAAGGCTTCCATTAACAGGAATTTGAGATGAACACATATATAACCCAGAAAAGGATGAATGGCCTGAAATCTTGTCAACAGAAGCGTGCACAAAGTTATAGTATGACCAAAGTTGTGTACATAACCACTGATTTGATTTTGTGATACATTCCAAGTCTAGTCACAAAACAATGTAGATGGAAATAACCAGATAAGAAATATTTATTCTCTAATACACACGCAAGTACTGATCTAATAATATATAAATGTTCTCTCTTCAAAATTATAATCATTTTTACATCATGGACTACATAGTATTCTATAATGCCAAGTAAGGATCACATGTAGTGATGAATAATTAAAATTTAATCTGCAAAAGTTATCATTGTATGTTAGGTAATAAATTAGTTTGTTCTCATGCTGCTATGAAGAAATACCTGAGATGGGATAATTTATGAAAGAAAAAGCGTTAATTGACTCACAGTTCCACATGGCTGGGAAGACCTCAGGAAACTTACAATAATGGTGGAAGGCACCTCTTCCCAGGCTGGCAGGAGAGAGAATGAGAGCAAAGGGGCAAGTCCCTTATAAAACCATCAGATCTTGTGAGAACACACTCACTAGAGAAGAAGAACAGCATGGGAGCAACTGTCACCATGATTCAATTACCTCCCACCAGGTCTTTCCCGTAACACATGGGGATTATGGTAATTAGATTTCAAGATGAAATTTGGGTGAGGACACAGCCAAACAAGATCATTCAACCCCTAGCCCCTCCAAACATCATGCCCTCACATTTCGTAACACAATCCCACTCTTCCAAAGTCCACTGGAGTCTTAACTCATGCCAGCATTAACTCAAAAGTCCAAGTCCAAAGTCTCATCAAGGCACGTCTCTTTCACCTATGAGCCTGTAAAACCAAAAGTGAATTGGTTACTTCCTAGATACAATGGGGGGTACAGGCATTGGGTAAATATACCGATTCTAAATGGGAAAAAATTGGCCAAAATTAAGAGGCTACAGGCCCCATGCAAGTCTGAAGTCCAATGGGGCACTCAAATCTCAAAGTTCCAAGATGATCTCCTTTGACTCCATATCTCACTTCCAAGTCACACTGACACAAGAGGTGGGTTCCCATAGTCTTGGGCATCTCTGCCTCTGTAGCTTTGCAGGGTATATCCCCCTTCCTGGCTGCTTTCACAAGCTGGTGTTGAGTGGCTTTGGCTTTTCCAGGTGCACAACGTGAGCTTTCAGTGGATCTAGAATTCTGGGGTATAAAGCATGGTGACCCTCTTCTCACAGCTCCAATAGACAGTGCTTTAGTGAGGACTCTGTGTGGGTCCTCCACAAATGTGGGGGCTCCAACCCCACATTTCCCATCTGCACTGTCCTAGTAGAGGATCTCCATGAGGGCTGCATATATGCAGCATACTTCTGTCTGCATATCCAGGCATTTCTTTTTATCCTCTGAATCTAGGAGGAGGCTCCCAAACCTCAATTCTTGACTTCTGTACACTCACAGGCCCAACACAATGAGTAAACTGACAAGGCTTGGGGCTTGTGGTCTCTGAAGCAATGGCCTGAGTTGTACATTGTTCCCTTTTAGCCACACTGGGAAGCAAGGTTCCAAGTCCCAAGACTGCACAAAGCAGCAAGGTCCTGGTCCTGGCTCACAAAATCATTTTTTCCCCTAGGCCTCCAAGCTTGTGATGGGAGAGGCTGCTGTGAAGACCTCTAACATGCCCTGGAGACATTTTCCCCGTTGTTTTGGCAATTAACATTTGGCTCCTCATTATTTATGCAAATTTTTGCTGCTGACTTGTCTTTCCCCTCAGATAATGGGTTTTTCTTTGCTATTGTATCATCAGAGTGCAAATTTTCTGAAATTTTATGCTCTGCTTCCCTTTTAAATATAAGTTTCAGTTCCAAAGCATATATTTGTGAATGAATAAAACTGAATGTTTTTATGAGCACCCAAGTCAAACTTCGCTTCTTAGAAATTTCTTCTGCCAGATACTCTAAATCACGTTTCTCAAGTTCAAAATTTCACAGATCTCTAGGGAAGGGGTGAAATGCCACCAGTTGCTTTGCTAAAGCATAGAAGGAATCACCTTTGCTCCAGTTCCAAATAAGTTTCTCATCTCCGTCTGAGTCATCTCAGCCTGGACTTCATTGTCCGTATCACTATCAGCATTTTTATCAAAACCATTCAACACATCTCTAGGAAGATCCAAATTTTTGCATATTTTCCTGTCTTCTTCTGAGCCCTCTGAACTGTTCCAGCCACTGCTTGTTACGCAGTTCCAAAGTCACTTCCACATTTTGGGGTATCTTCATAGCAGTATCTCACTTGCTAATACCAGTTTATTGTATTAGTCCATTCTCACACTGGTATAAAGAAATACCTGAGACTCAGTAATTGATAAAGGAAAGAAGATTAAGTGACTCACAGTTCTGCATGGCTTGGGGAGGCCTCAGGAAACTTACTGAAAAAGGCACCACTTCATAGGGAGGCAGGAGAGAGAATGAGCGTGAAGTAAAGTGGGAAGCCCCTTATAAAACCATCAGACCTCTTGAGATTTCACTCACTAACATGAGAGCAGCAGCATGAGGGTAACCGACCCCATGATTCAATTACCTCCCTTCGAGACCCTCCCATGACACATGGGGATTATGGGAGCTACAATTCAAGAATTGATTTGGGTAGGGACACAGCCAAATCATATCAGGTAAGTAATATATAAATAGTAATATATATAAATATATATATAATAATATATATAGTAATATATATAAATATATATATATTACTTACCTGATATGATTTGATATGATATATATATAAAATCTATCTACAAATTAATTTTGTTATGAAATCATATACACATATGCAAACTACATCCAAATATTTTCAAGAATATTTCCCCACGTATAAGAAATTATCCTTCAAGAAACTGGAGGAGGGATAGATACATAGATAGATGATAGCTAGCTAGCTAGATAGATAGATCATAGCTAGATATATAGCTAGATAGATGATTGATTGATTGATAGATAGATACATACATATTTCTTCAATGAACCCTATCGCCTATCTACTAACAAAGAAACAACAACAAACAGAGATATTTCAATAACATTTGACCAGATGCATAAATATACATTGTGAAAGACACTCAGGTACTTATGTGAAACCAAACAGGACACTTGACAATATGAAAATTCTTAACTGTGCTAGAATTAACTCTCGTTTGACCAAATAATGTACTTTTAGCAAAGCATATTATATTTAAGAAATTACCATCAGTTGATAAAAACATTTGTCTTCTTTCTTTTTATAAATTTTGTTTTGCAGTTTACATAAGAAACCATGTTTTAGTATCAAAGAGGAAAACCAGCTAATCTGAATGTATCCCATGTAAGTGATTTGTCAATCCCATTTATCAAATGTAAGTGATTTGTCTGAGTAAATCTATGGCAGAACTATAATTATAATCCTCTTCTTGAAGCAATGCTCTTCCTTGACCCATTGCACATTTCCCTGAGCCTTGCATATTTTGAAATGGAGAAGACATTTATTTACTTATTTAGAAGGCTGAATATGATTTTGAAAAAAGCAATAGATTCAGAATTTCAGTATTTTTTCTGTCTCTGTCTCAATCCTTTATAAATCCTCAGTTGTTAGTTTATTGTTAAATAAAACATAATTATCTGATAAATCTTGGTAATGTGGTCTGATTTTTCTTGTAGCAAATCTAGCAACCTGACCCAAACTAGCACATTTTCTGGTTTCCTCTCATTAAAAGAAATTACAATAAATTGAGCCAGACTTTATGTCCTTGGGCAGATTTTTGTAAGCACTAAAATTTTGGTTTGCTAGGTAAGGAAAATAATAAAACTCCCCTGGCATTTTTACAGGTTTAAAGCCATAAGGCAGGATGTTCATTTTGTTAAAGAAGAAACACAGAACTTTTATCTGTCTTCATGTCTATTTTTGTCTTATAATCATCAATCTGATAATAGGTCAACTATAGGTTTCTAATTTCTAAGGTAGTGATGTTCAGACATTGCAGATAACTGGTACCTAGTCGGTAGGAGGGGCAATGCCTACCATCACCTAAATCTGTAACTTAATTCTATTAAGTGATATTTTGCTTCTGTGCTATGATGCTGTAGAAAGGCTAGAAAAGGGCAATGTACATCAACTGAAAAATCAAAAGTCACCATATCAATCTTAAAAACTCAAATGGAACTAGACTGTCAAGTGGGAATGCTAGAACTGGGGAAACACTACCAGCTTTCTTAGAGTGTGGAAGATCAAATACAGAGACTCACTTCAAAAATATTAATGTTATTACGAAGAAGGATAATGACTAAGTCTTCTCTAAATCTAAACACTTCAGAATAATTTAGGTTACTTTATTATAACTCCTTGTACACAAGACAACTTTGAATTTCCAACTGAGAGAGGAGGGATCCCCTTCTTTGGCAGTCACTTGAAGTACAGTCATCTATTGCATAGGAATATTTAAGTGCCACTTAGGGAGTCAGGGAATAGAGTAAGTGATATCCATGGTCACTTTCAGTCATCAGCTTGTAGCTGTAAAAGCACCTGCAACTCAACTAAAAAGAAATTTATTTATATATAAATAATTGTGTCTAGAAATGGAAGGAAAACTGCCTCCTTCATGAAGACATGTTGATTTTATTTATTATTTTCTTTTGTTTCCTGATAATTTAAACTTTGTGATGGCATTTGTCTTCCAAAACTGACCCTTAGGTGTTTCTCTTAATGTTTACAAATATTCAGCAACTGGGTGGCCTATTATTGTGGGTTATGAAGTAAAAATCAAGAATTTGTAGATTATTTGTCCTTCTGTAGGTTTGCCACCATGGTCATAGGCAAGTTGGTCCATAATGCTGAGTGATACAATTCATAATTAAAGGTGTTAAAAACTGAATGAGTGGTGAAAATTCCTCATTCTCAGTATTTTATATTCTTTAAAGTGGATGTGTTGTCCGGCTTTCTCTTCTTTTTGAGTTCAAAGAAGAATCGTTCAATACATAATATAATGAGATATTATTATTTGCTTGTTAGTGACAAGGAAACACATAATTCAATGCTTATCATTATAATGGTTTAGGTTAAAGCTAAAATTTTCACCGGAAAATATAACAACTAAAGCCCCTTTTCCCTCAGTTTATACCAAAACTCATAGTACCTTCTGGTTTTGTAATGGAACACTAATCTCAGTTTATGGAGGCTGTTGTGTTCTCATATTTCTATATATATATATATATATTTTTAACACAAACCATAGTTAACAGTTTTATTGAAATAATTCCTGGATATATTTTGCTGAACATATTTTTGTTGCTTAGTTTTTTACATTATGAGTCAAATGGCAGTAATACCAACGTTTCAGTGGGGATTAATAAAATTACAGGATTTATCTCCTGTTGTCAAGAACTGCGGAGTATAAACCTCGGAAGACTGAATTGCCTTGCAGTGGAGCACAGAAATGGGGGATGTGGACAGGTGTAGAAGGGAATGGGGATGTGGTCTCTGCAACACCAATTTAATAACTTTATCAGAAACAATTTGTGAGTCAACTTTTCACTGTTTTTATTTCATACTTTCCATTTATACATTTTACATAGTAATATATTTGTGGCATTATATTTATTCTCTTTAAGTATAATCAGTATTATTTTCATTTGCTCATTCTCAGAAATTAGAATAAAAGAAAAATTCGACTTGTAGACATTATAAATTTAAAACTATGTAACTATAGATAGAGTTATTCTGTAAAAAAAAATAAGCAAACAAGCAAACCCCATAATTCTGTATCTGAATGATTTTGACTACTCACCATTTTAAATTTTGTAATAAAAAAGATTATATTTTGTTTGGTGAGTTTCTAAAGTATAAATTACTATTATTGCTTCTTTATTTTGCTTCTTTCATGATTAAATTCTAAGGATGAACTTGGATTAATGAAAAATTCTTACACTGGAAGCACTTTTTGGTTAAAAATATTTATAATTAACAGTTTGAAAGTGGACCTTTGTGAAGTTATCTGCCATCCCAAACTGGCAGTCTAGTTGATGCTCTGGTGTGCCAACTAGCCTTACCCTCTCTAAAGCAGACACCTAAATAGCCCTGCAAAAATATCAAAGAAAGGGTTCTGGTTTTTCCTGGGTCCCATGTCAACTGTGAAGTTCTTCCATTCATCTTCCACTCACCTGTTTGCAGAACTGCACTTGCATTATCAGTGTGACATCATAGCTTTAACAATGAACTCTTTTGTAATTAAGGAGCTCTATTATTCACAATTATTCCCTTGTTTATGACAGAAAATGTTTTGTTAGTCTCTGCCAAACTGTACTTGAGATTCTGCTTTAGCTCTTCAGAAAACAGCAACAATGTCTGCTTTTCTAGAATATGAATATTATAGGTGGCATTAAATCTATTTGCTTTATGTGACCATGTGTTTGTAATAAGATTCAATCCTACACTGCCAGGTAATCTGCCTACTATGTTTTAGAATCTTTTATAATTACCATTTGGTAACTAAGCTACTCAAGTGATACAATATAAAGAACAGAGCCAAGGATTTGAATAGCCTTGACCAAATTACTTAAATCTCTGCTTCTGTATCCTAATTTTTAAGATGAGAAGTTTGTATTGGGCAATATCCAAGGTGCTTTATAATGCACCATATGTTTCATAGCTTTTGGTGATATTTTGTATTAGAGTTGTTTGTGGGAGCATTTTGCTGCTTCTCTTACTTCTCTTCCTTCCTTTCCATTTTCTTCTCTTCTTGTTCCTTTTCATCGTGCTTAGCCCTATTTACATTACCTGAGGTCATAAACATTAATATGGGTTATTATCTTTGTATTTTGCAGATGCTCATTTATAACAAGACCTCCAAAAAGTCATGTTGCTAATGTTACTTAAAAAAATCCTTACTATGGTACAGTTGATCATGATCTATACTATACACTATTTACACTTTTCTTTAATAAAGACTCAGACTTTTCAAAGAGGCCCCACTTCATACACCTCCAACAACAGGAGGTTTAATTGATTAAGACTGATGCTACAGTGCTCTCTATTCTATCTTGGCGTTTGCTTTGAAGCCATGCTTCCCACATGGTGCCCCCAGCCTATGACTGAGCGTGGAAAGCATACAAAGACAGCACTGCCGCCAGGAGACACAGACTGAGAAGGACTCTCTGATGGTTTTACTAACACTTCCTTAGCCTGCTCAACTGTCTAGAGGACTTCTATACAACTTTTTCTCCCTCTCTTTCACTTAGGTTCCAAAGCTTTTTCAAAAATTCTCTGTTCCCTCTTAATTTTCTTCCACACAGTTGATTCTCTAATAATACCCTTGCACATTTAATCCCATCTTGGCATCTGCTTCTCAGAAGTCCTGGACAAACACACGTCCAGAATAATAGAGGTGTACAGCTAACCCAATATTTAAAAACTAAGATATGGAATCTAAAAACCCATAAGCTTCAGATGTATTGAGATCAAATAAAATATAAAGACAAGGCAATCAACAAATAACAAAGGGTTTATAATATCTACAGTTCGAAATGTTCTTGTGTCCTTTCTGTATAGAGGAGGAATTCAATATTTAATTCATTTCTATGGCAAGTCTCAGACCTGCGTTGGTGCAATACACATACCATCTCAATGCTCACACCAACATCGTTTTGGCAAATAAGGAAAAGTTAAACTCAGAGTGGCTAATGCTGAACATACACAGCTATGGAGTGTTGGAGTGGATATCTGAATCTAAGTTGCAAACTCATTCTTAATTCTTCACTCCACATTCTATGTCTTATGATGATAGATTGCAAGATTAAGAAAATAGGATAGCTGCACATTTTTCATATTGTTTTGTTTTATGTCGGTTGCTCTAACTTACAGTTGCTAAACAAAAAAAAAAAAACAATGAAACTAATTGTGATGAGTACGCATATGTCAAACCTAGTTGATTGTACCCGCCACAGGGACTTGTTCTTTTGTAAATGATTGCTTTTGTTTACTGTTAAAAAGATATGTTTGTCAAGTCTTCAGAAGGCAATGTGGGGTTGATGATATGTAGGGTGATATATTTAGAAGGCAAAATGAGCTTGTTAGAGTGAAATAAACTTAGAGCAGCAAGATGAAGTTTAAAGGAGAAAACATATGGCCCTGATTTTAAGTTCAAAAGATAATTTTCTAAGTACAGGATGTGACTGCTCAAAGATGAGACCATTTTTCTTCTGAACGTAATATATGGGTTGGTCTTCTGGAATGACAAGAGTTCATGGAAAGGTCCAAGATTTTATATAACCACAATCTCAAAATGAGCCAAAAGTGTTACCCTGATACTTAAAAAAAAAAAAAAAAAAATCTACTTTTGGACTGTGCTAATTTACATATGGCAATATAAAAGAAAATTAAACACATGGATCTGGAAGATGGTTCCTGGTTTTGGGCACCAACTTTAAGAGGAACCTCCATAAACTTCAATGTTATGGAAAGCATGCTGAACCAATACCCTGGATTAGGGCTATGATTATCCGTGCATTCTACAAACATTTAAGTGCACGCTATAAAACAAAACTGAGCTTGATAATGGGATGAAAAAATTATCCTTGCACTCAAAGAGTTCAAGGCTTGCAGCAGATTGTGCATTTAAGTAAAGAGAAAAGCTTACAGGAAAATGCAAGTTGCCATCAAATATTTGAAAATATTTTGATAGATAGGGTTTAACTTTTCCAAGCCTGGTTCCGTTAAGGCTGGTCTCAGAGAAAAGAAACTGGTCTCCTATAAAACTTGTGAGAAATTGTTATGTTCCCAGTAAGATACTTAAAATAATCTTTTACCATAGTCAAGAACTTCCAGCCCCCTAATCATAAACACAAACATGGCAAATCTTACTGTAACCTTTGGCTTGGAGCTTGACTACCCTCCCTTCAGAGGAAGAGTGGTACCTCTTGTACTGTCACTTTCTCTGAACACTGAGTTGGTAAGAGAGGACTTAGTATTATATCCCATCCCCTAATCACTCCAGAAAAGGAGTGAAGAGTTGTAAAGATCACCTTCCTGGAATCTGACATCCATCTCTGATGCATTGCTTTGCACTGCTTCAGATAATGGTAGGCAACATATAACCCTAACACCTCTTTTCCTGTCTTTATTATTTCTTTCCTATGAATGGTGCCTCAATGAGTCTCCTGAGCTATTTGCCTTCTTTTCGTCAGATGTATATAAAAAGAAATATGTTGCCTAATAAAAATTAGTCATTCAAAAGTTTGTTGAATAAGACATGCAGAAATTAAACTAATAATCAGTGGGTAGAAGTTGCATCCAACAAATTTTCACAGGAATGAGAGAGAATATTTTAAAATTAGAGATAATAAATGAATATTTTCTGAGGAGAATCTTTCAGTCACTGGAAAATCCAAGAAGAATTAGGGACGGCATTATTAAGTATATTATTCGATTTATTTTTACATTGAATGATTTCTATGTTGGGTGGAGAATGTTCTACTGGTAAATTTCTGAGTCCACTTCCAATTCTAAAATTTGTAGTTCCTATGTTTTCAATGGGCAACCCAAAACTGCATGTACAAGGTTGGTCTCATGTAATTGATTAAATGCCTGTAGCTAATGTGTAAATTTTCTCAATGGCAATGTTTTCTGACTGTATTATTTTTATGTTTATGTGACCCTTTTTGTCTCTTAGTTTTTAAAATAATGAGTGGCATTTAACACTACAATTACACATTCTGTATTACTTCTATATTAGTTATTTTTTAAAGAAGTGTTTTATATGTATGTTGTTTTCATTTATCTGGATTCTGTCTTTTTAACTTTTAGAGTACAAATCAAGTTTAGTCAAAGGTTAAATTTTACCTGAACATACAAAATTTTTCCTGGAAGCATGACTAAAACCTATTACTTTTTCCCCAGAGAAAAGTTATTAGCACTATAAAGTGGAAAGACTATCCTCATGTGGAAATGGTATAAAAGGTGTAAAATTCAGGCCCTTGGAAAACTCCTAACAAGAGGGTCTTATTTTTATACTACCCTGAAAGACAATGTATGCTGGCAGTATTGAACATTATAACTAAACTTAGCATTTATAAAATATACCTTACTTAGTTTGGTGCCAGAATCTCTTTTTAAATAAATGCTCACTTATAATAAAATAGCAAAAATAATCAACTTCATCCGTTGTTTCCTATTTTATAATATATCAAACAATATAGTTAAAACAGTACAGCCAAACCTCAAATCTTAAAACAGTAATGACTAAGGATTGTACAAACACTCTGCCCATATGGTGAAAAGCTATAAATAGCTAATTTCAAAAGAGAAAAGCTTATTGTACCTGTGAGACAAATAAGTAATCAAATTTTTGTGAAAATTTAATGGAAAAAATTTAAACATACCATCATCTCTGGTCCCATAGATTTCTCCTTTATTTGACATTTCCTTTTCTGAGGTACCTAATTTGTATCTCATTTGTTCTAGCAAGGATTTGTTCTAGCAAGGAATCAGGAATCTAACATGTAAGATAAGGTGATCTTTTCCTGTTTGTTTTTTGTTTTTTGTTTGTTTTTGTTTTTTGTTTTGTTTTTTGTTTTTTGTTTTTCCACAGTAATTTTTCAAATAACTCAACGTCTTAAAGTTCCAGAATGGAAATCTTTTTTTTTTTTTTTTTTTTTTTTTCAAATAAGTACAAACATTACCAGATATTTACTCCCCTGTTGTAGTAAGTCTCTGGAAGAGGTAGTCACGTGTACCTAGAGCTGTTCTTAAATATGAGAGAAACTGGAAAAGTCAAATTTTAATAATAAGTTTCCTTTATATGACATCTGAACATGTGATGCTTATAGAAATACTCCAAACAAAAGTCTCACTCTGTCGTCCAGGCTGGAGTGCAGTGGCACCATCTCAGCTCACTTCAACCTCCACTCCAGATTCAAGGGATTCTCCTGCCTCAGCCTCCCAAGTACCTTGGATTACAGTCACTCATCACCACGCCAGCTTATTTGCTTGTATTTTTATTAGAGACAGGATTTCACCATGTTGGCCAGGCTGGTCTCGAACTCCTGACTTGGGTGATCCTTCCATTGTGGTCTCCCTCCTAACGCGCTGGGATTACAGGCATGAACCACCCTGCCAATCCCACAATCGCTTCTTGATACAACCTAATTGTTGAGGGAACAAGTAAGTGATGCGCTCTGGAATATTGTTAGGGAACCCTGAGCCTATGTGCATCAATGACACCAGTCATTGTTAAACAATGTTGGTTCATCTTGAAACTCAGTTAAGTGGAGGGAGATTAAGGAAACTCTTCTGTAATTGTGAAATGATAAAGTGTAAGGACATAAAATGTTGGCAAATTAGCCATTTGATTTAAGACAGTTTTTATATTGTTCTTCTTATATAGATGCAAGCTTAGATATAACCATTAATTATTAGTATTTCACAAAGGAAATATTAATTATATTTTTTAGTAATAATTTGCCTTGAATCAATAATATGTCAAATAAATGGTAAGATAGCAATTTTCAGTGAAAATTCAGACTCTGTTATTATTTCTGAGCCTACTGAAAATTGCAAATGCTTTTCTTTGCTCTGGTTTCAAGCCTTTCAGGAAAGTATCTATAGATAAGTGTGTACCTCAACAACAGCAATGACAATGGATCTTTCAAAACTGCTTGGGCTCAAAAGTTCTCATAACAACCGAAGTTAGTAATTGACATCCAATTGATGACACATATATGTACTGTGAACAACATAGGAGCTTTCTAAGTGCTAAATTTCTGTATTCTTTCATGAGATCACTTGATTGGAAAGTATTCAGGCAAAAAGATCGTACAAAATGCCATTAGGAATCTTTATGAAAACAGACAGGTTCTGAATAGTCTGCAAGTTATATATCTAGTTTCAGGAGATTTTTTTTTCATGAATATATTATGTCAGAAACAGGTTAGAGATTATATTCATGCTTGGTTATTTGTAGAACTGTTTTTTCTTGAATGATATTTACCTATAATATTAAATGCTGTCTACTTACTAAAAAAAAAAAAAAAAACTAGTGTTTTAATCATTTTAAGTCTTTTGACGAATACATTGAATACTGTGTAACCTGCATGCTTGAAAACTATCACTTAAATTTTATTTTAAAAAATGTTTCCTAAACATGTCGCTAGAATGTGCTTGATGCATGAGTCTTTATCCACAGGATAAATCCCTTTCGGCCTTCTTTTGACAATAAAGCAAGCAAACAAACAAAACCTGGAGCAGAGTTTTAGGAGGAAGTAAAATATCAAATACACCCATTGTTTTAATCTCTGGCATCCATAGCTAGGATGTCATTTCTAGTATTAAATCTTGAAAATAAATTAGAAGCTTATTGGATATAAATCAGTATTTTATTTCATTTAGGTCATAATATGACTTTGGTTTATTTTAGGACATATCTACTTACTGATTGTCTGCCTTTTGGATAAAAATGGAATCTCATCTTGAAGTATTTACTAATTTAAGTCCAACTACATATATATACATATATAGCAGCCATCCCAAATCAAAGAGGCTCTTAAATGTTTCAAATACAGAAATTACAGGTACAAAATATTACAACCACTGATGCAGAACTTTCAAAAATGACCTGGAAATACTTATATTGAATTTTATTCAGTGATGGATTTACTTTGAAGAAAAATATTGTTTGTGGCCTAAAACATTTGAGCTAGACTATTTTTAAAGCTTACAAAATAGTGTTATGAATGCATCTCAAATTCACTTTGAGCCCTGAAGGAGTTACCAAAATGATGATTTCATACAGAAATAAATAGGCATGGCAAGTGACACATGCATGTATGGCAGAAACATACATTTCCACATTGTGAAGCAATGAAAAACCTTACAAAGGTTATATAAATTTAAACCAATAAAACCATTTGCAGCACTTTTTTCTTTATCTTCTAAACTCATTCCAGCAGGCTCCTTCTTTGTCTTTGTTCAGCCTCTCTCTTCCCTACAAATATGCATATAAAAACATTTTAGAAAGCAGATGCTAATAAACACACAAGTCTTGATATCATCACACATGCCATACCTGCTCCATGGAAGGAACTTCCACTAGAATCTGGGATCATTCCTTCAGCATTAAAACATGGCTCAGGATTTATCTCTTTAAAGAAACTTTGACAGAATAACCAAAGTAATTTAATTCACTCCAACAAGATTATCTTGCTAGAATCCAACATAGTTAGATTTATCTTTTGAACCTAATGAAAGTATTTTATCAATATCCTTAAGCTAAAATTACTTATTCAAGAAAGATTTAAAAATAGGCTTATTACTTTTATACATGAAGGCGCCTTATATTAACCCTTGTTTTCAAAGCCCCAAACCCAGCTTGACTCTCCATTTGCTAAATTGTGTATGGCCCATATGAAATTCCAAACTCTCTCACCTTCCCCCATGGTGATATAAGCACCAGTCCAGTAAAGATTCCTGAATAATAAAGTGTCAGTGATTGCTACTCTTCCCACTGTAGCATGGAGCCTTGATCCAAATATTTAAGTCATATTCTTCTAGAAAGTGTCAAATACTGAAGACACCATATACGTATCTTAAATATAGCGGGCAAGATGCAGAACTGAGACTAAGATCCACAGAACATGAGAGTCACATTAGTTGGGAATAGAATCAAGTAGTTATGGAAATACGAAGAGTAAAACCTCTGACTGATTGCCAGAAATTCTATATATTTGCATTTTGATCTTATAGATTTGGATACGGGACTAGACACTTGATTATAGGATCAAAGACAGAAAGACTCAATTTTTGAAAACCAAACACTACCAACATTTTATGATCTTCTCATAGTTTCTGTAATGAACATTAATCTACTAATATTTTATCTAGAAATTTTGTATTTCAGTACTTAATTCAATAAAAGCACTAAACATATAGTGTAATAAATGTAGAATGTGGTACAATATGAAACATCATTAGAAAGAGATTGATGTATGTATGCTGAAGTGGAAATTTTCATGAGATAGTTTCAGTAACAAAAATGATGTTCAAGACGTCATATATAAGATTAGCATATGCGGCCGGGCGCGGTGGCTCAAGCCTGTAATCCCAGCACTTTGGGAGGCCGAGACGGGCGTATCACGAGGTCAGAAGATCGAGACTACCCTGGCTAACACGGTGAAACCCCGTCTCTACTAAAAAATACAAAAAACTAGCCGGGCGAGGTGGCGGGCGCCTGTAGTCCCAGCTACTCGGGAGGCTGAGGCAGGAGAATGGCGTAAACCCAGGAGGCAGAGCTCGCGGTGAGCTGAGATCTGGCCACTGCACTCCAGCCTGGGGGACAGAGCCAGACTCCCCCTCAAAAAAAAAAAAAAAAAAAAAAAAAAAAGATTAGCATATGCTTATTAAATATACAGATGAAATAAATATTAAAAAGATTCACAAAATTGCTAACATTGGGTACCTTTAATACATTAGTTTGAGTCACTAAGAATGGGTTTAATTTCCTTACTTCATGCATATTTTATTTCTTATATTTTATTGTATAGAAATCACTTTTTAATACTATACTAACTTTAAAAATATAATAAATCAAAATGTATTACTTAATAAACTATTTAATAATAATAAAATAGGAAACTTCCATATACAATTGCTATCAATAGATCTCAAAATTTCATCTTCAGATATAAAATATCTTACTTTTAAAAATTATATAGATTACTATTATTTATAAGTTCAGTCTGGATTGTTCTTCCCTCAGTTTTTCAGTTTGAATTTACACAATATTCTCATGATCACATGTAAAATTTTCATGTGTCCATAGCAACATATGTCCTTAGCGATAAGGGTAGATAAACCCTGCAACTACTATTTGTTAAAATTCTCCTGTATGCTCCATGTTACAGCTTTATGAATTAGCTGCCTGTCTCTGTCTCTCTCTTTCTCTCTCCCTAGCTTTTTGCTTCTCCCTCTGATTTTCACAGATGCCCATAAAAACACACTTACATACCAAATTTTCCTCCAAGAACCTACACACCATGCCAAAGGGACAATTGAGAAGGAATTCACTTGTCTGACAGCAGCCCATCCTCAAAATAATTCTGGTCTTGGCACTGGTCCTGGCTCACTAGTTAAAACATCTTGCTTCTAAATATCTGGGCATTTTTTCTGCCATTTGATCTAATTTGGGGCCGCCAAAATTTATCTGAATTGTCTAATGTTAAGTATCAAAAAGAACATAACCTAGTTCTTGATCCAGTTTCCCAAGAAAATGATTATAGCCTACGATGACAATTTGCTATTATTCAACCAACAACGTTGAAACTGTAAATTTAAAGAGTACTGCATTTATCCATCTGTAAAAAAAAATCACATTAGAGACTCACCCGCCATCCACCATTGATTAATAGAGACCTTCTTACTTTATATTTTACCTGTTTCAGTACAGGTGACAGAAAGCAGGCCTGGCTAATTTACTAGCAAAAAAAAAAAAAAAAAAGAACTTATTAATAGCTAGATTTAAGCTTAAGAAGCAATGGGTATTATCTACATTAAGATAATTTTCAAATACTAATGAGAGCTAAAAAGGAAAACTTTCCTTTGTTTGGATCTGAAGACTCAGACCCAGTATTATATCAACTCTCTTGAATTTAATCTAAAAATTCAATACAATTTTTATAATTTATCAGTAAGAATTCTCCTTAACTAAATTAGCAGATTATAAAGTTCACATGAAAAATAAATGAACAGGCAAAAATATTTCTGTAGAAATTCTACTTCCCGGCCGGGCGTAGTGGGTCACGGCTGTAATCTCAGCACTTTGGGAGGCAGAGGCGGGTGGATCATGAGATCAGGAGATCAAGACCATCCTGGCTAACACGGTGAAACCCCGTCTCTACTAAAAATACAGAAATTCTACTTCCCAAAATGGAAAAATGCATTGACATGGGACTAACACTACCAGATATGAAAAGATATTATGAAGCTATAGTCTTTAAAACACTGTCCCTTCATTAGATGCCATTTCATTTTCTATTCTTGAGACTTTGTATCTTTGAGACTCTTCAATCAAGTAACATTCTTCCAGGTGAATTTCAAATGCTAACCCACTGACATGTCTTAAACTTAAATTACATGCAAAGTCCTCAAAGCAGAATCAAGTATTGGTGTCAGTTCCACTGCTAAAATTTACTGAAAATAAATAATATACATTGTATATAGAAGCTTTATTCATAAAAGCCTAAAACTTAACCCAGATGTTCAATAGAACTCATAAACAAATCATAGTATATTTACACAGTGAACTAATACTCAGAGAACCAAACCAAAATACAAATTTACTAGTAAATGAATGGATCTTAAAAACCTAATTTTGAGCAAAAGCAACAAAACACAAATCATGCTGCATGATTTCATTTAGACAAAATCCAAGAATATAGAATACTCATTTATACTGATAGAAATTACATAGTGATTTCTTAGTATTAATGGGAGGTGGGGGGATTTACTAAAAAGGGGTACGAGGGAACCTTCTCGAATGATGGAAAAGCTTTATATCTTGGGTGGTGGTTACATGGATATATACAATTGTCAAAACTTATCAAACTGTACAATCTTGATCTGTGCACTTTATTATATGTAAATTATACCTCAACACAAACCACATAAAGTACATCACTTTAGACAAAAGAAAAGAAGTCAAGGATAAAGCAAAATGGATGTGAATTGTAATTCATGCCCTTGGATAGCCAAAAAAACACCTCTCTCTTTACACTGAAACAATTCCAGTCTTACTTTTCTCTGTCCCCATTTTGTGACAGTACACATTATCCAACTCATCGCCTCCACTAGTGCTGAAACCTCTCCCATTTATTTTACTATTTTCCTGGTAGCATAAGAAGCTCCTAATCATCAAAAGACAGTCTCAGATTTCAACTCAATCAACTCATATTATGTATAATAAACATTGAAATTAGCAGAAAGCAAAGAATGAAGATGAGAAGCCAACATTTTTAGTTATAACTAATAGAGCTGTGATGTCTATTCCACCCCACTCCCCCAAACACACACACACAAAACACACACAAACATACATACACACATAGTCTCTACTTTTGGCTTCTTGACAAACCAATGAATTTGGGTTATAAGATTTAAATGAAGAAGGACCATATGTATATTATTTGTTATTTCATAGCATACATTGGCTCCTATAAAATCCTTACCTAAAAAGTTAATTTCTCCTAGTTAAAACATTAGCCTCAAATAGATATTTCACTGTTTTGTGCAGTCAACTGTTTCTGAGTTTAAGATAAGGGCAGTAAATCTTATGGGAATTTTCTCATTTTTATGTGAAGTGATTCTCTTAGTAACAACGGATGACAAATACAAAACTCTATAAAAGAGAGCTCTGCTAAGCCTATGGTACTAGCAGGGACATAAGACAAGGAAACAAAATCTGATTTCAGAATAGATACCTTCTGAGGTTTAAATGTATTTCTTAAAATTCATGTATTGAAAAATTAATTCCCAATGCAAGATAATTGGGAAAAGAAATTTTTTGAAAGGTGTTTGGGCTATATAGTATCCACCCTCATGAAGGGATTAATGCTGCTATCAAAAGGGCTATTTGGTGTGGGTTCTGTATCTTCTGCCCCTTTGTAATGAACAGCCTTCCTCCTCAACAAAGGAAGCAGTCAGTGTTCAAGGCATCATCTTGAAAGCAGAGACTGGGCCCATACCAGACACCAGATGCTGGTACCTTGATCTTGGACTTCTCAGTCTCCAGAACTGTGAGAAAATAAATTTCTGTTCTTCCTAAATTATGCAGTCTTAGATATTTTGTTATAGCTGCACAAAATGGACTGAGATAGTTTCCATCCAGCACATTTCTTTTAATAATGTAAGGAATTCAGTGCAATCAATTTCTTAGAACATAATTGTCTAGTCTGTGAATTGTGGAAATATTCTGGAGATCAATGATTCGTTTTAGTCAATTGAAAACTAGTCTCTTGGCCATGGTAAAAGCCATGCCTTTTTGATAAAGAGGAATCCAACCTGTTGAAAACATGTGTATAACCTACATGCCTAATGCTGGAACCACTTTCCTTAGGAAGCTATTTAAAAACAATGAGTTACTTAGAGACAGAAGCTGATCAATATTTATAGAGTAGGTCATCATATTCACAATATGAAGTGCTCTCCTACATCAAAGTGCTTTCCTACATTCTATTACAAATAATATGCATTACATATTATTACATACATACTTATTACAAATAAATATTCAAATAAAACACAACTATTCTCTTGATCTGAGCCCATTTTAATAATTTTATCAATATAAATTTCCCTAAACTGAATTATCTTCAATATTTCTTTCTTACCCCTTCAAAGTCACTACACATCCCATTGGATCATTACCCTTTGGCCCAGGAATTGGTATAGATCCTGATCTCAGTTTTCTCCTTTCCAGGTAGTTCTTCATATGAAGAGAAAGATAAATAATATTAAAATATGTTGTAATATACAGTATGATAGAGATCTCAACAGTATGCTATGGTTTCAGGAGGAGAGAATATTTTAAGTAAGTGATTCTGATCATGCTGACTGGAGATGGCACTGTCAAGGGAATAGATGAGATTTCATAAGAAAACAATGGAGGAACAATGAAGGAAGAGTATAATCTAAGAACATGTCACTCTGTGTGATAGATTATAAAATCTAAGTGGAGAATCTTTTATGCAATAGTCATATTTCTATATTGAGGAACTTGTGTTTATTTTCTCCCCAGCAGGTAGTCATCACATGAATTTGACTAGGGAAGATGCCATTAGATTGACATTTCAGAAAGATGACTCTGATAGCACCATGCAGAATACATTAAAGAGGATGATACAGGCCGGCCACTGCGGCTCACGCCTGTAATCCCAACACTTTGGGAGGCCGAGGCGAGCGGATCACGAGTCAGGAGATAGAGACCATCCTGGCTAACCCGGGGAAACCCCGTCTCTACTAAAAATACAAAACAATTAGCCGGGCTTGGCAGCGTGCGCCTGTAGTCCCAGCTGCTGGGGAGGCTGAGACAGCAGAATGGCGTGAACCGGGGAGGTGGAACTTGCAGTGAGCCCAGATTGAGATAGCGCCACTGCACTCCAGCCTGGGTGACAGAGTGAGACTCCATCTCAAAAAAAAAAAAAAAAAAAAAAAAAAAAAAAAAAAAAAATGATACAAAGGAGCGGAAATGAGTATAGAAGAAAAAAGAAGGAATTAAGACACCAGAAGTAGAAATGGAATTGAGACTTAGATGGGAAAAAATATTGTAGATGTAGAATCAATAGAATTTGACAAACAGTGAAACTAACATCTGAGAAAAAAGTAGGGATAATTCTAAAAAGTTTCCCTTATTCACCATCTCTTCTGGGAAACCCAGTGAACCAGAAGTGTAGCAGAGGAATAGCTATCATTCTGAAGGCCAGTAAGTTTACAAAAATGTATTTAGGATCCCTATGCCCCAGAAGAAAATAACCTAATCTAATGGAGGGACAGGCCTAATGAGTAATTCTGGGAGAAGGCAGGGCTTTCTGTTAGGTTAATCTTTTGTCTGTGGCTTTTGTACTAATGTAATATCTGTTTCCTTTCCCCAGAATAGCTAACTACCACCACCATCACTACCACCACCACCACCACCACCACAGTCTGGTTCCCTGTCTGCTTCGTGTTGTCACTGTTTTCTCAATAGTAGTTTCCTGCATTCTTTCCTTTCAGCATTTTTGTTTCTGTTTGTTTATTTGTTGTTTTTATCGTTTTATCTAATAATTCTGTTCCACTTTTAGCATCCTAAATCTTTGAAGACATCTCTAAATACTGTCAAGTAAGGATGGCTGAGTTCTCCATATTAACTATTAATACTAAGATGCCTAGGACTGAACTGAATTCAACATGGCCTTCTGTGGATTTGATCTCTACCATGACTCTTACTCTGAGAGGGTACTTTTGCCTCGATGGTGCTCCGCAATCCTATGGGTTTTCTGCCATTTCCATTTCTCTAACTTAACTTTGTGCCGCCCCTTTAACATATAACCTGTTTTCTCTGTAGTCAGAACACAGTGTCCTAGAGTATTACTGCCATTCCATAATGCTAATGCTGATGCCAACAGCTATCCTAATGAAACAGGAGGAAGGTTATGGGAAGGTTTAAAGGTGTTTCTGAGTTAATTAAATTACTGGTCACCTGATCTTAAGATTTCAGAAATTGGCAGTATGGTTATATGCACTTTGTTCTTATATATTTGCTTTCTCTTACTGTGTAAAAAAGTTGGCTCTGGAGAAACACTACCTTAAGCAACAATGTGGATAGATTATTGTAAAACCAAACCATATATTTTATTACACAAGATTCAAGGTGGTTTTTATGACATCATTTTTGAAATATTGATTAGCTTCTATTTAATTAGTTTATGCATTTTTCTGAAAGTTAAAATCGACTTGTATTAATGTGGGTTTTCAATTTCAAAAATATATTACCTAATGTTAAAAACACAGATAATAATTTTCACTATCTAGGTCTCAGTTTCTAGAATGGGAAATTGGACGCTGTAAATTTTAAAGATTTTGATTATTTTAGAACACTATAAATATGTGAAGATAATTTATTAATGTATACATATTTAAAGACACTCTGCGTCACTTCCCTGGCCCTGCCCCATCTCCATGTCTCCCTTTTCAAATAAAAAAAAAAGATTCAATTAAAAAAATAATGAAAACTGTGTTTTGGTTTAGGAGCACCCGTATGTGATATATTTTTTAATTTAAAATGTTTTTCTTATTTGTACATGCATTATAATATTTACTGATTAAGTTAATATTCATGAATAATTCAAAGGAGTAAGTTCTACCTTTATCAAGTTAAAAATCCATTGTAATTTCCTCTGCCTCTACTTCAATAGTATTTTGTTATGATAATTAATACTCTTTATAAAGAGGTGGCTCTGTTCCATGCCGCAAATCAGATCATTGTCCTTTTCAGTCTACAGAACCAATTTAGAGGAAATGAGATATGTCTTGTGTAAGACTTTCAAAAAAAAAAGTAAGAATAGTATCCTATCATGTTCAATTATTTCAAGAATGTTTACCTCCTGCTGTGTAAAACCTAATAACAATTTAGTTTTGCTTGGGGCAATATGTAGAGTCCTTATTTGTTTAAGCTTCATTTAAAATCTAGCCTACAGTACAAATGCATATCATGGATACTGTGGTTCATTAACTCAAGGCCATATCATGCTCAAAAAGAAACACTGTTTTTCAATTAACCTATAGATTTTAGATAGCTATCCAAACTCATTTTCTACTCAGGGTAATTACATACTTTTAGCATCATTATTCTTGTTTTTGGTTTAGTAGAAGTTTATTTCTTAATAACTTTTACCCTTTTCTCAAACTGCTACAGGTATGAGGCATTTTGCTTTAGCAATTCTTCCCAAATTCATTCTCCCACATATGTTTGTTGAACGCTTTAGTGGTACCTAAATTAGGCTTGGCAGAAATAGAGACTTGCCATTTTTGCATGGCACATCCTATGGGGCACCGGTTTGAAGAAGGCAAATTGAAAATGAAAAGAGATTTAGTGTTACAGGAAGGAGACAAAAAAAATGTTTGAAAACAGCATGATTGAAAAACATAATAACCTATGTTTATTTGTAATGTCTGAAGAATGCCATGGTTTGCTTAACTGAAAATTATAGGCAATTCAAGGATACATATAGGATACATATGCCATACATGGATTACTGAATTTCAAAATGCAATGTGATAAAGTACATTCAGCTCTAAACGTTGAGTTTACCAAAATTTAAACTCTGGTGATTCAGACAGTCTTTCATTGATTGTGTTTTCTTGGCGTGCCAAAAACATGCTCTCTCCCTCTCTAGAAAAAAAGAATGAAGTTTTATTTTTATGCATCCCCAAGGGATTAAATGCGTCTTGCAACATAACAAAAGAGTTGGTTAGTGGGAAACAATTGCATGTCTTAAAGAATATCTGTTCTTTATTCCTGCTGCCCATCTGAAGATTCTGCATGTGGCAGCTCAAGAGCAATCCAAGACACAGGCCGGAGACATCAGAGAGAGCCCATGTAAAAATCTATCAGTCCACAAATCATTCTTCTCCATTCATTCTACCCAGTGGAGATCCACTAAAGGCTAGCTTTCAGTAGATGTAAGCTCAGTGTTCATTCACTTTAAGTTCATGGTTTAATGCAGTAGAAAGAAGTGAGGAGTCAGAGTCATGGAGATGGAACAGGAAGAGAAAAGGAGAGCAAAACATTAAACTTACATCTTGATTTATCCATTCAAACATAATAAAGCACTACTGTATTATAGGAATTACACAAAATTCTTATGAAACAGAACACCGAGGAACTCAAATCTAAAAGAAAAGAAAGGCATTTAAGTAAATAATCATAATAATATTTTTCATTAGTGGTCAGAGATAAACATGCAGAAAATACACAAGGAAGAAATAGTGAAGGAGGATAGATTAGACTTTACAGAAGAAGGAAGTTGTCAAGAATGTCCATGTCTAAGAGGTGAAATTTGATGTATCTTAAAAAAATGATTGAAGTGTGAAGAGTAACCAAAGGGGATTATGTATGCAAGAGGCAGGATGAATATGTATAGCCAGTATTACAAGTGAGAGGGTCCACAGAGATGTAGTTATCTGTTGGATCCCCGGCACACTTGTTTTTATGTCTTCTATACCTCCTTTAGGACATATAGTGAATTCTACTATCAAGATTAAAATGTCCAATTTACAGTTTTTAATCTCTTCAAGGTTATCACTATTTGTGAAATAGGGAACCTCTGTAAATTCATTTAAATAACTTTGGAATTTTGTAACTTCTCCATGGAAATAGGTATAAGATTTTGAAAATATTTAACTGTGGAGTTTCCATTGTTCAGTAAGTCATACCTTCCCGTAAATTCTAGCACTAAGACTAGGAAATGAAGTTTATAGCCCCAAGAGCTAAGTGGTATCAACTACGTAGAATAAAAAAGTAAATGAATAGTTGTAATTTGCAGACTACTGTTCTGAAAAACAGGGATGGTTAAGTTTTTTATATTGTTAATATGCATTTTTATATATTTAATATTATATACCATTTTATATATTTATGTATTTATATATTATATAAAATATATTTATGTATATTTATATATTATATATTTTTATATATTCTGAAACCTCTCTCTCTATATATATATATGAATATATATATGCATATGGTTAAAAGGAAGCCAGGCTAACATGAGCTAAAGTGTTGATGTAAACCTTGGGTAGAGAGAATTTAGACTGTGTATGACAAGAAATATAAGAGGGAAGCTCTTCCTAAATCCAGAGGACTGAGGAAAATAGAACATAGGCTAGAATTAGATACAGTTGTCTGGTTTATTCTTTTCATTTATGAATTTATGCAGTTAACAACATTTAGTGCTTACTAGCCATCAGTTATCATGCAGACTTCTACTGGTACAGCATTGAATGGAAAGCCTCTTTAGCCTTACGAAAAGTTCCTGGGGGAAGCGGGTGCTAAGGAAAGTTCAAATATGCTTAAGAGAATCTTGGAGGAATGGGTTCTTACTCACTTCCCAGGTTATAAACTGAAAAATTGCAAGCACATTTAGTGAGGAACTGCATGTAACTTCACAAGGCAGAATATTAGAAATGGTTGCGGTAAGATCTGAGGCAAAGAGAAGGTCAAGATGTCATCTGAGTTAGAAAAAAATTGCAAAAGATTTATATTTGTCAAAAACAGAGAGGAAATACAGGAAGCTCTTCTCTCAATTCACACTGAATAGAAATGCTAAACAAACATTGTTTAGTTTTATTTTGAAAATTTTTAACTTAGTTAAATTCTAAAGCAAGAAAGTTTTTATTCTGTTTTGTTTTTTAATATGACAGTAGAAAAAAGAGGAGGAAGTAGCCATAAGGATAAATGAGAAGTAAAGCAAATAGCACATAGAGCATCATAATGAAATGTGCCTAAGGGATTGAGGTGTTAAAACCCATGCAGGGACTGAAATTGAGGCCACAGGCCTAAGTAATACGTGAATCTGGAACTAATATCTCAACCTAAATCTAGGAACCACCTGTAAAATGAAGAATAAAATAAAAATCCTCCCACTATCCCAATTAGAACAGAAGCACTGAACATAGGTAAAGATAATCACCTGTGAAATTTTGAACCTCATGCCTGTAAATATAGGGTTCAGAAATAAGGCAAGAAATTGCCATGAAAATTTACCCAAAACTAGTTAAGTCAAATGCAAAGCAGTCACATAAGGAATCTCTATAACTCAGGGTACATCAAATTCATTTGGATAACAACCCATTCCAATAAGGTCACTGTTCAACACTATAAAGCATGAAAGGAAAACAAATGTTAGAGAAGTGTGCCAGTGAAAACAATAAGAGATTTGTAATCATACAGCTTATGAAATTTATCTGAAAGAAAGGTAAATATGTTAAAAAGTTCAAATAAATGAAGTAAAAAATATAAGCAATAAAAAAACAAGATTTAGAAACATCTACATGGGCAAACTATCAACAACTTGCAGAAGTGAAAAATGTGTTATTGAAATAAATACATCAATAGAAAACTGAACAATTTCTAAGATAAAACTAAAGACAGAATTATTGTATTAGAATATAATAATATATTTAATTTTTATGTGTTTTGTATGTGATTAACTTGTATGTGATTTAATAAAGAAATCACATACAATTTAGCACAAAGAGGAAATGGTTAACAGATAAAGAAGCAAGACTAAGCCTCTCCAAATTATATCTAATATGATTTCCAGAAGAAAAGGATATAGAGAATTGGAAATAGGTGATTCCTAAGAGCTTACAAAACATAAGCAAAACTTGAATCATCATATTTAACTAACAAATCAAATACTAAGAAAAATAAAGGCTCAACTAACTCCCAGAAAGTTAGACTTTTTGTCAGCAAAAATACATATCAGAAAACAATTAATATAACTTCCATTAATCATAGACAAAATGGGTATTTTGTTTTTTACTCACTAACAGTAATTCCAATTTTGCAGATAAAATTAGTAATAAAATGCAAAAGTAAACTTATTTTTAAATACTCGAATGTAGTGTGCAAATTTTGTCCCTGTTTTTTTTGTCTGTCTACTGATCTACCTTTAAAGTGAAAATGTTCTATGTAGTTGTTCAGGTGATAAATAGACAACATTTACCTCACAACCGGCCTATCCAGGTGAATTCCAAGTAAAGAAAGGAAGAAAGGAAGGAAAGGAAAATATTCTGTGCTTTATATTGTTCAAATAAAATCATATTAAAAGATAATTGAGAAACTCTAAGCTTTCCTTAATCATAAGACATGACAGGGCTTTTTCATGAGTAGGGTATGACTTGTATAAAGACATCATGATGTCAAAAGTGCACTGAATTGGGAAACAAGGAATGGTTGCACATGGCTCTAACAACAGGTGGCAGGGAGGTGAGCTGTATCAGCTGAAGCATAAAGCTAAAAAGGCTCTCATCCCAAGAGGCATTTAAGTGGCATAAGGGAATAATGAAAATGTGCTGAGAGAAAAATAACTTGGCTAGATTTTTATTTTTGAAAAATCCTGATAAGCAATGAGGAGAATATTGTAAAGAGATGATGCTGAAATCATCTGTTAGGATCTTTTCATGCTCAGGGGGAAAAAAAAAAAAAAAAAAAAAAAAAAGTATGAGTATTTTAAATAAGGAGTAAGTATGTGACTGGTCATAAAAGCTATTTTTTTAATGGTGGTAATCTTGATAAGACCTTATGATTCCTTAAAAGGGGTGAGATAAAGGAAAAAAACTGATTACTATTTTCAATGTTTTAGACTCCATGGAGGATTTAACTAAATGCAACATATATGGGATAATCATACATTCTGATTTCCCCAGGACTCTTCCTCTATATGCATACTGACTTGGTAATTATTAATAGAAGCACTTTGAATTCACAAAAGTGCCCCAGATTGAAAAAAGAATTAAATGATCATCTACGTATGCAGGAAGAAGTGGCTATTAGTAGGTAACTTGAAAAGCTACTTCAGTTTTGAGATGATGAGTTGGTGATATCTATTCACTTTTAGATGCCTGGGTTTTGGAGATGTGACTAGGCAGAAGATTTTGAAATTTTGGAGTTTAGAGTTAGGAAATATAGTCAACATGCAGAGACAAGGTAAATCCATTGGTAGAGACGACATTATTCAAGAAGAAATGTTACTAAAACAAAAGAAGATACAGAAGGCTTTATTTCCATTATCATTAATTTGGACTCATGCAATGTTCCTAACAAATCGTTGCCATTTGTCTTGTTTTGCTTTTGTTTTGTTTCTCAGAAGACATTGGAAAGTATTCACTGATATTATGTGACCCTTCCCTTACCCTCATCCACTCTTGCCAAGAGATTCTGTGACCCTCAACTATTGAATTGGAAAGAGTTTCACAACATGGTCCTGGTCCAGTAAGGCTTACCGTGGGCTGACACATTCTTCAAAATAATATTTGGTCTGGAGGAAACTTGTGAAACAGTAACTACATACTGTTACTGGGAAGGAGATGAGATACACTTCAATTCACTCTTCTAGAATCACTTCCTTTATCAATTGTAACAGAAATGTTGGCTTAGATGTGGAAAATTGTTCATCATGTTTTGAATAGCTTACAATACTTAATACTGCAATGAACAACAAAATTAAACATTTATCAGTATCACTTTGTTCTATATTTTGCTTTCAAGTCTACAATTCATTTCAGTATTCTTTTCAGTTTGTGTTCACATATGATTGTATTCTTATCACAGCTGGAAAACAATTTTTTAAAAAATAAGAACATCTCTGAGTGCTTTGCTTCACCATTAAATTGATGAACTGTGGATGGTGTGGAATGGCAAAGAAAAACAGCTGTACAACTTTTTTGAGTTTCTGATGTATAATTTGTCATGTTCTAGGCCAAGAATTCAGAGAATCATAATACCATGCACAGGGTCACTAAAAGTTTTTAACATGATTTTTCTAAACAAAAGGAGCATGCCAGGAATTAAGATAAATGACCCAGGCTTCATACCTGAACTCAAAAAGTTGTCTTCACACACTTGAGACGAATTATTCTGAGCCATCAAAAAAGTAAGATGGCAGGTGACATCTAAGGCTAATTATCATGAGATAAGTAGAGATGTGTGAGAGGTTGGGGCTGGAGTACTTATGTTGAAAACTATGAAGAATGAAGAAATACACAAACTAAACATTTTAAATGAAAGATTTTGTGTGGGGTCTTCATTCTAAAGGCTCTCGTGCCACATAAAACTATGATCAAATACATTTGTATGCCTATTCTTCTATAAAGAACATATATTTTTACATGTGCAGTTAAGTCAGCTCTCAGAGGGAAGGTCTGTCAAGAAAGAGATTACCATGCACTCCATTTTTAGACAGCTATCACCCTCTTTGCAATGGTTCCTTATTTTATAAATATGGAGTTAATATTTTAACTTTTAATGAAGATTGTATAATTATCATTTATAGAAATCTAGAAAAGCCATTAACTGTAGGACTCAATGTCCACATCTGTAAAATAAATATGCTGGACATGTTTCATAATGGTTGTGGGATGAAGTCCCCCGCATCTATGGGAAGTTGGATGAGAGTTGGCATGACAAATTAATTTTATTATGGCTAACATCTCTTGAATTTTTTATAGCGACAATATTCATTGAGACTTAAGCACAGATTTAACATGAGAAGAATGCAAAGTCAACTACACAATTATTATAAAATTCCAAAACTGATTGCTATGATTGCCCTATATCCTCTGTCACAGTACATATCTCTTTGACCTACTTCCAGCATTCCTGAGATGATCATTTATGAAGCATATGTATGGAATAGAAACATTTGAATCAACCACATAAAATCATTCTAGGCAAACAAAGTCATTTTGTATAAAAATAATTTATGTGTGTTTAACCACTGTAGGTGAAATCATGGATGCTGTGCCCATGATCCTTGTAAACAAATAGAAAATACTTGTTTTCACATAGTCCTACGTAAACTCAGACTTCCCCCGTGGAACAAGTGATGCAGGCTGGCTGTGTTTATCCTATCACTGTATATAATTTTTTGTGTAATTGTCACTTTACATATTGTCATTTGTTGCTTACTTTTTAGTCTGACCCACTAAGTGGTAAGCTTCTCAGAACCATATTATTATTTTCCATTATTTAAGGTAGCCATTAAATTACTCTATTCAAACATACATTAAAAGAATTTTTAAAAAGTGTTTTTTATTTGTTTTGCAAATTTTGCTTGTAAGTTTGAAAGTGTTTTAAATAATTACTCTAACAATATATTTTTAAAATATTCTACTCGTGAAAGTTATTCTGTTAAAAAAATGCCACAAATAAAACAGTTGAAATTGGTTCCTTTAGTCTTCTTCAACATAAAAAAGGAAGTAAGTTCAATTAGATATAAAATGACACAATTTTCTTTTGTGAAAGCTCTATAGAGATGTAGTCATTGATCCAAGTGCCATATGTCATATTGGGAAAAAAAAATTGTTAACGAATATGCTGCTCCTTAAGGAAAACACCTGAAATAACATTGCTTTACACTGGAATAAAGGTAACCCCTCTGATTTTCTTTAGGAATTGATTTTCTATAAATTTAGTAGAAGAAGAAAAAGTTAGGGTAATGCTATGCACAGCGTGAAACATTACATGTCTTCATGTAAAGCAAATGGAGATAAATGAGGTTCAGGTCAGAAGAGGGCTGAATATTAGCAAGTAAAAAAGCAAAAACTTTACTTTTTTTCTCTTTGTAATAAGCGGAGCATTTTATCAACTTTTTATAATTTTTAGTAATATGATTTTGATAAAAACTATGGAAAATATTAGCCATTAAAATATTATGCTGATTTTTTTCTACATTCATCTTTGTCAATCAAACACTCTTTAATTATGATAAGATTAAGAAGGCTAGAATTCATGATAAATTAAAAGTCTGTAGTGAATTTTAGTTCAATTATCCTTCATTATGAGAGTAACTTCTGAAATACCTTTCAACTTCTGAATTTCCTCCGTTTTGCCAAATGAAAAGGTTAAACGGAATGAGAACCGCTAAAAGAGAATATATTGCTGTCTTGCAAAGAATATGAACAGAACAAAACTTGCAAATAACCATGTTTGATTAATAGATGGATTGGTCAATATATTATTAAGACACTGTTGATGTCTTAACTCAATAAAATGTTGAGATTATTTAGAGTCTGTCATTGAGTCTCATTTTTTTTCACTTTATAAATCCTCACTAAGTTGTTTGTACATTCCAATGATTTAAGCTGCTAAATACAAATATGAATGACTATACAGATCACTGATCCTATTAATCCATAATGTTCAAAATTATGAATTACAATACTTGTTGCAATGTGTCCTAGGCACTCAAACCTCAACATATCTCATGCTGAACTCAAAAATTCTTTCTCTTTTGAAATCTATTTGCTTTCTTGTATTCACTCATTTTCTGTTTTTATGTTTTTATCAAATTATAAGCTTGCTGAGTGCAAAATCTATTATTGTATTTACTTTACCTCTATGTATAGCCAACACCAGAACATTGATAAAATGGATAAACATTGGAATGATAATCTAGAAACAATCCAATCCTGTAGTCTCAAACTCATCATGCTATTTCCTCAGTACATTGCTTCTGATTCATCAGTTACTTTGAGTGTTTCATTTGTTTTTAATTGTTGTTTTACTGAGCCCAGGTCAAGGCATATTAAGGTGAGTTAAAAAGTGACAGTGGTGCTATGCGTATTGCTGGGTGAAATGGACTAATTTTGGCATGATCTTTGTCAAACCTGAGGAGATCTGTGGCCTGGAAATCTAATATTAAAGTCATAACTGTCATGTGAAGATCAAGACAATGACAGGATTGGGGCTCTTCGGGAGCAAATAGGCCAAATGGTAAAAACAATAGCCAAATTCAAACATAATGAGATATGAATTCAGCATTTACAAATTAATTGCTATGTAGGAGAGGGTGAGTCATAAAAGTTCTCCCAGAGATAAATATTTTCTCTATGAGAAGATGCCTTCATGGCATCATGGAATTGTAGGAACTCCATGTCTGGATGGAAGACATGTGTGTTTATATGTTAACTATGACTAGTTTTATCAAGAGAAATTACTTAAATAGCTTTTCTCTACTGATACATGTTGTGCTTTATATAAAATATACTTTCCATAATATGTACATTATTACAGAGAGATACCCGGGACATAAGCTTCTATCAAAGGAAATGCACATCATTAGAGGGTATAATCTGTGCCAGAGGAGTCGACCATTGAAAACCTTAAAATACATTTCTTGAGATATGATCTTATAAAATCATATTTGCATGAATACATAAACTTTTTCTCCCTAGGGAAAAATTATACAACATTTTTTAATTACTGTGAACGTGAGTGATATTCATTTTAATAAAATCTTGTAATTCATCATTTTTAACATCTTTAATATTCACAAACTATAGTTGTTATCCTTTTCTAAGATGATATATCTCCATGACTGATGTAAGGACCTTGAATGAAATCAAGACTTTTCAAAAGATATATAGCCAATTCCCCATTTTCTGTGTGCAAATATTATACAAATATTCCCTGAAGATTTGAAATATTTTCTCTTGTATTTGTAGTTTTCCTTTCCAAGACTTATATTTAATTTTGGAGTTTAAAATGTTCTCAGTTAATTTTGTCCAGGGTACATTTTGAATTAAATAGATACTTGTTTACATATTTTTTAAAATGAATGTACTTTATGTACTAGTACTTTGATCACACACAAATAATTGCAGCAAATAAAATAAGGTGATGGGGACAGAAAAACAATCTCACATTTGAATCTTGTTTAAATGGTACAAATAGTCCTAGAAAGCATTTTATGCATTTGCCATGGGAAAAGACATCATAATTTGAAATGTTATCTCATAAGCCTAACTTTCATATTTCATGTGCTGTACATTTTGATTTTTTAACTGCAGAAATAAAACAACATTTTTTTTCTTTTAAAGAGCACTTAATTGAAATACACATTTTAGCAGAACAACAACTTAATTTATAGGCACCATGCAAGGAAGCCATTGGGGCTATATAGAAAAACCCAGTTAACCAAGCTAGAGCTGCACTTATGGATGAGTTCCTTTAATTGTCTCAAGTAAGAGATGTAAGTAATACACTGTGCATCATCAAAAGAAAAAGATAACTTAGTTTGAGAGTTAGGAAAACAATTTTTATGGAGTATTAGTCTTTACATTTGTATATGAAAAATACCAACAAACACCTGACCGTTACTTTTCCTTTTCACAAGAAATGGTACTTTAAAAAAATTAATGTTTATTCTACAAGTTTTTTAAAAAAATAATTTATCTATTTCATTCATTTATACATAAAATAAATGAACTCTTATTCTTTAATAAAATCCTAAATAATAATGAATGTGAATTATAAAAATTACTTCTACACTAAATCATAAGATTATTTGTCTGGAACACTGTCATTTGATTATACTATACATATACTATAAAATCAATTTATTAGACCTTAAGAAAATTAGAAGTCCAAGTAAATGACTTCCTTGTCAACTTGTCTCTAGCATTCCCAGGTATCAAGCGACATCAATGGAGCCTCCAAATTTAAAAGGACAAAGGAGCAAAAAAGTAATCTCAAAGATCACTCATAGTAGCACCAAAATTCAGACCATACTAATATGTGTGTGAATAATAGTAACTAACTAATATCAACTGACTCAGCCCCAAAACGAACTCCCCAGTAAACTACTGTCATTACTGAAAATCTCCCTAGTATAATTTTATTTACCCAGATATACTATACTAAACCAGTACAGTTGTAGCTTAATCTTAGAGTAAGAGGGATTCAAGGATTCTCATAAAACTAAAAGAGAAATCAGGTTCTGGTGTAAGATTGTGTACCATGAAAGAGACCCGTTGGCTCCCCTGGCTAAAGAAGCATTCCCTAGAGTGGCAGTTAGGGGACCGTGCGGACATTCGGTTAAATAGATGAGGTACAAAAGATGAGAACTGCTGCGACAGTTGATACTCAGGCTGATAAATGTAATTGTCATCTATCCATAGGCAATATGTTCTCAGCCACCAGCCTGGGTTACAAGTTAAGACTTGAATAGTAGGATAAAGTTTTATGGTTGACTGATAAGATCAGCTAGGAAATCGAGATGCCCAATTACTAAATTTGAGCTTCAGCTCTAACACTGGACTACAGAAAACAGAGTATCTAGCTAAAATCAAAGAGTTTAGCATAAATTGGAAGTTCAATTGTATGACTTGTGCAAACATGGTAGTCAGGGGTATTAAGAGACAGATATAATTTGTGACAATATGAATGTTTGTGCTTCAGTTCTAATGAGTCATAGCGTAACTCATCTGCTACAAGTAGGGCACCAAATCTCATGTGTTGTGGTGTGTTATTTCTAAACCAACAGGTATACATATGCCAGCTATTAGTGTTTCATGGCAAGTTAATCTCTGTAAGCCCTACCTTTCCTTCAACAAATATAAAAGAGTAAAAAAGAAATGTATTTTAAGTCTCAGTGAGGCCTATTCAATGGCATTCAACAAATGTTAACTCTCAATTGACTCGACACAGAAAATAGAAATCAGTTCCTGACTTAAAGCAGGACTGTGTAGGGAGAGGAGCTTGATTAAGCTCCCCCTGATTGATACGAGACACATGAATGGATTAATCTAGTTTAAAGAAACCAAAGAAAGAAAAAGCAAGAGACTGCAGAGCAAGTTGATTATTATTTGTCACTAGTCCCTTTCCATGAAGAAATGTACTACTTCCCCTTCCACTGAGATATAAGATCTGTTGGTGTAGTACAGGCAGTGTGGTATTGAAGAATATGAAATTCATGAATCTGAAAAAGAGCAGAGGCTCAAATCAATACATTTTGAAATTACTGACACGTGGAGTTTGAGGACTAGGTCACGTACTAAAAAGAAAGAGAAAGATATCTCAAATTTTCACTTACATTGAGGTCTCAGGAAGAGATTGAGAGCTGAAAAAAGTCAATTCCATTAATGGCCAACATAATTTATTAAAAATACACTATGTGCAAACCATGGTAGTGTAAGTGTGTGGAGAGTGTGAAAAGGACACATTTTACATTTGTCAAATTTGTCAAGGGCTTATGAAAAAATGCCTCTTCAGTTACAATGAGTGTGTGAAATGGAACTAAACAGATGTGAAAGTACTCTGCCATACTATGTGATATGAGAAATACAGGCCAAGCTGCTTGGGTCCCAAAAGATGCATGGCTGAAGGCAAAGAGAATAAAAATAAATTCTTTGGAAAACAGATGGTAATAGTGGGATAGTATGATGAAAGAACCTACGCATGTGAGAAAGGAGCAACCCAATAAAGAAGGGAAAGTGGGCCGGGCACAGTGGCTCAGGCCTGCAATCTCAGCACTTTGGAAGGCCGAGGCGGGCGGATCATGAGGTTAGGAGATTGAGACCACCCTGGCTAACACGGTGAAACCCCGTCTCCACTAAAAATACAAAAATGAGCCGGGCGCGGTGGCACGTGCCTGTAGCCCCAGCTACTCGAGAGGCTGAGGCAGGAGAAGGCGTGAACTGGGAAGGCAGAGCTTGCAGTGAGCCGAGATCAAGCCACTGCATTCCAGGCTGGGCAACAGAACGAGACTCCATCCTTAAATAAATAAAAATAAATGAATAGAAAATAAAAAAAGAAGGGGAAGTGAAATGGAGGATTAAAATTTTAAATTAAAGTTAAATATGTTTTTTTTTTTTTTGAGACGGAGTCTCGTTCTGTCACCCAGGCTGGAGTGCAGTGGCCAGATCTCAGCTCACTGCAAGCTCCGCCTCCCGGGTTCACGCCACTCTCCTGCCTCAGCCTCCCGAGTAGCTGGGACTACAGGCGCCCGCCACCTCGCCCGGCTAAGTTTTTTTTGTATTTTTAGTAGAGACGGGGTTTCACTGTGTTAGCCAGGATGGTCTCGATCTCCTGACCTTGTGATCCGCCCGTCTCGGCCTCCCAAAGTGCTGGGATTACAGGCTTGAGCCACCGCGCCCGGCCCTAAAGTTAAATATGTTTAACTATTACTCCAAACCATCTGCTTTTTAAAATATTGCTTGAATGTATGAAATGTAATCGAAATTATAAAAATTTATACCATAGGAAATTTTCCATTGTTATTTTATTAAAATGTTCTGCTTTTGAGACTACTAAATTTATTTTTAAATGGAGAATTAGGGAGCCATGGTTAGTTCTTCGCAAAAAAACCCACCTTTATATAATCCAAAAGAATAAGAATCTAGCATATAGCTCTTTTGATTATGTATACATATTTTGATTAATGAGCAATCACAGTTGTCTCATAAACTTGGAAATTTATATATCATAGAGTCCCAAGACACTCTCCATATTTTAAAGGTAAAAATCAGAATTCCGTATTTTCTCAGCCAACACATTTGACACCCACAGGCTTTACTATCCGACAAAATGAACATTTTACAAGCTCCTTCATTCTCTTAGATGCATTACTCATTACCTCTGTCTTGCTTTCTCCTGATAGATGACCCTAGGTCACAATCGGACATCAAATCAGTTGGGAGGTGAGTCAACATCCCAATCAACACAATTTTACAACTTCTCCAGTGACTGCCTGGGCATGCTGAGAGTCCTAAAAAAGTTGCTTTTTCTCCTACATAGTTTAAAGTGACTTAAAGTGTGTCATCACAACACTATCAGTATCACGAAGTCAAGGTTTGTTTGTTTAAGTGAAGTACATACTTTGTAATGCTCTGAAGTATCTTAAGAATATTACTGAAGACTTCAGTTCCTTCAGGCTCTCAGAATGACATGTACCTTGGCTGAACTTCGAAATAAATTCTACATTTATCACTGTTTTACTGCATCCTTTTATTGTTGTTGGTTTCTCTCACAAGCATGATTCCGCTTTGATCTTCCCACACTTTGTGTCCACATTGAAATTTATAGAGTATAAGCCTCAATTTTTTCTTCCCATAAGATAACCTTGACAAATGAGTGCCAGCATATTTCTCTTCTACATGAACAAAAGGTAACTTATACCCGCTATCTGATCCTGGTGTTTGCTTTCTTTCCAAATTTTTAAGAAAGTTTCTTTAATACTTCCCACTTACAGCCATCTACTAAGAATACTAAGAAAAACTACAATTTAAATTTTCATTATTTATCCCAGAAATTCTGGACTTTCGACACCATGAGATTTACTAGTGAGTAATATTATTTTTTCCTCACATTGAGATACTTATTTAAAAAGTCAACAATTACTATTTTTCCTCCATCTCAACCCATCATCTTCAGCAATCTCTATATACTCCAGCCCACTCTCCATACACAAGGGTAATTCACAGTGAGAGGGAAAGGATTCTCTGACATTCAGTTTCACCCTAACTGACAATTTTCTAATCTCATTGACGGTTCTCACCTACTGATTTATCTCTTTCTTTTTAATTCATTTTTTTATCCCTCCCTCTCTCCTTGTCTTCCTTTCTTCTTGCCTTTCTTCCTTCCTTCTCTCCTTATTAAATGTTTATTTATCTTCTACTATATTTTAGCCTCTAGGCTAAGTACTGGTGATATAGAAATGAAGACCTTGAAGTTCCATATTTGAGAAATTCAGCAGAGATTACAGGCTATGAGGTAAGATTGGACAGAGACTGTCATACAAGAAAGAGCACATGAGAGGGGAATTTTTAGCAGTACTTCTTGCCGGTTCCACTTAGCATTTGCAACTATCTGGTAGGATCCAGACAGCAGTCAGTGGTGGTAGCTCTGGTAGTGGGGATGGTTACTAGTGAGCTTTTAGTGGTCAGTCTTTCCATCAGCAGTGGCTTACAGCAATCACTTTGATACAGAAGCATTTCCCATGACTTGCTGACCTTCACCACTGGATTAATCCAAAATTATCTTCTATAGAATAGCCTATGGCAGAATTCAATTCCTGCTGACCCTTTCGGTGGCAACTATGTTCTTAATCGGCTCTCCTGAAGAAGGGTTTCTTAAGCACTGACTTAAAGCACAGTATTGGGGAAGTACAGCACTGTGGAATCACACAGTTCACATTTGAAGCATTCACCCTAAATATCACTCATTGTGCCCTTGACCTAAGGTGAATTCTCATAGTCTCAAGGGATTTCTGATAATTGTGTTGCAACACACTCAATTGAAAAAATGAATCACAGAGAGTGCCACTTATCTTCATGCTCTGGAAAATCCAATCCCCACGACTGAATCTTTCAAAAACTGAGCCCCAAGAATTCAATTGTGTGTGGTAGATGGAAATTTGGATTGCATAGAGAATTTGGGATTCTCTACGGAAGCAAACACTGACTAAACATTTGTTAAAATGCTGCTTTTCAAATAAATACGTATCAATGTTAATGCTTCTCAGAAAGTACTAAGAAAGAAATTGAAGATGAGATAGAAAGCAAAGAGCACTAATCAAATATTCAACAATATTTGATTGTCGGTGCAGTGGCTCACGCCTGTGGTTCCAGCACTTTGGGAGGTGGAAACTGGTGGATCACTTAAGATCAGGCATTCCGAGACCATTCTGGCCAACACAGTGAAACCCAGTCTCTACTAAAAATGCAAAAGAACTAGCCAGGTGTGGTGGCGGGCACCTATAATCCCAGCTACTCAGGAGGTTGAGGCAGGAGAATTGCTTGAACCCAGGAGGTGGAGATTGCAGTGAGCCAAGTTCACGCTACTGCACTCCAGTCTGGGCAACAGAGAAAGACTCTGTCCCAAAACAATCAAACAAACAAACAAAAACCAAATATTCAACAATAAAAATAATAGCAACTAAGCCTACCCATAGCACTCAAGTATATATAGATTACCTCATTCAAACTTCAAAACATCCTTATGGGTCTAGAAAAATTATTATGACTATTTAGCTATGACAAGCTGAGGCTTAGAATGGAAAAATAGTACTAATTATTTGATGAATTTCTATGAAAGTGTACTAGCAATGGTATTATGCCTGCACATTAGGGTATTTGTCAAAAGTCCCCAATATTTTCATGTGTCATGAGCTTCAGGAACAGATTTTAAAAATTATTTTCCATAACATCTCTCAAAATTTTATTTTCTTAAGTCATTGGTTTACAAATTATGGTATTTAGCCCACAAACTTCTATTGATCTATCACAAGATAATCCAGAATGATAGCAAGATACTGTAAATGTTTATAGCAATGAGACATTGCCCCCAAATCTGCTTGATTATTTATCTAGTAATTAATTTTTATCATGTTTTCAAAAGTTATAACAGCAACAACCACCAAGAACCTGCTCCACAGGTCATTTGAGAGGCACAGTCTTACTTAAGTTGCACATGAAAAATAAACTTCAATTGAGGCTGTGATAACTCAAGTGTCAACTTTATATACATAGAACTCACATAAGTGAGATATTTCCTTTGATATTTTTAGAGGGAAATTTAAATGTACTTTCAACATATAAGCTGTATTACATCTGAAGTTTCTAAATATGCAACATGAAGAAATTAGATCACATATTTTTAGGGTTTTTATTTATTTATTTATTTATTTTTGGTCACTCTCTGGTGTAATGATTCTAAGACTTATAGAAAGAATAAGGCAGAAGAAAATGGTTCTTGAAATCTGGTTTACAGGAACCCCTGAAAGCTCCTAGAAAAATTTCAGAGTCTCACATATCTGCCACATTTATAATAATTAGCTTTTACTTCCTTTATATATTGTTTGGATTATTTTTCATATAAAGCATCTCCATGATATCATTAGAAGAACTGTCACACTTAGCATTCACTATGGTATTTTGTTGATTTGGGGGGAAATGTAAATTAGTAGGCTATACATGGTAGAGATGCATATTCATAAATCAGTTTCTTTTAAGACTCCTGACCTTTCTCACAATGCCTACTGTTCTTTTAAGCTTGAAGTTATCTAATATCCCATTAAACACATGATGCCTACCACAAAAAGTAGATAATATAATATATATCTATATTTCATTTACTCTTGGAATATAAATTGCTGGAGGAAAAGTGAAAGACTGATTAAGCAAATATCTCCCAATTGCAAGGAGTTCCTACAAAACTCAAGGTAAAAAAATTCACTTTTGAAAAGATTCAGACTAGAATTGCTAAATCTTACAACTTTATCAACTTTATAAATATGTGGCAACATGATTTATCCAAATATTATTACCCACTAAAAATTCTAGAAATTCTTTAAGACAAAACAAGACACTAACATAGAAAATTAGAGCCGGAATAAGTGAGAACATAGAGTGTTTGGTTTTCTGTTCCTGTGTCAGTTTGCTGAGGATAATGGCTTCCGGCTTCATCCACGTCCCTGCAGATGACATGATCTCAAATCCTTTTAAGGCTACATAGTGCTCCACGGTGTATATGCATCACATTTTATTTATCCTGGACACAGGGAGGGGAGCAATATACACTGGGGCCTGTCAGTGGGTAGGGGTGAGGGAGGGGGGAGGGAGAGCATTAGAAAAAATAGCTAATGTATGCTGGGCTTAATGCCTAGGTGATGGGTTGATAGGTGCAGCAAACCACCGTGGCACATGTTTACCTATGTAACAAACTTGTGCATCCTTCACAGGTACCCCAGAACTAAAAATCATAATTAAAATAAAAAAGAGTCAGGATAAATTACATTTTACTCAACTTATATTAAAATATTCAACTCTACTTTATTTTATTTTATCACATTTATTCAAAATAAAATTTTAAAATTTCCCTCTCCTACAATTTTAACCAGCTACATATAGTCTCATAGTTTTGTCAAAGAAAACACATATTTTATTCCATGGCTGAATGGCTATCAATAAATTCAATGGCTTTTGATTGTATGAATCAGATGCATAAGTTTCTGCTTCCCTACTTTGCACCTTCCACCATATCCATCTACATATCTCTCTCTCACAAATGTCACAAATTTGCAAACCTAAGTCAGAGTTACTTTTTTTTTTTTTTTTTTTTTTTTGCTTCAGCTGTTGTTTATTGACATACAGGTAGGCTCTATAGCAACAGGCCTGGAGGCGCTGCAGTAGTCCCTGCAGTGGTGGGGGAAAATGGAAGGTGGAGGGTGGAGGGTGGAGTGTTTGCTGCAGGACAGCTGAGTGGAGGGCGGGGACAGGTGCGAACTGGGGAGGCCCAGGGGGCTGGGGAAGCAAGTAAGGGCGAGGGCCAGAGTCAGCTTCAAGGGAACAACAGCCCCTTGCCCTAAGGCCCCTAACTCTCTAGCTGTTTCCTGACCCCAGGCCAGGGTTGGGAGTCCTCTGGGCATCCATTTTTTCTCAAGGAACTGGACGGAGTATACACAGGAAAGAAAGCTGTCACCCTCTTGCCATCTGGCTCCAGGGGCCTCCAGTCCAGCATTCCTCCTTCTTCCCTTGATTGGGTGGGGCCACATGATGGGCAGCCAGGCTCTGGGCTGTCCCACTAGAGCAGGCTGCAAACACAGCCATGTTTCAGCGAGGCACTAATCTTCTTCCCTGGTGTCCCAGCCCACCAGTGCCACATTACAGCCCAGAGTGAGTTCTACAAGCGTTGCTGGCCTAATGGATGGGTTGGGGGAAGGGGGTGGGACAGGGGCTGGAGGAAGGGCTCTCAGGTTCATCACGGCACAGGAACAACACGCATGGTGTTGGTGAAGCCGGAGCCAGGGCGCCATCCGGTCAGCACAATGACCACATCTCCCTTCTTGAAGAAGCCTCGGGCCTTGCCAACATTCATGACAAAGTTCACCCGGAGGTCCACGTCCTCAGCCCAGGCCCCCTGGACTGGGTCCTTGCACAGCACAGGGAAGATGCCACGGTACAGGTGGACCTGACGAGCTGTCTGGGGATTCCGGGTCACAGCAATGATGGGGGCACGTGGGCGGTATCTGGCCACCTGATGAGCAGACCTGCCAGACTTGGTGAGGACGATTATGGCCCCACTGCAGCACTTGAAGGAGGCCTCCACGGCACCCACGGCGGTGGCTTCTGTGGGGTCGCTGGTAATGGGCGCCAGGCGGCGGAGTTCCTCAAATAATTGCAAGTGGTAGATGGCGGCCTCTGCCTCACGGGCAATCAGGTGCTGCATGGCACAGCCTCCAGAGGATAGTCCCCTTTGGCTGTTTCTCCAGACAGCATGATGCAGTCGGCTCCATCCAGAACTGCATTGGCCACATCACTGCCTTCAGCCCGGGTGGGGCGGGGCTTCTTGATCATGCTCTCCAGCATCTGAGTAGCACAGATGACAGGCTTCCCAGCTCGGTTGCACCGCCCAATCATCATCTTCTGAGCAAGGAAGACCTTCTCCGCAGGAATCTCAATGCCTAGATCACCACGAGCCACCATGATCCCATCACTGGCCTCCAGGATTTCATCAAACCTCCGAACCCCCTCATGATTCTCGATTTTGCTGATTATCTTGATGTTCTTTCCCTTCTCCCCCAGGACCTTCCTAACTTCATGGACATCAGCTGCCTTGCGGATGAACGACGCAAACACCATATCGACATCCTGCTCGACCCCAAACTTCAGATCCTGGATGTCCTTTTCCGACACAACAGGCAAGTCCACAGCAGCCCCAGGAAGGTTCACACCCTTCTTGCTGCCCAAGGAGCCACCATTTTCCACCTCCGTCACCAGGAAGTCAGCACCTTTCTGCTTCACCTGGAGAGAAATAAGCCCATCATCCACGTAGATCTTGCTGCCCACTTCCACCACCTTGCAGATGTTCTTGTAGTCCAGCCATAGGATGTTCTCGTCACACTTTTCCATGTAGGCGTTATCCAGCGTGATTTTGAGAGTGGCTCCCTTCTTCAGCTCCACCTCTGCAGTGCCGCTGCCCTTGATGAGCCCAGTTCGGATCTCAGGTCCTTTAGTGTCCAGAGCCACAGCAACGGGCCGGTAGAGGATGGGGTCAGAAGCAAAGCTTTCCGTGGCTGTGCGCACATTCTTGATGGTCTCCGCGTGGTACTCATGAGTTCCATGAGAGAAGTTCAGACGAGCCACATTCATTCCAGACTTAATCATCTCCTTCAACGTCTCCACTGATCGGGAAGCTGGGCCAATGGTACAGATGATGCCAGTGTTCCGGGCTGTGATGGGTGGTGAGTCAATGTCCAGGCGGCACATGTGCTCCAGGAATGTGTCAGCCATGGCTGCATGCAGCTGCTGGGTCTGAATGAAGGCAGTCCCGGCTTCACTATGGGGCTTCGACATGGCTGCTGAGGTCCTCTGGCCCTGACCGACTCGGGCTACGCTGCAAATTGGAAGAGATGTGGATCCCAGGGACGTGCAGCTGCTGTGCCCAGAGTTACTTTTTGTCATCTTCCTTCAGTCTTTGAAAAACGGCATCGTATACACTTCTACTTTTTTTTGTGCTGTCAATATTTCAGATCTTAACTTTTTGTGATCCCTATTGTCTTCTTGTTTTAATGATCTCCAAGTACAGTGAGTCACAATTTATACAATATGCAAATACAAGGACCAGACTTATTCTATCTGTCAAACAGGCACAAAGAAGAGAACCCTCTGCTATGAACTGATTGTGTCATCTCAAAATTCATATGTTGAAGCCTGTTTCCCAGTGTGATGGTATCTGGAGATGGAATCTTTTGGGAGGTAAATAGGTCATGAGTGTGAAACCCTTAGGAATGGGATTATTGCCCGTAGAAGGACACATGCAAGACAGCTTGTTCTCCCTCTTTCTGCTATCCATGTGAGGGTACAACGAGAGAACAGCCATCTGCAGAACAGAAAGAACGCCTTCTGCAAGAGCCCAATCATGCTGGAACCCTGACTTCATGCTTCCAACCTCCAGAACTGTGAGAAATGTTTGACGTTTAAGGCACCCAGTTTACGCTATTCTGTTACAGCAACCCAAACTGACTAAGACACTCTCATCACAATAATTCACATAAGAGGAATCGTAGTTGAAGAGAAATTTACCTTACTTTTTGAGTAGTAATAACACTTTTAGAATACTACATAAATTTTGATTTTATTTATTTTCTTCATAGCCTTCCACACAAAGTTTATAAATGTCAAATATTATTAGGAGCTCAACTATCCATAATACTGTATTTAAAATAAAGAAATACAATAGACCATGGAAAAAAAATTTAAGTGTTTCTATTTCTGTTTCTCAGGATCTTTTGATGACTGAAATAATTGACAAATTCTATTCTGATCATGAAAATTGGCTATGAGTGTCCAACATACTAATATATACATGATCTGGTCTATATTGCTATTTATAAAAACATAGCTAAACCCTCAAACTAAATCTGTGACTCACATTAAATTATTTTGTAATTTATATATGTGTACTCCCATGCTAAGAGCTACTAAGTGATTGAGAGGTGGTTTATCAACAGATAAAAATCATATGGCTCATCATATTTTTATTCCTTCATATATATATACAATTCAGAAATGTTTTAAACTTTAATTTCAAAAACTGTCACTTTATCATTATTTAATAGCCATTGGGAAATTTAATTATAACTTAAGCGTTTTATGATGGAAAGTATCTGGTATCAATAAGTGCTTATGAAAACAAATGGAGTCATGTTGGTGGAAAGCATTTACCTATGCAGAAGGATTCAAATCTTCAACTACAGAAGCATAATTAAATTAAACTTACTGAGTAGTTTTATGTACGAGACAATAATTTCTAGCACTGGAGCATATTAAGAGGATGGCTGGAATCGCTCACTGTCTATTTTTTCAAAGGACATTAAAAGTGACAGAAATCCTGAAACATAACTTGGCTCCTTTTTAGATTGTAATAAAATAGAACTAGCAGTTGCTCAGATGTTTTTTCAAGAGTAATTGTAGCTTCTGTTTCAAATTGTAATTCTTTTCCTATCCTTGAACAGCCTGGAAAACAAACAAACAAAAAAAAACCCTCCTGTATAAAAAACAGAAGATTGCATTAAAATAAACATCTCAATTTACACTTATTATCAATATCATTTTTATTTCTGATATTAAAATCAGTTTATGAATAAGTCAATAATAGAGGATTTTTAGTCTTAGAGACACTAAAAATATATGAAGACTTCTAAGTTTCAAAACATTTGTCAACTGAGGCCATTTAATACAGATTTAAGCAGGCTGGCTTTCTAAGCTTCCTAAGGAGAAATAATGTTTCAATGGATGTAAAACATGTGTTTTGGTGGAAGAAAAAAAAATCACTCCAGTAATGAGGATGGTAAGTTTAGATCATGGAGCCTAGAAGTCAAAGCTGAGATTTGCCTAAGGTTTATTCAGTGTGCCAGTCATTGCTGCACTTGTTTTTGTGGAATTCTAATTTGGGTTGCAAAGTGAATTATGCTTCCACTGGTACAGTGACAGAGGACATGAGAGAATGTGTTTGGTCATGGATGGCATGAAACCTAAGGATGTCCTTTCTCCCAAAATAAAATATGATCCTATCATAGGTAAAAGAGTTCCTGAAATGAGGGGATAAATGGGAAGGAAGGAAGAAAAGGGAAGTAAGGGAAACTCTCTAGCCTTTCAAAGTAGAGAGAGGTCAAATTTAAATTTCTTCAACATTCTTTAGCAATCCAAGGTCTTTATTCTCCAAGGCAGTGGTCAAAATGAGAAAAAAAAAAAAAAAAAAGGAAAAAGAATCCAGCTGTGGTATTCATTTTTAGCCCAAAGTAAATAATCATTGAACAGAAGTTTCTTTTCCACATATTGCTGGCTTTCAACATATATACACATATAATGAAGAGCACGTGAAAGAAAGCATGGTGTAGCCCTCAGCGGTCAAGCCAACACCTCTGTGGTTCTGGATTCCGATCCAGTGGCCACAGCTTACTGATCACACGATAATATTAAAAGTGACTAAAAATCACTTCTATATTTTACAGAACCTTGTTTCCATAAAAGCCATGGAATCTCATAAGCAATAATTACTTAAAATATCTTATGGTTTTACATAGTTAACCTTACCCAAACCATCACAAACTCCCTCAGCCCTTGGCAACTGTTGACATTTAAGTCTGTGGCATTTACCAGTGGGCATAAAGTTTGTTATAGCTTGGCTCTTGCTCCATTCCTTCCATAATGGCTGCTTGATTTTTCTAGTCAGACTTAAATAATTTAAGTGACATTAGATAACATCAAACAACTGTCTTAAAGACAATATGGAATTGTCTGTTTTTTATTCCTTCACATAGGTTCATTTAACAAATATTTATTTGGCAACTTTTGTGTGTCAAGTCCCAAGTTAGACATTGGTGACAAAGTAGTAAAGAAATATATCATTTGCCCTCAATACCCATAATAAGTCATGCATTTGTGCGTATGGGTATGTAGGGTGTGTGTGTGTGTGTGTGTGTGTGTGTGTGTGTGTGTGTGTGAGAGAGAGAGAGAGAGAGAGAGAGAGAGAAACTTAGGAGTGGCAAGAGTTAAATCATCACATTTATAATATATCATTACAAGCCCTGCCAAGCGCTGTGGAAGAAAAGTAAAATGTACAATGAAAGATTATAAGATCTCATTTAAATCTGTGTCCATCCGAAGTTACATCACCACATACCTCCTATTGATGTTGTTTTGAATTGACTCAGTGCAATTTTATCTTAGGCAACTTTTTTTCTTTTGCATTCCTCTATTCCCCTTTTAGGCAACTTCCTGAACTTTCTTCTAGAAACCAGTGTATCTGCTACTCATACCTTCCCATCCTGATGCTACACAGGATCTGAATATGAGTTCATACTTCTGACTTCATCAACAAACTGAGGTTTTATTCCCTCCTTTGCTCCTGGTGGTGGTGATAAGAATTTTAGTTAAGGATGTGATTTGCTAACTCCTTGTCAGCAATAGCTTAATTCTTTAAAAGTGATGACAAAATTAGCTTCAGGAAATACAAAGGCTTATTCGGAATATTTCAGGCAAAATAGAATCTTGATGTTCCCCTCAAAATAATAGAGCAGAGGAAATTGCCAATTCTGGTCCCAATTTGGCTAAACTTAAACTAATGAATTGCTCTTTTCTATGTAATCCTAGAATTACACCACTGAATAACTCAATTTTCTTTGGTCTATTATCACTTTTGTCAGGGATGTTTTCCATTTACACCGAAAAAGATCCCATTTCACAAGAACATTCACGTGTAGTTCTTTCTTCTTGGAGAAAAAATTTTTGTCTGTCTTCATTGTAATTTGCAAATTTAGCATTTACAAATGAGTACTAGAACTTGATAGATTAGCTGACTGAAAGAACATTTATTGAGCACTGATAATCCATTCTAATTTTCATGCAAAATAATTATGTCTGTATTCCAGACTTAGTTTGTTATTAGTGACTGTGACACCTTATAAAGATATACTATGATGGATTTTCATTTTCCTATTTGAAACATGAGATATTTAACTAATGATCCCTATGACTACTTTCAAATCTAATAGTCTATGTTCTATCACATTACAAGTTTTTTTTTTTTTTTTTTTTTAATCTGAACTCCTATTACCAGGCTTACTGTATAAACTGCTATACACATAAGCTTAAAAATTGAATGTAGTTTTTGTGGCAATTATAACTAAGATTATTACATTATTTAGGAAATCTAGAACATTTACACTTGTAAACAAAGTTCAGTTGCTTAGAAGAAAAAAAAAAAAACCTCTCCTTTATATATGCTTCTGATGTTAGATGGACTCTCTTCAGTCAATGTTTCTTATGATTAAAACTTGAGAATATGTGACTATAGAATTGTTTTCCTAACATCAGTTATTTATTGTGTAAGTAGACATATGTATAATTATACAAACATGACCTTTGTGTTTTCTTGCTTGGGAGGACAGAATGGAGAGGTGGGGTGGTGAGAAAGGTTTATAAGATTAACTACTAAATAATATGTTAAAGCTAGAACTCCAAATCCAATTAATGTTCAAAGTAGAGTTAGTATATTTTACCTTTCAATCTTCTTACATTCTCAAAGCCAAGTAATTTATTAAGGCATTCTACTATAATCATAGGACTTATATAAAATAATGTAATAAGTGCAATTTGGGGATCTGAAGGTAAACCTCTTTTGTAGACTAATGGCTTTTAATAAGATGTAAATTTCTTATAGAAATGTAACACTTTTAATTTGAGAGTAGAGTAATAGAAAAAAACACAAACTAAATTTCTTGTTTGCTCATGTAGTTATGATTAGTATCAGAAAAAAATGTGGTATTCAATAGTTATTCCTTAAAGAACTGCAGTTTTATTGAGAATACCAAGAAGTCCAGGGATCTGGACAATTTACACATCTTAGAAAAGACAGAGCCCAATTTTGCTCAAAAGTAAAGAGAGAGTAAGAACTGTGAAGATGAAGTCTTTATTATTTTGCTTAAAATGGAATCTGTAAGGATCTAAAAAAATATTCATCACTGGCAATTGTTTAGAGAGGGGTAATTTCTAAATATAAAACAATTAGAATACTTGTTTCTTTTATATTTTTGTTTTATAACTTATTCAACCAAAAATTTGAAAGGATATCTAATGATTATTTTCTTAATTGTATGAAATTAAGAATATTTTTGAAAATATTTGAATTAGAAAGCCCAAGACCGAAAGTATTATTCAACTGCAAGAAAAAAAATTAATCTCTATTGTGAACTAAGTACTTGGAATAGAAGATTAAATAACGCTTGGTGGATTCCTTTGAAAAGCTGATAACCTTGAGAGTAGAACTGACACAAATAGATATTTCAACAAGACATTTTGAGTCCTAAATTGTACTGTAAAATATAGGAAAGATGACCTTTTATAGCTAGGTGGTTTTACACAAATTGCTTAAATATTGGTGCTTTCATTCCCTTGTCTCTAAAATTGGAATGGCATTAGTAACATCTTCTTCATGGCCTTGCTGTTAGGTTTAAATTAGTTAATACACATAAAGTACTAAGAAGAGTGCTTGATATAAAAAATCACTCTATAAATCTTATTTATTGATTATCTTCAAATCACAATTTATATAAACAGTTAGCAAGGTGCCAGGCACTTAAGAAAAACTCAGTAAACATTAGCTAGTATTATAGTCTAATATGGAAACACAGATTTGGCCTCTGGGTTAATAACCAAACTCAAGAACACTTGCTTTATTTAAATGAACTAGACACATTTTTAGTAAACAATTATTTGGTTTGTTATGCAGCCATTTTATATATATATATATATATATATATATATATATATATATATATATATTTTTTTTTTTTTTTTTTTTAATTGAGACAGAGTCTCCCTCTGTCACCCAGGCTGGAGTGCAGTGGCGCAATCTCTGCTCACTGCCAGCTCCTCCTCCTGGGTTCACGCCATTCTCCTGCCTCAGCCTCCCGAGTAGCTGGGACTACAGGCACCCTCGATCACACCTGGCTAATGATTTTGTATTTTTAGTAGGAGACGGGGTTTCCCCGTATTAGCCAAGATGATCTCGATCTCCTGACCTCATGATCCGCCCACCTCGGCCTCCCAAAGTGCTGGGATTACAGGCGTGAGACACCGCGCCCGGCCCAGCCATTATATTTTAATATGATTTTACTATGAAAATACAAGACAAAGAAGAAATGGAGCGTTTTTTATGTGTGTGTAACAGGTTATTAATATAAAAGTGAAAAATTTATTGTACAAATGCTAGTTACAATATTCAAAATATGTCACATTGAGAGCTTTAGAAAGTGAGCAAGAAAATATAAGAACTTGTGGGTGCCTTGGCAGAGGGCTCTGCTATGAATCTCAAACTTACTCAAAGCTTCTCTGCACCTCAAGTCTGGTGAAAGAGGCTGATGTCAGACCCTCACTCGATTAATATAAAAAGCAAGGGATGGACTGGCTAGCTGCTGATGAATGAAGAAAGGAGTGGTTGCCTCCTTAGGACTGATGAAATGATGTCTGAAAATTACCCACAAATCAGATACAAGTTAGGTGCAAGAGAGAGCCAATGGAGCTGTCTTAGATTGAAGAGTGAGCAGGACTCAGCAAAGGGCACTAAAGATTACTTGGAACTTTGAAAAGAGTCAGTAAAAAGCTAGGGGAGAGTATATCACCTCCATCAGTGTGACTACAGGAGAGAGGCCCAGCTGTGAGTAATGGCAGGGGGCTATCTCCAAAGAGCCCATGAACATGCTCCATTAGTCAATGAGCAGTCAGTATATGACAGTTTAAGTCCGGTGAGATCTTTCCTATTCTCCACCGCTTTCCTCCCCAAACTGTCCTCAAACTCTGAGGAGGTTAACACCCGTAGAAGATGGGGAACAAGATAATTGAGAAAGAAGCAGACCTTGCTCCCTTCTCTGCAACAGGTATCTGGACAGAAATAGACTCTAAACAGGAGAAAGTAATTGCAACTTAGAATAGTTGGACAGTGTGAGATCACACGTAAGTGGATATTCTAATTCTGAAACAAAACTATATCTTGAACTGAAATTGATTAAAATACTTGTTAAAACTTAATAGTGATTAGAGAAATCAGGAGATATTTTAGTTTTGTTTCTGTTTTCATTTAGGTGCAAGGGTTAAATAGCCCACTGAGCAATGTTCAAATACTTATAAAACAATACACTGTTTCATAATAACATAGGTGGAATTATACTTGTTCAGTTTATTAGTTATATTAGCTGCAGAGAAATATGTATTGGAAAAAAAAACTATAGCTCCGTTTCTGTGGAATGCTTTCATAAACCCTTGTCTTCTTGGTAAAACCAGGGAATCACCTTACAAAATAAGAATCTTTTCAATCTTTGCAAAAATAATTTCATATTATAAGAAGTAAATTTTAACAGTTATCTATAGTGAGCTGCAATTGATCAGATCTTGCTTTGTCCTCTCAGTCACTGGCTTTCTGGAAGCCAGTTTTTTTGTTTTAATTCATTTTTCTGTTTAGTTTTTGTTGTTGTTGTTTTTAAAACAGGGTCTCACTCTGTGCAGAGCACTCCAGCTCTGTGCTGGTGTGCAGTGGAGCAATCATGGCTCACTGCAACCTCTGCTTCTGGGGCTCACGTGATCCTCCCTCTTCAGTAATTGGGACTACAGACATGCGACTCCATGCTTGCTAACTTTTGTATATTTTGTAGAGACAGGGTTTCACCATGTTGCCCAGGCTGCTCTCAAACTCCTGAGCTCAAGCGATCCACCACCTCAGCCTAGGAAGCCAGTATTTAATGCTCAAATACAAAGGGCAGTATTTTCTAAGAAGGAGATTTTTAATATTAAAATTAAAAATTTTAATATTAATATTTAAATGTTAAAATTAAAATTTTATTAAGCAAGAGGCGTTTTTGTTCAAATAATATTCGAGTATTTACTTTGAGGCAGAACATGGGCCAAGACCTCAGGATAGAATAGAAAACAATAAACAAAACATCTCATCTCATTCCTGCTCTCCTGGAACTTAGATTCACATACAGCAGGAAAGAAAAAATAAATAAATTGGTGAATGAACAATTTGATGTCAGTTAATGATAAGTACAATGATCAACATAAATCCGAGTGATATGATTAGAGAGAGAGCAAGCTGGATACCGAAATAAACAAATTAGAGACAAAAACAAACAAACAAAATCCTTCAAACTAACACAAAGGATAAATGCCTGAGAGGATGGATACCCCCTTTCCCAAGATGCGATTTTTATGCATTGCATGCCTGTATCAAAACACCTCATGCACCCCATAAGTATTTATATGTATATACTGTGTACACAAAAAATTAAACATGAAAAATTGAAAAATTGTCTGGCCACTGTGGCTTACGTCTGTAATCCCAGCACTTTGGGAGGCTTAGGTCAAAAGTTCAAGAACAGCCTGGCCAACATGGCAAAACTCTGTTTCCACTAAAAATACAAAAAATTAGCCAGGCGTGGTGGTGAGTGCCTGTAGTCCCAGCTAGTTGGAAGACTGAGGCAGGAGAATCGCGTGAACCCCAGGGGGTGGAGGTTGTAGCGAGCCGAGATCGCGACACTGCACTCCAGACTGTGCGACAGAGGAAGACTCCATCTCAAAAATAAATAAATAAATAAATAAATAATAAAAAAATTAAAATCATAAGTAGAGCCTGATTTTGGATGTTGGTGATGTTTTGAGAGAGGGATCACAGGGTTCAATTGGATGTTCAGTAGAGGAAGCAGCAGGCCAAGATAGCCCACTTCATGGAGTATACAGAACATACAAAGGCCCAAAGAGCAGGTGAGATAAAATGAGGGAACACACACACACACACACACACACACACACACACACACAAAGACAAAAGACTAAAACTTTGAAAGGAAGCAGCGAAACCAAAGCATCATGTCTAGGAATAATAATGATTGTGGAGTAGGCATTGCATTATGTGAGGGGAGAGTCAAAAGGCATTTTCTGTTAATGCAGACAGAAAGAGGGAACTGCAGCCATTGTAAACAGAGTGCCATGGAGCAAAAATGGGAACAAAACAATGACTGGCATAAACTTAATCCCTTTAGACCCACAATGTGCTTTTGAATGAGTGAGATATTTTGAGTAAAATACAATTCACAGTTGTAGTGTTTGTATATTTTACCCTTAGTAATTGTTTATTACAAGTGAGTATAGTTTTAGCATGCTAATCAGAAAAATTCTGCCTTGTTTAAAGCCTAAATTAAAAATCCCCAGACTGATATTATCTGTAACCAAACTGTTTGAATCCAAGTGGAACATAAAGTCCATATGGAATGTACATTTGTCCCAAGCTGAGACCAACACTACTGATTTGGCCTCTCTGCTTTTGTGCATGTGGAATAGAGAAAGAAGCTATTACACAGCTGCAGTAACAGAGAGCCGATCTCCACCACCCCCACCCATACTAGGAAGGCCCAGAAAGTAAACTGGAAAATTGTCACAGAAAGTAAGATCCTTGTAGAGACAGAAAACACAGATTAAACTTGATAGTTGATTCCCCATTAATGGGTAAGGATAAATAATCTCTTAACCTTAGTCTCTCCTCATTTGTTGGGGAGGTTGTATTCTAAACTAGAGATAAGCACTTAAGTGAAAGCTAGTTTCAGAGATAATGCCGGGAAGCACTGGTTTGGAATAGGAGGTGAGAAAGGAAAGGGAACGAGCCAATAAAGGATGTATTATGGAGCAGATGACTGCTGTGGGCACCTGAGGAACTATAGGAAACGCTATAGAGCATGTGCAGTGTTGCTCTATTGCTTATAGATAGGGAACTGGACTAGTTATTGACTAATTCCTATTAGTCACTGCTGGAGAGCTATTTCCAGGGACATTACCTTCCTGCCTCTTCTGCCCTGTCCTATATATACCCATTAGGTGGTTCTAGTGGCCAAAGAAAACCCTCAGGGATAGAGCTACAGATCCTACAGTAGAAACTTTCAAGAATTGTGATGTCCAAGTAGAAATAGGTGGGACATCAACAGTGTCTGCCACAACTAATCATTAAGAGCAAATAAACTACTCTATAGCAAAATATTGTATAAACCATCAACTTCAGTATAAATTAATATCAAGTGGAGAGTAAATTGAAATAAATTATAACATTCAGTGCAAATGTAACGCTAATGCCAGCATAGTTTGAATTATAGTAAAAATAAATGTATGTACATTTAGAATTAGAAAACCTAGAATGTTTAAATCCTGGCATTTCTTTGAGCACATCACTTCTCTAAGCTTAGATGACTTATTCTGTGTAATGAAGTGATATTAACGCTTTTATGGTAAAAAAAAATGAGCATATTATATTTCTAACATGATATTTAACACAAAGTAAACTTTTAATAATTGTTAATTATCTTCCCCACGTCCATCTTTATTTAAAGATTATTGTTATCTGAAGCTGCTCAAAATTTTTCATTTATTACTCTAGCTTATTAAAACAAGTTGAATAGTTTATTAAACGGGGTTGTGTCTTGAAGCCACTGTAAATACAAATAACATATTTACTTAACATTATGAATGCTTACTGTGAGCCAGGCACTGTCAAAGGCACTGTGCTTAAGATAGTAAACAAAAGAAACCCCAAATCCCTGTTCTCAAAATATTGTAAAAACAGTGAATGACTAAAGATTATATACAAGAGGCCTTCTGATATATGACTTTCTGCTTAATGATTACATTTTGATAACATTATTATTTGAGTATATTTAGATATGAATTTATAGATTTTGGAGGTCCTTCCCAATTCTAAAATTCTATGAGGTATGACTTGTAATTTAAATGGTAAATTTAAGAATAATAAAAATATAAATGTAAACAATTTACTTGCCTTGAATATGCTTAAAATAAGAGAATTCATAACACTTAACAAAGTGCTGCCTGAATCAGACTGGTCCAAGTTGTTACTTTAGGATGGCTGCCTGGTCGGCAGGAAGCAATTTGGTCTTTTCTGCAACACTACCAAAGCCAACACCCCATAGCTAATGTGTTGAAAGATAAATATTCTTAATGGGGAAAAAGTTACTAAACTTGGAAAATAATCCTTTGCTAAGTAGCAGATTGCATTAAAAAGTAATTATAAGTCACTTGGGAGGCTGATTCTACCGTATGTAAATATTGTAATGAATACCAACTCCTAAAAACACTTTGAATAAAGAACTATGCATAACCAAAGTGGGACATGGCACAGGCTGATATCTGAGTACTGAGCAGGGAACTGACCCATCACAAGGGTTACTCAAATGTTTGGAATAAAATTGTGATGGTTTTGCTTATTTGATATTTGAATAGTGCCTTAGTAATTTTGTGTCTTTATTTCAACAAAGGAAACACTATACAAATGAATTAAGGAAATGACTCCCTTTAAGTTCACTCTGTGATTTTTTTTAAGTCAATGCTTCATTAAGTACAGTTCATGTGCCAGCTGTTTAAATTTTACCTAATTAATTCTTTCATTTACATTAGCCTACATAATTCTAAGTTTGAATTTTTAGTAAAAGTAAATTTGTATCTTACTTAAAGTATGATTTACTTGATACCAGTATTTAATTTTACAGCCACATATTTCTAAAACGTTAAGAGCTTGTCACTTACATATTTCAAAGTCCACTATCTCTATTCCCCGAAGAGAAAACTATATATATTTCCAATGTTGACCATACACTTTTAAAATCCCTCATTAGATCTCAAAGGAATGTTCGGGTACACTAACATAAGTGTCAAGAAGAAGGTAATGATGGATGGTGGATTAAGAAAACACTACTTTAGTGTCAATAATAACCACCATGTCGAAAAAGAAACTAAACATTTCAAAGAATGCTTTGAAGGTTGGTAGTAACTTGTTAAAAGCTTGGTTTCAGATTTAATAAGCCCCATCATTTTCAACTCTCTTTCTTTTTCTTTTCTTTTTTTTTTTTTTTAAGAAAATCAAGGGAACAAGCATTTCCTTCTTGGTAAGTTTCTTAGAAGCTCAAATTTGAACTGTAGTTTCAAAGAACCCACATTTTAACAGGTAATTCAGGATAAATATGACACCTAATTTAAAAACATTCAGTTGGCTTCATATCAGGTTGCAGGCGGATTGTAGAGCTGTTTATTGAAGTTTAAAGCTTGGGATGGATTTGTTCCATCAAACTGATACTATAACTAGGTCTTTAAGTCCTGGCTACTTAATATGATGTCCTTTTAATTCTGTTAATAGTTACTTCTGGATGACAGTTTATACCTGTCCATAATCTTTCTACAAATTTCAAAACTTTCAAACCTGTTTGGAAGAAGGAACAGGGCTAGGGGGATTTGTACCACGCTTCTTTGGAATATTATTTACTAGCTCAGTTGTATGTTTTCCACTACTTTCCAGGGCCTAGGTTAATGATAATATGTCCAAGGAAAGGCAATGTAGTACTAATTGCCAAACTGTAGTAGTTGTTGCCTATAATCCACGTTAAAAATAAGGCAAAAAGTCCAATATTTTTCTTAATCTTTCAGCAAGAAATTGTACTTGTCAATAATAGGAGAAAAGATGCAGAAGAAGGAGGTGGTGGAATCTCCTGACAGTTGAGTAGGAAAGGACCAACACACTAGTGATGTCCTCATTTACTTACTTATTTAATACATTTTGTTGATCTCCTTCCATCTGCTAAGAAATATGCTGAATGACAGGCCATTAAGAAAGGTGAATAAGATAGGGTTCTCCCCTCCCGGAAACTTCTGATAGAGTAGAGGAGATGGAAAATGAGCCCTTTACATTCTGAGTACTTTAATGGAGAAGTGCCTTTAAGTTATAAGTAAGAGGTTGACAATACAGCAAATAGACATAAACAATTACAACTGTTAAGCTCACCAAGCACCTGAAACACCGGTGTAGTTTTCAAAAAATTTAACAACCTCTCTGGCATGTCATAAAAGAATTACAATCTGCGTAGCCCATACCATCAAAATAAGGTCATGAAGACTGCCTACTGTTCCAGGCCTTTTTCCTTCAGTTACCTGGGTCATGAGGTTGTCCAGGTAACTATGTAAGCTTTTGCTGTCTCTTCAGGATATATATCAGCTGGATCACATCTGTGATTTTGGATTAGAACTTCTATATCTTTTGACATACGAGCAAGGGAGGAAAAAAAAAAAAGGTGTTTAAGCCAGTAAGTACTATAAATAATGGAGAAAATTGTTCATCACTATTTATTTCTTAGTAAAATATTAATGATTAGCACTTATTACATTTTCATATCATATGTAATTATTTCATTAACTCATTTATTCATCAAAACTTTCATTTTGATTCAATCCACATTTGAGAGTCAAATATATTCCAAGCTCTCTCTCTCTCTCTATATATATATATATATATATTCAAAGTTTTCTAAATGATAATGTCACCTCATTTGAATTCAGATATGTTCTTTTGATTGTGACATAGCAGTTTGAAGTAAGGGGTATTAGCAAGAGTCATTGCAATGCACGATAGAAGTAAAAACCAGAGAACATAAAGGAGTATGAGTTCAAAAAGTAATTACTCTTCCACTTGGTATGGTTATGAGATGAAGAGGTTAGAATGGACTATACCTTGAAAGGCTGAGGGCTGGTAAAACCAGAAAAAAATGGACCAGAGAAGAATGAAAGTTGATGAGCCACATTAGGTGTTATATTGATCCTTAACTGTAATAAGGTAACTCAAATGTATTAGACTGCCCATTCTAAAACAATTGAGCTTCTCTCTCTTTTTCTCTCTCTCTCTGACTAATCTTTGTAAGGAGATTTTAAAAATATGTGTAGGCATTGTGCTATAAGTTGTAAGTCCCGTTTATACATTATCTAATTTAATCCTCTCAATGACCTTGTAAAGTTGGTACCAAAATTGTTACTTCCCCTGCCTCCTGCTACTACACACACCCACACACACCACCACACATTTCAGAGAGGAACTTGAAGCTTAGATAAGTAATCAGTTCTATAGCTAACATTTTATTTCATAAATAGCAGACATGAGAAGATACTTCATACTGTTTCATAGCTAAGATAATGGGATGTAGGCAAAAACAAAATTAGATTCATCACATAAAGGAACAGAATTAATTTGTATTCTGGGGACACTTTTGAAGGATATGCAATTTTTTCATTCCATTTATTGATTCAACAGCATAAGTTAGTAAATACTGACTATATTTAAAGTGGTATTGAGATGAACTCTAAGAAATATAGTTAATAATTGAATTAGGATTTTAAAAATCAATTTCAACAATTGTGAAGTAGTTTCTTTTTCAAATAAAGAAAAATAGAAGAATAAATTTTTTAACATAGGCCGTATAATTCACAGTAAATAAAATGTGTTCTTAAAAAAGTTTATGCCTTACAATTGATGGTTAATTTTCAGAAAAGAGAGAAGTGTATGAACATTGAAGGATCATATGTGGTTTCAGGTTCTCCATTTGTCCCAGGATAAGCCCCATGAAATTAAGTAAAACTTGACGTTGGATCAACTATTTCATACAGAAGACAATAAATATTTTAATGTTATTTGATCCAACACTTGCTGTTCAGTAAATTTATTTTATTTATATTTTACAAGAAAGTCTTAGGAGAAAAATCTTATACTGAACAAGCAATTACCCCAGTTTTTATTTTGCCTTTTATAATTTTCTAAAGAATACATATTTTTGGTTGCCAAATAAAAAGCAAATGTAGTCAACAGTAAAGGATATATCAGTATTGGTTTATAGAGAGTTATGAAACCTTACGCTTGCCAAATATCTTAACATTTAAAAATGTTGGTTTTAGTACTAAACTGATATCAAATGGAACACATCTCACATAATGGGATTTTCAAAGCTGCCATGTAATTCTTATGTCAGAAACCTCTTGTTAATAGGTGTGATTCTTTAACATATTTGTTTCTGGCCTTCTCTTCAATGGTTTCAATTTTGTTTATATGGTAGAGTAATAAAACTAGTAAAATACGCTGATAAAAAATGTTTTCATAGCACATTTGAAAAACACAAACCATAGTTGGATTCAAGAAAATGTCAATATGTGAAAGCTTTTTAACAGAACCTCACCATTCACCAGGGACATTGTTATCAAAAATATATGAGCCCAAAGCTAATCCGATTAGTTGATGGAGAAAGCATAAGAATTACTGTAGGAAAACATTCCTTTACAATCACAAATGGCTCCTCAGAGAGATGACACAAGAAATCAGACTTTTGTCAAATTCTATTTATGGACTCTCAGCAGAAGAAAAGAAAGGCATAGTACAAAAATGAATCAAAACAGAATGTTGCTATGTAGAATACAAGAGTACTAAGCGAATCAAATGTGTGGATAAAATTAATATTATGGGGACTCATATAACATAAACTAAATAAAGAAGTAACATTGACTTGTTCCAGATACACACAGATGTGCTGAAGAACCCTAGGCAGAAAGAGGTACATAAACTATACACATTTCTCAATCCCCAGACACATCTGAGGATTGCCCATGGCTACTACCCTGTGCTTCTGCTTTAAATTTTGATTAAAGTGATATGAATTCCTTTCATCTTGTCAATGCCTCCGCAATTCTTTACCTTCAATTTGCTTTGTATTTTTCTTGGAGTGCTGAAAAAAATATTAATTTTATTATGCCTATAGCAGACACTGACATATTCTTCCTCCATTCTGGATTTAAAACAGAAAACAAAATAAAGCCAGCCTATGTGGCATGGAGTGCTTAGTGTACAACGCAATAAAAGTTCATAGGAAAGGTATTTCTTGTTCACAGATTTTACAGTCTCTTCACATCTGTTGTGGATTGTATCAGCAATTTCTCTTTGGAAATTCCTAAATGTCTGAAGCCAAGAGATTCAAAGGAAAAGTGTCATGAGACTAAATAAAAGAATTATCATTTTTTTTTAATGATGTATTGGGAACACTTAAAGAAGATTTGGAAATGAGAAGTCTTTAAATGAGACAGCATTTGATGAATTAGGACTTTCCTATAAAGAGCAGAACATCTTAAGGGACATTTTGCATCTCCATTCAAATAATGTTTATAACCTTGTTCCCAATTCCTGCCCATTTTCTCCAACAGGCGTTACTACTTGATGCACATATTTTCTTTTCTGATTTCCGTAATTCCTTTATCTCACCTGGACTTATCTTCTGCTTGACTGAATACAGATTAGAATTTTTTTTTCTTTGTTCCCAATTTCTTGATTAAGCTGCCATCTCTGTAAAAAGCACACAAACACATTTTAATTTTATTTCTTCTGTTCTAAAGTCCCCCTTCTTCTTGTCTAGTAACTATGGAGAAACAGACTAGAAAAAAGCTTTGAAAACAGTGCAAATGTGTGTGTTGCTGAATGAGGAGGGGACTAAAGGGGCAGAAAGAGAGGACGAAGGTTTTCCAATGAACTTCTGTTGATTTTCTATGAATGTCTTACGTGATCTAGCTAAATTTCTGATTCATTCCCTTAATTCTGGTCTTAGCATGACTTTTCACGAATCAACTGCTAGACTACATTACTAGGACAGCAATTTAAGAAATATTTTTCTTATTCCTCAGACAACCACATTTCTCAATACCTTCTTGAATTTATAATATTCTTATAAGGTATGAAAACCTCAGGGTGAGTTTTAAAGTTTCTCTTAGCTAAGACTACATTGTTCTTCTACACTTTGTCTGCCCTAATGCTCTCATATACCATAACTTAACTCAATATTTCAAACCTGATCTTTCTCTTGTTTTTCATATTAATGTATTTCCATTTCTCTAAGGTGTGTTTCATAGAGTGCTAATGTTACTTGATATCTTAATAAGTTGTCTGTGGGGAAGAGAGAGTGGAAAGAAAGTTCTGATAATATTAGCTTCTAAAATAATTTCAATAAATATAAAGGAAACAAAAAATTAATGTTTTATAATACTCTCCTCTTATAAATGCTGTATCTTATCTGTAAAGGACCAGAAGCCATATAGAGTACCACATCAAAATATATGAACGGTTAACTTTGGATCTGTACATTGACCCAAAGGCAATGTATTTCCATTAAATTTACATTGATGTGTGTTATTTGTTAGATGTTATTCTATTTCATGAGATATCAAAGTTACTTTATGATGATTTACTGCAGCTTAATGAAATTTACATATTACATTAACACATGTACATTGGAAATAAAGAAGAAAAGCAAAGACTTATAATGAGAAGGGCTTCTGTTAAGTTTTGAACTCAGCTGCTTATGCACTTTGTGGTCTTTTTCGGTTTTTAATTTTTGTGGCTAGAGAGTAGGTGCATATTTTTATGTGGTACACAAGATGTTTTGATACAGGCATGCAATGTGAAATAAGCACATCGTGGAGAATTAGGTATCCATCCCCTCAAGTATTCTTTGAGTTACAAACAATCCAATTATACTCTTTATTTTAAAATGTATAATTAAATTATTATTTATTATAGTCACCCTGTTGTGCTATCAAATAGTAGATGCTATTTATTCTTTCTTTTTACCCAATCCCCAACTACCCTTCATAACCTTTAGTGAGCATCTTTCTACTTTCTATGTCTATAAGTACAATTGTTTTGATTTTTGTATCCCACAAATGAGTGAGAACATGCAATGTTTATCTTTCTGTACCTGACTTATTTCACTTAACATAATAATCTCCAGTTATATCCATGTTGTTGCAAATGACTGGATTTCATTCATTTACTTAGTTTAGTCATCTTAACTAAGCCATCTAACCATTTCTTAGACCTGTGAGCATAAGCAACTTATTGCCACAATATTTCATCTATAAAATGAAGACAAAAATACGAATAGCTATAGGTTTATTAAGATCTAATGCAAGTGAAGTAGTCAGCATTTTTTCTTGATACATAATAAGCTTTCAATAAAGAAAGAGCTATTATTTTTAACAGTGCAGAATAGTATTGTATGGACTAAAAAAAGAAGAGTTAAAAGTGATCATTGTATTTTCATAAAGAAGAAAAAATGGGAAATCTGTCAGAAATTTGGAAAATTACTAGAATTCAACCTTGTATTCTGATTTCTTTATTCTGGGCACAGTTCATGGCATGTAGTAGGATTCCCAGCTTTGCTTAAGGGAGGAGATTAGCAAATTTCCTCCCCATAAACCAATTGCAAAGCTGAACATAAGAGACAAAACCAACTACTTCCATGTTCTGGAAATGAAGCAAAGTCATACAATTATCAGAGACACATTTATAATTGCAAAACTGCTAAAACTGAGATAAGAACAGTAGGAACCCATGGATTTCTGGCCCGGGGTTGCTCCCATTCCCATTCCTGGCTGAGTAGCCATGAAAGTTCTGATATCATGAGACAGTCCATGAGAACTGGCTGCTTGTCAAAGGAAGCCACTCAAATTGGAATGGTGAGCAATGACCAAATTCAATGATATTATCAGCAGAAATGACATTTTGGTTATGATCAAAGCAAGTATACTCTTGCTTGAGTCTGTGTACATGCAAAGCAGAGACCTAAGAGGACTCAAACCAGCCATACATTCTCAGCCAACCTTGAGGCTGCATGCATGTGTAAAAGAGGCATGAAAGATTACAGTGGCATAGAAGCTAGGGCAGACATAGTCTGAACTTAAATACACCCTCCTACCCACATATAGACCATTCAACAGAATGAAAAAATGTTCTTGGCTCCAGATGTTTGGTACATTTTTCTAATTATTGGCTGACAATTTTACTGTATAGAGACAGGGGCAAATCCTGAAAAGTCAGATTTAAAAACAAAACGTTAAATGAAAGCATCAGTGGCCACACACCAAGGAGGAGATAGATTTATCCAAAACAAATTACTGAACAAAGAAACAGACATACTAAGAAACAAACCAGCAATAACAACACTGCTGGGGAAGGGTGGTTGGCAGAATTTGAATTAGAGTAGCTACATTATATTGTTTATATTGTTTTTAAAATTATGAGGTATGCACAGAAATAGAAAAGTGTCACCCATACTCTGGGAAAAAAAGAAATAATAGAAATTGAGCATTGTCACATGTTGGATTTAGCAGAAAAAAATTTAAAACAGGTATTACAAATAAAGAAAAGGCAACCACATTTAAAGAATTATAGGAAGGTATAATAAAAAATAAACCAACAAATAAAATTTCTCAAGAATATAGAAATTATTTTTAAAAATAAAAATTCTAGAGATGAAATATTTTACCGCTTAAATGAAAAAGTCCTCAAAAGCAGTTTCAAGGTGCAGAAGACAGAACCACTGAAATTGATCAATTACAATGATCTCATCTGAAGACCAAAGAAAAAAGAAAAATGATGAAAAATAAACAGACTCCAGAACCTGTTGGAAATGCGAAGGACCTAAAATAGCTACACAATTTTGAGAAAGAACAAAGATAGAAGAGTTATACTCCCTGATTCAAAATATCCTATACAGTCATAGTAACGAAGACAGTTAACTATTGATGGAACAATAAGGCTATTGATTAATGTAAGAGAATTCAAAGTCCAGAAGTAAATCTTTGTATTTATGGTTAATTGATTTTTACAGTTTCTCAAACAATTTAATGAGAAAATGATAATTTCAACAAATGGTTGAATGGTTGAATAGAACAATGACATTAAAGAGAAAATTTTGATTCATCAAAAATTAACTCAAAATGGGTCACAGACCTAAATGTAAGAGCTAAAATTATAAAACATCTAGAAAAAAAGTAAAGAAAATATTTACTACTTTGGAGTAGGCAAAGTTCTTAAATGACACCAAAGACATGATGCACAGAAAGGTATAATTGATAAAATGAATTTTATCAAAACTAAAAACCTGTTTTAGTAGATACCATTAAGGAAATGTAAAGATAAACCACACACTGGGAAGAAATATCTAACTAAAATCTGAAATAACACTTTTATGCTGGATATATAAAGAACACTTTCATCTCAAAAAGACAAAAACAATCAATTACAGATTTGTAAAATATTTAAATAGACATTTCACTAAAGCAGGTACTCAGATGGGTAATAATCAAATTAAGGAATGTTTGACACCATTAATAATCAAGAAAATACAAATTAAAACTACAATGAAATACCACTACAAACAGACTGGGATCACTATACCAATAGGAAGGGTGGCAAGGATGTGAAGACACCGGAAACTTCATTCATTGTCTGTGGAAATATAAAATTTCACAGCCACTTTTGAAAACAGTTCGATAGTGTCTTAAACTTTTAAACATTAAATGACTATATGATCCAGCAATTACACTCCTAGGACTTCATCAAAGTAAATTTTTGAAAGGCTATACAGGCCAAGTGTGGTGGCTCATGCCTGTAATCTCAGGAATTTTGGAGGCCAAGGCAAGAGGATTTCTGGAGGCCAAGAGTTTGAGACAAGCCTGGAAGCAAAGTGAGACAGAGTTTGTCAAAACTCTGTCAAAAAAGGAAAAAATTAGCTGGGCGTGGTGACGAACATTTGTACTCCTGGCTCCTCAGCAGACTGAAGTGAGAGGATCACTTGAGGCTAGAAGTTTAGGGTTGCCGTGAGCTATGATCACACCACTGCACTCCAGTCTAGGTGACAGAGTGAGAGCCTGTCCCTAAAAATATAATAATAAAAATAAATACAAATCATTTTTAAATGTCTACACAGACATGTGCATGAGATGTTCATAGCAGCATTATTTATAAAAGCCAAGAAATGGAAATAATCCAAGTTTCTATCAGCAGATCTATAAATAAGACAAATATGACATGTCCATAAAATGAAATACTGTATTAACAAAAGGATGAACTACTGATACACGCTTCAACAGCGTTGACTCTCAAAAAACATGCTAGTTGAAAGAAGCCAAGTGCAAAAGACTACATACTACCTTATTCTATTTATATAGAATGTCCAGGAAAGGTAGATTCTTAGAGGCAGAAACATTAGTGTGATTTTAACTGCACTAATTAGAAGCAGGGATTAGCTATATGGAGGTGTCAGCACAATATGGAAGAACTTTTCAGAGGTGATAGGAAGGTTCTAAACTGGGTTGTGGTGGAGCTTGTGCAGCTCTACCCATTTACTAAAAGTCATTGTACATTTATAATACGTGAATTTTATGGTATGTATGTTATATAATACTTCAGTAAAACTATTAAAAGTAAGTCTTGCTTGATATACGTCTTGCTTGTCTTGTTGATGCCATAGTGTTTTCTCTCTATGCCTTTTTATAGTTTGCTTTCAGTAAACCTGTATTTTATCCATTAAAATCTATTGGAAATAGTGAATCCAGATTAATATTATTAAAGCACTCCAGAATTGTACTACTTACTGGTATTATTCCTCTTCATCCATTCTTTATCATTTCCTACTATACCCCAATTTCTTAAATGGTATACCAAATAACTAAGAACCTTCTTAAAATGTTTATCTTAAGACAGCAAAATAGAGTGCTGTTGCTTTAGTCCAGGCCCATTGGATTTCTCATCTGGACATTTGAGAATTAGTCTCCTATTCCCCTGTCTCCAATCTTATCCTTTTCAACTTCATTAACAGGACGATGTGATTTTTATGAACATAATTCCAGTTAGATTACAAACTTCTTCATGGTTTGGTAGTAACTTCCTATACTTATTGCCTATAGCAGATATTTTCTTTTATCCTTTTTCATTGTCTCTTTCATTTGGTTTTTACCCTGAGTTCTACAGGCTATAGATAAGATTTATAGATTTCAATTAGCATCTTCATAACCTTTCAAATTACATATAGAAGGTTCATATATGCATATATATGAGGAGAGAGATTTTAGGGTTTCATTAGATTCTAAGAGGGTTAGTTTCCTGTAAAGGGTAAGAAACATCATTCTGTCTGAAGTCTCAGTTCCCTTGGCTGACATACAAGCCCACCTCCCTGAATTTAAACTCTTTCCAACACCAACTTACCTCCTCCCTTTTTGTATCATTTGCTCCAAGAGATAAGTACCATTTATAATACCCAGAAAATACTCTTCTACTGTTTGTCTTTCTGCATTTTTACAGGCTTTTCTCCCTGGCTATGTTCATTTCTCCCATCTGTAAATATTTATTGAGTTTCCACCCTGAAAAAGGCTCACCAGTTCCACTAGTTTCTGAGGAAACTTCTCCTTTCTGGCTTCTTGCATCTTACCTTTTATAATTATATACCTTCTTGGGTAAACTTTTACCCAAGCTTGAGAACGTATTCAATTGCCAAGTTTTTTTTTTTGTTTTTTTGTTTTTGTTTTTTTTTTTTTTTTTTTTTTTTGAGACGGAGTCTCGCTCTGTAGCCCAGGCTGGAGTGCAGTGGCCGGATCTCAGCTCACTGCAAGCTCCGCCTCCCGGGTTCACGCCATTCTCCGGCCTCAGCCTCCCGAGTAGCTGGGACTACAGGCGCTGCCACCTCGCCCGGCTATTTTTTGTATTTCTTAGTAGAGACGGGGTTTCACCATGTTAGCCAGGATGGTCTCGATCTCCTGACCTCGTGATCCGCCCATCTCGGCCTCCCAAAGTGCTGGGATTACAGGCTTGAGCCACCGCGCCCGGCCAATCAATTGCCAAGTTTTTTTTAATGAAGTTTACATAATCCTGTTGTTTTTACAAAAATGTTTGTGTTCTTTCATTGTGCTGTCATTCAACTATAAATGAACCTGAGTTAAATCAATTCACACTGTACTGCAATTATTGTGTGTGTGTGTGTGTGTGTGTTTGTAGTTTCCTAGTTTCCTATCTAGACCGGGAGGTCATGGAATGGAATAATTTAGTCTTGCCTAGTTTCTAGTTGCATAGCAGGCATTTCTAAATGAATCCATGCATAAACTAATATACAGGTAAACTAAGAGGCAGTCTGGGAGTCTGGGTAAAAAAAAAAAAAAAAAAAAAAAAAGATCTGTTATCAGTTTATGAAGAAACCAATTTTCTATCAAGAACAATGAAGTTTCAATGGGCCTCAATAGTCAGCTCTTCAAATATGCTTGTGTCCTAAATCCTTGAACTTGAGAATAGTTCTATTAAATGGCAAGAAGGTGTTAAATTGTAGATGGAATTAAGTCTGTCAATCAGCTGACCTTATAATAGGGAGATTATCCCGGATTATCCAGGTGGGACAAATGTAATCACAATAGTCTTTAAATGAAGAAGGGAGAAACAGAAGAGTCAGAACCAAAGAGGTGTCACTGAGACAAAGACTCAACTAGCCATTATTTGCTTTGAAGATGGAGGAAGTAGTAAGGAGTCAAGGAATTCAGGGGGGTTCTAGAAGCTGGAAAAGGCAAGAAAACGCATTTTCCTCTAGAGTTTCAGAAAAGGATACAGCTCTGCTGACACTTTGAATTTTGTCCAGCAAGACGTATTTCAGACTCCTGACTTCCGGACTATAAAATTATACATAAATGTTGTTTTAAGCCACTAAATTTGTGGTAATTTGTTACAGCAGCAATAGAAACCTAATATATGCCTTTTCCGCATTTCTACGGGCTCTTCTCCATGCCTGTATTCATTCCTTCCATCTATAAATATTTATTGAGTTTCCACTCTGACAAAGCCCCACTAGTTTCTGAGGAAACTTATACTTCTTGGCTTCCTGGCTCTAACCCTCTCAGCTTGGTAAACTTTTACTCACATTTGAGATCATTTTCAATATGTTGAATTGTGTCTTCCCCAAAAAACATGTTGAAGTCCTAAATCCCAGCACCTCAGAATGTGTCCTTACTTGGAAATACTACTGTTGTTGATGTGATTAGTTAAGATGAAGTCATACTGGACAAGGATGAGTCTTTATTCCAATATGACTGGTGTCCTTATAAGAAGAGAAAAGAGAGAAAACACCCATGTGACAATAGAAGAATGATACATCTACAAGTCAAGGAACTCTAAGAATTGCTGGCAAACACCAGAAGCTGGAAGACGCAAGGAATAAGTCTTCTTTACCTCTTCTCCATAGATTCTAGAGGGTGTATGGTCAAGATGACATCTTAATTTCAGACTTCTAACCTCCAGAATTGTAAGACAATAAATTTATCTTTTACTCAGTTTGTGTATTACAGCACCCTCAGGGAAACTAATACAAGTCCCCTTCTGCCTGAATTTCTAATTTCAGAGTGTCATTGACTGTTCAACAAACTTGTCTTTAAAAATCTCTCATGATCACTTATGATAATTTGTTTTAACGTGTTATTCATGTTGTTGTAGCAATTGCTACAGTTAGCACAGCAGAGATTAAAACACCCAAAATTTTGAGTTTGCAGCAAGCCAAATAATGAACACACAAACAGATGATTTCACTCATGTGTCAATGAACTGTCTATGTAAGCCCTACAATACCATTCAAGAGGGAAACTAAGTGAAAGGAGATGGGTCAAATACTATGTCTTAACACACATGAGTTCTGTTCTAGTGAAACAAAAAAAAACAGTGAGTTATGTTTTGATGAAAAATTAGAGGCATTGATGCATTTCATCAAAATTGAAACTAACAATTGGCAGCTTAACCTCAAAATGAACCTCCTTTATTTAATTCCAAATTTTCGCAAACTTTCAGTTTGACAAAAAAAAAAAAAAATGGCTTTGTAACTACTTCTGAATATTAGTATTTAAGGTAAAGTTGATTAAAAACAGCAGCAGCAATGCAATTAAGTAGTCTTTCAAAACCACTATATTCCCAGTGTTCACTCCTTCTAACTCGCATTTATTGTATATGATTTGTTTAGCAATTAATCATTAACTGCTTTGTTAAATGTCTCGTACTCAAGTCTTGTTTTCCATTTGTGAAAAGGCCTATGTCCCTGTCAAAGTTAGCAATATCACGAAGGCAGTGAGTAGTTCCTGCAATTATTGTTAATGCCACCTTAGCAACCCAAGCAATCCATACAGTTACACATCGATGATTAAAATTCTTTGTAAATTCACGCTTCACACCAGCATCGCATTGATTTAAAAAGAATATCTAAGTACAAAGAAAAACTACTTATTTATAAAATGATAGGACTAAATCCATTTATGTTCTGTGTTAATACATAAAATTAAAATTAGAGAAGGAATTTGCATTTCTTAATTTTATAGGTAGACGAAAATATTTTATTGGAAATATTCCTTTTAAAAACTTCTAACTAAATACTTTTCCAAAAAAAAGAAATTTTAAAGAAATGTTAATGAGTTATAATAAATAAAAGTTCTAGCTGCTGTAATGAAAAGGTACTATAGTAAACCAGGCTCAAATACACGGATTAATCAAGCTCTGTTAGTGATTATTTACGGTATTGTTTTATTACCATATATGTTTTAATCTTATAATATGTTTTAATGTACATTTGCCAAGATTAAAACCACAGTACTGCATTCATACCAAGTTAACATTAATTGGATAATATAGCAATTAAATATATATATATAGTTATGCATATTACTAATTTTAATTCATTTTCCAATTATATGTTTTATTTTCTTATAAGAAATTGATAATTTTCAAACCACATTAGTCTGTTAAGCCTGTCATAAGAAAGTACCACAGATCAAATATATTAAAGCACAAGTATTTATTTTCTCACCATTCTGGAGACTAAAAGTCTACAATAGGGTATAGGTAGAATTGGTTCCTTCTGAAGGCCACAGGAAGAATTGATTCCAGGACTCTCTATTTGGTTTGGAGATGGCCATCCTCTCCCTTTGTCTTCACATTCCTTCTCTCTATACAAATCTGTGTCCAAATATCCTCTTCTCACAAGGGCCCCCATCCAATTGGATTCAGGCAAACTCTAATGACCTCATTTTAACGTAATCACCTTTGTAAACATCCTATCTCCAAATTCAGTCATGTTTGGGGGAAGTTAGGTCTTCACAATGAAACTTTTTCAAGGGGGAACACAATTTACTGCGTAACACATACAAAATTCACAAAACAATATTTAGGAGACTTCAAGAAGCCATAAGTTCTTTGAACTTCATAAAAGCAACAATTTTTTTTATGCTTGGTATACAGTGGCAGTTTTATTAATTCTGAACATTTAGCTATTTTTTTCTGAACTACTTTTGTTGTTATGGAATAGTGAAAACTAAGAGCATCACATTTGCAAAATCCAAAATAATAATATTTAAGATAATAGGAATGTTAATGAAGTACACAATAAGGAGAGTTTATACTGCTTTATAATTTTCATACATCTTGATTTTTCAGACTTTGAGATGAACAAATCAAGTTAAAAAGAACCCCAAAGTCTGGTCTAAAAAGCAAAAATAAACTGTTTCATACTGGGATCCAAGAGCCAACACTATCCAAGGCAACTACAGATTCAGAGCTGTAACTGTCAGTTTGGAGTTGGTTTTGGACCATGACCAATCTCCAGCTTCATTCTTTTGCTCTAACATGTCAGTCACACCCAAGTGGAAGGTGCAGGACCTATGCCTAGGAGCATACTGCCTCCTCTGAGCTCTGACTGCCAAGCACAGGGAGATCCTTGATCTTCCAGAAATAACTACTAACCTTAACTTTTTAGTGCTTGGAAATCTATTAGTAAATGTGTCTGATAAAAACCAAAATATTTATGGGAAATATCACATATTAGTTTTCAAATCTTGCATGAGATACATTATTTTGATCACAGGACATCTTTGCCTGACAGAAAATCTAATTTCTTTAAGAATGAGAAAGCAAGTAGATTTTGAGTGTCTGTAAAAATAAGAGACTAAGTAGAAATTTCCCTTTCCTTTTTGGGGGGAAAAGTCAAAAAACAAGCTAAAATTACTCAACACAGAGGTGAAGGCCCAAAGATGTTCTGTTTTTTTACTTCAAAATTCCTAAGATACTAAATACACATATTTAATATGCACATTTGTGTAAATATATATTATTAATAAATATGAGGCAAATAAAATTTAATTATTAATCAGATAATAAGGAAAAGTAAACCAAGGATAGGAATGTGAGGATTGTGTTATTTTGTCATTTGGATTGATTTCAGAAAACTTGAGATTGGGAGATGGGGGGAAGAAAGGGGAAAAGGTTATTTCTTATAAGAAATAGTCCATATGCAAAATTGTAAGATTTTTTGGTCAGAAATTTGCCTCATTGAACAATTTGAATTTTAATCCCTCCTATGCTCTTAATTCCTAAACTTTCCTTAATTTTTTTTATAATTGATCTGAGCAGTTAATCGAATGCTTATTTGCAGATTTTGCACAATTTCATGAATGACAGTGTCCAGCAGAGCACGTCTATTTCACTATTACTTTGAATCCATACACCAAAGAAATTCCAGACATTTCATTACCTTCCACATTTTTTTGAGAGTTGAAATGTGAAAGTGAGATGGAAAGATGGACAGCTGAGGAAGAGTAACCATAAAAGAAGAGGCAAGCTAAACACAATAAACCTAATCTTGAACACAAATGCACACAGCTGTGCAGTTTTCAGGCCCCAGAGAACCTGTCTATGTGTAATGCAATATGAAAGAAAAACATCCTTGTTCTTGGAAGCAACTTCTCCATTTCTTGTGCTTTCTTATTTAAATAATCTGAGATCACAAGACATAGGATACACTTAAAAGTACTTCCTCCTTTTCAATGACCTTTCAGCTCTGAAAGGCCAGGTGAAAAAAGGAAAAATATCAAGATGTCTATTCCTAACTCCAACTATTATCTTTTGTGGAGAATGTCATCTTCTTTGAGAGCCTCTAAAGGTGAAAAGAAATGTATGCTAAAAAGTACCAATATATATTACTGATATATTAAAATATTTGCAGTTTCATGGAAGAGTCCTTTATCTATTTAAATAAAGTTAAAGAGCACCTAATGCAGAAGATATTCAATGTTTGTGAATACATTAATGAGTTAATTAATTAAAATTTACTTTTTCGACCACTTGGAAAATTTTATGTAAGATGGCTAATAAAGTATATGAAAAAACTGTGTATTTTCTAGGTAAATGAAGCATGAATGAACAAGACATTTGGATTTTAAAGGTTTTTATATCAGAAATTTTAAGCTCTCATAAAACAAACTTACAGGTAGTGAATGGTATAGATATTCAGCCTGAAATACGTTGTTTAACTTAGTGCATATCCTGCCTGCTATTGTAAGCAAATTCCAGTCATTGATCTCCTTTTTTATCACTTTTCCTATCAGAAACTGAATACCTATTTGGAAAATGAGAACACATGAACCACTGATTATGACTGAACCTGGAACTCATTCCTACCACCTCCATTTCTGAGCAACAGAAAATAGAAAAGCCCCACTAAAAACCACTAAACAAGGTCCTCAAATCCTTTGCATGGGAGCTCCAGCCAGGCAAGCCTAGGAGACATATTGAGGTGCTGGTAGCCAATGCTCAGGAAAAAGAATTACCTTTGGGTATTTGAAGAGTAGAGAGTTTCATTCGTCACATAACAGGCTGATGTGCGACACACGGATGGGGAAGGAATAAAGGTAGTTGATTCATTCTTGAGTTTTAATGTCTGTCTTCCTTTTATCTCATGTACCTGGGAGACAGCAGTGCTTACCAGAATGCTAATGACTCTTTTATTCCCTTTTATGAACTACAGGAATCCCCTTTCTCTATACTTCAACACCCATGTGCAAAAAAAAAAAAAAAAAAAAAAAAATTTCTGTACTTCCCTGCTCCAACAAAGAATTCAAACACACTTTTGCTTACCCTCTTACACTTTGATGTTTGAAGCAAACAAAAAAGAATTTGTTCTCTCAGAGTAAATAACAACTAAAAGTGAAGAAATAAAAGTAAAACTTTGCCTGCCCTCCTGTCTTCCCAACTTTATTTTCCTGTAAGCCTTTTAGGAACAAAAGAAAATAAAAGGTTACACATTGGTGCTGTTTGTTTTGTACACAAAATGCTAAAGGACTTTCATCTGCACATATGTGGAAAACCAACTGCAGTTAACATGGACATTTCCCTCAAAGGGGCAGTAGTTAGAGGTTTGGATATGAAAAGCTGAGAAAAGCTGGAGGATGGACAGTGATGGGAGAGGCTAGTGGCTGAGGATACACTTAATACAAAGAGTGATGCGTACTTGAAGATGCTACTTCCCTATTGGCTACAAAAGTACTCCTCTTCCACCAGGCTTAGAGCAAGGTAAAAAATAAAGAAGTAGGTCTGATGACATTGATAGTAGGAGTGACAGGAAAGAGTAACTGCCAGGAAAAAATGAGAAATCAATAGAAATAAATGTCAGCCCATCTGGAAGTAGAGTTTCAGTCCCTACTTAGCCTTTCTAAGTGCTAACATTTATTACTCGATTTATGTAGCATGATGGTTCAAATAAGAATTATTTCTAATGGATCTGTTTTTATTTTACATTGGTTGTTAGTTCATAAACAATGAGTAAGTTATTATAAAGAAATTTTGTATTTAAAATGTCTGTAAATCAGGTAAGTGAATATGCTAAAAAATGCCAAGTTAAATTATTAATGCCTTATTTATAGTACTGATGTAAAAACTGAGGTAAAGACCAATAAAGAGACTTTTTCAAAGAAGGGATGAGATTAGAATTCCTAATCTCTGTGTTTTCAAAATATGGCTATTATACCGCCTTCTTTATTTCTAAGTTTAAAATTAAGCCTAAAATCTCTAAAAGCCATGTTCACATATAACAATAATGGTACAATAAATTAAATAAAAATTTTAATATAAAAATCAGGAACTCATAAGTTATGCTATTTTGTATGGTTGCTACCAGTATTAAATAAATTTTAAATTAGTTTGCAAAGTTATGGGCACGTCACTGAAAAATATGGTAATTTGTCTTTATTATGAATTATTTTACCAAGAACAGTTGATGTTTTATAGGAACTGGTTGAACATAAATTTTGGGTTAAAAAAAAATAACCTGATACAATTATAGAAATCATCCAGAATCAAATCACAATTACCTAAACTCCTTAACTAATTATTTTTTCTGATAATAGACTGGAAGTTTTCACTTTAATTTTCTATGAGGGCTAGGCTTTCAATTTTATTTTATAAGAAATGTACATGAATGAAAATGTCATACAGTGGCATTTGCAAAGGCATTACAAAATATAATTTATAGTACTATTTTTTCTCATTTAACCTATATTTCAAGAAATTGGAATTTTTATGTATTCTACCATCACATTTACTTGCAATTTTCCAGTAATCTTAGGAGATCCTCTTTAAAAGTCTACAAAATCATGAGGCTAAGGATACCTCTTCATTTGTATTTAGAGGGAAATTAATTCTTTAGAATCTGCATTTGTCTTTTTAAATGACAGTAGATTTGTCTCAAGTGTGAAATCATAAATTTAAAAGTTAAAAGGCCTCTGGAGTGCACGACTAGCAGTTGTCCCTTGATGAGACTACTGACAACGGCAGCAGATGACAACCTTCAATGCAACTATTGTCATGTGTTTGCACATGAAATTTATGGATAGAGGTTTTAATTCTCCTCTTCTAAGGTTGGTGTGGTTTGCCTTGTAGAAAAGAAGCAATTGTTATCAGTATGTAACTGAAGTCTCTAGGATGTGATTCCATACTTAAGGCATGAAGAATTAGCAATGCTTTCAGCAGTCCCCAGGGACTAGCTTAGGCTTTGTGACTGATCAACAGGGTAACTATCCTGGTTATAATCCTCACATTACATTCCAGAGGAAAGGCATCACTGTACCTCTAGTTTTCTTAGTTATATTATTTATGACCACAGTGAAGACTTATACTAATATTAACTGGACAACTGTATACAGATGTGTCACCTAAAACGGTTAACCCAAGGCGGTAAAAATGTGTCTCAGTCTCACCATTCATCCAGCAACAGCTGACAATTTGGCAGCAATCTGTGTTATGTTAAGATTTCCTAGTATATCTATTTGTACTGTTGCTTGAGGAATCATATGAGAGTAAAAAGCATGTTTTGCAGAATACATTATGAAAACAATTATAGGGTATATTCCTCTCATTAAAAAAATCTTGATGATGTTATGCATGCATATATGAAGAATGAGAAGGCAAGAATAAATGCCTGGGTGAAAAGTTTCATACATGGCTGAAATTTTTTTTGTAACTTTGAAATGCATGCTTTTTCTCTATGGAAGTGGAATTACACTTTTGCCTTGCCTTTGAACATTTTTAAACAACTGACACATGTTTCAGAGATGTATTGCTTACTCTTCCCTTAATAAGAAAAAAAAAATCCTGGTAAATAGTCTAGCAAGCATAGAGAATAAAATAACTGGAGGCCACATACAGCAATTTATAGTTTTATAGTTTATCTTTGGACAGTTTCAGTCTTCTATATTTACTGGATCTGCCTGTGGAAAAGTCTGTTAATCTGATGGCCAACGTGTTTGTTCTGAGTCACTGATTAAGGAACACTGATGTGAGCATTTTGTTGTGTTTTCCTGCTAATCACAACAGCATTTCAGAGCTGCAGAGTTTCCAACTGCTTTCTTCATCTTTGGCATATATAACCTACTTGGAGATAGCTAACTTTTAACTATTTTTCAATTTTTGAAATAGTGTGTTGGATATAAAGTTTAATATTTAGTACAGTACAATTTTGCCTTTGTTTTCTGTTTGTCAAGGTACAGTTTTCCCAAGTAGACAAGCATAAAATCCTTTCATTATTCCCAGTCCACTTAAAAAATAACATTATTAACAAAGAATATGCTTATAATAAGAATTATAAAGATCCAAATGACAAAAATATCATGGAAAATTAAGTTAGAAGTAGAATTGAAAAACAGTCCAAAATCCTCATTTTAACTGAATTTTTATTTAGAAAATATATCCATTTCAGATGCTATATAACCTCTTTTTATATAGGAAATATAGATTAAATAATTAGTGTGTTTGGAAACTTTAGACACACAAAGCTATAGAAGGCTATAAAAATAAGTAAAGAAGCACCTACTCAATGAAGCATGTAATGAGAAAAAGAAGATTTTACTGTGTTGTAACCCATATATGATTTTTCTCTCACTTTCTTATGGATAGCACATCAACATTTTGTCTAACATAGTCTAGGTAAGCAATGGATCCCAGAGCAAACACTAGAGATAAACAGTAAAAATTGATTAATTGAACTACTTAAAAAAATGTTCTCTGCCTGATGTCTTAATGTTCCTGGTGATTTACTTCCCAAGATGTCCACTTCATATTGTTTTCATTGGATGATTGGAATAGAGGACCCTTTCACTGTTGTTTGCTTCACTGGAGTTGAGATGGAATGGTTCCAGTTGTGTAAACAGCTCTTGGTGATCTTCCAGCCTTCTTTCCAGTGCCCCATGGAGAGGCAGTTGATTAAGCAGGGCATGGTATGGGCAGGTGCTGCACACAATTCCTTCATAGTTTCACCATCCCCCTGTGGACCTCAAGTGTGATTCTAGTCCTAGTTCTTTCATGAATTGGAACAACTAATCATAATTTACTCTGAGGTGATTTGGGTCATGTACACAAATTGCAGATAGAATTAAGTTAATAGAGTCCTTTTATTGTATGCTTGGCCAAAACCAGACCTCCTGAGAGGAAAGACTAATTGACTAGTCACTTCATGCATTTTTATGCCCGCATAGAGGGCCTTGAATATAAGCAACTAAGAGTATCCAATTGACACAGAGGATTTGGCTCTCCTGACTGAAATTTATCAACTGCAGAAGTTTATATATCTGATGTACTTTGTTTATTTGTTTGTTTGTTTTTCATGGAAGGAATGTCGAACTAAGAAGGAAAAAGATTTTCATGACAAAAGAAGTATTTTCCAAATTACTTATGCATTAAGCCTCATGCACAAATACCTACTTTCATAAATCTTAGAGAGGGCTATGATGTCTTCTAAATATATTTTTACATATACTTTTAAGAAATAACATTTTAGGGGAAATAATTTTCAAATTTTTAATCTATATTTAATAGAATATTTTGAAGGATTTGTGTTTCACTTTTAAATCTGTCTGTATACTGGAAACAATGCCAATATGTCTGATACAAATAGTTTTATGAACATGATTATGACAACAAAAGAGCAACCAAAATTATTTGGGAAACTTACTTTAATGTTTACTAAGCGATTTACTTTCTTGTAACACATTGTGGATAGCACATCAACATCCCAGAACTTGCCTTTTTCTCAAAGCCTGGGGAAGCGATAGATTCCACAGCAAACATTAGAGATAAACTTAGTAAAAACTGCTTAATGGAAGCACTTAAAAGCCATTTCTTTGTTCTGTATATTTCTTTTAGTGACTGTATTTATGAATTCCATCCCATCTCTTTTGCTAGAACTATTGAATTTCCTTAGCCTCTTTTATTTAGTTTTCTGTTATATTGCCTTTTTTTTTTTTTTTTTTTTTGAGATGTAGTCTTGCTCTATCAGCAGGCTGGAATGCAGTGGCAGAATCTCAGCTCACTGCCACCTCCGACTCCCAGGTTCAAGCGATTCTCCTGCTTCAGCCTCCTGAGTAGCTGGGATTACAGGCGCACACCATCATGCCCAGCTAACTTTTGTATTATTAGTAGAGATGGGGTTTCACCATGTTGGCCAGGATGGTCTTGATCTCCTGACTTAGTGATCTGCCTGCCTCGGCCTCCCAGAGTAGTGGGATTACAGACGTGAGCCACCGTGCCCAGCCCATATTGCACTTTTTAAGGAAACATTAAATCATAAGGTGGTGAAAAAATAAATGTTATGCAGTATACTGCTTAATTAACTGTATGTGCTCTGGAAGATATTTAGTATGTACTTACATTAAAAGTAGATTTCTACTGTTGCAAGGTCAATGGTTCTTAACTCTCCAGTTATGCATCAGAATTTTTTGGAGAAAGATACTTCTCTCATTTAAGATCAGGCAGTCAATTTGTGAAGATGAGTCCCAGGTATGAATATTTTTTAAAAGATGTGAATATCTTTTAAAAGCTCCCTTTATTCTAATGTGCAGCCAGATTTAAGACCCATTTTTCTATTGAAACTAATACTTACAAATTGTTTACTACATACCACATATGGTATTATGCATACTTCAAATTTTTTGTTTCATCAAATTTTTAATTATTACCAAACATAGTGGAATTATTGAATTAATCAATCTTGAGAACCCAAAGTTTAGCTTTTCTAATTGCTTTATAAAATTAGCTTATAACAAATTGATATGTCTCCTTAACTTCAGAAATGAAAAGTTTTTAAAAACTTAACGGTTATTCGATCAGGGGCAGTGGCTGACACCTGTAATTCCAACACTTTGGGAGGCCGAGAAAGGAGGATCACTTGAGGTCAGGAGTTCGAGACCAGTCTGGACAATATGGTGAAACCCTGTCTCTACTAAAAATACAAAAATTAGCTGGGTGTGGTGGCGGGCGCCCGTAATCCCAGCTACTTGGGAGGCTGAGGCATAAAAGTTGCTCGAACCCGGGAGGCGGAGGTTGCAGTGAACTGAGATCTTACCATTGCACTCCATCCTGGCCACTTGGGTCACGAAATAGCAATTTGTCACCTACGCCACAAAATTTTGATTTAATATACAAAAAAAAATTAAATGGGATTTGTATATCAGAAAAGTTTACATTATTTTCAGTTGTACTTGAAGAGACTTATCTTAATTTCTTTTCAATGAATAGCGAAATTCTCTTGATGATTTTCCATGATAGTATCTTCTAGAAAAAATAGAGGTATGGACTAAGATAAAATTTAAATAAGACAAATAAGCCTTTGCTTTTCTGTCTGAAAGAATATCCAATTAAGCCTACTCTCATAATTTATTACTAAATTTTCGGCAATTTCTGAAGTACAATAGTTAATGCCATGTTTATCTGCATTGTCAATATAGCAAATATTAAATTAAAATTTTAAAGTATATTAGACTTCTCTGTGCAATATTATAATAATATAGAAATTTAATGATACTTTTTCTTTCTATAAAGTGATATTTTCATCTTACTGCGAAAGATTATCAAAAAAATCATGTAAGATTTTTCTCAGTAGCCATAAAAATTTGTTTATATGTATTTGTATTTAATATATGTTATTACTAGCATAAGGATACAAACATAATTTTACTAAATTGTTTACATATATGTAGCACTATTATGTAATGTAACACCAATATATAATACATATAATAAATATATTCATAACACACGTATTGCATATTATAGATGGAGGCAATGTATTCAACATATCCTTTTAATGAATATGAAAATATATAAACTAATGTATATATAATAAATTTTTAGTCCAAATTGGGTGTATAAAACAATTAGTATATTTTAAGTCCAAAAATAGGCTTTAGACAACAGTGTGTTTCTTTATAAGTGAATGCAACACACAAATTTAAACGATGCTTTCAGATTGTTGAGGTTGTTTAGCCTTTCAGTATGCCAAACTTAACTTTTCTACTCTTAAAATGATGTAGTTTTTGTGTGTTTTGAGTGAATAACGATTTTTGGACATTATTTACAAATTTGTACATTCCCCCACCCTAATAAAAGATATAGATTCCCCATTCTTTTGTACCGCTAGAATTTAGAGCAAAGAATGAGAGAGAACGTTAGATTTCCTATTCTCTGTGACACTCTAGGCCAGGGACAGATGATAGTATTGTTAAGAAAATTTTTTAAAGGGTGGTGGTTGGCAGGATAATGTTTTAACTTGTCTGAGATATTAGAAATTTCTAATTTAAAGTTTCAGTTTTGCATCATTGTCCTAGACAAATCTCAAGCTACAACTCTAGCCTTTCCCCAGGGCATACGGGGTTTTCCACATGAAACATAGCAAGTCTTTTAATGAAAGACATGGTTTATTAATCTTTCTGAATTTATAAGACAAGACTTTATGGTAGAGACTGGGAGAGTTGCAGAGAGAGATTTTTCCAGTGGTCATTTACAATTAGATAATGTTTCATCATTTACTTATTAGATAATGAGTTCTTTGGGGAGTCAAATTATTATTCTAATTATAAATAAATCAGCACAACATAATCAGCTAGTAGTTACAAGGCACTGTCATTTAGAGACTTGGATCTATAATCAGTTCCTCTGGATTCCAGTAGCTATCATTTGAGACTATAAATGTGTTTTTACCATTAAGTATTTACTTCATTTTCCATACGGGGAAATAGTGACAAAAGAGTGTGTTCTGTGAACAGAAACATGGAATTTCTGATGGGTTGTGCTTTCTGTTCATTATTTCTATTTGGTTTCGGTAGTAGTAATGAGCTTTTAAATAGAGACATTGACTTCAGTGGATGTGGCTACCAGAATAAAATAAATATCAAGGGTGTCTTCCCAGCCATCAAATAAAACACCCTTCAGTAAAATGATCACTTTTTTATTCCTTCATTATGAAATTATTTGACTTTCAGTGGAATTTTTTTCCACTCAATAAAGACCAAATTTCTATTTATATTAAAAAAAAAAACAAAAAAACTTTCAGTGCTTTTAAACTACTTCCATTCCCTTCTTTAGAGTATTGGGGTGACAGGAGATGGGGCATAGAATCGACCTTTCAAAGGGATTAGTTTTCTTTATAACAACACAGAAATCTTCAACATTAAAAAAAAAAAAACGTTATTCAGTATTTTCATGGCTCAGCACATGCTTGACTGACCTTTGACCATAACAAAGCATTAGAATTGACATAGAAAGAAAAAAAATATTTTTGGAAAGAGGCTATTATTAATAAAGAGTTCTGATTTAAAAAATATATAGTGTTGAGTAGGAAGACTTTTAGTGAAACAAACCGTAGTTGTGTCTTCCTACAGGAAAACCTTCTGACTTACTATTTAGTTTGGTTCAGGACCTTTTCTACTTATATCTGGTATATACATAGAAGTCTGAAAAGAAAACGTAAATCTGATAGGATCATGCCAGTAAACCATTTGTTTCTAGTCTTTATCTGAAAATAAAACAGTAATTTAATTTTTTCAGTGCTTTGAAAATAGGATTGGTAAGAATTTTAGGAGTTGAAATCATATCTCTCTCATTGGGAAGTCTTTATTATAGAAATAAACATACTCATCTGAATATACATACATATATACACATATACAAAAGTTTTATATATATATAATCAATTTACAATGAATTTAGAACAAAGTATTTCACTTTTTATTGTAGGGCAGAGATAAACTTTCTCAGAGCCTATTGTTTCCTTCCACTATCTACTTCTCCTCCTTCTGTTCATTCTCATTCATTCAGAAAAAGGAAAGAAATTTTGGTTGACAATGATTGTTTATCACTGAGATCAATAATACCATGTCTTGCCTGTACTATTCGTTCACTTAAAGCCATTTTTAATACGACTTTCCAAGCTGCTACAGGGCTGGAAATACTTCAAAAAGTATTAAATGTCAGTCTTCATTGTTCTGAGGGACTATCTACTCTTGTTTCTATTTTGGGAACATGATTTGGCATTTACGGGATAGATTGTTGCCTTGTTTCTAACTGTGCTCAATCTTATGACTACACTTTTTATATCAGACTACTCTTTCTACCCATGTAGAAAGCTGTAAGATGTTTTTTTCCCACAAATGTTAGTGTTTCTCTGAAAAAAAAAAAGTTATTGATATGAATTGTACCTATCCCCAGAAACTAGTATAGCACCTTGTCACACAAGAGTTTTTCTATGACTATTTGTTGAATGAATAATTAAGGTATGATGATTTAAAAATTCATTGGTTAATCATATAATATTTCATTTTACTTGCTTTTATCAATATATGTCTTAGTTATAATAGGCATTTTATCTTTGAAATTATTTTACCATGAAAATTTACATGGTCATCTAGAAAACTTTGGCATATTCTCTATTCATTATTTAGTCCAATTAATGATGCCTTTGAGTGTCAAGGTAAATGATCTGAGTGGTTACACTGTTAACTTTTCAGTTTCTACTTTGTAATTTGAGCAACCATTTTTCTGTAAATTTTCACCATAGCTATGTGGCTACTATTCTAGCATTAATTTGACTTTGAAACTAATCTATATCCCAATTATAACTGCCTTATAACCAAGTTCCATCTTTCTGGTAGTTCTACCATGTTAAGAAAAGTGCAATGTTAGTTAATACGTGACTTTTTTTATTAGGATGACTGATTGAGGAAACTTCAAGTAAGCCTAACTAATATATATGTGTTTGTGTGTGTGTGTGTGTATATGTGCATATATATGTCTGTGTGTATATGTGTGTGCTTGTATATACACACACATATATGAGTGTATGTATATATGCATGTATATATATACACACGTATATATACGTGTATATATGTATATATGAGTATATATACTGTATATATATGTTATTATATATACACACACATATATATATCTTTGCCTAAATACTATAGATAGATAGGTAGGTAGGTAGGTAGGTAGGTAGATAGATAGATACAGATAATTCTTTCCCCAGGTATCTTATTTTCCAATATTTAAATAATAACACATCTGCTAAGATTAAATATGTTCTTGTAGCTTTATTGATCTCTGTGTTTGGATACATTGGTGAGTACCTTTTCTACAAGCCTTTGTAACTAGGACAAAAAGACCAAGCTATATAAATAGTCCCATTAGACCCTAATTTCCAAATTGGCCTTCTTTAACTCTAACTTTTGCTTAAAGACTCTAATATTTTAGTTTGGTAATATTGTCTGACATTCTATATGAGTTTCATAAAACAAATGCAGGGCTCCAAAACCCTTTTTTAGAGACCACCAAGCTAGGGCGTGCTTGCAACTTAGTTCCAATAGAAGTAAATAACCCTATGTTAAGAGTTGTAGTTTCTTTTGGAGCTCATGATTCTCATATGTTTCTGGTTTATGTAGCCACCCATGTCATTATAAATAATGAAATACAAGGTTAAAATACCCAGAAGTGATGAGAATTGTAGTCATAAAAAAATCATATTTTTAAGCACTTGTCAAAATTCAAATGGCAAGTGCAGAATTTTCATATGGTAAACCTCACTGAGTGGTACCATGACTATCATAACAAATCAGACTCCTTTAAAAATGTTTACATTAACTTTTCATTGCTATCAAATTTTGTATTGTTATCTAAAATTCTGCATTAAACTTGGATATATTCTGTTCTACACTTCACAGTAGATTTGTCGACATAGAAGGAAACACTAGGAGAATAATATGAGTGGTGAATTAATTTCCTTGATACTCTCTTTTTTCTTCCTGTGGTTTAGCTTAGTAAGAAACCCATCAAATAATCACACATTAAGTTAGGTCTGACAAATATCTCTTTTTTTTCCTACAGGAAGACTATATTTGTTCTTGCTAATGTGTCATTTTAATAATCACTAGGGTGGGCAGGGTGTGGTGGCTCAGGCCTGTTATCCCATCACTTTGGGATGCCAAGGCGGGTGGATCACTTGAGTTCAGGAGTTTGAGGCCAGCCTGGCCAACATGGTGAAACTCCATCTCTACTAAAAATAAATAAATTAATTAATTTTAAAAATTAGCTGGGAATGATGGTGAGTGCCAATATCCCAGCTACTCGGGAGCCTGAGACGTGATAATCCCTTGAACCTGGCAGGCAGAGGTTATAGTGAGCTGAGATCCCACCACTGCACTCCAGCCTGGGCGACAGAGTGAGACACCATTTCAAAAAATAAAAATAAAATAAAATAAAATAAAATAAAATAAAGTAAAATAAAATATAAAATAAATCACTAGGGCAAGAGAACTTCACATCATTTCCTTGTTTTTTTTTTGTTGTTGTTGTTGTTGTTTGGTTTGTCTCTTGCAGGTAAATACTCTCCTATTTGTGAAGTGTTTAGTAAGAGCTACTGGAATCATCTTTTTTCTTCAAGTAGATCAAACTTGTCTATCCCATGGCCCATGGGTGACATACATATGGCCCAGGACAGCTCTGAATGCAGCCCAGCACAACTTCATAAACTTTCTAAAAATGCTATGATTTTTTTTGAGATTTTTCTTTTTAGCTCATCAGCTATCATTAGTATACTTTATGTGTGGCCCAAAACAATTCTTCTTCTACCAATGTGGCCCAGGGAAGCCAAAAGACTGGACATCCCTGTTGTAGATATTTAAGAAAAGGTTTCCATTTTGTACTAAGAAATTACTAGGTTTTTTTTTTTTTTTTTTTTTTGGTCCTATTTTCAATTTTTTATTTAAGAATTTGCAACTTGATTAGGGAGCCAAAATTATCCCAAATATTACACATGGTCAAAAAAAATCAATAAAATAACATAATATTTGGCTCTTTGAGTAGAAAAAAAATATATGTGATCACTTTAATATAAATCTCTGGGCCAAGCGCCATGGCTTATGCCTGTAATTTTAACATTTTGGGAGGTGAAGATGGGCAGATCACTTGAGCTTAGAAGTTGGAGACCAGCCTGAGCGACATGTCTAAATCCCATCTTTACTAAAAATACAAAATTTAGCTGGGTGTGGTGGCACACGGTTATACTCCCAGCAACTTGGGGGACTGAGGTGGGAAGAACTCTTGAGCCCAGGAGGTCAAGGGTGCAGTGAGACCTATTCAGGCCACTGCACTCCAGCCTGGGTGACAAAGTGAGACCCTGTCTCGAAAAAAAAAAAGTATATATATGCACACACACGTGCACACACACATATATATAGACATATATACACACATATATATGCACACAGACACATAGATATATGCATATATATGTGTCTATATATATTATATACACATATTATCTATAATATATTTATGCATATATATACATATATACACACATAGATGTATACACACACATATATATACACATGCATGTGCGCACGCGCGCACACACACACACACACACACACACACACACACATATATATAAATTTTCCAGTGAAGAAATTCACTCCCAGGAAGGTGAGATGATTTTAAATATCTTGCTTAAGGTAACAGAAATAGTGAGGTATGGCAGAGGGAAACTTATGTGAGTTGAGATCAAAATTAGGGCCTAGCTGGCTTGGCAAATTCCTAAATGTCTACAGTTGTAAACTCTTTAACAATAGGAGCTATCAGATTCTTCCTAACTCTAATTTATAACCCAGACCACTACCACAACTCTAGATTAGACAGAGAACTGGCCTTATAATCTTTGCTGATAAGCAATACCAGACCTTAAACCAGTTTCAACAAACTTGTAGGGTCTGTGCACAAACGGTCTTTGTGTCCTATAGCTCACCTTTTGATATAAAGAGACACATTTCATCCATTTTTATGCCAGCACTCTGCTCTAAGGTGAACATGGAAAGTATATCATAGTTAGGTTTACTCATTGTGCATGTGCTTGGTTTCCCTCAGAAAGACATATAACTTTCTCCCCAAACTTGCTACATATGTATGGCTCTACTGTGTGATACAGGCCCTATGAAGCATGAAGTCCAACCTGTTCTTTCCCTTTTTGAAGAGAGCACCTTTAGCCTATGTCAAAGACTTTTTCTTCATGGTTTTCAAACGAATATCACCAAAAAAGCTCTTCTTTCTATGATTTAGCCATCATGATGGTCTTTTGGTCTTTTGTATGGCACCTAGAATCAAGATCTCAAGCCTCGACTCTGGTATGTCTCCTACTTGACCATTTGCAGGAAAGTTCCAATATTTCCCCAGAAAGTTTGATAAAGTGAGTCTATAGAACAAACTGATAATAAACAGATTAATAGAAAAAAAAAGCACACACATTTTATGCGCACACATATGCAAGGGAGTTATACAAAATACTAAAACTCAAAGAAAGGCAAATAGTTGATATTTTTATACTATCCAGAGGTTACAGAAAGAATAAGGGCTCAGAAAGAAGCCTGTCAGGTTATAGTGGCCAGACAGGTTACTGGAGGAAGAGAAGAGGAGGCTTGGGTAGTAAAGGTGATCTTGTTAGAAACATAAAACCTCATAGACAGCAGCCCTCAGAAACAATAGATAGTGACCTCTGCTTACTGTTTCTCTGTCAGATTTTTAGAGATGTCAGACTTTCACTTAATCTTTCCTATATCCAGATGCGGGATGGGCCTCAGAGAAATCTCAGCTGCGCCTGTTTACTTCACTTTGTTTCCTCTCCAGGTGCAGTTTTCCTCCATGAAAGGCAGCTTCACTAGGCTAGTGTTGTCTGCAAGGTCTCTGAATAGGCATCTCGAAATACGTCAAAAAAAGGCATATTTTAGGGTCAAATATTTTTGTTTCTTTTGCCATATAACTTTGGAATAATTATGTTAAATTTGAACTGTAGGTACTAGTTGATGCACTAAAAGATATATAAGTTTATTCAGTGAATGTTTTCCTCCTTCAATTTTATTGTAAAACCAAAGATGAAACATATTAGAACAGAGACATAAATTCCCTTGAGTGAGGTTTGGTAGCCTCTTAGCCCTGACCTTATGTTTCTTCATTGTTAAGTCTTAGGGTTAGAGAGTATCATCCTCTCTCATCTCAGTATTATTAGCACCTTGTACAATTATCCTGAAGGAAATAAAAATATTTTACCCCAAAATATATTTCTTTTACCTTATATTTTGAGATGGCAGTTTAAGACCAGCCAACAAAAATAGCCCTGCAAAGCTGTTGTTTTGGAGAGAAAATTTGCATCTGTACGAATTTGTATTGATGCGGCCAGGTCTTTACTTGGGCAGATGTAGGAAAGATGATCAGAGAGTCTGACACCTTAAAATCTGAAAGAAACATTTGCTGTTTATTCTCTCTGAGGGCTGCTACCTGTGAGGTTTCATCTACATAATAATACCTCCTTTGCTAGCCAAGGTGCTCCTCTTCTGTCCCTTCCTGTCTTGCCACTGTGACCAGATTTATCATCATAATCTATTTTGGGTCATGTTTTGAACTCCACCTTTTCTGTAACCTCAAGATGGTACACAAGCTTCTGCACCACGTTGTGGGGGTGAGTAATGACTCTGTGGTGCTCCTCATGTATGCATTTATTAATGGTATTCTTTTTTTCTTATTAATCTACATTTTCTGAGTTGATTTTTCTGTGAATCTTCAGCGAGTGAAGGGGGAATTTTCCCTTGGCTTCTGCAATTCCATTTCTTGTCTCAATAATAGAAATTATTGAGAATTATTGACCAAATTTCTCTATGATTTGGCATATGAAAGGTTAGACATAATTTTTTTTCTTGTCTTTTAGATATAACTAGGTAATTTTAAAGAGGCAAAATAGTCCCATTTTTCTAAAACACAACTCCATTCAACTTCCTCTGCACCTTACCTTTTTAAATGACTACTCAAGTAAATATCAAATTAGAGTAAGGAAGATCCAAATGATAATATTTTTCCAGGGATTCCAGAAATATGTTTTAAAACTGCTTATATAAGATTTCAGTGTGCACCTGATGATTGCAAATTGCTGTTTTCCAGGAAAGATTAATGGGTGCCTGTTTGAGCAGGGTGTAATTATTGTTTTTCTCCCTAGGGACAAATGTGAAAGGAGCCTCGGGAGATCTATGGAGCCTGTGTCCAGACACGTGCAATTCCCTGTTTAATGGGAGGTGAGGTTTCTGGCCCCTCACAGGACAAAGGGAAAACAAAGGAGTGTATGTTGAGCTTCAGTTGAGGGGTTCCTGTATGGGTTTGTGTTGTTTCAATCCCTCTTCCCACAGTCCACTAGTATTGACTCTCTGTTATCCTTTTATTTTTTGCTAATATAATTTTCAAGTGTTTAAGACTGACTCTGACTACAAAAGTATTTAAGTATTAGCAGGATTTTTCCTCATAAAAAATTTGAAAAAGAAAATATTATTTAAATACAAAATAACCAAGAAATAGCTATGACATTTACACAATTAAGATATAGTTTTCAATATGAAGAATTCTTACAATTTTAGATGGTTTATGGTTGCTGTAGTAGGAAAAAAAAAATAGAGTTGCTTTTTGGTTTTGTCAGTCTTCAATGACTGAGACCTATATATATGCTAACCTGAAATTAGAAATCAGAGACAACCACGAGCAAATCATGAAAACCATTTCTGTCTGTTAACAGCGTACATCATACTTCATACCTTCAGAGTTTATGGGAAACAAAATAGTTCTTTCTTCAAAAAAGTTACCTGATTTTATTTATTTTTACTTTCCTCATTTGAATAAGATTTATAGTCCCCAAATCCAGACACTGTGTCAATGTGTGAAAAATAACCATTCTATACTTCTAGTCTTAACTATTGTCCTGAGCTTCAATTGAGAATTTTCAAGCTATTTCATTTCTAATCCTCTATTGTCCTCCTTCTAGGATCCTAATGTTTGTAATGATAACGCCCTTGACTTCTAACCACGTAGCTTTAATTCTTGAGTCATCTATAATTTGTGGCCACCTTTCTTAGTTACTCAATGGAAAAGCAACATCATGTTTCTCTTTTAAATAATTTTGTTCTAATTTCTAGAAGCATATTTCAGACTTTATTCCTACATTTCCTCATTGTATCTGCTCTTCTTTTCTTTTTCTTCATCTCTTCTCTTCCTCTTTGTATTTGCTCTTACTTTCTTTGGTCCATTTTACGCATTAGAGTCGAGTGAATTTTCTTCAGTCTCTCTTCAATCATGTCTCACACAGATTCAATACTTTCACAATACTTAGTTTTTTGCATAACATATTTTAGTAGCTTCACGTGAACTACTAAATTAAAAAAAAATTTAGTCTGACATCCAATTTCCTTCCTATTTTGGCTCCAATCCTATCTCACAAAGCATAACTTAGTTACTCCGCTAAACAAACCTTTAGCTCCACCTGTATAATCAACTTTCTGAACTAATCTTGCCACATTCTTGATTCTGGTCTGGCGCTGTACTAGTCCATCTTTTGGGAACATTTTCAAGTCTCTTCTTTAACCACTTAAATTTTATTTACATTGTTATGCTTATTTCAAAGTTTATAAGAATTATATAGTTATTACATTATGTGGTTATTAAGATGATATAATAATTTCTAGATTCAGATTATTGGTGTTTGAACTCCTACACCATTCAAGAGAATCTAAGTTAAGGAAATAATCCGCAAATATCAGTGGCCATAAACAATAAACATTTGTTAGGTCATACTTTATGCCCATAGCAGATCATCTAGAGGCTCTGATCTGTTTCTTTCAACTCAGTGACACTCAGAATAATAGAGTCTTCATCTCTGCAATGTGGCAGAGGAAAGCAAATATGGACACTCAGAAATTGGTTTTTAATGTCTTCCAACCTTAGTATGACCATGCCCAGTTTCACAAAGTGCAGGGAAATAAATCCTATCATTGGTTTGGTTTGAGAAAAACTAGAAATGTTCACAACAGCACTTGCTGGTGAGTATAATATTTCCTCAACTATAGTGCTTCATCTTCACCATGGGAATAATGATATCTGTTTCGAAGGGGTTTTTGTTTTGTTTTGTTTTGTTTTGTTTAAGTTTAAAAGTGATTATACAATATACAAAGTGCTTGGTAAGAGTCTGGTACCATGAATGTGCTATATAAATATTACCTATGTTTAGTCTGTGAAGGCTTACTGCAAAATTTAACATTTGGCTCTTTCAGTCTTGGCTTCTCTCAGAGAGAACAACTTGAAACAAGGGCTTTTGTGAAGGTAGTTTATTTTGGGAAGTGATCCCAGGGAACAAGAGTGGGGAAAATGGGAAAAATGAAACTGGAGGGAACGCCAATCAAAACAAGGGTGTACTAAAAAACTTGTCACCATGGTGGTAATTGGGCTGAGTCCCACAGGGATCTTAAGAATTGTCCACGTGAGGGACAAAAGAGGGTAGTGTTAATCTGCTCCATTGCTCAAGGATGCCCTCTGGGGAGTTACATTCTTTACACTTCCAGGTTCACATATGTAAAGTGACCAGTGGGATCTCACAGACCTTATGTCAATGAAGCCCCAGAACAGAAAGCAAATGACAGAATGCAGCAGAAGGACCAATGATTTGAGTAAACAGAGAGCTAAGAAGATAGGAGATGGGGTATAATTGTTTGATACAGCACCCAACTTGATCTTGATGATATCTTAAATGCACTTTCATTTTTCAGATAATCATGCTAATCTTGCTCATTGAAATGGGTGATCATATTGCACAATAGCGTTTTATTAATCATAATGAAAAATAAAATTGTCATGCTGTAGCGAACATATTTTGCCTTTGTCTAAATTTATTCCTTTCATCCTGGTTTTAGTTAAAGCACTTCAGTTCTACTTTAGAACACTAAGTTTAATAGTTCTTTGGAAGAGACAGAGACAAAGCCTTCATAATTAGACACATGACCTAAGACAGATGAAGGCATCTTCGATCCTAAGACTTTCTGAAGCTGTCAAAGGACATTATTGCCACAACAAAGAGAAACCAGCCTGAGATGAGGCCAATATAGATAAAAGCAAAGCCCAGGGGTGGACAGATCAAGTCCTGATAACTTATTTTGAGTGATTGAACTCATCCAGATTTATAGCTATTCTACTTGTCTGGATGTTTTGGTTCCATGTATCCATTAATTCTCTTTTTCCCTAAGCCAATTTCAATTACATTTCAGTCATTTATAACAGAAACAGTCCAGATGTTTTGTTTTGTTTTATTTTGTTTTTTATCATAGTACGTGGAAAACATAATTAAGTTTCCATGTGAGCCTGGAATCAGACATCAGTTATGTAATTCACATGTTTAAAGGCAGCAGGCTTGAATATTTTTATACACCTGTCTCCACAAGTTGTCTTTGATGTGACACCCTCTACTCTTGGCAGAGCCCCTTTGGGCACTTCTAATTTCTATCCACTTGGGGATTCTTTGTATTATTCCAGGCTGACTACCTCTTTTCATTCCCCCTACAGAGTCTCTTTCAAAAACGCAATATTTAGGACTAACTAATTACATTCATGCGAATCCTGACTCCCTGATGGTCTTGATTAGAGTTTGCAGAGATTAGTTTATTTACTATTTCAGATGTCTAATCATATAAGTTCTATGTGGATTGTTTTAAATTTAACAGTTTGAAGTTCATCTTATTTTCCTTATCTCAAATTTGTATCTTCTTTGACTAGAGACAAAGTCCTTAGATTTGCTGTCATGCTAGTGTGGGTTAAAAGTTTAAAATTGCCACCAATCTCTAGAATAAATTTTAAACATTGTAGTTCCCCCACCCATAATATGAGAATAATTATAGTATCATAGAATACCTTTTTTGGCAGCATGAAGATAAAAACATATACTGTACATCTAAAGTGACTTTCAAAACCTTGAAGTATAGAAAACAAAAGTATGCTATTTTATAATTATTGTTATCATAGAAATTACCATACTATGTCCCTATATTGCAAATTTCCTGTGGACAGAGTTTTTTTAATTTTTTAATTAAATAATTTTTAATTAAATTTTAATTTTTTACATTTTTTATTTTTTTAATTTTATAACATATGTGTATATATGTGTGTATATATACACATATATGTATACATATATGGGTTATATATCTCCCATATATATAAATATGGGATATATTTTGGGATATATATATGTGGGATATATTATGGGATATATATGTGGGATATATGTGATATCTCATTGCACACATAGAATGTGTAATGATCCAGGGTATGTGGGATATTTATCATTTATATATTTCGGGGTCATTATAAGTTCTCTCTTCTAGCTACTTTGAAATATATAATACCTTGTCGCTAACTATAATCATCCTACTCTGCTATCAAACACTAAAACTTATACCTATTATCAAACTATGTTTGTAACCATTGACCAGCCTCTTTACCCTCTCCTCCAATATTCACGTACTTCCCAATCTGTAATATCTTATCATTCAACTCTCTAACTCCAGAGATTAACATTTTAGCTCCTACATATGACTGAGAACATGCAAAGTTTTTCTTTCTGTATCTGGCTTATTTGTCTTCACATTATGACCTCCAGTTCCATCAATGTTGCTATTAAAGGCATAGTTTCATTCTTTTCCATCTCCAAATAATATTCTATTGTGTATATATACTACATTTTCATCATCCATCTCTCCGTTGATGGCCACTTAGGCTAATTCCATATCTTTGCTAGTGGAAATAGTGATGCAACAAATGTACAAGTGTTGGCAAGTGCGGATATCCCTGTTGTATGCTGATTTATTTTTCTGTGGATAAATATCAGCAGTGGGATTGCTAGATTGTACAGTATTTCTACTTTTAGTTTTTTTGAAAAACCTCCATACTGCTTTCTATAGTGACTGTACTAATTTACATTTCAACCAACAGTGTATAAGAGTTCCCTATTTTCTGAATCCCTGCTAGCATGCTTTTTTTTTTTTTTTTTTTTTTTTTGGCCTTTTTAATAGTAGCCATTATAAGTGAGGTAAAATAATCTTTCATTATGGATGTGATATGAATGTCCTTAACGATTATTGATGTTAAGGACATTGAGCATGTTTGAGCATATTGGTTGAGCATGTTTTCATATATTGGTTGGCCATTTGTATGTCTTTTTTTCTGAAAAATGTCTGTCAATGTTCTTTTCCTACCTTTTAGTGAGATTATCAGGTTCTACTTTTGAGTCGTGTTGAATATCCTTGTCTTGAGTTCCTTTGATATTCTGGATATTAGTCTCTTGTAGGATGAATAGTTTACAAATACTATTTACGTATTCTGTATGTTGTCTCTTCACTCTATTGATTGCTTCCTTTACTATGAGAAGCTTTTTAGTTTAATATAGACCTGTTTTTCCATTTTTGTGTTGATTGTCTCTACTTTTGAAGTCTTAGGCGTAAAACATTTTCCTAGACCAAGGTTTTCCCTTTTTTTTTCCCTGCGCTTTCTTTATAGTTTCAAGTCATATGTTTATGTATTTAATTCATATTGAGATTTTTTTTTAACTTCAGTGAGAGATAGGGGACCAGTTGAATTCTTCTCCATGTGGATATCCAGTTTTCTTAGCAAAATTTATTGAAGTGGTTTTTATTGAAGTGGTTGTCCCCTCAATGTATGTTTTTAGCATCTTTATCAAAAATCAGTTGGCTTTAAATATATGGACCCATTTTTGGATTGTCTATTCTGTTCCATTGGCTTATGCATCTGTTTTTATCCCAATGTCATGCTGTTTTCTTCCCATAGACTTTTATATATTTTGAAATCAGGTAGTGTGATGCCTTCAGCTTTTGTTCTGTTTGCTCAAGATTGTTTTGGTTATATGGGCTGTTTTTTGTTTCCATATAAATTTCAGTATTTTTTTATTTCTATAAAAAATAACATTGGTTATTTTATAGGGATTGTAACAAATCTGTAGATTGCTTAGGATAGTATGTTTTTCTTCTTTTTTTTTTTTTTCCACTTCTACCAATACAACCAAAGTATGGTCATTCTAACAATATTAATTTTTCCAATCCATGGGCGTGGGATGTCATTTCATTTCTTTGTGTCTTCTTCAATTTTTAAATTAGTGTTTTATAGTTTCCTTTGTAAAGATCTTTCACTTCTTTAGTTAAATTTATTCATTTGTTCCTAGGTATTTGTTATTTTATTTTTTTGTAACTATTGTAAATGGGACTTCCTGCATGATTTTCTTCTCAGCTAGTTCGTTGTTGATGTATAGAAAACTACTAGTTTTTATATGCTGATTTTGTATCCCACAGCTTTATTGTATTTATTTTTCAGATCTAAGAGGTCCTTTGGTGGAATTGTTAGACTGTTCTAGATATAATATTATTATGTCATCAGTAAAGAGGGACAATCTGATGTCTCCCTTTTCCAATTTGGATGCCTTTTGTTTATTTCTCTTGCCTGACTGCTTTGGTTAGGAATCCCAATACTCTGTGGGGTAGGAGTGGTGAAAGTGGGTATCCTTGTCTTGTTCCAGTTCTTAGGGAAAAGGCTTTCCACTTTCATCCATTCAATATGATGTTAGCTGTGGGTTTGTCATATATAGTGTTTATTGTGTTGAGGTATGTTCCCTCTATGCCTAGTTTGCTGGGAGTTTTTATTTTGAAGGGATGTTGAATCTTATTAAATGTTTTTTTTTTTTTTTTCCTGTTCTATTAAGATGATCATATGATTTCCGTCCTTCATTCTGTTGATGTGTTGTATCACATTTATTGATTTCAACCATTCTTCCACCTCTGGGATAAATCCCACTTGGTCATGGTGTGTTGTTTTTTTGATGTGATGTTGGATTTTGTTTGCTACTATTTGTTGAGAATTTTTGCATCTATCTCATTTTTGGTCTGTTCAGGATTTCTATTTCTTCCTGACTTAATCATCGTAATTCATTTTACCCATTTTCTCTAGTTTTTCCAGTTTATGCATATAGAGTTCTTAATAGCATTTGATTATGTTTTGTGTTGTAGAGGTTTAAGTTTGAATGTCTCCTTTTTCATTTTTGATTTTATTAGGATATTCTCTCTCTCTCTGTCTCTCTCTCTCTCTCTCTCCCTCTCTCATTTGTCCAGAAAGCAGTTTATCAATTTTTTTTATTCAAAAAACGTTCTTTTCACTATGTGTTTTACCTATGTAACAATGTTGCATGTGTGCCCTTTAATCTATAATAAAAATTGAAATTATGAAAGCAAAATAAGTCTTTTCATTTTATTGATTGTTTGTATTATTTTGTCTCAATTTCATTTGGTTCAACTCCATTTTTTTATTCTAATAATTTTAGGTTTAGTTGGTTTTTGCTTTGCTATTTCCTTGAGGTTCATAATTACATTGCTTATTTGAAATCTTTCTTCTTCTTTGATGTATTCATTTATGACTTTTTAATACTGTTTTTGCTGCTTTGAATAGGTTTTAGTATGTTGTTTTTCAATTTTCATTTACAAATTTTTTTTTTATTTCTTTCTTAATTTCTTTCTTGACACAGTGGTTGTTAAGGGGAATGTTATTTAATTTCTATGTATTTATAAAGTTTTCACAGGTCCTCTTGTTATTGATTTCTAGTTTTATTGCATTGTGGTGTTAGAAGACATTTGATACAATTTTGATTTTTAAAAGAATATGTTGAGAATTGTTTTGTGTCCTAATATACGGTCTATACTGGAGAATGTTCCATTTGCTGATGAGAAGAATGTCTATTTGGTAGCTGTTGGATGAAATCTTCTACAAATGTTTGTTAGGTCTAATGTACAGTTTATATCCAATGTTTCTTTGTAAATGTTCTGTCTAGATGATCTGTCTAATGCCGACAGTGGGGTGTTAAAGACACCAAGTATTATGGTGTTGGAATCTATCTCACTATTTATATCTAAAGGGTGAGAATAAGGGTTTCTGGGGATCATTCACATACCTGTTCCCCAATTTAGGAAGATGCTCAGACTCCCAGCTAATCCTGACTAAACAGGCTGCTTTGTTTTCCTCTCCTCCCTGGCTTTTAGTGCTTCTGGTCACTTCTCTGTTGAATTCCAGTGTTCTCTCTGATATGATCTATTCTAAGTATGGTTATTTACTTGCTATTTTATTTTCTTTTTGTGGAAGAGGGTATTACTAGATCCACCTACTCAGCCATTTTGAATTCCTTTCACCTATTTATTTTTGAAGTACTGAATATTAAAATACTTAATAAAGATTATTTTATCAACTCCTTACAATTATTTAAAATTATGCTATTTTATGAATCATTAACATTTTCTGAATTAACTAAACATAAGCATCATAAGTAGGTGTTAGTAAATTCACACCTGAAGTGAATATTTAAGTCTCAAATTGGAGAAACATTTCTGAAAATTGAAAACATCAATAAATTGAGAAGTATTAACATAAAGATATTAATTAGTGAAATTCTCATTGAATCGTGAAAATGTGAAGAAACATCACAGTTACAATAATTACAAATTAACAGTTTCTGTTAATAGCTGGGGATAAAGTGGGATGTTTAAAGTACCACAGAAAGATATTTCCTAGGGAATTGAGAAGTGACACTACACAGGAAGTAATACATGACTTATTACTCAATATAAAGTTGTGGTGAGGTAAAGAAGTGAGCACCTGAGGAGAAAAAATGATGGCCTTTTACCAAGATAATAACATGAGAATTAAATTCCAAAAAGAGTCAAATTGGCTTAGCTTTAGAGGCATGACAAACCGTCTGCCAAGACTGAATCTAACTGGGATAAATAAGTTTGGATAATGGATGGATAATAGATAATGGATAGATTAAAAAAAAAAAAAAAAAACAGATGCTGACTACAATCATAAATATGATAATGCATTAAGTCATTAACTTTGAGAACTCAGAAAATAGATGGTTGACCCTTGTGCTACTTTTTAAATTTTTTATGTGAGAAATAGTTTTCTTTCAAGTGGTTTATATCACTTACTTAGATAAATACATATTTTTAGGAAAAAATATTTGGAGAACAATACTAAAGCACTCATTTAAAAAATAAAATGTATTTCCTTTCAAATAAAAATTTATAGCTTCTAATTAAAAAGCAGCAAGCTTCACCTCTTCTGAGTTTTAATTTTTTTGTCTGTTGAATGGTAGATTGATCTAGATAATCTTTAACTCCTACATTTTGTAGGTCTATGAAGATAATGACTGGACACAAGTATGCATTTCAAAGATGCTTAGAAACTAAATCTCACTCTTTGATACTTTGGCTTGTGATCCAGAGAGACTGGGCTTAGGTAAATAGGGTATGATGTGAAATGTACTCCCTAAAATTAGGAGTAGATCACCGAATTCTACACTGGGTTCTTATTATGGCCAATAACCTGCCACGGTTCATCAAAGCAAAAAATGTGAACTTTCTGATATCTTGAAGGAGTTCTTAAAGAACTTTGAAAGAACAGTTAGATATCTTGAGATTAGTGAATATAAACACAGCTATTGATATTATCTGATTGTTTTTCATCTTGCTAGAGATCCCTATGGAACAAAAACATAAATCTGGTGGATATATGCAAAATTAAAATGCAGACATTAACAACAGGGAGAGCATTTACTGTATTTCCCAGCAGTAAGCACTTTTTGGTAAAAATATTCCCTCATGCATGTTTTCAAAATATCAAGTCTTGTAAGTGAAGATATAATAGATTATGGGTTAGAATATGTATTTTAGTACAGCATATTATTGATTCTCATTATTTCACCTTTGTAAGAAAGCTAACATTTCCAGCTAAACTATAAGACAAAGAAACTGATTAACAAAAACAGAAACACACTTAAGCTTTTAAGTAATATTTTACTGACAATATTTGGTGGTATTTGAGTATCGTCCAAAGGAGTATAATAATTTCTTTATCTGTGTAGTGTGAAGGTAACAGTCTTTCAGAACTATACTACAGGATACAGAGAATAAGCAAGTAAAGGCAGAGGAAGAGAAAAAGTGAGAGACTGAATAGAAATAATCAAAAATAAAAGGGACATATAATTTAAAAGTTGATGATGAAGTTTGTTTAGCTCTATTCTCCCCATTCAATTCAAAACAAAGGAATACATTGTAAAATTAGATCTTCTCAGAATTTGACAAAAGGATGTAAAATTTGTTAAGTCAAATAAGTGATGATTAAATGCTATCACATCATCATAGATATGTTTTACTTAATCATAGTCATTATTCATTTATGACTATGTATTAAATGCTGTTAATTAATTCCTTAAATTTGCATTCTATTAACTATGCTTATATTTTATATTATTTGTTTAATATTTATTCTTATTAAACATGTACCATTACCATCCGTCATAACTTTGAGAATGTAGAGAATTGATTCATTGCATTACTTTTATTTTGTTTTATTTATTTTATTTTTTGAGACAGGGTGTGGCTCTGCCCCCAGGCTGGAGTGCAGGGGTATAATCTCGGCTTACTGCAACATCTGCCTCCTGGGATCAAGTGATCCTCCCACCTTGGTCTCCCAAGTAGCTGAGACTACAGGTGCATACCAAGTCACTTGGGTAATTTTTAAATATATATATATATATATATATATTAGAGAATAGGTCCCATTATATTGCCCAGACTGGTCTCAAATTCTTGGGCAACAAATTTAATCACCTCCAATCTTGGGCCTTAAAATTAATTTTTATTTTCTTTCTATTTTTGTGAGATGGGATCTCACTATATTGCCCAGGCTGGTCTCAAACTCCTGGTCTCAAGGGATCCTCCTACCTCAGCCTTTCAAAGTACTGAAATTACAGGTGTAAGACATCCTGCCTAGTTTGATTTCCATTTCCCTCATACAATAATTAACATTGTAATTAACATTTTGATAGCATAGCTTTTTCTTTTTTTTTTTTTTTTTTTTTTTTTTTTTTAGGATGGAGCTAACACTTTTGGAATCACTTGGTTAAGAATACGAATATTTTAAGGTCTGTTTTATATTAGCAAATTGCTTTTTACAAGGGCTGTCTAATTAGAATCTCACCAACATTATGGAATTTTGTTTCCTTTGGCAATGTAATTAATGAAAAAATTGTTACCTCATGGTTATTTAATTATCATCGTTTTAATTAGCATATTTCTAAGGAACCATTTGCTCCTTATAGGTTTTAATTTGATGCTGAGGGTTTTCTCTGTTTGGTGAATCATTGCTTTATGATATTTCTCCATCTATCTAAGGAGTACTTTGGATGACTTGGGGACATTTAGAGATCCATGAGGCAAAACAGTTACCTCAAATTCTCATTTGATTATGTCAATGAAAAAATAGTCTTTGTAAAAATTCATATAGATACAGCTTTTTGAAAATATGCATTGTAAGAGATAATTCCACTTCAATTCTAATCCAATAATCTAATAATTTATTAGTATACACAGAAACATTGATCATATATGTGAGTACAGTTCTTTATGGTTGGGTTCATATTTTAATTTCTTTTGAATAAAGAAAGCTTCACACAACAGGACTATGAGACAGGCAGGAGAGTGGGCATATGTTGTCATATTTACATTTGAAGAAGACAGATTTTTTAAGTGGAAGCTTGTCAGTCAGTGATAAAGTTTAACATTTCAATAGGTGCTGTTGATTCTTTGAGAATGAGGACAAGGGGTCACTCTCCCCCTTTAAGAGACATGTAAGTATGCTGTTCCTCCGCAGTGCTGTTGTGTGGTGACATAGTTCAGAAAAGGGTGTGTTAGTGGCAAAATATTTGAAAGGAAAATGAAACATTTAGTCATCACTCAAAGTTGTTATTTTATCAGCATAACAAGCAAGAACTTGTTTTACTAATGTGTTTTTAGCAGTGTCGCAGGGCTCGACTGGCATGCCATTCTGTACCCAAAAGGTGCAGAAGGATTTCACATTTTCAAGGGTAAAGCATAAATAAAGATTTCGTTGTAAAATAATGTCTGGTATGCAGGGTGTTGCCCCCAAGCCAATCCCACCTCCTGAAAGTTTTAATTCATTCCTCCTACCCCCTTCTGCATATAGAGGAAAATCTATTTATGTATTCTTATTCATGGATCAACTTGCTTCATTTAGCATAACGACAATATTTAATTTTACCTCTGCTCAGTATTGTACCGGCTACCTTACCATCCAAAATACACTGTCGAAAAATATTTTCAACAAAATTTTTTCTCCTTGTGTTATGAAATATGATGACAAAAAATCCTAAAATAGACATATTAGTTTCTTTGGGAATTTTCATGTTAGAAATCACAGTTTAATATACTTGCATACCAGCATTCTAAAACTATGTGATTTAAGATTCTTTCTAAACAAAATTTTAATGAATGTAGAACTTAACAACAAGAACAACACAAAAAACCATAGAAACATTACTAACCAGATTTTCTAAAGTCTCATTAGAAAACGCCTTATAAAAAGTCTTCATTGAAATTTAATGAGCCTACACAAATTCTTATCTAATGTTGTAATTCAAAGTTGCCATATGAAGAATTTTAAATATTTTCATTCAATTCCTTGAAAACATTTTATTTGATATATTTAAGCAATGAATAAACGATGTACACACTTTGAAGAGCTTTTCTAGAAGAGAAGACATGTATGTAATCAAATAGTTTCAGATACATTTCAATAGATAGTGAGACACATGGGATATTGTGGAAGCACATAGAAGTCTTTCAGGAAAATGAAATGCTTTAATCAAGAGTAAGGCAGGCCAAGTATAGGAGTAGTGGGGAAGCCTGCTGGGAACCATAAGAAGTTCCAGGAAGACGTAGAACAAAAGAGACAACGTGGACATAATGATGGGTAATTAGGGGTAGTTCGGTAATGTCGAAATGTAAACATTGACCAGAGGTACTGGGAAAAGATGAAGCTGAATGGGGGCTAAATCAAAGAAGATCATAAATGTCATATGTCATTTGACCAAGAACTTGTTATAGTTGTGAGGCAGATGATCAACATGGTCATATTTACATTTTAGATATGATATTCTGGAATAGTGTGAAAAATTAATTTGGGGAGTTGATTGGAGGATAAATAATAGAGTCCAGAAACTAGAGACATGAAATAATCTACAGGAGAAAGATTAGGGGCCTGAACTGAACAAGTGGTGTTGGAAATGAAGCATGAGGGCACACACAGACTTATAAAGTATCTGTAAGGTAAGAACTACAAAACTAAGTAACCAGACTGGCTACAGATGGGAGAGTTGGAGGAATCCAGTGTGACTGCCAAGTTCTTCTTTTGGAAGAAAGTTGGATGTTTCAAGCATCATCTGAAATAGGGGATATGCAATTGAGAGTGATATGCTGCATGTGCGATGTCATGGGAAACCGTAACGTTACGCAATGAATGGGATGTGAGTATGGATCCCAGGGCTCCTCAGTATTAATAGTTGCTCCTTTTTTCTCATCATACATAATTATAAACCTTTTTCTGAGCTGGTCTTCTACACCACTTCCTGCCTGCCCTTACTCATGGTTTTGTAGTTACACTGTAAAGTCTGTGAGGATAGAAACACTGTCTCATTCACATTTATTTCAACAATTAGCACAATTTTATGTTATTTCTGGCACTTAAACATATATTGAATCACTCTTTTCATTTGCTAGACATTGAGGTTACAAAGATGAAAAACAGGCAGGGTCTCTGCCCCTGAATGGCACACAACATCACTGTACAAACAGGCAAACATATAATTACTACTCTTGACACCTGTAATATTGGGAGGACCACAAGAGCAAGGAATAAGTAGCCATTGAATTGATCATGCAGAGTAGGAGCGAGTGAATATTCTTAGGCGGACTTTACTATGCAAGACCCCATCAGATTTCTACCTCGAGATGCCCCTTCCTTTTTCTTTTTCTTCTTCTCCTTCTCCTTCGTCTTCCTTGGCTATCCATTAACTTGATCAAGATGCCGCTTTCACTGCAAAATGTAAATCCTGACTGAATAAGCTGCCTCATTCTTCCATACTATACAACAGCTCAAAAAAGTTTGAATCTTTTTTCCCCATGTAAGAGTTACAACTGACACTATGGCTCAATTACACAATATCGTATGAGAACCCAAATTTCTTTAAATTTTGTCCTCCCATACCTTAGGTTTTGCCCTACTTGGCATGGTCAAAGCTTACCTGCTAGTACCTTGTCCCCGTAATAATCCATAGGGAGGGAGAAACTTAGTACTTAGAGGGCAGAGAGTTTTCTTTTTATAAGACATTATTTGAAATTGTCCACATAAATTCTACTCATAGTACCTTACACAAAATTATTTTCAAGATCAAAGAATGACATAAAGGATGTTGAAGAACAGGTTTTTAGCTCGGCTTCCATGTGCTCTGGAGAAAAGTGGGGGGCTTATCATCAAAAGAAATAAAGGGACAATAAGTAATGGTGTGTTACATTAGTTTCTATGCCATAACCACTTAATCATTATCTCTAATAAAACCATTATCATCAGAAATTATATCATATCTATGATCTTCAATTGTTCATCCTATTATTTGACCCAGTAATTTTATTTTTTCAGTTCACATATTCTTGCACTCCCCAGTACCGTAGTTGTTCAGATATTCATGATCTTGAACTCACAATTTTTTTCACAATTCATCAAATTCCTCTTTTTCTTGCACAGCTTCAAATTCCATGATCTGTTAATATAATCACAACATTGAAAATAGTCTTAATGCTTTTGTTTCCTTTTATATAACAGAAACCCAATTGAGCCTGAACCAAATTATCCATCTCTTCTGGGCTTACATCTTAGACTTTAAATAATTCTTGAGAAAAGTTAAGAAGCTGATATAATTGACTTTACTTTAAATTCATGATCATAAATTTTATTCTCGAAATTCGGAGGTCACTGCCAGGGCCTCTGGTCAACAATACCAGCCAGAGGTCCTACTGCATCTTTTTCGTGAGCTTTTACATTCCCACGCTCTAAGGTAAATAGATTATATTTTCTTTCTTCTCCTCATGCCTCTTGTACACTCAAGATCAACACCTTAAACAATTTCAAGAGTTTCTTTAATAATCAAAATGATGTCTCTGAACCTTGAACACTCCCTTTTCTCACTCAACCTTGTGGCTAATGGCTTTCTACTTCAAACATGAATTCCTTCATCTTTTTAAAACCAAACCTGTAAGTCAACATGCAGCTACCTGTTTTCCAAGTGGGAAATACCCCACCATCCAACAAAGGAAAGTGCAGGCCATGTGTTTGTACTAATATTTCCCAGAATTTTCACATTTATTCTTTCTAATGAGACAATACCATTAGCATACACCATAAGTTCTATTATGACAGCATAGATCTTCTATAAATATTTCTTTCTATCTGTATCATCCTCCAGATAGTGCTGATTTTTATCTCCTTCTCAAAAAGAAATTCTCTTAAATGTGCCTCATACATCTTGATTCATTTTCACTAACTCTCATTTATTCTTTAACAGATTTTAAAACTTCTCCTTTGTTCTTCAACACAACCAAGTCTAGTTTCAGTTTATATAACTTCACTGGGGTGACAGCCTCTGATGATGTCTTTATTCAAGCCTCTGATGATGTCTTTATTCACAAATTCAAATGACATTATTTGGTCATCATCCTCTTTGACATTGGGAATACATAACAGAGTTTGACCTTCTGTTCTTTCTTGAGATTGTCTTCTCTCTTATAGTATACACTTTTGATTTGCCTCCAAATTATACATATTAGATATCCTTGAAATATATTCTTGACCTCCTGTCATATTTATTTGCATTCTCTACCTGGGAGAGATTCCCACATCTTTAAATAACAGCTACATGCTAGTATCTTGCAATTTTCCTTCTCTGACAAAGACCTTGTTTGAGAAACCCAAATTTATAGAATTAACTGCTGTTTGGATACTTTGAGTAGAATACCTTAAAGGAAATTAAAAGTTAAATTATCCAAAACAGAACTCTTGATTAAAACTCACCTGATTTTCCTCCATTCTTCCTCATTTAAAAATAACGTATAGTCTACCCACTTATCATACCCAGGAAACTGAGAGTTATTTTTTTATATAATTCATCTTTTGCCACCACGTACCTTCTGTATTATCTTTCAGATGTATGGCACCATAAGAATTTTTAATATCTACCTTTGTAAAATATTTCATATATATGCATTTCTATCTTGGCTGCCACTACCTCGGCTCCAGTCATTTCTATCTCTTTCTTAAACTACTTTTAATCACTTACAAACTGATTTCCTCATTTTTTCACCTTCCATTCATTCTCTATAAATCAGTTTGAATATCCACTAACATATAAATCAGATCATAATGTCCCTAAAGGTCTCCAAGGCTTTCATCTGCAGTTGGAACTAAAATGTAAATCCCTTATGCTGTTCCACAGGATTTTGCATAATCTTTCTTTTGATTTCTTTTATAATCTTACCCCATACTACTCCCCCTCCATAGCTATACCCAGTCACAGCATGTCTTCAATTCTAGCACAAGTTTGACCCCCTCATGCATCAAGGGCCTGCGTATTGCGGTTGTCTATATATTTCTGTCTGCCTATATGGTTTGTCCCTCAATTATTCGGGGCTTTTTTATTATTATTTAGCTGTAAGCTCAATTAACAGTAAGCTTTTTCCCATTCTATCAAATATAGTTTCTCATATGCTCACAGATATTCTCTATCACAGGATTCAGTGACTCTAGTATTATATAAAACTATATAATTATATGATTATTTTTACTGTCATTTATTTTTGTTTCCCACACTAGAATGTAAACACCATTATTTTAATATTGTTGTTGTTGTTTTTAATCTCGTGCTGTCTTATTCCATCTTGGTAGCCCCAGGAAAAGGACAGTGATTGGCACAGAGCAAGTTTTCAGTAAGTATTTGTTGACTAATTGAATTAATGTATATTTGATAAATGAGAGTATACTAAGTGGATAAAGGGAATGAAGTTTGCATTTTAACATTAAAATCAAATGTAAATTCACGAACATGGAATATCCTAAAACCTCAGGCAAATTAATATGTCTATAGATAAGGGTTGGATATAAACAATGAAGGGCAAAGCAGTCAAATTATTAAGAACATTGTACATTATGCTAATGTTTTTTGCTATTTTTTTAAGTTAGTGACAATATTGGCTTTGATTTTTAGCTAGCTAACTATAAGAGCAATGCCAAAGATAGAAATGGAAAATACATGGAGAAAGAAATAACATTTAGAGTAATGAAATTATGTCCCTTATATGAGAAAAAAAAAAAATGAGAAACTGAACTACAGGAGGAAGAGTTAGTCTACAGAGAAGGGGACCTGCTAGATAAGTAGAAGATACAGGATTTGGTGATAATTTGATAATGGAAGGGAGAGCGCAGAAGCATCAAATATAATTCCCAGGTGTCTAATATCCGTGACTGGCTTTTTACAATCCTCGGTTAAAGAAAGTAAATTTTTAAAAATGTGAACTGACTTTCCTTTAAGCTTCATATTGCTACGTCCTGAGTTTGTTTTGTGAGCAGTATTTAAAGAAGCAGGAAGAGTGGGGATGGTCTTGGGACAAATTTGAAACTGAATTCCTTTACTTTGCCTCTCTTACAGTTTTTCTTTTTTTTTCTTTTCTTTTTTTTTGGGGGGGGGGTTGGCCAAATTTTAATATTGCTTTACATGTTTTCTGTTTGTGAAACAATTCGTATCACATTTATAACCAACAGTTTCAACTGGTAACAGATTTAATATTTGCTATCAAATACACAGTTGATAATCTTGAGGAGAAAATACATCACAATGTAATTAATATCAAAATATTAATTCTATCAATACTTAAACGCATTTTACTGTGTGAGATAAGTCAATCTAAACAGGCAACATTCATGCTATATGATTCCAACTATATGACATTCTAGATAAAATAAAATTTTGGAGACAGTAAAAAGATCAGCAGTTCTTAGGAATTAGCAAGTAGGGAGGGATGAATAGGTGGAGCATAGAAGGTTTTGAGGACACTGAAACTATTTTTTAGAATACTATTTTGGTGAATGATTTCATGATACATTTGTTAAATCCATAGATTGTACAACACCAAGAGGGAACCTGGATCTACACTATGAACTTCGGTTGATCATGGTGTCAGTGTAGACTTATTGGCATAACAAATGCACCACTGTGCTGCGAAATACTGATTGTGGGAGAATCTGTGGGGACGGGGGTATATGTACTTCTTGCTCAATTTTGCTGTAAAAGTAGAACAGCTTTAAAAATAAAATTTACTCCTTATTAAATAATCATGCTGTGCTATTCTAGATCTTAAACTAGATGATATATTTCTTAAAGCCACTAATATTGTATTAAAAGGGGTTGCGGAGATACTCAGTAGTATATACCTGAAATCTGTTTTTATTGGCTACCTCTTAGTTTCTTTCATCTTAGGTGAAGATAACAACACAATGCAGAGGGAGAAACTTGACATCATAAATTTTGACACCAAATTTTGGTTTAAAAATGTAGTAATAGCCACAACAAATACTGCATAAACATAAGAAGTAGCAAATAAAAATGAGGTCCTTTCCTACCCTATGCTTGAACTGTAGGAGCTTACTACATCTCTGAGGTGAGCGTTTACATGGGCATCTTGGTCACGTATAAAAAACAGGAGCACATGGTGGGACTAAGTTATTAATAATTCTCTGAAATTATTTTTGCCTCTAGCTTTATACTAAATAATAAACAGTATGTAAAAATAATTTAGATTTTAAAACTACATAAAAATATTACCCCTCTAACTCCTGTCATTATTTTTTGCTTCCTACTTTAGGCTGACACATACCTCCTGGACTATCACAACCTAGAGATTTGCAGTTTATTTCATACTCAACGATATGTGGCTTGCACCAATGCAAGGAATGTTTTATAAGTATATAAACAAAATGATCACAAAGAATGGAGAAAATATATGCTACAGTTTGATTATGCCCCTCTGAAACTCATGTTGAGATTTGACTCCCAATATGGCAGTGTTGGTGGAAGTGGGGATTACTAGTGGGCGATGTTTAGATCATGAGGGTACCACCCTCATGAGTAGATTAATGCCACTTCTCAGGAGTGAGCGAGTCTTCACTTTTGTGGAAATGGGTTAGTTTTTCTGAGAGCAGGTTGTTATAGGTGAATGCAGCTTCTAGTGCATCTCTCTTTGCTCACGTCCACTTATCTTTCTGCTTCTCTGCTATGTTATGAAGCAGCACCAGGTCCTCATCAGAAGCTAAGCAGATGCCAATTCCATGCCCTTAGACTTATCACCCATGAAAATCCTTAGCCAAATATGCCTCTTTTCTTTATAAGTTACCTAGCCTTGGGTATTCTCTTATAGCAACACTAAATGGACCAAGACAACATACAGTGAGTATATCAGATACTTAAACAAGATATATACTGTAACTTTATCATATCCCCATAACTTACCTAGTAATTAATTATTTTCTTGAATGCAGTAAACAACACTAATGTAGCTGAATATTCTTATTGTCAATATGAGATAGTGTGGATGTGATTTACAAAATAAGAAATTCTGAAACTGCGACATCTTCGGTGGGAAAACGTTAAAATAAATTCAGAATAAAGCTATTCTTACACTTTCCAATATAATGAGTTTCTGAAAAGAATGGCAAGTCAAATATTAAAAACGGTCTGTAGACTTCACATTTCACGTTGAAGATTCCATTTTTCTGTAGTTAAAAAATAAAGTGCCGGGCGCGGTGGCTCAAGCCTGTAATCCCAGCACTTTGGGAGGCCGAGATGGGCGGATCACGAGGTCAGGAGATCGAGACTATCCTGGCTAACACGGTGAAACCCCGTCTCTACTAAAAAATACAAAAAACTAGCCGGGCGAAGTGGCGGGCGCCTGTAGTCCCAGCTACTCGGGAGGCTGAGGCAGGAGAATGGCGTGAACCCGGGAGGCGGAGCTTGCAGTGAGCTGAGATCTGGCCACTGCACTCCAGCCTGGGTGACAGAGCAAGACTCCGTCTCAAAAAAATAAATAAATAAATAAATAATAAATAAATAAATAAATAAATAAATAAATAAATAAAGTACAGATTTCTGGGCTCTGGTTCAGCAGATAAGGGGCTTAGAAATTGCTATTCCATCTTAACAACAAGTAAAAAGATGAACAAACTAAAAAATCAGCAACTCTTTTTAAATTTGTCAGAGAAATGAAGTCATAGGGCAAAATGCTGCACCAAAAATTTGAGACAGACAGGCAAATACAAGAATTACAACTTACAGAGCAGAAATCCACAAACAGACACCTCCACACGATCCAGTGTTGGGGTAGAAAAACCTGTACTGGAATTTACAAGTTGCTGGAGAATTAGTGTGAACAAATACGAGAGAGAAAAATTCCACTCATGAGAAGCCCTACACTTTTGTGAACTTTACCTTCAGGAGCTCTTACAGGACACACAGAGAATAACAGAGAAAAAAAAATGTTTTGTGGTTCCAGCCGAAGGAGGGAAAAGCAAACCATTTTGAAATATGCCATTACATCCTGTCACCAGAAACAAAGCTCGCCTTCAGGATAAATTATTTTACTAGAACTTAACCTGCTGAAGTTCCATCAGAGACTGACTTAGGAGAAAGGAAATACCCAACTGAAGCCCACTCTACATATCTCACCTCACCTGGTGGTGTGGGGGACTGAAGCAGAACTGGTGACTATAGTCCAGAGTTACAGGCTCAACAAAGCCTGGCACCTATCCATAAAACTATACAACACTTCCCCTCCCCACAAACCTTACTACTATATTGCTAAAGCCTTCTACCACAGTTCCTTTTCTCTACTACATCATGTCTGTGGTTGATGACAGAATTACAAGACTTACTAAAGGTAAAAAATTAGTTTTTTAAAAATTTCAGATAGAAATTCAACTTCAGAGAAAGAAAAATTGTCATGGATAAAGAGAGAGAACTACATATTGATGATTTGGTCAATAATCTAAGAAGACTTAACAATCCCTAATGTTTATGCACCCAAAACAGAGCTTCATCAAAATATGTGAGACAAAAACTGGTATCGCCATAAGTAGAAGTAGATAAATCCAATATTATTGTTGTAGACCATGACATCCCTGTATCTGAAATAGACAGAACCAGCAGACAGTAAATCAGTAGGAACAGAATTTAACTCAACAGTACCACTAAATAACAATGTCTGCTCTGAGGCCACAATGAAATTAAACTAGAGACAATAGAAAGATAGCCAGAAAAATCTCAAAATGCTTGGAGATTAAATCACATACCTTTCTATAGCATACAGAGCATATAGGTCAATAAAAAATATCTCAGAGACATTTAAAAATGTATAGAAGTAAGTGAAAATGAAAATACAACTTATCAAAGTTTGTGAAATGCAGTAAAAGCAGTGATGAGAGTAAAATGTATAACACTGAATAAATATATTAAAAATATAAAATTATTTATCTAAGTGTTCATTGAGGAAGCTACAGAAAGAAAAGCAAATTAAATTCAATGTAAGCAGAAGAAGATAAATAATAACATTAGAAATGTATGAAAATGAAAACAAAGAATCAATACAGAAAATCAACAAAACCAAACACCGATTCTTTGAGAAGGTCCGTAAGAGGAATTACTTGCTTGTCAGATTAACTAAGCAGAAAAGAAAGATGACACAAATTTATTTTTTTTATATGGTAGCTCTATTTTTAGTTTTTGAGGAACTTCCAAACTGTTCTCCCTATATAGTGGTTGTACAAATTTACATTACCACCAATACAACGGTTCCCTTTTCTCCACATCCTGGCAGGTATTTGTTATTGTCTTACTTTTGGATAAAAGCCATTTTAAATGAGGAGAGATATCTCATTGTAGTTTATTTATTTACTTGTTCATTTGTATTTCCATAGGTTTTTGGAGAACAGGTGGTATTTGGTTACATGAGTAAGTTATTTAGTGGTGATTTGTGAGATTTTGGTGCACCCATCACCTGAGCATTATACACTGAACCCAATGTGTAGTCTTTTATCCCTCACACCCTTCCTACCTTTTCCCCCAAGTCCCCAAAGTCCATTGTATCATCCTCATAGCTTAGCTCCCACTTACGAGTAAGAACATAATGATGTTTGGTTCTCCATTCTTGAGTTTTTTTACTTAAAACAAGTATCCAATTCCATCCAGGTTGCTGCGAATGCCATTAATTCATTTCTTTTATGGCTGAGTAGTATTCCGTTAATTAAATATACATATATATGGAAATTTTATTCACTCATTGATTGATGGGCATTTGGGTTGGTTCCATATTTTTGCAATTGTGAATTGTGCTACTATAAACAAGTTTGTGCAAGTATCTTTTTTGTATAATAACTTCTTTTCTCCCAGGTAGCTACCCATTATATGGATCAAATGGTATGCTGCATCAAATGGTAGCTCTATTTTTAGTTCTTTAAGGAAACACCATACTGTTTTACATAGTCGTTGCACTAGTTTACATTCCCACTAGCAGTGTAGATGTGTCCCTTTTCACTGCATCCATGTCAATGTAAGTTATTTTTTGATTTTTTGATTATGGCCATTCTTGCAGGAGTAAGGCAGTATTTCATTGTGGTTTTGATTTGCATTTCCCTGGTAATTAGTGATGTTGAGCATTTTTTCATATGTCTGTTGACCATTTGTGTATCTTCTTTTGAGAATCATCTATTCATACTCTTAGCCCACTATTTGATGGGATTTTTTTTTCTTGATAATTTTATGAGTTCATTGTAGATTCTAGATATTAGTCCTTTGTCAGATGTATAGATTGTGAAGATTTTCTCCAACTCTGTGAACTGGAAAGATGACACAAATTTCTTTTCTTTTTTTTCTTTTTTTTAATTTGTATTTTTATTGTTTTATTATACTTTAAGTTCTAGGGTACATGTGCACAACGTGTGCAGGTTTGTTACATACATATACATGTGCCATGTTGGTGTGCTGCACCCATTAACTTGTCATTTACATTGGGTATATCTCCTAATGCTATGCCTCCCCTGCCTCCCCACAATAGAACCTGATGCGTGATGTTCCCCTACAAATTTCTAATAAGAGAAATGACAGCATTAAAATCCCATGGGCATTTAAGTGATAATAAAGGGATGCTAAGAGCAAAATTATGCACACAAATTTGATAGACTGGGTGAAATGAATCAATTCCTTGAAAGACATAATTATCTGCCAACACTCACACAAGAAGAAATAGATATTAATTGGTCTATATCTTCTAAAACTTTCAATCAATAATTAACAACTTTTAAAGACAGAAAACACCAGGCCCAGATATGTTCACTAGTGAATTCTACCAGATATTTAGGGAAGAAATTATGCCAATTCTTTGCAGTCTAATCTAGAAATTATAAGCAGAGGGAATACTTCCAAACTCATTGTATGAGGTAACCATCACTCTAATATTAAAACCAGAAGAAAAACTTATAAGAAAAACTACAGACCAATGTCTATCATGACATAGATGAAAAAATCCTCAACAAAATATTAGCAAATCAAATCCAATAATATATACAAAGAGTAATAGACCACAACCAAATGAGATTCATCTCAGACATGCAGGCTGGTTCAACATTGGAAAATCAAGTAATGTAATACATCACATCAACAATCTAAAAGAAAAAAAAATCATATGATCATATCAATCAATGTAGAAAATGCACTTGACAAAAATCTAACACTCACCCTCAGCAAACTGAGAGTAGAAAGGGACTTTCACATCTGGAATAAGATCATCTACAAAAAGGCTATAGTGAACATCATACTTAATAAGAAATTTAAAGCATTTTTCCTAAGATCAAGGAAAAGACAAAGATGTCCCCTCCCATCAGAGCTTTTCAACATTTTGTTGGAAGTCTTAGCTAATCAAATAGGATAAGAAAAAGAAATGAATGTTAGACCTAACAGGAAAAAAGAAATAAAACTGTCTTTGTAGAAGACATGATTATGTAGAAAATTAAAAAGAATCCAGAAAATAACTTCTGGAACTAATAAATAATTACAGGTTGATTACAGAATATGAAGTTAATATACAAAAGACAATCACTTTCTTTTATAAAGGAATGAGAAAGTGGAATTTGTAATTAAAGATACAACACCAGAGTGCACAATGTAAGTTAAAAGAAGCAAAAAGTGAAATAGGTAGTAGTTATCAACTACAACTGGCTCAAACCATTCAGTGAACTTGTGAAAAAACTTCAGACCAACTGAATGTTAATGTTTGTCAGTACAGTTACAGCATAATTTTCCTTAGTTTATTATGAAGCATATATTGAGATTTCAGAAGTGGTCAGCATCACCGAGGAGCTCATAGAAATGTAGAATCTCAGGTGTCTCTGCAGACTTTCTGTTTCAGTTAATTTGTGCTGCTATGACAATATGCCACAGACTGGATAATTCACAAACAACAGAAATGAATTTCTCATCATTCTGGAAGCTGGAAGGTCCAAAAGCAAAGCACCAGCAGGTTTAGCATCAGTCAAAGGCTGCTGTCTACTTCAAGATGATGCCCCACTGTTTCCTCATGTAGCAGTGAAAGCGGGACAAAAAACAGGACTAAGCTAGTTCCTTAGCTTTTAAAAGGCACTAATCCATTTACAAAGGTGGAGACATTACAACTTAATCACTTCCCAAGAGGCCTCATTCTTAATACTACCACAATAGGGATTAAGTTTCAACATGAATTTGGGAGGGGATACATTTAAACCATAACACACACTACATTTGAATCTGCATTTAGCAAGATGCCCAGGTGATTCCTAATGCATTTTAACATTTGAGAAGCACTGAAATAGAAATAATAGAATTGATAAACGTTAATAAGATGTGTTTATTTTACCTGATGACAATGAGAATGCAATAAATAATTTTAAGTACATTTATAAAGATAATAAATAAAATTTTAAAAATTTAAAGTTTTTAAAAATGTAGTACTATTTACGTTAGTACTGCCCAAAATAAAATACTGAGGTATAAATCTAAAAAAGTACGTACAAGATCCATGAAAGAAAAACTACAAAACTCTGATGAAACAAAAGAAGGACAAAATAAATGAAGAGAAATTCTATATTCATGTGCAGGCAGACTCAATATTGTCAGGTTGCCAGTTCTTCCCAATTTGATCTACAGATTAAATGCAATTCCAAACAATAGCTCAGAAAGTTAGTTTGTGGATATTGTCAACCTAAATCTGAAGTCTATATGGAAAACCCCCAAACCCCAAATGGCCAAATTAACATTGAATGAGAAAAGCAAAGTAGGAAGATTGACACTACTTGACTTCCAGAGCTACTAGAAGGCTCCAGTAATAGTGATAGTGTGGTATTGGAGAAAGAAGAGACAGATTGATAGAACGGAATAGAGAACCCAGAAACTGACACAATAATTATAGTCCATTTATTTTTGACAAAGGAACAAAGGCAATCCAGGAATAAAAACAGTCTTTGCAACAAATGATGATGGAACAACTGGACTCAATATGCAATAAAATGAATCTACATGCAGATTTTATACCCTTCATAAGAATTAACTTTAAGTGGATCATAGACCTATATGTAAAAAGAAAACTGTAAAACCTCTAGAAAATAAAATGGAAAAAAATAAAGGTGACATCGGGTATGGCAATAACTTTTTAGAAATGACACTAAAGGCACAATGCATAAAAGAAAGAATTGATAAGGTATACTTTACCATAGACCAAAAGAAAATATTTGAATAAGGTACATCTGATAAAGGAAGTTATCTAAATTATACAAAGAACTCTTAAAATTCAACAATAAGAAAACAAACCAATGGATAAACTAAATGTGCAAAATACCTGAACAGATACCTCATCAGAACATGTACAGATGGCAAGCATTTGAAAAGGTGTTCAACATTATATGTAATTAGGAATTTCAAATTAAAACAGCACTGATATCCCACTACACGTATTTTAGAATGGCCAAAGTCCAAAACAATGACAATACCAAATGGTGGTGAAGATGTGGAACAACAGAAACTCTAATTCATTGGGGATGAGAATGAAAAGTAGTGCAGCTCCCTTGTAATTCATGATTGTGGTTTCTTACAAAATAAACATAAGGTCCAGTCATTGCATTCCTTAGTGTTTACCCAAATGAACTGAAAACTTACGCTCACACGAAAGCTATTACATGGATGTTTATTATTGGAGCATTATCCTCAATTGTCAATAGTTGGAGGCAACCAAGAAGGCCTTCAGCAGGATGAATAGATAAAAAAATTGGGGTACATCAGGCAATAGAATATTTTTCAGCAATGAAAAGAAATGAGCTATCAAGCCAAGAAGAGATATGAAATAAATGTAAATGCCTTTTACTAAATGAAAGAAACCAATCTTAAAAGTGTATATACTGCATGATTTCAGCTATATGACATTATGGAAAAAGCAAAAATTTTTAGGTCAGAGAAACGGTTCTGTATGATACCACAGTGGTGGATAGGAGTCATTATAACATTGATCTAAATCCATAGAATGTACGCCATCTCGAGTAAATCCTAACGTAAACTCTGGGCTTTGAAAATGATTTGTAGATGTTGTTCCATTGATCGTAACAAATTTATCACTATGGTTTGGGATGTTGACAGGAAGTTTGTGGTGTTTAGGGACAGGGGTATATGGAAATTCTACGTGTATGTTCTGCTAAATACTGCTGTGAACCTAAAACTGCTCTAAAAAAATTTATTAATTTTAAAAAGAATTATTCAATCCCTTAATTATGAGTGCATGGAAACTGTTGGAATCTGAATAATGCCAATGAATTTCATCAATGTCAGTTTCTTGGTTTGATTTTGTAGTATATTATTGCAAAAAGTTATCGAAGAAACTGGGTAAAAAGTACAATAAATCTCTGTACTATTTCAAATGCATATTAATATATAATTACATAAAAATTAAAGTTTATTAATACTCCCTCCGCCTTTACACATTTATTTTAATTCTTTAGCTCTAGCATCTTGTGCCTGTTCATTAGCTTGTGTACTTGACTTAAAATTGTACATTATCTGGCTTAATTCAAATGAGAATTCAATTGATAGTTACAGGTTCACTATTTAAAACTCCAAATATTTGTTTCATTATTTCTGCATTATCTTATCATATTAAGTTTATGAGATGATTTTTAAAACTAGTGACATTATTTTTATTTTTCCATATACCAATAATTTTATAAAAATCCAAAACAAAGCATTAAAAAATTAAAATACTGACTGGGTGCAGTGGCTCATGCCTGTAATCCCAGCACTTTAGGAGGCCGAGGCAGGCAGATCACAAAGTCAAGAGATCGAGACCATCCTGGCCAACATGTTGATTCCTCGTCTCTACTAAAAATTCAAAAATTAGCTGGGCATGGTGGCACGTGCCTGTAGTCCCAGCTACTCAGAAGGCTGAGGCAAAAGCATTGCTTGAACCCGGGAGTTAGAGGTTGCAGTGAGCCAAGATCATGCAACTGCACTCCAGCCTGGACAACAGAGTGAGACTCCGTCTCTAAATAAATAAATAAATAAATAAATAAATAAATAAAATATTAAATCATCTAGCCAACAAATGCAAGTGTTTTGATAAATATAATGACCTACAAAAAGGAGTTCTTGGGTTGCAGGTAGTATCACTAGGAAACAGCTTGAAATGATCATAATTCTGCTCATGGTAGCTCATTTGGCATCTGAAAGCCAGTTAGAAGGGTCTTATACCTAACTACGGGGATGTCTGAAGTTACATATGAAAATTGGGGATAAATAAAGTGGAATGGTATAAGGTCTCAAAGAGGGCCTTACAAAATTTTAGTTGTACGGAAGTAACTCATAAACTAAGAAATTTTTTTTTTTTTGGCCTTGCCTAGAAATAAATATTTTAATTTTTGTTTCATTTTTATGATGACAAATAATTTTCAAGTTTATTTCCTTGTTTGTTTAAATACAAAGCTAAACCACAAACAGGTATAATCAAGACATTGTGTCTCACATTTACACTCCCATCGGATCTTCTTCCAATTTGCTGAGCACTGACCAGGTTAACGGCGGGTGGGAGGGAAGATTTTCTTAGGTAGCACCATTGTGAGGCCCGAGGTAGGGTTGGGGGGAATCAAAGACAAGGACGGGCTCTCACACCTGTCTCCATTCACATTTACCTGGGACCAGGGTGGGCAGGAGACACCCGGTCATGGCTCCTGAGCCCCGGCCCCCTGGACTGAAGGGACAGTGAATATAAGCTCTGTGAAGGGCGGAAGGAGGCAGCCACCTATTCCTCCTGCCTTCACAGTTAAGGTGAAAACCTTAGCCCTATCCGTAATTCCTGGGGGCTGCCGGGCCCTGCGTGCTGAGATTTTTAATAAAGGAAAATTGTTATTTTTAAGCTTAGAGATTGACGAAATTAGGATATTTCTATAAATAAAATGTCAGCCACCTCTCCTATTCCCTTCAACTCCAACCTGCCATGCTCCTAAGACTGGCTGCACTCAGACCTGCAGTGGTATTCCCTTCCTCCCTTTGCAGAAAACAGATACTTGGCATGAAATTGTACCTACATAGTCACAATTTTCAGCTTCTGACACACACATCATTCTAGGATAGTTCCTCCACTTATGCTTAAAAATCATGACCTCTATTTCTTCTAAAATATTTTTATGAATATGAATTGCTTTATCTTTCACCCATATTATACATTTTACCATTTCAATTAGCTCCAAATCCTTAGCTGGGTTCTGTTCAGATGTCAAGAATAAAGAAAAATGATTCCCTTGAACGTAACATCCTCTTTTACACATTACCTTCCTTTTCCCTCTGAGAAATAGTCATTCAGTTGATAATGCTTAGTTTTATGGTGAAATCAGCAAACTAATGATCTCATGTCCACTAATCAGTGTTCTAGATCTTCTGAAAAATTAGATTTTTAAATTGCTGATGAATAAGACAAGAGCACCCGATATTTGCCTTATCAATACCCCCCACAACACACTTGGTAAGACGCTCAAATTCTGTTAGACAAAAGTTGTTTTTATACATTCAGAATGTACCACTATAAGAAAATTTGTAAGAGAAATAATGTGTATATAGGTGTGTGTGTGTGTATATATATATATACATATATGTTTTCTGATAGTAGCAGAGTTGTGATAATCCCAGATAGGAAATTTTTCTAGAAAGGGAAAATAATGCCATACACCAACACTATTATTCTCTTCCTTAGTATGCCCAGAGGTGCTACTGAGCAGTGCTTGGGCAGTTATATATGGCTTCTCTGTCTGAAGATCTTGCTGGGGTTAATGACATACACACCTGTGTCAGCTCCAGCGCAAGCAGCTCACTCCCCAAGCAGCTGAGAAATTCCTTAGGAATCAGTGTTTATCTGAAACCCCGAGGGCTGCTAACCAGCCCTGGGTGAGGAAGCCTGTGCTCAGATATATCTGACAGAAACCTGGGCAGTGATGCAAAGGGAATCTTCCTCCCTTCCCTTATTTTTCAGTTTGTTTTGCCAAACTATAAATCCTAAATGGAGTAATTAAAGTGAATGATACTATTTGCCTCATTATTTCTTAGAACTGTCCAAATCATCTTAGTTCCTTTAACACACCTGTTATTTTCTTTTATCATTATTCTTCGGAAAACTAATTTTACACTGGATATCTTTTTCTCTCTATGCAAGATTGGGAGTAAAAAGTTTTCACTTTATAACCCTTTCATAAATTTTTCTGAGCTTTTATTGAGCTTTTCTGAGCTTAAAAGCTCTGTTGGTACGGCCCTCAAGCAACTGCTGGTGGAGATGGCTCAGATGTTTGCTCGTGAGCAACGCCAGTACTGTGGTCATTTGCAATAAGACCACTGATGTCCCAATCTCTCATTTATCTCCCAATGGCTGTGCTTCATAGCTGCCTGCAGCCTGGCCCCAGCAGACCTGAGGAAAAATATTCTAGCGGACAGGATGATAGGAAACTACTTTGGTTTCTCTCAGGAAAGTTAGGGTCTTTTATCTCTTCCAATACTTTACTGAAGGTGCATCCAGTTGTGATCTCTTTCTCGCAATCTTCAAGTATTTTCCAGGGGCACTACAAAGATAACAGATAAAAATTAGTTATTAAGCCTTTCATCTTGGCAGGTGACATTTCTGGGTGTCTCAGGGAGCATACCCACTCTGCTTCCAAAACCCTGAAAAGCTTCAGCGGAAGCTTTTTTGTTTTTATTCTGGAAACAATAAAGAGAAACATTGTAGACTGCATTCCTCTTTACCACCAAAAACTTCAGTTTGTAATCTTAAAAGTCAAGAACACATTCTCTAACATTATCAAACTAAGTAAACTGAAGATTGATAAAATTACATTGTCTGATATGCTTCCTTCATTCAGGTTATAGACAGTCATCCTGATAACATCATTAATGGCATTTTCCCCTAATTTGGATCCAGTTCAGACTCTTATGTTGCTATCAGTTGCCATGTCATTTTGGTCTCTTTTAATCTGGAAGGGCTCTGAAACCTTCCTTTGTCTTTCACAACGAAAATATTTTTGAAGGTTGGCATATTGTTTTGTAGGAGAAGCTTTTATTACTGTTTTTATTCTTGCTTGTATTTGTATCTCTTACTCAACATCAACAATCAGATAAAACTAGTAAAACCAGGCTGATCTCCACATCCAAAATGATTACAAACACCATCTTTATTCACTTTTGACACCACTGTTAATAACAACAAAGTAAGGGAGGGCAGGAATTCCACAAGGAGACTTGCTGTCCAGGGAAATATAATGTGAATGGCAGACTAAACTGAGGTTCCAGAGTACTTATCTATCTACTCATCTTCTGCTCTGTGCTTTCTCGTGGGATTATCTAGCCTAAACAAGTATGTGCAGACTTTCTTTGCCTTCTGGTAAGGATTTAGAAGTAAGGCAGTATTACTCTCTAATTCTATACATGGAAACTTACTCAAGGCTACTTATACATTCTAACTTGATCACTGGAAACCAGTTTCATTTGAGGGTACTAATTATCTCAAAGGCTGAGCCATTCCAGCGTTCCAACAGTGTGCTCTGTTTCTTAAATTGACTTTTCATTCAAGTAACATCTTTTTTTTTTTTTTTCCATTTGCATTAGCCATTGTTCAAAACCATTTCACCTGGCATTGAAGAGTTTTTTTCTAAAAATAACATCAACACATTTTTCTCAGTAATAAGAAAAGTGATTTCCTCAAAATAATGTCCTCATGATTAAATCATATTTACTCCTTGGTCAGAAAATATTTTTGACACTGAGCAGAGGTCTACCATTAAATTTGATAAGTTAAATGTGGATTTTCTTTCCCTTCTCGGGGAATGAAGAGGATTTAAAGAGGATTGTGTGATGTTGCTAGAGGGTAGGGACAAGTTTAAGGATAATTTTCTATGTCCCTTCCTCTCCATTCAGAAATAGGACTCATAAAGTGTTCATGGCCAGGCATATAAATGCATGAAGTTTCATTAGAACCACGATTTAGTTGGTATAGCATAGCACAGTAGATATTCCCAAGAGAGCTAGTTTACTTGTTTGTTTATTTGTTTCAGTAGATTTCAGTTTTTAGAATAGTTTCACATTTATCTAGTTTGATTTTAAGGAAATTTCTAACCTTCACCTGTACACTCTTAGCTAGTAGGTATTCCTACTATCAATATTTCAGGACAAACCTAACTCTTTCCCATGGCAATCCAGGGATCCCCTGAAAAAAAAAAATGATGCAACAATTAAAGAGAAAAAGAGAGTATTGCTTCTTATTTAGGGGTGCTATTTTTTCCGCAATAAAACTTAGTTGCACAAGATTCACGAGTAATGATGGTTGTATCATAGTCCGTATGCAGGAGGATATCATCCCACCTTGCTCAAGCATAAATACCAAGATTTTTCTTTCTACACTGCCACCACCTTTTTTAGTGGAAGTCTGTCAACCATTTGTTAGAAGTTCTTACAAATGTACTGAATTACTAGAAAAACAGGACAATTCAGATGAGTGTTAGCCAAGTGTTCCAGACTAAGTGGTTGTTCTTCTGGATGATGTAATGTTGATTTGCAGACAACTTTCAATCCTGAGCTCACACTCCACAACAATTAGTCTTGCAAAGCTAACAAGCAATGACATAATGCATAATGACATAATGGCACAAGAAAATATTGGCCTAGCTTCCATGTGATTCCCCAGCACTGATAGTCTGAGGGACAGTTAATTTCTGAGGCCAACTCACTCCTCCCAATGCCAAATGCACTCATTTTTCGTAGTCAACACTCCTGCCTCCAGATCATATTTCCATATCTACTTTTCTGTCCCAACCCTGGTAATCACCCACTTATTTCCTAGTCCATTAAGTAGAGTGGTGAATCTTTTTCGTTTTCATTCTAATTTTACAATTTTTGCATAAACTTTATTTTCTACTTTCTTCTAATCTTCCTTTTGATACACAAAAACCTTATTCTTTAAGAAAAATATGTTTTTCCTCTTTTCACTCTGCCTAAAACAGTACCACTTTTCCCTTAGCCAATGTGAATGCCTCTAACTGACTTGAAGAAAGTTTGTATGAAACAAAAGATGGAAAAATGCAAAAAATACAATTTTAACACGTTATTGCTATATAAGAAACCCCAGTAAAGATTGATCTTATGAGACTTCATACTTAGTTTTAACGAGAAGAGTTGGAATAATTCAATGATGATTTGGATATTTCAACACTCGGATACTTTCTAAAATACATACAGTAGTTTTAAAAATAAAGAATGGAATATCCATTGCAGGAAAATTAATGATTAATTTGTCATTGTGGATGTTGATTTGTCAGTAATCATAACATATCAAGATGGATATGAGCAATAAAGTAGATGCTACAGTGCTGCAGCATAGTAAAAGGATTGGATAGAAAGGAGAAAGTCGAGGATAGAATCCTGGGACTGTCTGTATTTAAGACAGAGAAAGGAAGAGACCTGAGAAGACACAAATGAAAACTAAAAACAAAAAACTGTCACACCGAGAGAACTAGAAAAGAATGTTTTAAGGAAACAACATCTATATACCAAGAAAACACATTTCTCAAAGACAAGAAAGTGTAAACTATTACAGAAACTGAACTCAAAGTGTTCAAGAACTGGGAGTAAAGTTCACTATCAGAGGGAAGTTGTTGTTCTTGTTGAGTTTGTTGGTTTGGCAACTGGGTATGAAAGAAAAGTTGAATGAAAATATAAAAAATGGAAGAAGCAGGTAGAAATTATTCCATTATATTCTTCGACATGGAGAGGAAGGAGACTAGTTTAATGGTTACATGAGGAAGTAGAAGGTTCGAGAAAGTAGAAGGCATTTTAATGAAGGGATGAACTAAGCATACATTCAGGAAGTCAGCAAACAGCCAAGTAAGAGAGGAGATCTAAAGACCATGGAAGAAGTATGGATATCGACAAATTAAAATTCAAAATAAGTGAGCAAGGAGGATTCAGCACATTAATAGAATATATACTTTTAATTATTCAAACTGGAAAGATACCGAGGAAAAGGGAAATGAAAACACCTTGTATTAGAAGACCTCAAGCTCTGCAATGCAGGAAATGAGATATGTTGACTGTTTTAGTGAGGGTGAAGAATAATTTTAGAATATAATTATGTGAAACACTCCTGGAACTGTAAACCCTGAGGATCCTTGAAGGATTGATCCCATGTATATGCATTGAATCCAAAGTGCAGCTCAAAATCAACAACACAGAAACATGTTGTAGAGATATCCCAACTTTGGATATGAGTAAAGTTGATTAACACAATAGTAAATTCTAAGTATTCAAGCAATGCCATTATTGAAATGGCTGGTCATAAGCAGAGGCATGTGATTCTGGAAAGCCTCTAAAAAGCTGAGTGAAGAGTGGCTGAATGAGACACAGAGAAATGTCACGGTAGCAAAAATATGACTCAAGAGAATGGAAGAAGTGAACAATGTGAAAGGAGAGTATTGCTTAAAATGCAATACTCTTAAATTGCATTAAATTGCTTAAAATGCAAAGCTATTTTGCTGCACATTTATCTGGAAGTAGTAAGGGATTGGCAAGGCACAAAATATTCATTCTAATTGGATGTCATTAAATACACGGCAGAAGAAAAAGGTGTGAGAGTTTCACCATTCCAGAAAACTGAGTTTTATTTAAAGCAGTTAAGAAGAATTTTTCTCTTTTGTTTTGAAAAGCAGAAATACATTGGAGCTTACTTACATTTAAAAGTAGGTTCAAAAAGATGTAATGAAAAGTAAGTAGAAGGCTGGCAAAGTAGGTAGTTGAGACAGAATGAAGAACAGGAAAAAGAGAAGCAAGGGATTCAAAATAAATTGGATCAGACACGTTAGTAGAGTAGAGGGGAAAATATAAAATATGCAAAATATGCAAAGTTCTATTATTAGAAGGGAATTTATATCTAATCATTTCCAGTGTTTCGTTTTCAATGTTGCTAAGATAAAATAAGACTATGAAATTTTATTCATTGCCTTTGGTTTTACATCAAGAGCACTTAAAGATACACTCATATTAAAGTTCAACACTTGTTAACAAACAGTACATGTAATTTTTGGAGTTTAGTAATAATGTTTTTATAAAAAACAGTTATTAGAGCCATGAACATTTTTGTTGGTAAGATCCAATGGTGTAGAAGCCCTAATTCCATGAAATGCTCTTAATGAATATGGAGATTTTTAAAATAATTTTATTGAACTAAAATATTCAGTTATTGGAGGGTATTTTGAAACATAGCAATGGATCAAGACAGTGTTTTTTATTGATATAGCCTTTCAATTATATTTTAAAAGCATTTGGAGTACTCTGAGTGAAATATCAAAATCTAAGACAAAGATTTTGTCTCATAATTTTTTTAAGTTGTTTATCTTCTGAAGACTTACAATTATATGTAGTTTCAAGATTTCTAAAATATGGTGTCATATATTTTCTTTTTATTAAATATGCAAAGACTCTATTTTACAACTTAGTATGTCTTCTTGTGGTAAATAAATACAATGAAAATAAGAAATGCAGTTTTCAGAGACAAGGTGATTAACTGAAGTTTTGTTTTACTTAGGACTGAAAGAAAAAAAAAAAGCAGTGAAACAATGTCTAGAAGTTCTTCTTTCACTTTATGGAATCTTCTAGAGTATGTTGTGCTAGGTAAGGCATTTTATAAACTGGGTTATTTAATTGTCCTTTGGGATTACCAATATTGTAAAACAACAGGCCACAAGACAGAGACGTTAAACACGTTTTATTTGTTGTTATTTCTTTCTTACCCCAGAGCAATGAATTACAAAATGTGTACATGACTTCCTCTCTCTGTGTCTTTTTCATAATTCTCTTATGACTTTCATGAACAATGAAATCACAAAATAGCAGTTTTAAGATGGCATAAAACAATAAGATAAACAGAGGAGATAAGATAAAGGGTGAGAAAAATTATGGATTACCAGCTGTTTTGGGGAAAAACAAATACAGAAAATGTATGTGATCAAGGAAGGAATACAATTAAGAGATTACACAAAGAAAGACCAGAATTTTGACTCGATGGCCTGGAGGGCATCAACATAGGTTATCTGATGAGATTTCCAGATCTTACATTGGAAGTAAATATTAGACCACTGTGTACCAGTAGGTATTTGTGAAGTCTTACATATCTCTCTTCCTATTTCTGGTTTGTTCTATTTTTTAATAAACATACCACTTAGTGAATGATAAACTCTTTTTTAAAAAATGAAAATGAAATTACCATTCAGAAAATTGGCATAGTGTAGAAAACATCTGAATGATTGTGTTTCTTTCCCAATTTTTATCTGCACAGTTTGAACTTATTTAACCATGATTTTGTAGCGTGCAGAATACTTACTCGCTTTTCATGCAAATGTTTGACAAGGAAAACAAGAATAGAAAACAACAAAATATTTGTCAGTATGACAAACACATAAAAAGTAAAAGATACACAAGTCACAGTTTGAAGGGAGATACGTGTCATTTTTCTTCATAAAATTTATAAAAAGTACAGCCTAACATTGTGCTTTTGGTCACTGTCATATACTTCGATAACAAATATTAGAAACTAAGATTTTCTTCATCTCAATACCAAGTTGATCAATATAAAAACTAACAGAGGAAGAACAATTTATTTTTTTCTAAATTACTTGAGTCATGTAATTATTGCCTATGTCAATCTTTGTTCCAATGTGATTTGCTGTGGAAAAATATGATTGACCACAGGCGTGAGACATTTTTATAATATTGTACAAACAATCTGGAAGAAATTGCACTATGATTAATAAGGTCCAATTTAGAAATTTTCTTCAAAATGAAATAGTACACAGAATTCTAATTTATCAAATTCATCATACATTTGTTTTCTACTAAAAGAATGTAATTTTTTCTGCAGACCTGACATCAAATATATTTATACATATATTACATATATTTTATATATTTGTCATTCATGTTTTCCAATTAAATGCCACATATTTCAGTCTGTTTGTGCTGCTATAACAAAATGCTATTAACTGAGTAGCTTATAAACAACTGAAATTTATTTTTTATAGTTCTGCATGCTGAGATATTCAAGATTAAGTTACTGGAATATTCAACATCTGGTGAGGGCCTGTTTCCTGGTTCATAGGTGGTGCCTTCTTTCTGTGCCCTCACATGTTAGAAAAAGCAAAGCAGCTCTTTGGGGTGTCTTTTATACTGGCACTAATCCCAGTCATGAGGGATCTGCCCTCATGATCCAATCACCTCCCAATGTTCCCATCTCCTAACATGACATTGGTGGTTACCGTTCCACATATAAATTTTGGGAGACCCAAACATTGAGACCATGGCATCATGTAGGTTTACAATGTTTCAAAGAATAGTGACGTGAATATTTTTATTACGTTCATACAGTTTAGCCCTAATCCTTATATTTCATAGAAAGTACATTTGTAATATTTACAGAAATACTTTCCAGCAGAATAAATACTATTCAGCAAAAAATATAAATACGAAGGATAAAAAGAGTCAATTAACTCAATATCATTTTTCAAGAAAATAAACCATGGAAAGGGATCTCAATTACTGCTTTTACAATTCAATCTTATTTTTATTTGAAAGCACATAAAGGTCACTGTGCTTAATGCACATGCTTTAAAAGAAACCACAAAGCTTTTCATTTACCATCAGTTATCCACTGATATATAGATAAATCTTTGCAGTACCATAAATTTCCACAATATAAACTCAGTAAAGAAGTATGTGGCATGCACTTTGAAAATATCCGCCTTGTAGTCAGTAAAGTTTCTATTCCATAAAGGAGGCTGTGTTTAACCCTCACTTTAAACAATACTAATTATTTTTATGCAACTTTGACTTGTTGCAACAAAGACATTTCTTATATATGAAGACTAACAAAAAAAAAAAATCCTCATCTTACTTTTCAATGTTGAAACTGGAAAACTGCCTTTCTCTTGAATGTGACTATCCACCAAAGCAAACTATGAGTTCACAATCCTGTTGTTACCACAAGTACCACAAAACCTGCAAATATGTTATCTAATGTGTTTCCACAACCACAAAAATCAAAGTAAAATTTGCTATCTTTCATAGTTTAATTCCATATTTAAGTAAAAAAAGGAGCTTACCAAGCATACAATGAATATGTCATTTAATAAGCATGCATATACGCTAGTTTTATAAAACATATGGATACTGCATTATCTCTGGATTGAAGTTGAAAAAACGTTCAAGTTATTAGTATTTTTACCTGCAACATGAAGTTGCAGTTTCATTTTATCAAACCTCAAAAACAAGGATGAAAGAAGTATGTGTTAGGTTCATTTGAAAGTCAATTCATGAGCACAATAGCAAAAGAAAAAAAGAGGTTTTGTTGAACGATGTGTCATATAAATTCAAGCTGGTAAAGACTATTTACAGTGGAGAAAGTGAATAAAACAAATGAAAGCCCTGGAATGTTAAACAGACTTAATACTATAAGAAAATGTACTAATAATGCGTTTGTTAAAAAAAAATGGGAATTTGATGGGGAGGAGCTAAACAAGGATTTTGATAGCTTAATGATGGATTAGTGAAAGAGAAGCCATTAAGTGTAATTTAGAAAATTAGTACAATGTGGAGGCTTTATAGTCCTATATATTTTATTTGTATATTATTGTATTTGTAAAGGATAGTATGCAAAACTTTCAAGGTAATGTAATCTTTCTTAAGAAATGATGTTTGTAACATGAAACTGAAATGAGAAAGGTCCCCTTGACCCCCTGGCCGGGTGTGATGAGGGGTGTGGCTTGCTTCCTCAACACCCAGCTGTAGGGAGCATACAGGCGGGGAGCTGTGGGGCTCTGACCCCGCGGCAGTGTCCAGGGGTGAATGTTTACAGTTGAAGTCCCAGTGGGCGTGTGTTATAGGGTGCTCTTTTAATTTAGCCGTCTGTAGGCGGCTCATCACAATTTTTCTGGCAATTAAGATAGAATATGTACCTAAATCAAAATTGCGATAGTTATCTAGAAAATCTTTTAACTTTTCAATCTGGATAAGTGTGACTTCTTAATAGCCAACTCAGCAAACTTTATACTGATGCCCTACTCACCAGGCCACTCTAGCCACTCCACCTGGAAGACCTCCTGATTAAACATAGGATTCTAACATCCCTCACCAGGCTGCATCTCCAAGTGAGCGTGTACCTTTCTTACTGTGCCCCCTATCACCTAAAGACTGGAGGGCTGAATTGTTCAGGAAGAGAGAGAGAGGAAGGAGAAGGGGTAAAGAAAACAGGAAAAGAGGAAAAGGAAGAGGAAGGATCACAGATCAGAAGAACACAGCTTGTTCTGATTTCCTCTAGATTCTCAAAAAGGAAACTCCACAGATTGTATGGTTGGAAAAGCATAGCCAACATAATAATTTTGTATTTCGAAAATGAAACAAATGTATTGTTTTCATGATGCAAACGATTCAAAATGAAACTGGACAAAATCTTCTTGGATAAATATAGGCATCTTGTGGTAAGGAAGAAAGAAAATGAGATTTTTATATTTATCAATATAAAACAAGGCTTTAAAAATATTGCCATGGAGGATAGCAAGGCATCTCTGCTTTTAAAGGCTGTTTTGCCATCTTTATTTGACTATATGTTTATTAGTATTGTAGGGTGAAAGATAATTAGATGACCATTTCTAGTGAAAGATAGGAAGATGACACTTAAATAATTCAAAACAAAAAGATGAGCCTAGATACGACAAGGTTGTTACATAATCTAGCTAATGCTGAACTAGTATATAAAATATGCACATTCATCTAACACTGTTACTTTAGGCAGTTTCCTTTCTATTTTACATAACTTTGTTTGACCTCACTTTTTTTACCTACAAGGCAATAAATTCCATTAGGTGAATTAATAATTTCAGCCATAACTTTCCTATTACATAGTTCCATTAACAAATGATGTGATGTGATCTAAGTTGCAAGGTGGACTACCATTTATCCAAGAAGATGAATTGTGCTCTGGAATGCGGAATACAGCACTAGGAGTTGGCCTCAGGACTTCAAGATTTGCTGCAGGTGTTCAGAAGAGTTATTTAAATTCTTTGGACTTCAGTTCCCTCACCTACAAATACAAACTAAGGTAAAATCATCTCTAAGTTTCCTTCAAGCTCTAATATTCAGCAATTTTGTAAACAGACCTGTGTGTGTGTTACAGGAATGACAAAAATAATTCCAGTGCTCTTCTAAGTAAATAATGTAGCTTTCTTTATAAAGTGTTATCAAGAAGTTACACAAATAAACTGTTGACCCTTGAATAATTGTTTTCATTTGAAAATTGATATATTTGTTTTACAACAAGGTAGCACTGCCATGTGACAACAACATATAATACAAATTGTTTCCAGTTTGTTTTTCCTGTGTCTATCTGCCTTTGTCTGCCAGCTTTGGAATTGTAGTGTGTGGTTCTTTTCTTTGCATTATTTCTTAGAGCCTTTTTTTTTTTTTTTTTCCAACAGCTTTTTTGGAATGGCTGGTTACACAGATAAGTTCATTAGTGGTGATTTCTGAGATTTTGATGCACCCATCACCTGAGCAGTGTACACTGTACCCAGTGTGTAATCTTTTATCCCGCACCCCCTCCAACCCTTCCCTGAGTCCCCAAAGTTCATTGGATTATTCTTATGCCTTAGGATCCTCATAGTTTAGTTCCCACTGATAAGGGAGGACATGCAGTGTTTGGTTTTCCATTTTTGAGTTACTGCACTTAGAATAACAGTCTCCAACTCTATCCAACTTTCTGTGAATGCCATCATTTTGTTCCTTTTTATGGCTGAGTAGTATTCCATGGTATACACACACACACACACACACACACACACACACACAAACACACATATATATACATTAAATATACATACAATATTTTATTTGTCCTCTCATTGACTTATGGGCATTTGAGCTGGTTCCATATTTTTGCAATAGCAAATTGTCCTGGTATAAACATGCCTGTACAAGTCTGTTTTTCATACAATGACTTATATTCCTCTGGGTAAATACCCAGTGCTGGGAGTGCTGGATTGAATGGTAGTTCTTTTATTAGGTTGATGCAAAAGTAATTGTGGTTTTGTCTTTAAAATGGCCAAAACCGCAATTACATTCGCACCAACCTAATAATTATTTAAGGAATCTCCATACTGCTTTCCATAGTGGTTGTACTAGCTTACATTCCCACTGGCAGTGTAAAAGGGTTCCTTTTTCACCACATTCATGCCAAGATCTATTATTATTATGTTTTTATTGTGGCCATTCTTGCAGGAGTAAGATGGTATTGCCTTGTGGTTTTGATTTGCATTTCCCTGACAATTAGTGATGTTGGGCATTTGTTCATTTTTGTTGGCCATTTGTATATCTTCTTTGGGGGATCATCTATTCATGTCCCTAGCCCACTTTTTGATGGGATTGTTTTTTTCTTACCGATTTGTTAGTTTTCCTTGCAGATTCTGGATATTAGTCCTTTGTCTGATGCATAGTTTGTGAAAATTTTCTCCCACTCTGTGACCCTTAAATAATTTTTAAGAGACCTTGATATTTTCATAAGTCCTTTCCTCATCTCCACTAAATAGTGTGATGGAGACCGCAGAAGTAGAAATTCATAGTTATCTCCTAGGTCCTGGCTGAGGGTCACATTCTTTGTTGATGATGCTAAAGACTCTGCTAAAGACTGAAGTGCAGGGCAATGCCTTCCTTTCTGTGAGGCAGACATGGAGGGTTGCTTATGCCTTGACCAGTTGAGGTTGGGGAGATTAATATTTTCTCAAGTTAACTTTAAGGAAATTAATTAATTCTGTCCATACTTTTAAAACAGTGAATACACTCCACACACAGAAAAGTAAACTACCCGAATCCATCTTGAAAACAAAACACATAGTAGGAAACAAAAACAAACATGGAAAATAACAGACTATATACATATATTTATGTACATACACAAATACATGTAATATGTGTATAGTGTTTTATAGTCTTTCATGCATATATTGACTGAAGTTGCACTGGAATGATTAGTTTTCTGCATATTACCAGACACCCAGCTTAGATGTTTTTTCATGTTAAAGTAATTTGAAATTTAAATGCAAAATTCCAATTTTACCTTTAGTTACTTTGAAAATAGCTTTATTTAAATAAAATATCAAACCACCTTCAAAAGCATACATACAAAGAAATGTTTAACTTCGCAGGGTTAGTAAGTGGTAGCAAAATAAGTTTGCAAGAGATAAGGACTTTCAGATGTTTTGCTAATTTTAAGGGTGTATATTCTAGAAGTAAAAACATATATTAAGAAAATTGGTCTAGTAATGTACACATCTTGAGAACAGACAGCTAAATTTGATTGGGGATTTCTAAACCTCACTGCAGCCTTCAGCAATTTTATTATCTGCAATGATTATTATGTGTTTCTTGCCTTCCTAAAAGACTTGCTCAATAGCAAGTTAGGTTAATATACATATTAACCTATGTGTGATAAATTTGAGTGTCATAAAACAATCTAGATTGAAATTCTATAATTAGACACTATGGTTTTTTTAATCAAAGGATAATTTGACATTTAAGTCAATGCTATTAATCCTTCACATTTTTGTGCTATTCATAGCATTGATTGTTAAGTTTAAGATAGATTTTTCCTTTTCTTTCTCCTAAAGATACCCATAACATTATTTGACATTTTGCATGAGACATCTTGTTTGTTTGTTAAGTGGCTGGGTGTATGATTCATGTGAGTGACTATAATATAAGCTATTATATACTTAGCTTTCTGTTTTATATTTACTTGTATTTTGAGAACACTAAACATAATAAACACTATCATTGGTGACCACCAAATGAGAACATCTTGATAATCATCTAAGATACTATAACACAGGTTTCAGGAACACAGTGTTCAATACCAGAAAAGAATATATGTATTTGAATACTGGGCAGTATGTGAACTTTAGTATCTGATCTATTATTTTAAAGTTTGGTTTTCTCAGTGGTAAAGTGAGGATATATTGAAGTCTTAACTTTTAAAAAGAGGCAGTTTCTACTTCAAACAATAGAGTGTTACCTACATCTCTATTTCCCCTACTTTTGCATCTTAGTATGCCTTTTAATCATATTCTTTACTGAGTGGCTTTTTACTTATATTTTCCTTATTCTGTCTCCCTTGTTTAGGCAAACACTGTCCAAAATAAAATTACCTAGTTGAACAATGGATAGCTTACACATTTACTCTTCATTCCTTTCCTAATGGTTCAGTGGGATCTATGCTAGTTTTGTCTGTTTCTGTTCTGGGGTCATGACATTGGAGCACATGTCTGCTTGAAAGGATCTGAGGCCAAGGTCCTGTGGACTCCCTCGTCACTTTTATACCTGACCCCAACTCGATAAAAAAATAAAGTTCAGTATGCTACTCCGACTTATTCACTGCTCTGATCCACTTTTGTGTTGAATTCTTTGTCCTGCAGTTTGTGCAACATGATTCTATGTAGTTGGGCCCAGGTCAGGTCCCTCTGACCTGAACCAACTGATTGTACCATGGATTTAAGAGATAACTCTGTTTGGATCAAAGAAACAATGAGAGCTGCTTTCCTTCTCTGCCGACACTGTCTTGATAGTTGTCTTTCAAACAGCACTGTTTCTTGATCAGGCAAGAGCAATGTGTTATTTTTAAATTTGTAGTCTTTTTAGAGTTGATAAAGCCCATAATAAATATATTATCTTTTAAAGACTGGTGTTATTACTTTCCTAATTTTACACACTAGAAAGCTAAATCCAGAGAAGTTTAATTAGTTGCCCAAAGTTACACAGTAAGCACAGTGCAGAACTGACATCATAATCTCAGAATTTTTTAAATCAGAGACCACTATCAGTTTTCCCAATAATCATAGGACTGACCCATTCATAAACTGTGAATTGAAATGAGAGAAGACAGAGTGCCAATAAACATTTTTTTGTTTCCCCCTGGGGAAGAGATGTGCCTAGAATTTTAACATAAATTGGTAAATAGAAATTTGTGTAGAGATAAAAAAAAAAAAAAAAAGAAGACGAAGAAGAACCTGAAACTCTGCCACCCATATGTATTTTTTATGGAAATTTTTCTAGCCTGACTTGTTGACATAGCCCAAGAAACCAAAGTGTCGGTAACAGAATGAATTGTTTAGATACACAGCCACAACACATGGTATCCAGATCTGACTCAGAACATCTAGGACAGAATACTGGTTGTATTTGAATATAACACCTTGAAGAAAAAGGAAAAATAAAGTAGAATATTTTAAAGTACTGATTTTTTTGTATTATTATTACAGTTAGGAGCAAACATTTGTGGAGGGAATTACTGACAATTTCCAAATTGACTGACAATTTGCTAATATCAGATAGCATATTTAAGCCTTGCTTATTTAACATTTACTACCAACAAAATTGGAATATTAATGAAAACATTCTACAAGCCTATCATAGGTGGCTTACATAGGTTCTATATTGCTGTGTGAATAATCTATAATTCAAAACACTTCACACAATTACTTTTAATTGATTTTTCTTTCACAAAGTTTGATATTGTTAAACCATATCGCTGGGAGTAAAATAACATACTTTGCATGTATAATTTTAGAATTATAGAAAATCTTTCACCAGCATCACTATCTCTTCAATGGCAAGCATATATTTTGATCATAACCATATCCTTGAAAGACTCCTACACGACCTAGAATAGCTCTCCTGTGAGTGTGTGCCTGTATGTAGTTTCATCTCTTATGACTCTGTATACTACTATTAGAAATCTTATTTTAAAATAGATGTTATAATCTAATTAATTTTACTATATATATTCCCTCTATAAAGTAAGTTGAAATCACATACAGTTATCATATGATAAAGATTAACTATAGAATTGGTAATATATTGTATTGCTAAGCAAATAAAATGACTTTCATTTTGTATTAATGTACTAATAACATAAATCAGGTAAAAAATTGTGTCTGATATATAAATTTGAGTAAAATATAATTGATTAATGTGAGTGACTACAATATAAGCTATTACATACTTAGCTTTCTAAGTATGTTCATTTTTAGCTATAATACATCAAGGGCACTGTCAGTGAAGCCAGCATAACCAATTCTGATATTTTAGTCATAGGTACCTCTTCTTTCCCCAAAGGACTCCTGGTTTTACTTCTTTTTCTTTCCTTTTTTAACTCTGTGGGCTCTGGAGAGCAATCTCCATTCTCTTCCTCTGGCAGATGTCACCACAAACTCTTTCCCCTAGGGTTCTTCACCACACAAGTCTGGGTGTACAGAGGATGTGGAAATCTAAGCTGTACACCCATTGTTTGCTGCCACCCAAGAGGAGAACATGGGCCATTTTTTATTTAAAAGTTCTACAACTGAACATGGTTAAGAAACAAAGGGAAAAGTTTTCAAAATAGGTGCATAGCCCATTTCTAGAAGCTTGATCTTCTACTTCTCAGTTTTAAGTGGGTATCAGAATAACTTGAGTAATACATTGAATATGCATATCCCTTAGCTCACTGGGGGCTTATTGAATCAGGATATGTGATAGTTGAAACCTGGAAATACCCACATTATTTAAACAAGCCTGCAGAGTGTTAAAAGTTGCTTTGAAATCTCATAATATAGTTTCTAATTTTAGATGACAAATAAAATTCTAAGACATTGGTCTCCAAAAAAGGTAGGCATCACTGGCCTGCTTGTGATAGAAATACAATGTTACAACTTGTATGTATTAATTTTTCTTTAAAATAAATGGCCGATTAAATAAATTATCTGTTAAAGCTCAGACTGATGCATATACTACCAATACAAACACAAATGAAACAGACAAAAAAGAGCTGATTTACCTTCTCTGCACACTGTGATGTAAAGTCAGGTGTAATCTCATAAGATATAATGAGAAATTATATAAAAATATCCAAAATTTTCAAGACTATTTGAAATATAGAATCTCATCAAAGATAAGCAATGGTACACATTTAATAGTAAAATTAAAAAGACAGTACATCAAAATATGGTTTATTTAGTAATTATTTTATATATATATTCCTATTGTATGAATGTTTTATAATGTGTACAATGTATTGGTACATGCCCATCACTTAAATAAATATACATATATTAAGAATACATTTTGATAGTTTTTATTCAAAGACGTATACAGTTAGAAAAGTCTGTGGACCATATATGTAACAGTTTCCTGCCTTTTTTATCCAATTAAAGGACATCTTTCTTCAGAATGATACATTTCTTATCTTATCTCAGAAACCCAATCAATGCAAAATAATTGAATATCCTTTCATCTCAAATGAACAATTTATATTTATTTGAGACTCCTACCCTCGTGGCATTACTCAGGCACTCGGCCATGACCAGAAGTAACTTTCACTTTTGTTGACAAATCTGTAAATAGCAAAATGATTATTTAACTAATAATAATTATTGAAGCATACAATGCTGTGAATGTTGCAATTGATCATTGAAAATGATGACACCAGAGAGTACTTGAGATCGTTAAACTATATTGATGTAAATGACAATGATATAAATGATAACAACGATAATTTAATGACAGCTTTGTGACAGGCATTGCACTAAACATTTGTCAAAGGCAATTATCTCCATGTATAAATGAGGAAAACACCTATATAAAAGAGACAAATTACTTGGTAGAGTTCTAATGGGCTTCATAAAACAGAACATTATTGTTGGCCTTTGATAAGCAATTGGGTGTTTGCTGGCACTTATTGGCAAAGGGCATTCTTGAACAAAGAAACATCACAACAAAAGGGCCCTTATCTACTGGTCCCTGGGAATTAGAACACTCTCCTATCCTCTAGTCCATTGGCTAAATCTTGCACTTTTTCATGATGCCAACTTTTCTTCACTTATCCGTCATTGTCCCTTGAATTAGGTGTCCAGAATACATATCTTAGTTGCTTAATTATTTGTTTATACTCTCCCAACTCTGTTTTTGTTAAGCTATAAGATCTGTGAGAACAAGGGTCATATTTCTATCACTCACCTTTATCTTTTTTGAGCCCAGGAGTATTACTGAAGCATGTAGCCAATGCTAAATAAATACTCGATGAATGTGTGACCGAATATATGAGTCTGGCTTAGAAACAGGCATATGCAACTATCACTGAGGGGGATGCTAAACAGAACACAAATAAGCACAAGTTTGGCCTAAGGACTGAAGACCTCTAAATAATAAGCAGTCACAGCATTATAGTTAGAGAAGTGCAGATAAGTAGAAAATAATAAAGATGTTATGTATAGAACTATAATGCTTTGTATTACATCTTTATATATTATGTGCAATTATATGAAGCTATTAAACTTTCAATGTTAAATAATCATGTGGCTCTACTTTGCATTAGGAATAATAAAATAGTTAACATTTATATAAAAAGCTTTGTATCAGACAACATACTAAAATCTTAAATAGATTACTTAATTTAATGACTACAGAGACTCAAGGGCAAATCCAAGTTTTTTGGAGCCTGAAGCTTATATAATTTGGGGGTGGGAGATCATCTTAAGAATTCAGTATTAAGAATATTAAATTAAGTACAAAACTAAATATTTATTTAGAATGAGAAAGAATTCAATAAATTACAATTACAAAAAACAACAAATTTCATAGCCATTGTAAAACCCACAAAAATAACATATTTTATTAATTAACACTACTCTGTTGTTTTCTTGCATTTTTATCTGTCCCACTTAGTTGACATTATTAGCACTGATAACACAAAAGCAATGGTGGGTAAAACTACCAGCACATTAGCATAAATGAAAACAGTGGTGTCAAGTTCCAAGAGCAGTCATTGTGTTCTTTACCAGCTTGCACTTACAAAACAAAAAAGCCAGTTTAATTTCAGAATTTCCTCGGTGATACAGTAAAAAATATTAATTTTACTAAATTTCAACTCTTGTATACATGCTTTTAAATATTGTGTGTGATAAAGTGGGAAGTTTGCACAAAACAATTTTGCTGCACAACAAACTACAATGATTTTCACACACATACACCCACACACACACACCCCCCCAAAAAACACTCTTATTTGTTTTACAAGTTGAACTGGTCACTCTTTTCCTTATGTAAAATTATCTTTACTTGAAAGAACAACCGACCAAAAAAACCAAAAAACAACAAAAAAGTATACTTTAGAGTTAAATGTTTGGCTTATACTTTCTCAAAAATGAATGAAGTAAACTTGTAACCTCAATAAAAATAACGTGTTGTCTTTGATAAATGAGCTTTCAGGCAAAAATTAGGACTTTGGAAAAATTATATACACACTGTGAGCTTGACAGCTTCTCAATAATTTTAAGACATCTCTGACGAGATCAATGAAAATATTAATGAATGTGATAGTTTGCTATTATATAATAAAATATGTTAACATTTGGAAGGTGCATAACTCAAAGAATCAATATTTTCCAGAGGAAAAGTTATGTATTATGAAAAAGAATCTTAAAAGTGCAAAATAAGCCAATAGTTTTAAATTTCTCATTGCAACTAGCTTACATGAAATTATTATTTTTCAGGTTTGAGTGTAGTCTTAAAGAAAATTATCTATAATTATCTGAAAAGGCTATTAATTTGCAAAAATGTAAAATGGTTCTACTCTTCTCTCTAAATGTCTTGTTTGTTTGGAAAATATTTTTTTTTCATAAAAAGTGTAATATACATTAACATGTAGTGAATTTACTGTTGTTATTTTCAACAATTAAATGTATATTTAATTTTTTCCCATTTTAATTTCTGTAATGGTAGTTATAATCCACAGAAACAAAAGCTTAGGACCTTTGGTGAATTTTTTGAGTGAAAAGTATCCTGAGATTAACAGTTTGAGGACTATCACTCAAAGAAGAAGGTGAGGGAGAAAAATATTGCAGTTCTCCATCTCTTGCTCTGATCCCTGGTCTTGTTTTGGGGAGGGCATAGAACAAAGTAGTTTACTACAAATGACTTGAAATTAGATTAAATATATTGGCCCTGAATTCAAGCTGCTCCAGATAACTAACTCTGTGATACTAAGAGACAATCTCTTGATGCTTCCAAGCCTCAGTTTCATTATTTCTAATATAACAACAATAACACCTATTTCATAGGGTCTTTCCAGAGGGGAATGCAACATGAAACTAATGAAATTTACTTTTCAAGCCCTGTGATTTGCACAGGCAACTTCTAAAGCCCTAGTTAATGAGTGTAGGGCAATTGAGATTAGTTACTCTTCACAGTCCAAGAAAATCTGAAATGCCCAGAAACCTGAAAGCTTTTATTAAAAAAAAAAAAAAAAAAAAAAAAAAAAAAGAGTAGGTAGAATTTACTGCAAATTTGACAACAATCCTACATTTTATAATACAGCTAAAGGGACCTCTCCTAAGCAATCAATGATAAAATATAAACATTAAATAACCTTGATAGGGAACTTGATAGGGAACCAATATTTTTCCTACTCTTTCTATAGGAAAAATACTGCAAAATCATTGCCATATGAAGAGGCCAAAAAGAACCCAAGTAAAATGTACATATGTACATCATTTGAGCAGTCCTTAGAATGCTTGATATTGGGTTTGTATGTAGAAATAACCATTGAAATCATCATTATAAGAGCCAAAAACAGGCCGAGAGTGGTGACTCATGCCTGTAATCCCAGAACTTTGGGAGGTCGAGGCAGGTGGATCGCGTGAGGTTGGGAATTCGAGACCAGCCTGACCAACATGGTGAAACCCCAAATCTGCTAAAAATACAAAATTAGTCTGGCATGGTGGCACATTCCTATAATCCCAGCTACTCAGGAGGCTGAGGCAGGAGAATCACTTGAACCCTGGAGGGGGAGGTTTCGGGGAGCCGGGTTGCAGGGAACCGTGATCACACCTTTGCACTCTAGCCTGGGCAACAAGAGGGAAACTCCATTTCAATACATAAATTAATTAATTAATTAAAATAGTTTAATAAAGAAATACACATCTCACTCCCTCCAGCTAAAATTAAATATTTTTCTCTCTATGTGTCATGTATTTCTTCTCTACCTTCTACCCTAATGTAAATAGTATAGATATGTCACTGTAGGTACAATTAGTAATATAGTGGGAACATTTTATTACAATATGTGTACAACTAAAGCGTATTTTCCAATGATGACCAGTGTTAGCACCAAGGAAAAGTCCTTGGTGCTATTGATCCATAATGCTAAATTAGTTATTTCACTCTAAAGAGTGGATCCCATTTGTTAGAGAAGGGAAGTGTCAACTAACCAGAACAATATGTGTATTTCATTACTCTTCCCATTTGATGTTTGACAAAATAAAATGGTACCTACCCAAACCACAATATCAGGTTATGGATCCAAGTGGATTTTGTTTATTTGAATCAATATACAGGATTGTGCACGTTTATGGGTTTATATTACCATAACCACAGATGGTAGCCACACTGAATGTATGACATTTTTACATAGATGCACATGTTTTCAATGATGCTAAACTTAATAATTTATGTACTTTTTTATATAGCCCATGAGACTGAAAGGCAGCCAAAGAGAGCCACATCTAGAAATGTTGCTGATGTAAACGAAATTAAATTTAGCATAATAATGCACAAACAAAATGAAAATTAAAAATAAAGCACACTTATCAAATGCAGTTTTAGTACTAATCAAATACTGTGGGTCACAGAGGTGAAAGACCTCATGCACTTACACTAAGTGATTAAAGAGACAGCAGCTTCTGTTTAATGCCCTAGGAAACTGTCCCCTCTTGTCGTCTTAAAGGATCACACAGAACCAAAGGGAATTCCCTTTGTCCATCTCTGAAGAAATACAGACCCTGGCAGATGCATGACAGCCATCAACACACTGAATAATTAGAAAATCATTCCCTGGAGACACAGAATTTAAGAGATAATTGTATAAAAACAAGTAAGTGATCAATCAATAATAACAACAACAAAGGCCTTACCTAAAACTTATTGTAAAGTAGTTTTTTTTTTCTTGCAATTAATATTTAGTCCATCTGATAACATTTAAATGAAGTGAATAATACCATTTTGGATTCTAAAAGACTATACTTTTTAATAAATTTCAACTATTAAAGCTTAACATCCCTTTAGATGCTTTTAGCATTTGTAGAAACTATTCAAAAATCTAGTAAAGTCTTTTAAATTATACTACTGCAAATAGAGACAATTTTTAATTCTGTGTGTGTGCTTATCAATTAAGCACACTATCTCTATTTGTTACCTACTGATAAAATAGGTTGTGAGAAAGGCAATGACCATAAGTAGTGTGTTCAACATATAATGATTGTGATTGTTGTGATTGATGAAAATCAGCACTATGCATTGCTTAACACTTGGGAAAACTAATCATTCAATAGTGCTAGCAGTAACAATTCCTAAATTTATTCTAATATACTTTTATAAACTGATAATTTATAAATTCTAGAATAAACCTGAATGAATTCTTTTAATATTTGACAAAATAAGTTTTCTTCTGGGCAATATTTTAGCTAAGTGTATCATTTAATCTAATTCACTGTACGAGTCATTATTGCATGAAGTTTCATTTAGCAGATATTTTGCCTGAAATGTAATCATTTGGCATAAAACTGCTATATATTGAGTGGAAATAAAATACCTGAAATAAAGAGTAAATACTTCATTATTTGAGGATACTAATATAAATGTGTAAATTAGATTTTAAAAGAAAACATTGCTACCAGAGTTGAAGTTTTAATATCAAAAATTTATCCATAGTAAATCATTAAACAAAGCTTAATTTATTTCAATGTTATAAAATTTTAATATTGAAAAGAAATATTTTTTCTCACATCTAATACAAACACACAACACACACACAGGTGCATGCACATGCATTTAGACTTTTTTTTTTTTTTTAACCTAAGTGGATATCAAAGTTGATAAATGGAAGAAACTACATAGGTACCATATTTATCTGAAGAATAACTGATCAGCTCTGTAATTTGTTTCAGGAAAAATGCAAGTTTAACAGGTACACATTGCTATTCTGAGGCTGAAGGGTTTTCCAGTGATGGGGTTCAAGACAAGTTACTCTAAAATATGGCATGTCGGCATTTGAGAAATAATCAGAAGGAGGTAACAAAATCTAGGAAAGTCACTTTGGATTTTTCCTGCCCTTCTCCCCTGAAATAAATCATAAGACCTTCGTTTGAGAGATGCCCTCCCTATACTGGAAGGAAAGGAATATTTTATTTCTGAAGACACAGAAACACAGAATAATCTGAACAAACAGGCCTTGCTAAATTCCCCTATGCCATTTGTACTATTAGATCATACCTCATTTGTCCAAGTATATTTCTTCATGACTATCCAAGTATTTATTAAGCCTAAGTAGAAAAAAAAAAGTTAACCCTTGAACAAGTAGGAGATTAGTGATGGCATCAGGCATGGTCAAAAATCCACTGATAACTTTTGACTGCCCAAAAACTTAATCATTACAGCCTACTGTTGACCATAAGTCTTACAGATAACATAAACAATTGATTAACACATAAATTTTTGTATGTTTTTTTGTAGTATATACCATATTCCTACAATAAAGTAAGCTAGAGAAAAGATAATGTTATTTTTAAAATTATAAGGAAGATAGAATATAGTTATTAATTTACTGGAAGTAGATCATCATAAAGATGTTCATTCTCAACTTCATTATGAATAGGTTGAGGAGAAGGAAGATGAGGGGTTGGTGTTGCTGTCTTAGAGGTAACAGAGGCAGAAGAAAATTCGCATATTAGCACACGCAAGTAGTTCAAACTTGTGTTGTTCAAGCATCAACAGTAGACAGTTCTCTTGTCTATTTAGGCTTTTATTTCTGAAGCTTTTCATGCATTTAAAATTTATATTAAATAAATTTGTATGTCTTTCTATTGTTAGTTTGTATTTTGCTATAGATGCCTCAAACATAGCAATGAATGAAGAAAAAGTTTCAACAGCAAACATAATTCTGTTCTGCTGAACTGCTCTTATGTTCATAATTCAAGTATCAATATAAAATAAAATATTCAGGTTTTCTATCTTCACCTAACAGCGTGGGCTGCCTGAGTCCTCTCTAAAATACATATCAACAAAGGGAAAGACAGAGGGAAAACTGAGAATTCAATGTGGAAAATGTCCTCACAGAGATTAGCAAGTAGAAGAGGAAAATTGAAGAACAGAAACAGAATTAACAAATGCTTAGAATTGGGTCACATGTTTCTTTATAGTTACATCTACTTTGGGGAATCCATTTACCTTATTAAATTAATTTTTCAGAAACTGTTGTTGGCGTTTAAGCCCATTCATCCTCTTTGGTTAAATAGCATTGATAATTGCTCTTATGAGATATTAAATTGGGACTGTGGAGAATCAGAGAATCTTTTTACATTTATTTTGTAGTTAATTTGACAGCAGATCTGTCTCCCCATATTAACTACTGTCTCCCCATATTAATCATAAAGTGAAAGATGATTTTTATTTACCATGTTCTCTCCAGCATCTACAATATTGTCTCTTAATAGACTTTCCAATTATATTTGATGAATTAATAAATGAATAAAAAGAGAGGAGGTTATAGTAGAATACTTTAGCCTAATCCTACTAAAGACCATAGTAAGTAATAAGTCAAATAGCCTGAATATTATATATTTCTTAGATCGAATGGTGTTGAAGATTACACAAATTAGACAGTAATAATTGGGATAGCCTAACATAGCAACTTTGAATTTATTGCCTTCTGTTACTCTACAATAGATAAACAAGTTTCCATTTCTAAATATAGTATCTTCAATCTTTAATCCTAGTGAATGCTTTATCACCTTTAATCCTGCTGAATGTTTGTATATCTACTGTAGACAGTAACTTTTTAAATGTTGCTAATGTAGGACAAAGTATGGACTTTGATATAATTTTATTCATTTCAGACCTATGCTTTGAGTCTAGCTACATAGAATCCTTCATCATTGTTCCTTTCCTATGTGAAATCTCCTAATAATCCTAAAATATTTATGCACATATGGATAATTTCCAATTACCTTTGGAATATCAAATAATGATTTAAGGAATTCACTAAAAGCATAAATTAAATTAAAAGAAGAAAATGTATCTTATATAGTTATAGTAGTTTAACAATAACCTTTCATTTTAAAAATTAATTTTGTTATGACTACATAATGATAAACGAACATTTGAATAAGAAAAAGAAAGGAAAGAAGAACTAATAGATTATCTTCCCTAATGTAGAGACCCAGGTTTTGTGACCAAAGGAAGATTTGCAATGGTTTTACTTAATTAGCATCTGCTGAGAGAGGCTGTGATCTATACTAGAATCTGCAAAACATGAGTGTTGTTCAGAGCCTCCCATTAGTTAATGGTGTGACCTTGGTCAAACAGATCTGACCCTTACTTTATTCATCAGTATGTGAGGAGGTTGGATCAATACATTCCAAACCTAGAGTTCCACTGTTTTCTGTGGTAGACCCAGGAGTTATCAATCCACAACTGGTGTTCTTGGAAATTTTTGAAGGCATTATAAATAGTTTTCAAGGTTTAATAATAACCAAGACAAAGACTGACAACTTCAGTGAAGACTATATTTTGTCAAAGTTTAAAAAAAAAACGTGTTTTAATTGACCTTGTGGGGATTAAATCTGTGCATACATGTTGCATATAAAGTGTTTCAAGCTTAAGAGCTGAAAAACTAGTTGATTATTTATTGTTGAAAATGTCTTAATGTATTGCATTGGACAGCGTGTTTTCTAGTTTCTACAGGTTGATAGTTTTATATAAAAATTGTATTTGGGAAGAAGAAAGTGAATCACTACAAAATATCAAAGCAAACATGGGAATCAGAGGATAAGAAAGGAGGTAATCAATAAAGAATAATAATTCTTTTTGCTCTTCAAAGCTTTTAAGTAATCGATCAGTGAGAAACAGAGCATCTAATCAGTGGTGATGCATTATGATGGTTCAGTCTGTCCCCACTGTCCTGCTTCCTCCCCATCATCCCTTCAGAGGCCTTTTCCTGATTCACATTTGCCTAATTAGTATTTACCCAGTGGACCAGATTGTGTATGTAAACTTTGATGACAATAATTTGCACAGAGCTTTAGTTCTACAGCACCAGTTGTACGTGTGTGGTAGTTTACCACTTATACCAGAATTGGTTTTGCTATAAATCATGTCAGTAGATACATTTTGAGTTCATTCTGTCAAATTTCGTGCTACATACTATGCTATATGCTATAAACTGATTTTAATTAATATATTTTGTCATTGCTACTTATTAACTTGGAAATCTGGTCATATGCAATGTTGTAGCTTTAGTCTCTGGTTAAATAAGGCTAACAAGGCATAAAAGTGTCAATTGTCCTTAGCTACACTTGACTGGAATGGACACATGCCTTATACTTATCTGCCTTCGGTGGTCCTGATCTCTTCAAATCTAAAACTAAGTTACCCTCTTTCAATGAACATATCTAGATTGTTTGTAGTAATGTGTATATTTTCTTTTCTATATAAAGCTATATATAAATAAACAAACATAAATGCATGTGAGAGAAGGATATAGCTCATAGCTGCCTTGACTTACCTACTCTCTTTGCCACCCCGCCCTTCTCACATTTCCAGTGGCAGGGCAGGGAGAGATCTGATAGAGCAGGCGAGTGCAAAGAAGCTTATCACTTCCTCAAAGTTACTAGTGCTGCATCTCCAGGCTCAAATTCCCAAAGTCTGGATTTTGTACAAAGGATCTGCTGAATTTATATTTTGACAAATGCCAAATAAGCAGGTAGCAAAATCGAAATTCGACTGAACCTGAAACCAAATCTAAATTTCACAAGCATAGAATGAATTTCTAGAAAACAAGAAAAAAAAATATTTAAAATTAATTATTTTGCTAAAAATCAAACAGTTAATTTTATTTCAAGTTTGGCATTATGGTGCACTAATTTCTGAACACTATAGCTTCTTTATTCCTGCAGGTACTGTATTATAAATCTACAATATCATATGGATGATCAAATATTATATCTGTTGCTGTGTCAATCTTAGGCATTCAGAGTTGTTTAAATTTTATTCATTATACAACGGTTAAATAAGGTAAGCAGTGTCTCAATTTGTGTTGATATTATATATTAAAATATTTTAAATTTTTAATTAAGCAATATTTTACACTTAGGGTAGTTACTTGATAAATGCAATTATGTAAATTAACAGGTATATGGTATGTTGTAATTAACAGTTGCTGAACTTTCTTTTGTTAATTATCACATGCAAGTTTTAAAATTGAATGTGAGTAAATTGGGAATCATTTAGCATATTATTTAAACAAATGAAATCGAAATTTTGAAAGACATGCTCAATATCATCTGAAGTCAGTAAAAGCAACAAGATATTTTCATCTAACTGACAGCATGCATTACAGATAGTAATGTTATGACTAATGCATTAAATGATTTTTTTCCTCTAATAAATGACCAAGATAAAGATCTATCTCCATGTAAGCTCTATAACTTGAAGAGTGGTAAGGATGAATTTCACTGAAGCAATCCACAGATTAATTTTTTAATGATTAAAGAAAACCTTTGTGAATATTTTCATGAAATTAACATGATTGTTCTAATTTATATGTTTGTTTATGTTTAAAATACCTGCTGCTTCACAAAATCACTTGGGAAAAAAATTAGCAATCCGTCAATCTAGATATATAGCAACAGAGCAATGTAATTGACATGTAAAATTTTTTAAAATTCTGAATTTTCACCCAGGTCTTAACTTTCCTTTAATACACCTTTCGTTCCACAAATTTCCTGAAATGGAGTGATTAGCGGGGCATTCACGGTAAATATCATGGGAAACATTTGCACTTTGAAAGAATATCATTTTAATGTCTTCTACAGCTGGTTTTGGCAAACTATTTTCTCTGTAATCAACCATTGGATGTTATTAAATATTTATTACCTAAAAATACAGTATTTAGACATTTATTGAAACCTCCTTGTCAATGTATGAAAATTGGTATTCTACCCCATTGAAACATCTTGCATAAACAGATGAGAGGGCAGTTACAAAGCCTGTCCTCTGTTATGGTGTTTGGCTGAAGGAGATGAAAACACCCCGATAGATTTCTACTTATTCTGTCACATGTCACATTAACCACTTGCCAAAAATACAAATAAAGGATGTAAAAAAAAAACCTTTTAAGCTTTTAATTTCTAAATTAATCATAGCTTTCACTATTTGTTCTATTGTCTAGGACAAGTTGATAAGTATATAGCAATTACTGATTTTCCATGCCATAAATCTCTTTCAATAGACTATGGTGTTAGTTTCTGATATCAAATCCATATCAAATTCCTTATTAATCCTGTTAATGAAGAATTAAAGCAGAAGCCAAATGCATTGGATATGATGAAAATTTATTAATTATAGGACTATTGATTCTCTAAAAGTTCAGCAACAATAGCAATCATGTGGATATATGCATTTGATAAACAGTATGTTTTCATCAAACAATGAGCCTGATTGCACACTTTAATGACCACACAATGTGCCCATTCTTTTCCTCCTCCACTCCAGTCCCATGTCAAGATGCACCCACATTTTGGCAGAGAAAAGTGATCTAGATAATCATCTGGCCATCTTCTCCAAATTGGGAAATCATTTTAAGTATCTGAGTATTTTTCTTTAATCTTTAGACCCCCAAGACACTTCATTAATTCCTATGCACATGTAACTGGTTAAATTTTTTTTTTAATTTATTTATTATTATTATACTTTAAGTTGTAGGGTACATGTGCATAACGTGCAGGTTTGTTACATATGTATACTTGTGCCATGTTGGTGTGCTGCACCCATCAACTTGTCATTTACATCAGGTATAACTCCCAATGCAATCCCTCCCCCCTCCCCCCTCCCCATGACAGGCCCCTGTGTGAGATGTTCCCCTTCCTGAGTCCAAGTGATCTCATTGTTCAGTTCCCACCTATGAGTGAGAACATGCGGTGTTTGGTTTTCTGTTCTTGTGATAGATTGCTAAGAATGATGGTTTCCAGCTGCATCCATGTCCCTACAAAGGACACAAACTCATCCTTTTTGATGGCTGCATAGTATTCCATGGTGTATATGTGCCACATTTTCTTCCCTTCTTTTTTTTTTTTTTTTTTTTCTGGAGACGGAGTCTCGCTCTGTCGCCCAGGCTGGAGTGCAGTGGCCGGATCTCAGCTCACTGCAAGCTCCGCCTCCCGGGTTCACGCCATTCTCCTGCCTCAGCCTCCCGAGTAGCTGGGACTACAGGCGCCCGCCACCTCGCCCGGCTAGTTTTTTGTATTTTTTTTTAGTAGAGACGGGGTTTCACTGTGTTAGCCAGGATGGTCTCGATCTCCTGACCTCGTGATCCGCCCGTCTCGGCCTCCCAAAGTGCTGGGATTACAGGCTTGAGCCACCGCGCCCGGCCTTATGTGCCACATTTTCTTAATCCAATCTGTCACTGATGGACATTTGGGTTGATTCCAAGTCTTTGCTATTGTGAATAGTGCTGCAATAAACATACGAGTGCATGTGTCTTTATAGCAGCATAATTTATAATCCTTTGGGTATATACCCAGTAATGGGATGGCTGGGTCATATGGTACATCTAGTTCTAGATCCTTGAGGAATCGCCATACTGTTTTCCATAATGGTTGAACTAGTTTACAATCCCACCAACAGTGTAAAAGTGTTCCTATTTCTCCACATCCTCTCCAGCACCTGTTGTTTCCTGACTTTTTAATGATCGCCATTCTAACTGGTGTGAGATGGTATCTCATTGTGGTTTTGATTTGCATTTCTCTGATGGCCAGTGATGATGAGCATTTTTTCATGTGTCTGTTGGCTGTATGAATGTCTTCTTTTGAGAAATGTCTGCTCATACCCTTTGCCCACTTTTTGATGGGGTTGTTTGTTTTTTTCTTGTACATTTGTTTGAGTTCTTTGTAGGTTCTGGATATTAGCCCTTTGTCAGATGAGTAGATTGCAAACATTTTCTCCCATTCTGTAAGTTGCCTGTTCACTCTGATGGTAGTTTCTTTTGCTGTGCAGAAGCTCTTTAGTTTAATGAGATCCCATTTGTCAATTTTGGCTTTTGCTGCCGTTGCTTTTGGTGTTTTAGACATGAAGTCTTTGCCCATGCCTATGTCCTGAATGGTACTACCTAGGTTTTCCTCTAGGATTTTTATGGTATTAGGTCTAACATTTAAGTCTCTAATCCATCTTGAATTAATTTTCGTATAAGGAGTAAGGAATGGATCCAGTTTCAGCTTTCTACTTATGGCTAGCCAATTTTCCCAGCACCATTTATTAAATAGGGAATCCTTTCCCCATTTCTTGTTTCTCTCAGGTTTGTCAAAGATCAGATGGCTGGAGAATTTTAGACCAATATCCCTGATGAACATCGATGCAAAAATCCTCAATAAAATACTGGCAAACCGGATTCAGCAACACATCAAAAAGCTTATCCACCATGATCAAGTGGGCTTCATCCCTGGGATGCAAGGCTGGTTCAACATTCGCAAATCAATAAACATAATCCAGCATATAAACAGAACCAAAGACAAGAACCACATGATTATCTCAATAGATGCAGAAAAGGCTTTTGACAAAATTCAACAGCCCTTCATGCTAAAATTTTAAAAGCTCTTCATGTGCTTCTCACTTTCTAAATGCCTTGGAAATTTGGCAAATGTCTTGGTCTGTCGGCAGTGTCTGTTTCCTAGAGCCCTGGAGTGTTTTCAAAATAATTTCTAGGAAAAGAACTACAATAGGCATATGATGTTCAACAATAAGATTTTACAGCAAGCAGCAATATTGTGATGCAGGATTGTCTTGAAAGAAAATTGTCTATTTTTCCCCTTATCTTTTAATATGTTCAGAGTCAAGCTTGGCCTGCTGGACCAAAGAGTTTTATGTATGGTAAGTTCACATATTTGGAAATAGTAAAAAGAAGAAAAATATTTGTAATTTCCATCTCATGGAGAATAGAAAGGAGAAGGAGGAATGAAAGCAGAGTCATGATGTTGTCAAATGTATCCCGATTTAAACCTGATGAGGGGAAAGTTCATCAGATAAGTTAGTGTGGAAGAAGGCTATGTCCCTAACCATGCACCAACCTGGCGCATTCACATCAACTCAGTGATCTCTGTAAGGGAGGTCCTAAGATGTCATTTTCCTCAGAAACATTAGTTTTCACGGGACTCAGCTAAAGAGACCTAGCTAACAGTTCGGAGAGACTGCCAGGGAGGTCAGAATGTCATAGCAGGAACTGTTTTGAGACATGCAGAGGAAACTGCCTGACCTGTGACTATGTGGGCATAGCAGGCAGATCTCAGAGAGTTTCATAGAAACAGCGAGGGCTGAGACAAGCCTGAGACAGTTTTGAAACACTGCTGGGCCTTATGAAACCAAAATATCACTAGTTGTTCCAATTACGGACTTTAGTGAAGAAACTAACAGGGCCAGCAACACCCACATGGATAAGGCATATTTTTCTGGAGGACAGAAGAAGCTGAAGACGTGATCACACCCCAGGGCTTTGGTGCTTAACTGCTGCTTTGGTGCTTAACTGCACTGGGTCATGATTTAGGGGAAAGAAGCAAAAGAAGGACAAATTGTCCCAGGTTTTGATTTTTCTTAATCCAAGAGACTGAACACTACTTAATGGAATATTTAAATTATTGATGCTAACTAAGGGATGTCAAGGGGAAGGAACAGAAAAAATGATGGGGTCAAGAAGAAGGAAAAATAGAAAGTAATAAGGGAAAGAGAAAAAAAAATTAAAGGGCACTTTTTAAACTGACAAATAATAATTCTACAAGTGTTACGTGGTACAATGATGTTTGATATTTGTATAATGATTGAATTAAGCTAATTAGCATATCCATCACTTCATCTACTTACCATTATTTTGTGGTGAGAACATTTAAAATCTACTTTTTAAACAGTTTTGAAATATACAAATGTGTTCTTATTAACTTCAGTCACCATGCTGTTAATAAAGTAAAGAAACAACCCAGGGAGTGGGAGGTAATATCTGTAAACCATATTTCTAATGGACTAATATTCAATATATACAAGGAACTCAAACAAGTCAATAGTAAGAAAGCAAATAGCTCAAGTAAAAAATGGAGAAAGAATCTAAATAGACATTTCTCAAAAGAAGACATATGAATGACTAGCATATTTATGAAAAAATGCTCAAAATATGTAATTATTAGAGAAATGCAAATTAAAACCACATTGAGATAACACCTCAAGTATATTAGAATCACTGTTATCAAAAAGAAAACTTTTATGCTCCATTTTTTTTCTCTAGCTCCTGATGTTACTATTTATTAGGATATTTGAAATATCTCTGAGTTTATTTCAAGGTATAGAGTGTTCCAAGGAAAACTGTAATGGTGTGTTGGAGTTCTTACTATACTTGGAAAGAATGGAAGTCAGAGTGATAATAGAAAAAAAGGATGCAAGAGGTTGGTTCCTAAGGCTAGAGGAAGAAAATGAGTCAGACTGGGAAACATTGGTTCCAAAGATCTCTGTACTTCTAAAAGCCTCTATTCAGTACCCTCAGCTCCCTTTTAGTTTGACCACTGTGCAAGAAGCCTCTCCTTGTTGATGAACATAGTAATCAACAATATAGAAGGGAGTAAGTTCCCATACCTATCATGAGCCCTTTTCTCATCATCCTACACTGAAAGAATTAAAATGCCTCCTCACTAAAATTGTTATTATGTAGTAAGTTTAAGCTGGTTTACACTGGGTTGGGCCTGGAGAACTAACTACCAGCTAAAAACTGAATCTAGGAAATACAATTTTTTAAGTATAACTAAATCAAGAAATGACATTGGAAGGGTATTTTTAAGTGGCCTAGAGTCTGTTTTTTTTTTTTTTTTTTTTTTTTTTTTTTTTTTTTTTTGTACGGTATTAGATCAATAGCTGCAGTTTAAAAGGTCTATTCATTCAAGTTCTTTGGTGTAATGCTCATTTGATTTCAAATGCCTTTTACAAGTTGGAAAAGTCACTGCTCTCATATGACTAAGGCAGAAAAGGTCAATTAAGTAATAGTCTATTCTGGTCTAGCAAGAGTCTCTTCCTTTCCAATGTTAAACTATGTATTCATTTTTAAGAGCTCAAAGTTTTTCAAAAGTGTTTTTTTATAAATTAGTAATATAAAAAAGTATTCATTTTAAAATCTGCTTTCACGTTTTAATCTAGAATATATAGGACATGTAGTTTTAAAATATTTCTCATACTTGAATCTTCCCTTCATTCCATGGGTCATTGCTTATATTCAGATCTTTATTACCTTGGAATATGGAATAATCTCTAAGAAAGAATTTTTTATTCCAGTATCTCCCACTTCTAACATATGGTACTGGCAGATTAGCCTTCTTAAAGAGAAGAGCATTGATTTTACTACTAGGTTCAAAGTTTTTGTTTTTGTTTTTTTCCACCCAATATTTCTCTAGCTCAATCTGTAAAGTCCTCATCTCTTTGTCAGGCATCCACAACCTTCCATAACCTCTTCCACAACTACTTTTACAACCTCGTTTCCTATTCTTTGATAGATCCTCATTCCAGAAAAATTGCAAATTTTCAGATTCCCTTTTAACACTGCTGGCATTCTCGTATCAGGAGTTGCTTCACATGAAATATTTTTCAGGAAATAGCCTCGCCTTACAACCTCTTCCACCCACACAGTTTCCAGGTGCTTACATTCTGTTCATCATGCAAGATCTTGCTCAAAATCCCTCTTAACAATATTCTATTCATATACTCAAGCCTGTGCTGTCTTCTGCACAATGTCCGGTTACATGTTGTTCCTCTGAACTCCAATCAAACTTTAGGTTTAGTCTCTTTGAAAATAATATTTTTGTCTTCAAAACAAATGGCAAAAACTTCAATTCTAGTTAAATCTAACACTTCCTCTACTCAGTCTATAAACACATGCAGCTGAGCATTTAACATGTTATAAGAACATATTTACATTTTTACAATAAATTAAGATAGAAACATACAAGATGCTAACTTGATGACTACCACACCCACACTCTTCTGGATATCTCCTGCATCCTTCTGCTCTCTGCTCATTACATCCTCTCCGATCTTCACTTTAGCTACTGAGCTTAATCCTGTATTTTTGAGAAAAGAGAGACAATATGAGGAGAACTGCTAAAATCTCATGAAAAATTATCTACCTGTCAACCTGCTTTGCAGGAACCTTATTCTGTCCTACTTCATTTTACCACACATTAATTGTCTTTCCTGTTAGTATGAAAACTTTCCAACTTGGTATTAGACCTCACCCTCTCTTACCTATGCAACAATGTCATCCAGAAGTTATTTCTCAATTCTTTAGAATCATGTAGTATCCTTTGTTCCACTATATAGCTTTCATCAGTAAAAAAAAATGTAGTGCAATTGTTTTTATATTTAAAAAAAAAGATAGAGACTAGTGTGGTGGCTCATACCTGTAATCCTAGCACATTGAGAGGATGAGGTGAGACAGTCACTTGAGCCTACGCATTCTAGACCAGCCTGAGCAACATAGTGAGACCCCTTCTCTACAAAAAGAGATTAGCCATTCATGGTGGCACAAACCTGTAGTCCCCACTACTCAGGAAGCTAAGGCAGGAGGATGGCTTGAGTCCTGGAGGTCAAGGCTGCAGTGAGCCCTGATTGCACCACTGCACTCCAGCTCCAGCCTGCAAGACATAGAGAGAGAGAGAGAGAGAGAGAGAGAGAGACAGACCCTCTCTGAAAAAATAAATAAATAAATAATGGAAATGAAAAAGGAAAGCCTACTCAGTTCTGGGTTTCCATAGAATAGTGGCAATTGAAATCTTTCCACACAGCCTCTAAAAACTCACATAGAACAAGAGAGAGCACACACAAAACCACTCTTAACTCAGATCTAGAGATTAACTAGTAGACAGAAATTACTAAAATCTCTAATTTACATATAAATAATAAAATAAACTCCCCAAAATGAGTAGGGTCAGACCTGGAACCCAAGCTGATGCTAAGAGTAAGAAGGAAATTGAGTAGAAAGGAGATGGTGGTGAAGCCTAGCAATAGCAGGAGATGTTAAATGACTCAAGAGAGAGTTCCATACTTGGTGGAAGTTACTGAGAAGAGTCACAGCATGGACTACTGGGGAATTGTAATGAAGGGGCTTAAAAGTGTAGGTGATCAAAGCTAGTAGTTTTCAGAAAGCACAGCTTCTGGGGAGGAGGCATTCCTTGGAAATTGGGGCTGGTGAAAGAGAAGAGAACAAATGTTGGAAACCAAGCATCCTATGAAAACAAGAAAGAATTGCAAAATCAGAAGACCCATTAATCGTTTTCCTCTGTTGAGATGAAGACAGATATCTATGAACAAAACCACGTTTTGGTATATCAAAAGAAGAGGATACTGTGGAACAAGGAAACTTGAGAATCCACATACCTAAACTTCTCTTACAAAATTACCTATTTTGCTGGTCTAGGAAAATATGAGACAATTCAAACAGAAGATAAATTAGCAAAAATAAAATAAAACCCATATGCAACTGTGTATCAGTCTGTTTTCATGGCCTGGACTCTACTGTGGTACCTTTCGGCCACAGTTGAAGTGTCTGGGATGCAGGGCACCGAGTCCCTAGGCTGCACACAGCATGGGGACATTGATGCTGGTCCACTAAACCACTTTTTCCCCCTAGACCTCCTGGCTTGTGATGGGAGGGGCTGCCCTGAAGACCTCTCTCATGCCCTGGAGATATTTTCCCCATTGTTTGGGCAATTAACATTAGGCTCCTTGTTACTTATGCAAATTTATCCAGCTGGCTTCAATTTCTCCTCAGGAAATGGGATTTTCTTCTATATTGCATTGTCAGGCTGCAAATTTTCCAACCTTTTATGTTCTGCTTCCCTTATAAAACTGAATGCCTTTAACAGCACCCAAGTCTCCTCTTGAATGCTTTGTTGCAGAAAATTTCTTCTGCCAGATACCCTAAATCATCTCTCTCAAGTTCAAAGTTCCACAAATCTCTAGGGCAGGAACAAAATACCACTAGGCTCTTTGCTAAAACATAACAAGGGTCACCTTTGCTCCACTTCCAAGAAGTTGCTCATCTCCATCTGAGACAACCTCAGCCTGAACTTTATTGTCCATATCCCTATCAACATTTTGGGCAAAGCCATTTAACAAGTCTCTAGGAAGTTCCAAATTTTGTGCATTTTCCTGTTTTCTTCTGAGCCATCCAAACTGTTCCAACCCCAGCATGTTACCCAGTTCCAAAGTCACTTTCACATTTTTTAGTATCTTTTCAGAAACACCCCACTCTACTGTTAGCAACTTACTGCGTTAGCCCATTTCCATGCTGCTGATAAAGACATAGCTTAGACTGGGCAATTTACAAAAGCAACAGGTTTAATGGACATACAGTTCCACATGGGTGGGGAAGCCTCACAATCACCGCTGAAGGCAAGGAGAAGTAAATCACATCTTACGTGGATGGTGGTGGAAAGAGAGAGTTTGTGCAGGGGAACTTCTCTTTTAAAACCATCAGATCTCGTAAGACTCATTCACTCTCATGAGAACAGCGCAGGAAAGACCTGCCTCCTTAATTCAAACACCTCCCATTTAGTTCCTACCACGACACGTGGGAATTGTAGGAATACACCCAAACCATATCAAACTCAGTGGGAAAAAAAAGCAGAAAATGAGAATGAACAATTTCAGCTGATGAAAATCATATCTATTCAAAATAATATCAACAAGAAAAAAGTGAAGGATAAAACAAAAGATAAACATTTTCAAACTAACTCACAATCTAGAACTCAATTATACGCCGAACTCATGGGACAAACTTAAAATGGTGTGATTCTAAAATACTAAAAATAAAGGAATTGGTGAAGGTGTATTCAAAAAAGTAAATAAGAAAAAATGGATTGGATTTCTGATAACAGACAAGGTACAGTAGGTCAAAAGGCATTAAAATATATACTTTATAATGCTAAAGACCACAATATACAATATTATGAATATCTAAACAACTAACAAAACAACTAGCTTTATATAGTAGAAACTACAAGTGATGCAAAGGAAACTGAAAAACCTAAACGTAGAAGAATTGAACACACCATTCTCTGTACAAATTTCAAGTAGAGCAAATACTGATAATAATGATAATGTTAAAGAAGACTTAAGCAACATAATCTTATGCAAATACACAGGGTAACAGAAAAATGCCTTAATCTCAAGTGCACAAGAAATAGTAATGAAAATTAAACATATATTTGGCCCTTCAAATCCCCAAACTTACCACGAATATTACAAGCAACATTTTCTCGCAGAGCTACAATAGATTTAGAAAATAACACAATTAAAAACTAGACATTAAAAATAATAATGATGTCTCTTTATCCTGAAATTAAAAAAAAAGAACTTCTCCTATTAATACACAGGAGAAAGAGGAATTAGGAAATAAAATTCTGAAAACTAATATTAATGAAAACACTACATTTGAGATACTAACGATATAAAGTAGTAATCATAAGAAAATGTATGGCTATTTATATGTATAGTAATACAAATCAAAGAAGGAATAGGATTGAAGCAAATTTTCCCAAAAAAGTTAAAGAACAAATAGAAAATCCTTTAAAACAGGAGCGAAAAGAAAATAATTAGTGGACAAGCAAAAAGTCAATAAATTTTAAAAAGGAAAAACAGTTAAACCAGTTAATGAAAAAACTTTTAAAAAGTAAAATAATTATTAGATAAACAAATTAAAACATAAAAGACATAAAACATAAACATAATAAATTACCAGTGGTAATAATTATTGAATGAAAAAATGAAAACATAAAATGATTTTGCCCAACAATATGCAAATAAATTGATAAAACTAGATAAAATAGATAACATTCAAAGGAAAATATAATTTATCTAAATTTATCCCAGTATAGAGAGAGTTATACTTCTACAGAAGAAATAGTTACTAAAGATTTACACCAAACCTTTAAACCCAAGCTAATCTCAATTATATAACAGTATTCCTGAATAATCTCAAAGGATCCGTGATAAAGGTAGGAAAACAATAAAATAATTCCAAAAGTTTGCAGAATATAAAACTAACATACAAGAATCAATAGGCTTTATATACAAAAACAATATTTAGTGAGACAATATAATGAAAGAAAAGCTTTACTTACAGTATCAGTGAGAAAGTTAAAATACCTAGTAATGATATCATTAAGAAATGGACAAAACCTATATGGGAAAAAGCTTTAAAACATTTTTGAAAGGCGAAAAGGAAACTTGAAGAAATGGAGTGAAATTCTTACTATTGGTTTGGAAGAGTCATATCAAAAAGAGTCAATTCTCCTAATGTTATGGAGTTATTTTTTTATATGAATCTTAGCATCATTTTGTTTATTCCTAAAAATGAGAAGACTTTGCATGGTGATAACCATAAATCGTACTGAGTGTGTCCTCTTTTAATGACTACTAATTTTCTTAAAGACGTGTACATTGTTGGTGTAGTTATAGTTCATTTATTTCTGTTGCTGTATAACCTTCTTTTGCGTGGATTTTCCACAGTATATTCATCCATTCTACTGTTGAAAATAGTGTGGGTGATTTCTAATGTGAGGCTATTTCAAAGAGTGTTGCCATGAACATTATTGTCCATTTCTTTGTTGAAAACATATTTCTTGGGCTGTATGAGTAGAATTGCAGGGTTATAGGTTATTAAAACATTTAGTTTTTAATCTGTACTGCCAAAGGCTTGCCAACGAAGAGTCCAAGTCTGTAAAATATTTTAAGAGATTTATTCTGAGCCAAATATGAGTGACCATGGCCCATTACACAGCCCTCAGGAGGTCCTGAGAACATGTGCCCAAGGTGGTCGGGGTGCAGCTTGGCTTTATACATTTTAGGGACATATGAGACATCAATCAAATACGTTTAAGAAATATATTGGTTTGGTCCAGAAAGGCGGGACAACTCAAAGCAGAGGTGGCGGGGGTGGTGGGGGTTCCCAGGCTATAGGTGATATAAGTAAATATAGGTACATTTAAACATTTTATGGTTGACAATTGGTTGGGTTTATCTAAAAACCTGGGATCACAGAAAGGAAACATTCAGATTAAGATAAAAGATTGTGGAGACCAAGGTTCTTTTGAAGTCTTATAGTTTGAAGTCTTATAGTGGCTGCCCTTAGAGGCAATAGATGACAACTGTTTCCTATTCAGATATTTAAAAGGTGCTAGGCTTTTAGTTAATCTTTTTAGGATTGGGAGGGCCTGGAAGAAAAAGATCTAGCTATGTTAATAGAGATTCTTTCCAGTTGCAAATATTACCCCACAAATGACAGCTTTGCAGGACCATTTCAAAATATGGCAAAGAAACATGTTTTTGGATAAAACATGTTGATTTTTTTCCTTGTCTTGTAATGTTATGACAGAGTCAGGTTGGAAAGTAAGTCACATTACACAGCGTTAAAAAAAATAAATAAAAAAATAAACATCTGATGAAAATTCATGATTTGTAGGGCATGACTCCACAGACCTCTTAAATAGGAATTTGGGCAAGATAAAAAAAAAAAAAATCAGAGTTTAGTCCTCAGGGTTTTCCAAAGTGGTTGTACAAATACTTCCACCCACTGTGTATGAGAATTCTGATACTTCCAGCCTCAGCAACTATTGGCATTTTGTCTTTTTCATTTTAGTCATTTTTGTGGGTATGTAGTAGAATCCCATTGTGGTTTTTATTTGCATTTCCTTGATCACTGCACAAGTTGTTGGCCTTTTGAATCTTCTTTTCTAAAATTTAAAAAATATGTTATGGATATCTAATAACTGTTGAATACCCCTTAGATGAAGATTCTTTTTAAGTCTTTATTCCCTGTTTCTACTAGGTTGCCTTTTTCTCATTCATTCAAATAAATCCTTTACATATTCTGTATATGTAAAGGATGTGAAGATATACGGATTGACAACATCTTCGCTCACTCTGTGGCTTGACTTTTTACTATCTTAAGTGTTTCTTTTGATGACCAGAGTTATTAATCTGATACAGTCAAATTTATGAAGCTCTTTCTTTACGGTTAACGTTTTTTGTGTACTGTTCAAACTTCCTTCTTCTACTCTAAGCTCATGAAGATGTCCTTCCATGTGGTGGTGTTGTTGTTGTTGCTGTTGTTGTTTTCTAAATGATATTGTTTTTCCTTTCACTGTTAGATCAAATCCCTCTGGAATTATTGTGTTTGGGTGTGAAGTAGGATTTTAGATTCACTTTTATTATATTTGTAATAGGGGTCTCCAGTTTTCCTTGAGCATGTCAGTTCATTTTTACATTCCAAATGTTAATGCAGGCATTCTACTTGGAGGAATGTTGTGGGGAAAAAAGCTGCTAACTTTTCTTAATATTTAATTAATCATTCTATTCTAAAACTATTGATTATATCTCTTTGTCTCACAGATTTTAAATAGTATCTTTGGTTATATATGCCATACATTTTGGAGATAACATTTTTGAGGTACAAATATTTTATCCCAGCAATTCCTGATTGCCTCAGGACTCATCATGCTTTGGGTAACTAAGTGTTCCATGAACTATGTGATCACTCACTGAAAGGAAGACAAGTGAATTGAATAAAACAAAGCCAACTTTCAGCTTTAAGATTTCCAAATAGACTTATTTAAATGCTTAGCAGTATCTCAAAATTGAAGGGTTGGTATTTTCACAAAAAGTCTCTTTGTTTTCAACTTTCTAAATTCTAAAAAAAAATAGTATATGCCATAAAAAAAAGAGTTAAGAAAGATAATAGGTGAAAAACAAGACTATCCCTACTTAGGGCTATATGAAGTTTGAACATTCTGGGAAAAATCAGCGCTGAGCTGACGAGAAGTAAAACAATTAGTTGAAAATTAGCTGGGTGTGGTGTCCCATGCCTGTAGCCCCACCTACTCAGGAGGCTGAGGCGAGAAGAGTGCTTGAGCATGGGAGGTCGAGGCTACAGTGATCTGTGACCGTGATGCTGCACTCCAGTTCTAGCCTGGATGTGACAGCGACTTAGACTCTGAGTGACATTGTCTCAAAAAAAGAAAAAAAAATGAAAAAGAAAAAGTTAGTGGGTTTTCTTCAGTTTCCTAATGTTTGGCAAAGTCTGGGGATTATAGAATATCTTGTACCTTTGGTTAAACCTACCCCATTGTATTTATGGGGTACAACTGTGAGGTTGCTGGCTGCAGAGGCCCAGAAGCAAGGTACTAATGTCCTTTACCAGCATTTAACCAAAGGAACCTAGTGTTTAAAATAAAGGGCAGACTAAGGGGGATTTATAAGTGGATGCTGTAACTAAACTATAGGTATTTCACAGACACAATGGGAAAACAAGATAAATCCTAGTAGGGAACTTTGTATTCATCTTAGTGTATGCCAGTGGAAGAAAGAAAATGTCTATAAACAAAAAATTCCCTTCACTCCTTTTGTGGGATGAATTGTGACCTCCATCAATTCATATGTTGAAGTCCTAAACCCTGGCACCTCAGAATGTGACTGTATTTGGATATAGGGCCTTTAAAAAAGTAAGTCAGGTAAAATAGATCAAATGGGTGGGCCCTAATTCAATATAACTGATATCCTTATAAGAAGAGGAGATTAGGACACACACACACACAAGATGATGAAAAAACACCAAAAAAGATGGCCATCTACACACCAATTACAAAGAACTTAGAATAAACCAACCCTGATGATACCTTGATCTTTGACTTTATAGCCTCCAGAAATGTGAGAAAATAAATTTCTCTTGTTAAACTACCTGATCTGTGTTAGTTATTATGGCAGCTCTAGAAAACCCAATATACCTTCCTTCCACTCCTAGATTTATTTAAGCCCTCTTTGAATTTAAATGCTACCATTGGGAGAAAGCAAAAAATGGTAGAACCCTGGATTGAGATATGATTAAAATGTTAAATGGCTGAATAATTACTGACAGAGTTTACCTTAAAACAATTAAGCTATTTTTTTTCTGCTTGCCCAGCAACAGTCAAAAGAAAGGGGAGAAAAAAAAACTATACAATTATATCAATAAATACAGAAAATGGATTAGACAAAATCCAACACCCATTCATGATGAAAACTGTCAGCAAATAGGAATAGAGCAAAATTCCTCAACTTGACAGAGAACACCTGCAAAAATCCTAGAACTAACTTCATACTTAATGGTGAGAAATAGGAAGCTTTATCACTAAGATCAGAAATAAGCAATGTTATCTCCTCTCACCACTGCTTTTTAACAAAGTACTAAAACTCCTAGCTAGTGAAATAAGACAAGAATAAGAAATAAGAGACATACTGATAGGTAAAGAAGAAATAAAACTATCTTTGTTTGCAGGTGACGTAATAATCTACTTAGCAAATCTGAAAGAATCAACAAAAAAAAACTATCTTGGAACTAACGAGCATTATAGCAAGGTTGCATGGTATAAAGCTTATCTACAAAAATTAATCACTCTACCAGGTTTTCTACTTTTTCCATTAAACCCTTGGCATATTTATCACAGGTTTTTAAAGTACCTGGTCTGATAATTACAACATTCCTGCCATATCTGACTCTGGTACTGATGCTTGCTCTGTCTCTTTAAACTGTGTTTTATTTTTTCCTTCAGTATGGTTTATAATTTTTGTTGTTATTGTTGAAAGATGAACATGAAATACTATGTAAAAACAACTGCAGCAATAAAACTTTAGCAATGTAGTGGTAAGATCCAGAAGAAGAGGAAGTAGCCTACAGTCCTATGGTTAGATCCCAGTCTTTTATTAAACTTGTGCACGTGAACGGTGAACTTCATCCTTGCTTCTCAGTTTTGTTTTGTTTTGTTTTGTTTTGTTTCCCCCTCCATTATGTGGGATAGGATGACCAGAAGGGGCTGGAGTTGAGTATTTTCTACTTGCAAAGTGGTAGGCTAGAGCAGGTTGGCTTTGAGTATATCCCTTCTCCCATGTCACTTAGGCTCTGATAAAATCCCAGCAGGTCAGTCTCTGGTCATATAGTTTCTGCTGAGGGTAGCCTTGCCAACAAGAACAGAATATTCCAGAGTATTTTAAAATGATTCTTTTTTTTCCCTCTCCCTGCTAAAGGCCAAGGGGATATTTTTTCTTGATACTTATTGTGAGGACCAGGTACAGCTCCAGGATGTAAAGCTCACAAAAATGTAGGGATCATCCTTTGTTTGGGTCTCCCTGGAATGTTTTAATTGTCCACTCTGAGCCTCCATTAATTTGTGAATTTCTGTTCAGGCTTTCCCACCTAAAGAAGGTTCCTGTGATTTTTGTCCTGGTAAATTGTGATACTGTGCCCCCCTGTCTTTCTCTCCTATTTGGTGGACAGAATTTGCCCTGTGACCTTACTTCTCTGAGCGATACAAGAAGAACTGTTGATTCATCATTTTGTTCAGTTTTTTTACTTGTTGTTGGGATGAAGTGCTGGCCGCTAATCTCCCTACATGCTGGACTGAAACCCAGAAGTTAATGGCTATGTTATCATCTTTTGTAATTATCTTCTTTTCTTAGAATTGTAAGTTTTAAATATAGTAAAATTAGAGATTTTTAAAAAATAAATGGGTTATCATAGACTCCTAATGTAGACTTGCTTTTGACAAACTCAGGAATAAAAGTTGGAAACTAAAACTTTGCTTGATGTAAGAAAACATAATTTTATTGAAGTGGCAAATAGAAAAAGAATACAAGTTGTTAATAGTATTATGATGACACAATATTATTCACTACAATAAAATGAAATTAAAAATTCTAAACTGTTTTATGAATATTATTTCCTAATAATTCTAATGAAAGTACATCTATGCATCAAAGGTCAAAATGTATACTATGTTAAATAGACTTAAAGCAACATGATTCTATGTTATTGTGTGCCTTAGAAAAGCAGTAACTCTGGACATTAAATTGGACACTTTGAGAAACTGCATTTATTCTTTCTGATTAGTAAGACAGAATTTGGTCTAGTTTGGTAGTAACTTGCTAAATTAAGGGTGAAGATTAGAAGTACCCTACTAGCTCACTTAATGAACAAAGGAGATACAGTCAGATGGTAAATATTTTATTTTTAAGTCACTTATCTTTAAGTTTCATTATCTGTATAATAATAATACTAAAAATAGTAATAGTGATTATTATAGAGTTGAAGTAAAAATTTAGCAACCTGGCCTGTTTTAAGCCTTTGACATTCACTTAGTTACTGAGCTACTTAAACGAGAGTTTGTATGAAAGTCATTTTCTTGATCAGAAACTGTTTCACACTAACACAAAATTTGTGTTGTTTTAGAAAAACATGGTGGGCATTTTTGTGATATTATAAAATTAATTACATCTGCAGCCCACAATATGTAACACACTTGTTACATCCTTATTTCTGAGTAAAGTAGAGCAAAAGGAGAGAAAAATATGCAAGAATGAAAATCACTATTCTCTTAGTTGCTTCATTATATACTTCACTTTTTGTAGTGGAAAAATAAACACATCTTACAGTCAAAGAAATAGTAGAGGCACAAATATAGTAGAAAAGGAATCATGAATTTTCTCACATTTGTGGAAACCGATGGTTTAAGTCTATCCAAAATAAACTTCAATTTTTAGCAAAGAAACTCTATCTAATGCATTTATTTGGAAGGGGTTTTGATAACATCTATACGAATTTATGGGTTATTTTGGAAAATCTTGCTTTTCAGGGATACTGATTTCGTTGTGGCTAAGCAGCTGCTTATGACCTTGAACAAAGCAGAAGTCTTGGAATGCCTTCCTGCTGTCTGTGTGGACCTGCGCTTGCCAGTTACTGCACAGAGAAATAGTTTAATTCCACATGGAATACAGGTATGTTTGGGTTTCAGGAAATAATAGAGTACTGTTGATTAATTGTGAACCAGAACAAATAAGCCACAAGAGGGCATATTTTTCTTTATTTCATCACTCATATACAAATAAGGCTTGCCTCAGCTGGGTATCACAGGAATTCCTTCTTCAACCTCATTTTCTTAGAAGGATACACTGCGTCTAAAATATGCTCTAAGGGTAGAATGATGGTGGTGTGAAGGTATTTTTAAAAAGCAAACTTAAATATGATTTTTTATATTATGCATAGGAAAGTTGTTTATTTTTCCTTAAAGTCCTTCCTTGGGGATTGTTTATTGATATAAGTACATTGTTACAAATCAAACACAAAGAGTCATTTATCTGACTAAATTCTACCAATCTGCAATAGCCATGTAGACTCCTATATCAGGCATGGAAAGCCTTTCCAACTTCTAGTGAATGTTCATAGTCAAGGAGGATTTTCTTTTCTGAAGTCTCAGGATTTGGGCCAAAGAGGCTGGACTGTGTTTTTATTTTTATTTTGAAGTACATTCCTGCTGAGTTTAATTATTCAGCACACCCCAATCCAGCTAAGTAAATATAGCCTTAAGATTCTGGCTTGGACAGTTTTGAAAAATAGCCGATTTTTTTTTTTTTTAATTTTCTTCTTTTCTTTTCTTTCTTTTTAAGAAAAGTCTCTATAGAAAGGTGAAATATTCTATAGAGGGCATTGAGGCAGAATTCACAAGGAGCTGAGTGATAACTATGTCTTCCTTGGCCCTGGTTTCCTTGTGTCTAATATGAGGGCTAGAAGGTTTTGAGGTGTCTTCTAACTTTGAATGTTTATGATTATTTATGATTTTATAAGAGTTTAAAACTTAAAAGTATGAAGCAATGTTTGGACAGTTTTACATCCCAATTAGCTAAACATAAACTGTTTTCTGTCTTTATCTGATGATGAGAAGCAGGGATACATTTACTTCGGAGAGTTCTATGTATGTATAATTAATACAGAAATAAAAGATGAAAGTCAGGTGTGTTTTTTCCCACCATTAAACACATCAAATGATTTTATAATGTAAATATCTAATGATCCAGTGATGAGTGTATTGCTATGATCACATGAAGTAGATGGAAAAAATACCTGGAGTTTATAAGAAGAAAATAGCTAACAGAAGATAAGGAGCTAGATGAGCTGCTTTAAATTCATGCCCTCACTTGTTCCAATTAGATGTAATTTAACATATATGCCGATTCTCTTGGATGAGGATAACAACATTCCTTATCTGTCAGTGCTGATAAATTGATATATGAGAAAACATTTGTAAAGTGGTATTTATTACAAGACAGAGAGGTTTTGTGTATGACTAAGGTATGACTAGTTTTAGAGAAGTAAGCATTAAAATGACATGCTTTTTAACCCAATTTTCCTTGCTTGCCTCTGTGCATAAACTTTGGGGTCTCCTTTATCAATAATTTTCTTTCACGTTCACCAAGTTTTCATTTGATTTGTGAATATAAAACTGTTCAGAGAGAACTAAGATCGTAGATTTTGTTGGGTTTAGTATCTTCTGCTGAGAGTACAGCCAAATTTTCTGCTAGATTTAAGCTCTGGACCCAGTAATTACCTTTCTCCTGTCTTCTGGGCAGAGGTAGCTATATGTGGAATTGGAGAAGCCTACAATATGTCTATTCTACCCTAACCCATCCCTGCCGCCTTTTCCCATGGCTCTCAACATAGATTGATGATTACTGAAATTATACAATTAGAATTTTATTCTTTGGATTTGTTTGGCATCAAATTTGGCATCAAATTTGATCCTTTGAGAAATAGTGTATTTCATATTGTCTAACACAAATTACTACCATAAAATGAAAATTACTTATTCATATTATATCTGTGAGCCTGCATAGAGATGGGTGAGGAGTAGTATGTCTCAGAATAGCCTAGATTCTCAAGGCACACAATTTATTTATTCAATAGTGTTTCCAAGAACATGAAAGTTATTTGTTTTCTTTTCTTCTTCTTTTTGTTTGTATTTTTCCCCTTGGATTGAAACAGGCATACAAGCAGCAATTAGGTGGTTTTAACTGATGATATACACATCGCTTTCAGTGAAATTAAGGCTCACTTGTTAAATCTTGAATAGTCACCCTTGAAGACTAAACCACACCTTATATTTTTTGTAAAACATATTTTTCCCCCACTGGGTTTTATTTTAAGAATTTAGATAGGGTATTACCCCTATAGGACAGAATACTAAATTGCTTTTGATGAAGGTAAATCTCAAACTCTTAGAAAGGGTTGTTAAAACTATCTTGGTGGGACCCTATACAGTTATTAGAAATTGAGAAATAAATCCAGTGACTGAATATTAACATTATTTCTACTTTTTTTTTATTAACTTGTTTAACATACAAATATTGGTTAAACACCTAGCACATTCAAGACATTCAGGGAAGCAGCCTGAAGATTACGGAGCCATGGACACAGCTGAGGCCATTTATCACATTGGGCAATATATTAACAGTTGATTCTGTCTGCTTTGTGCTCAGAGTCATTAAAAGGAAGGAAAGCACAAAACTCACGTTCCAGATGTTGTTTTCTCATGGTATGTTCAGGATACTCTGGTAAATTCTGTCTAAATTTGAAGTCTGAACATCTTAAACTAAATCACTACAATACAATGTAATAGGCATTATATTAGAGGCTGAAGAAACAAAGACACAAAACATCCAACACTTTTGTAAGGGATGCGGACACATGCATAACTAATTATAATATAACATGAAAAGAGCTTATTATAGTAGTGAAATCAAAGTGCTTTGGGAAAACAGAAGGGAATGATTAATTCTGTAGGGGCTTTATTGAAAGGATTGAATGGTAGCAAAGGAAGGTGTCATTTGGTTTAAGCATATTAAGCTACAACTTAAAAGAGAAAAGAGGAAAATGGGAAATCCAAAGTTTACCACAATTCTAGTTACACACAAAATTCTGGCCAATAAACTGACAAAGTTATTTAAAAGTTTAAAAATAGAGATGTTTTTCTTTTTTAAATCAAAAACTACTTACTATAGACCCACCATATATGGGGGACAAAAAGATATTTTGTTTTCACAACGACCTTGCAGTTTGGAGGGAAGTGCAATGACATATACAAATGAAAATAATATAAAAACATAGAAAAATACAATAAACAATTGCATGACTAGGTGCATAATGAGTGGTGTAACATTAAATATAAAGCATTCAGAAAAAAAATGAAATAAAAGTTGCTATAGTTTGAAATAGTCTATGAGGACTTAAAATTTTTTTCTCTATCCAAAGAGGGTATTTATGGGGTTGATTGGTTGTGAGTCCAAACCAAGGTTATAGAGTGGGGCAGCATGAGACACAAGAAAGAGCCTTGGTCAGATTTGGGAAACCTGAGCCTTTCGTTAGCCTGACTCTGCCATCAACCACCTATAACTTAGAATGACTCATTTAGCTTCCGTGGCCCTCAGCCCTTTGTCACAGATAAAAGGTCAAATGAAGAATGTCTTCTACCCCTTTCAGTTATTCCATTACTGCATTTTTCTGTTCACCATCTCCAAATCAAGATATCTCTTGTTACTTGCTAAGGAAGCTTTGGGACCCTTGATTTGTGTTCTTAAATCAAGCTGACAAACGAAGGATCCCATGGCTGCTTTCTTTCCATGTCTCTACCTCATGTCAGATTTATGTTTGGGACTAAGGGCAAGGTGTGTGACTATAAACATGGATTTCCCATCACAAAGGATTTACCATGCAGCTAAAAATGCCTGACTTACAGGGCTCACCAAATGCACAGGCCTTTTTATAATGTCCCTGACGGTGGCCTCATGAGCTCACATTGTCATATATTTTTGCAGAATCTGTAGAAGTGAGATATTTCTGTGCTACTTTTGCTTAAAGAGGTAGAAGTGAGATATTACTTTTTCTTAAAGAGGATCCTGCATTCAAATTGCATAGGTTCCAGGTTCATCAAAACTTAGATCTTCTCCTTGTCGTCATATACTTCTAAGTTCCTATTATGTGAATAACGGGTGCAAAAATCTAAAAACAAAACAAAACAAACAAACAAACAAACAAACAAAAACCTCCCGAAGACAAAGATTATGAAGCATATCTCTTTGTAGGTCTGGTGTAAGGGAAAGAGGAAGAAAGGATTACATTCTACTCGTTTTTATCTTTTTCTGTTTTGTCTTTATTGGGCGCCAGCCCCTTAATGGAGGGCTGATCCCTGTTCTTCATCCCTATGCCTGCCTTGTCAAGGCTATTAACTATGGACTGAGGTTTTACATAGTGGAACGCAGATATTGTTTTGTGGGATTAGCATTTTTAGGACGGTGCTTGTGGTCACTCTCTCTGTTTCTTCCTCACGGGGTCCCTTAACAGGTTTTATGGTATAGAGAAGGAAATAAAGAGGTCCTCAAACCACCTAGAAGGAAGATCAGACGTCGGAGGTTGCTTTACATTTAGGGTGCCCTGTCCTGATAAACATCCGTCAGCGCGACCGGGGCTACCTCTAAATCCATGCTACTGGCAGCCTCGGCGCAGCAGAGATGAACTTCTGCACGCTTGGGAGTTCTGGCGTGCGCAGTGGAAGGGGGGCGGGGGCTGGGGGAGGAGATCGGAAGGGGAAAGGTAATCCCCGGCGTTTTCAGCATCCTCTTTTTAGAAAGACTGAGTATCTCCCAGGACAGCTGCTGCGGTCACACCACAAACTTAAAAGCCGCCCTCCTGTTTGGAGCGTGCCTTTCCTCGCCACCCTCGCCTCCCCAAAGCTCCAGCTGGTGCCTCGCTCTCCGCCTGTCCCAGCGCGGCGCTCGGGGAGGCAGCAGCGCCCCCTGCCTCCCGGCCTGGCCCCTGCGGCCGCAGCTTCCCGGCTCTACCAGGGCTGCTGGCGGTTCCGCTGCTCAGCCAGGGCTGCGGCTCAGAGGAACGCGCGCCGGTGTCCCGGGTCGCCGCGCCGCTGGACCTCAGCCTGCATCCCGTTCCTCTCTCCCTGAAAAGCCACCAGGAAAAGAGAGAGAGAGAGAGAAAGAGAGAGAGAGAGAGAGAATAGTTCACAGCAGGTAAGTCTGGTTTGGGTCACCTGCTACTCCAGTGGGAGTGTGTGCTGGAGACCGCGGTGCTAAGCAAGGGTAGTGGGATTTGGGGGTGGCTGTGTCCGAAGTGGTGGATGAGCAGGGTCTGGGAGATAAGGAACCGTCCTGAGACAGAGAAGGCTCCCGCGAGCGGACAGAGAGTGGGCGCCCAGGGGAGCAGACGCAAAATCGGTGCGCAGTAAGCGCGGCACCGGCTTCAGCGCGGCCCCTGAGGCGCAGTCCCACCCCGCCTCAGCAGCTGCGGAGCCTACTCCTCCCAAGCCTCCGCTTGGCAGCACTGCACAAAGTTTTCCTCCCGAGACGCACCCAGGAACTTTGCTCTCTCCCTGGTTTCCTCGCTCCCCCACCACCCCTCCAGTTCTGGGCAGCGGAGAGCGCCTATGAACGTGTCCCGGGCTTCCGCCGGCTGCAGGTTCATTTGGAGACGCTTTGGTCGGGAACATCCGGGGAGGATTTGACCAAAGGGCATCTGCGCCCTCGCTCGCTCCTTTCGCTGTTGGTCTAGGGGGAAGCGAAAGGGGCAAGGAAGACGGAAGGGAAGCGTGGTGGTTTTTTTTGTAGCATTTTGGGAGAGGAATGGGCGACGCCTTTTTCCTCGCCGGGGAATCGCGACGCTCCGTCTGATGGAAGTGTGCATCCTTTTAGATTTAGAGGGAAAGTTGGAGTCAAAGAGCAGCCACAGAGCTGGCTGTCTGAAATGTGGTTAAGGCAAAACACTCGGGGGATCCCTTTGTAGTAGTGGGCTTGGCTCACTTTGGAAAGGCCGGATTTGACTCGTGCTGGGCATTTAACCAGGAGTGCGGTCCCCCGGGTGTTTCCTCCCGGCTTCCGCCCAACAAGCCCGGAGTTAATGCGTTAATGGGCTACGCTGGTAGCGCACGGGCCGTTTTCGGCGCTGATTCTCCTCCTCTGATGACTTGAGTTCAACCTATTGGGCTGAGTTGCTTTGACTCCGTCCCAGTGCAAGGAAGGAAATTGACAGAAGGAGGAGACACCGCACTCTGGCAGGGCGCTCTTGGATCCAGGGTACTGGACCAGAGCCGCGCCAGCAGCTGGGGCCGCTAATGTCCGGGATTCCGAGTTATGGGGACAGGAGTTAAACGGGCGAACTTTCAGCGATTTCGCCTCGAGCGAAGCGGTAATAAAATGCAAGCTTCTCTGCGTGGACTCTTATTTCATCACCAAAACCCCACCACTTCTCCCTTAAATTAGTGCTATTTACACAAGCCAAAGAAGAGAGGAGAGGATCTGAAGTTTATGGTTTAGCCTAAAAAGGGTTCTCCTGAATGTGTGCGCAAGCTGGGGATGGCGTGGTGGGGGCGCGCGGAGACGAGGGGGAGGATTTCCTAACAGAGAGGGAAGGGTTGAGGCGGAGGTAGAGGAGAGGTCTGAGACATCTCCTGGGTCTGGTGCTGCTGCTATTGTGTAACCATGACAACCGCGGGGGCAAGGGCGGTCAGAGCCTTCCCAGTCCTGCACGTGGAAAGAAACATGTGAAAGGCGGAGAAGGGAGAGAGCCACATGTCATCACTCCAGTGATGCCTTCCCTTCTCCTTTTCCTTCTCTTTTTCGTTCTCCTTCTTTGAGGCCAGACAGCAAGGAGGATGAGCAAGAAGACACACATATCATCACTCCAGTGATGCCCTCCCTTCTCCTTTTCCTTCTCCGAGGCCAGACAGCAAGGAGAATGAGCAAGAAGATCGGGATTGGGAGTGATCAGCCCCAGCTGGCCACTGCTTTAACCCACTCCGGTCTTAAGAGTCTCTGAGACTCGCCCCAGCAGCTAAGGCTGGTCAGGGGTGCCATCGCTGACAGGCGCAAAGTGATGACCCTGGTCAGGGAGATGGGAAGAGACCTTGGCTCTTGGAAGGGAAAGGCCAGGAAATACAGGAAGGTGATGTGGGACGAGATAAGAGTCGGGTCAAGGGCTGAGAGACAGTAACACAGTACTGATTCAGATTGCCAACATTTCCAATGGAATTTGCCCAATTGTGAAATGGAAAATTGCTAGAGAAGGGAAGAGACATTTATCAAACACCTATCATGTTTCAGATGCTGTGAACTTTATCACAATTAATATCCTCAACAATATGATACAAGTGTTATTATTCTCTTATTCTTTTCTTTTTGAACAGAAAAGAAAGAAAAAAAAAACAGAGACATAAAGAGTTATAAATGGGTATTGTCCCATTTTGGCTTTTATGTTCTTAACAAAGAATCATAATTCTTAAAAAGTTGTGTTGATGGGGGAATAAGCTAGGTAGTTATTATTTTAGACATGATAATAAATGAGATACAAAAATGTTGCTTAATGTGCCCAAATATAAGCTAGTAAGGGACAGGGCTGAGATAGGAACTGTTTTACCTGGGTGTGGGTCTCCTTTCAGAAACTTCAAGCAAGTTGTCGTGACCCTACTTAATGGGAGGACTTTCTGAGGTCAGTTATGATGCTGTATCTGTATCTGTTATCATTTACATGTGGAGGACACTCAAAAATTTAAATGCAATTCATGGTTGAGAATGAGAATGAACCACATCAAATTGATAAGCCCAGAATCATATGTATGTGATATTAAAGATCTATTCATACCTATAGGTTTCATTTTCCTTTGTAGGAATTATTAGTTTCTTTAACAATGTCCATAAAGGGGAACAAAAAAAGAAAATAATTTATCAAATAGAAATCCCATGGTTATGTTAAGAACATTTCCTGAGATTAGTTAAGTTTTCCTCTGTCTACTTATTGTCCTCATAACCTGAATACCTAAGAATTTACTTCGTATTTCAGCACCATTGGTTCACTTTTGTAGTTTGCTCTGGTTACTTTCCTGTTGACATTTTGAGATGGGAGGTTAAGAAAAAGTATCTGGCAATGTAAAATGTTTTGGAATTATCAGGAAACTATAATCAACACTAGCAGAAACTAATGATAAAAGATAGAAAAGTAATTGCTGTGGCTTTCTTTTGCCTTTCACCAGAATTGCCTTCATAGGTATGTCTTTACTAATGATTTGCTTTATATTTTGCAGAAGGAAAATGCACAAAGAAAAACTGAATTTGTAATCACTCTTTTATATAGGGGGAGGACTAGTAAGCGTGGGAATGGGAATTATTTTTGGTGGCAGGGAAGGTCAGGAATATAAACAACTGGAAAGGCAGAGGAAGCACATCTTCTACTGTTTCCAAAAGGGTAACAGACCGGACTTCAGGTTTCAACTTGAGTCACCAAGCTGATTTACTCCCACATATTTTTCTTTTCCAAAACTAAGAAGGATATTGCTTGGGGTTGAAGTTAAATTAATTCAAGAAGTTTCATAGTCTCCAGTTATTCTTCATACTGTGCTCTCATTCCATCGCATGGACATTTATTTGTTAACTATCAAAAGGGTTATCATAAACCAGAGGTGTCTCTGAAGATAACTTCAGGGATTGGCAAGCCTCTCTGTGTCTCAGTATCTGTTTACTACATTAATAGAGCTACTGGGCTAAGTCATTACTAATTTTATTATGCCTGTGTAATATCAAATTCTCAATCTCAAGGGGAAGACATTCTAATTGGTGCTAGTTTAATGAGTATTATGTCTTCAGGTTGTTTGTTATAGCTTCATTATTTTGGAAAAGCAAATGTTCACTCTGAACTTTGCTGTTCTGTCTGGGCAGTTCACTACATTGCTGACACATGTTCCTTGAGAATCATCCTTGTCAATTAATAAATAATTTTCTTCATCAACAAGAGTAGCCATAGGCTGGTTTTGAAAACTTATTATTCTTCCTCTAAACACCTGGAGCTGCACAGAGTACTTAAGTAAAGTAGTATTTCAACACTCCATAACATAATCCTTGAAAGGAGAAACAAATATTCACATTTGTGGAATAAGTCATAATAACAATAACAGTAATGATGATTTTCTATGGGCAATAACACTGATCACATTCTTTCCTGCCTGAAAACGTGGTTTTAAAACAATTCCCATTCTCCAGGAAACATAGCCAAAATCCTTTTTAATTTTATACATTTTCCATACCTGTCAAGCTAATAGTCTATTTTCAAACATTTGTATTCTTCTTTACTTTTTCTGTGGTTATGATCCCTTACTAGGTAATAAAGAATCTTGAGGGTAGGAATTTGTCTTCCCTAACTTTTTATACCTTCCTGTTGTTCAATGCTGAACAAATTCTAAATACTATTGAAGTATAACCAATTGTTTAAATAGGTAATAGTGATTTTGAATCTTTTTATTGACTGTAAAAGTCAAACTAAAGATTTTGGAGTTTATAATTTACTTTCTCTGAGATTTTAGCAAAAAGTGTTATTTATAATATTAGGATTTTACCCCTCATAAAAAATTGTGAGAGACTGGGAGTTTTATGATAATGCATAACATACAGAAATAGTGTAATGATCAGATCAGATAGAGTATATAAAAATAATAGTTAAAAATTATTTAAAATTATTTTTTGTAATGTTTAGAAGGATCCAATTAATAAAGATAGGTATACATCATGTATGTCCATGTTAATTCATCCTAACTTTAAATACCTAAATAATAACTAAAAAAAACAAAAGAAAAGAATAATTCACTGCAACCAAGAAATACAGTGATAAACAATTGCAACACTTTTGAGATTATTTTGAAACTTGAGTGATACTAAGATTAGTAGACATTTATATATAATATAAACAATTAAACATCTATACATAGGTAAGTCTTTTTAAAAAGCTGACATTGTAATGAACTATACTGTTTATATTTGCATTTTAATAACTGTGATGATTTTCAATCCATCATTATTAATCTTGGATGCTTTAGATCCATGTTCATGTTTAATAATTTTAATAGCCATCAACTAGGTCATCTTTAACTAGCATGCTAATCTTTCACTGGTTAATTTATTCAGTTTGCTCACTCATTTGCAAAGCTCAATAAGCTACAAAGATTACCTTCATTTTCTCCCCTGCTTTTTCCATGCTGTACTCTTTGGAAGGAGGTCAGCATGCTTAGCCCACACTTCAGGAGTAGACAGTTAGGCTTCTCTTCCTCGTGGGCAGAGTAGCTACATACATTACTTGAAATTATTGTGCATGGAAGAATTGTCTTTTCCTCCATACTTGTTAATTTATTCAGTCACTTATTTATACTAGCATACTATCATGGTTATTTATTTTATACTTGCATTATAATCAGTACTACTTAATTTAATTAATTTATTTATTGCTCAAATTTTTCCAGCTTTGGCCTCTGGGAGCTCTTTCAATTGGCTCCTCTGTCTTTTCAATACACCCCTAGCATTGTGTGTGTGTGTGTGTTGTGAGCATGTCTTTATTTTTTGGCATTTCAAGATGCTGTAGGCTCACCCTGATCCAGTCCTGGAATGAGCCATTTCTCCAAAAATTACTGGTTCTTTCTATTGGAGAACAATATTAGAAAGCAAGATTGGCATGGGGTAGCATTTTACAGTGGATAAGCCTGAGGAGCCCTATCTCACTATCTTATCCAGGTAATCAGCAGTGGGTGGTAAATCATGTTGATAGTATATGCCCTTGATATTACTGCATTAAAACGACAATTTGCCTCTGTGATCTTTCTCCCCAAAACTCAAATCTTCAATCTAAGCACAAGAAAAAATCAGATAACTTACGCTAGAGTAGCATTGTACAAAACACCTGATCAGTAATCTTCACAACTGTCTTCAAAAACAAAGAAAGTCATCAGTTCTCAGCGCAAATGGACAAAACCAAACAAACAAAAGCCTCAAAATAAGCAAAAAAAGTCTGAGAAACTGTTACAGTATGAGAAGCCTAAGCCTAAAGAGATATGACAACTAAATGTAATATAGTATCCTGCATGGGACTCTGGAACAGAGAAAAAAAAAAGTTAGATTAAAACAAAGAGAATCTGAACAATGTATGGACTTTAATTATTGAAAATGTGTCATTATTGATTCATTAATTGTAAAAAATGTCCATACCAATGTAAATGTCCATACCAATAAATAATAAGAAAAACTGGATGTGGTTTATGGCAGACTTATCTGTACTATTTTCTCAATGTTTCTGTAAACTTAAAAGTATTCAAAAAATAAAGACTATCTTAAATGTATATTTAAATTATATAGTGGAAAACTCTACTAATAGTGAACCATTCTCTGGTGTCAATAAAATTAATGCATATATTAGTCATTTTCACACTGCTATGAAGAAATATCCAAGATTAAGTAATTTATAAAGGAAAGAGGTTTAGTTGACTTACAGTTCCACATGGCTGGGGAGGCCTCAGGAAACTTATAATCATAGCAGAAGGGGAAGCAAAAACGTCCTTCTTCACATGGCCGCAGGAGAGAGAAGTGCAGAGTGAAAGAGGGAAAAAACCCTTATAAAACCCTTATGTCTTGTGAGAACTCACTCACTATCGTGAGAACAACATAGGAAAACTGCTCCCATGATCTAATCACGTCCCATGAGGTCCCTCCCCACAACACATAGGGATTAGAATTCAGATTACAATTCAACATAAGATTTGGGTGGGGACACAGAGCCAAACCATATCATTCTGACCTTGACTCCTCTCAAATGTCATCTTTATTGCATTTAAAAACAAAATTATGCCTTCCAAAACTCTTAACTCATTTCAGCATTAACTCAAAAGTCCAAATCCATAGTCTCATCTGAGACAAAGCAAGTCTCTTCCAGCTATGCACCTGGAAAATCAAAAGCAATTTAGTTCAAAATATAATTGGGATACAAGCTCTGGGTAAATGCACCCATTCCAATGGTAGAAATTGGCCAAAACCAAGAAGCTACAGGCCCCATGCAAGTCTAAAATTCAATAAAGTAGTCATTAAACCTTAAATTTCCAAAATGATCTCCTTTGACTCCATGTCTCATATCCAGGTTATGCTGATACAAGAGGTGGGCTCGGCATTGAGTGTCTGTGACTTTTCCAGCACAGTGCAAGCTGTTGGTGGATCTACCATTCTGGGGTCTGGAGGAAGGTGGCCCTCTTCTCACAGCTCCACTATGCAGTGCCCCTAGAGGAGGCTCTGGCCAGTACTCTATTACTTTGTGGGGGCTCGCACCCCACATTTCCCTTCTGTACTTCCCTAGCAGAGGTTCTCCATGAGGGATATTCTCCTGCAGCAGACTTCTGCCAGGACATCCAGGCATTTCCATACATCCTGTGAAATCTAGACAGAGGTTCCCAAGTCTCATTCTTGACTTCTTTGCACCTGCAGGACCAACACCACATTGAAGCTGCCAGACTTAGGTTGCACCCTCTGAAGCAATGGCCTGAGCTGTAACTTGGCCCCTTTCAGCCACGGCTGGAGCACCTGGGACACAGGTCACCAAGTCTGAGGCTGCACACAGCAGGGAGGCCCTGGATCCAGCCCATGAAATGTTTTTCTTCTAGGTCTCCAGGCCTGTGACAGGAAGGGTTGCTGTGAAGTCTCTGACATGCCCTGGAGACATTTCCCCATTGTCTTCATAATTAACATTTGGCTCCTAGTTACTTAAGCAAATTTCTGCACAGGCTTAAATTTCCCCTCTAAAAATGGGTTTTTCTTTTCTGTTGCATCATCTGGAGGCAAATTTTCCAAATTTTTGTGCTCTGCTTATTCTTGAGCCCTTTGCCAGTTAGAAATTTTTTCTGCCAGATACCCTAAATCATCTCTCTCAAGTTCAAAGTTCCACAGATCTCTAGGGCTGAGGCAAAATGCCACCAGTCTCTTTGCAAAAACATAGCAAGAGACACCTTTATCCAGTTACCAACACATTTCTCATCTCCATCTGCAACCACCTCAGACTGCACTTCATTGTTCATATCATTATAAGCATTTTGGTCAAAACCATTCAACAAGTCTCGGAAATTCTAGACCTTCTCACATCTTCCTGTCTTCTTCTGAGCCCTTCACACCATTCCAACCTCTGCCTGTTACCCAGTTCCAAAGTTGCTTCCGCATTTTCAGGTATCTTTACAGCAGCACCACACTACCCAGTACCAATGTACTGCATTAGCTTGTTTTCATGCTACTATGAAGAAATACCTGAGACTGGTAATTTCTAAGGAAAGAGGTTTAATTGACTCACAGTTCCACATGGCTGGGTAGGCCTCAGGAAACTTACAATCATGGCAGAAGGTGAAGCAACATGTCCTTCTTCACATGGCAGCAGGAGATAGAAGTGCAAAGAGAAGTGGGGGAAAGCCCCTTATAATACCATCAGAGCCCATAAGAACTCACTCACTATCATGAGAACAGCATGAGGAAACTATCCCCATGATCTAATCACCTCCCATGATATCCCTTGCACAACACATGGGTATTACAATTCGGATTAGAATTCAAGATGAGATTTGGGTGGGACACAGAGCCAAACCATATCAGTGCCTTTCAACTGAATGCTTATGTTTTCCTCTACTTCCATTTACTACTTTGCTGCCATTTTTTCTGTTGATAATACTATCATAATAAATAAGTACTGTAAATTAGCTGTTCTTGTAATTACTTATTTTTCTAATAAAATAACACTTGAATTATTAAAAACATTCAGAATTCAAATGATGATTATAATTAAAGGCTGTCATGCAAAAATGCTATTTATTAGTCATCTCTATAAATAAATCTTAAACATTTAAAAAATATGTGCATTTTTTACTTCTGTCTTTGCTGTTTTAATGATATTGACAAGACACATCAGTGCCAGATGTTTTCAATTCTAGATGATGATTATGCTTCCAAGATTCTTGCCAAAATTACTGTGTGACTACTTACTCTTTTTTTCTCTTTCAATCTCAATAATGTCTACCACATTAAGTGCTTGAAAAATCACTTGCCATCAAATGTTATATGTGTAATATATAGACCATGACAATTTTGAATATTAAATTATACCTAAGAGGCTTCTGCCTCCCCCTAAAATAACTTTTAGAAGCTGAGACTTACATGTGTTCCAGACAATATAGAATGGGCAGCAAATATGGCTACCATCTTACTATCTCCCTATTACATTTTACACACATATGTGCATATCTGTACATCCATCCATCCATGTAAGAATACATGCACTTATACAGTCATGTATCACTTAATGACAGGGATACGTTCTGAGGAATATGTTATTAGGCAATTTTGTCATTGTGCAAACATCATAGAATTAACCTATGCAAACCTAGATGGTATAGCCTATTGCTCCTAGGCTACAAATCTATACAGCATGCTACTATACTGAATATTGTAGGCAACTGTGACACAGTGCGAAGTATTTGTGTTTCTGAACATATCTAAACAGAAAAGATACGGTAAAAACATGATTATACTTTTGGGACCACCATGATATATGTGATCCATTTTTGAATACAACATTGTATACATCACATGACTGCACAGATATATCTCTAAATGTCAATTCTCTCTCTCTCTCTGTCTCTCTCTCTCTCTCTCTCTCTCTCTCTCTCTATACACACACACACCCCCACACATACACACACACATATATGTATATATCATATATACACACACACGCATATACATGTTACTTTACACATTATTCCTTCTCTTCCTTTTGTTCCAAATTGTTGAATTTTTTTTTTTAATTGAGTTTTACTGTCTCTCGGGAAGCTTTCCTTCAGTCAGACCCAAAGTTGTTTTCCCTTTTCTATATAAGTTTTTATACATACCAAAGTCATACTCTTTTTACCTTATATTTATACTTATTTAATAATGACCTGATTCTGTGCTTTACAGTTAACTGGAGTTTCTGCTGAATTTGTGCTATACCAGAGCAATGGCTGAAAGTTTAGGCATGCTTTTTTATTTCTGGTTTTAGTTTGTATGAGTCATAGCATACAAAACACATTTCAAGAACTTGTTTGGAAAATGTCATGGAACCTGATCCCAGAATGTGTGACTAAAGGGTGATATCCCACTGAAATTTCTGAAACAATACAAGTGTCTGAAAAGACTAAGATCAATATGACTAATATGATTTGGACTCTTACTAGAATCTTAGATTTTGGGTTTTAGTTTCCATTACACAAAATAAATTTTAAAATGTTTTATAGAGTGATCTTGTCTTGACAACTTAGCTCAATTCAACAGAGGGATGAAGCAATATAATATTCTGACTAAAATTCTTTAAATGCATACTTAATTTGCACACTAAGTATGTGCAACTCACTTTTTTTGTACAGACTCATGTTGTCTACCTCTTTGTTTTAAACTTTTATCAATATATATATCATCGTGATGGCTTGTGAATACTTAATCATAATGAGAGTATTAGTTTTAAAATTTTATTTGTAAATGAAAATAACCATCTCAAATGTTAACAAGATTTTAGGTTTGACTTTACACACCAGGGAGTTAATTCTTTATATATTTTTGCAGTTATATATATTAACTTTATCCTTGACATATTTTAAAATTCAAAATTCATTCTTTTGACCACACTATTTTTGGACTTGTTTCTTCATATATTTATATAGTTCCCCATCATAACTTAATTCATTGTTATCTGTTTCTTCCCAAGTAGATTGGCCATTAAAAAAGTAGCCAGGTTATTCTGTCTGCAAAATTACCTGCATGATGACAGAGTGTAAGACAAATTATTTATAATTTTGGAAATGGAAGTTAATACAAATTAAGAAATTATAGTAGTAGATTTTGAAATTGACTCCTATCACCTGTAAAGTAGCTGTTTAAAAGCACTTATACTGGATGTACAGACGGGTGAAATAACATTTCCCTTTCTTTGGCTCGATGCACATTTCACAGAGCTGTGGGGATTGTTGACTTAGACTTCACTATGATGAGGCTTGGCAGAGAGTATTCATTGTTCGGGTTTTAAAAAGGGCAAGTTTTTGGCCAGAATAACTTGCAAAGAGAAGGAATGCTATGCTTACACATGTGTACTCAATAAACCTTCAGAGAGCCTGGGTTAAGATATTACAGGATTCCTCACCCTATCCCAGCCCCCGTCTCTGGATGTTGATTGTTTAGAAACCTTCTTTGGTTATGTCACTATCACATGGGTCTTTTCATATTTCAGGAAATAGTACTTTGATTCATATTTCAGAAATTAATAGTGTACAGTGAATAGTCATTTCATATCCTGTGCACTTTCACTCGAGTTATTAAAAATCACAATGGCATTCAGGCTTACTTTCCCCTAGTATTCAGCAGTACAAAACCATCATCTCCACATCAACAAACAATCATTCTTTTGTATACTTGCAACCCTTTATTACATTCAATAATCGTACATGACATTATGAAGAAAGATAGTTGAGTGCATGGTCTCTTAGAAAGAAAGTATAAAGCATAGAACTTTTATTTCTGAATCTGTTGCATGTTGATATTATCTGTACATACCTATATTACATAAAGAATCGTTATTCTACATATCTAGCCCATACTGTTACAGAAACAAAATAATAATTTAAATACTGAAAAAAAAAATAATCGTACATGAAGATTTTGAGTTTTCCTTTACTAACTGGGTACAAACAGTGTTGAAGTATGTGTGTGCTTTAAGTTGATAGTGTATTAGGATGAGAAAAATCTACTGTAAATTTGCTAAATTGATAAGCAGAGCAAACCAGCATTAGCCGTATGGACCAGGCACAGGGGTCTACAGTTTTGCTGTGCTCTTTCACTGAGGGGCTCTGGCTATGATTTTCCTTTTCAACTGGAATAATTTTATATCTTTTATTGCTACCAACTCTCCCAGCCATCAACCGATGCCCCTACTCCCTACCCCACAGACACCCACTTAATCTCACCTGGAAAAGATTTTTTCATTCCAAATCTACCCACTTCTTTGTAAGATCTCTTTCAGTCCTCAGTAGCTCTTGCCCTGTCCCTTACTTCTTCTAGTGCCACAAGATTGTTTCTAAAGGATACAAACCAAATGGTTGTTACCTAGGTATCTTTTTTCCATATTCTTTTAGCATATTACCAAGTATTGCACAAAATGAGTGCACAGTTTCTAATACTTGATTGAAATTAATCCATTTAGAATCTAATGCATCTGTTTTTTTTTTTTTTTTTTTTTTTTGTCTTGTGACAACTTGGGCTACGGATCTTATCACAAAGCTTATGTCACTCCTATATTTCCCATATATTTATATTGCTGTTGAAGCCCTCCTAACTCCAACTCCCCTTTTGTCTTTTCTTTAATGAGTATTTATTGTTCACCTGCTACATGCCAGGTGCTATAATAGTCACTGATGAAAAACAGATGAAAAAACATGGCTAGTGCCCAGAAGTAGACAATTTTAAAAGAATTTTTTATCCCCATGGGTTAAATCACATATCCTTAGGGTATCAAACACAAATCAACAACAGGATCTGTTTGTAGTCTTGGTCTTTTTTTCTCTGCAGCCTATGCTTAATTACATCGCCTTCATCCTCACCTGCTTTTATCTATGTGGTGGTTATGTTCAGAATATTATCTCCCTTCCTTCTTTCTTGGGTCCCAGCTATTTCAGCACACCAGGAGCCCTGGCTCAACACGTGGTATTAGTCCTGATTACTCAATATTTCAGTTATAAAGGCAGTCACTCACTTTAGTAACTAAAAGTGTTAGAGTCCTTGATTAGTTTAACTTTCAACTGAAGCTTTAAAGTATGGAAATGAATGTGGTGTCGTGGCTAAGACTATGGGCTATGAAAGCAGACATCCTGGGTCCAGGTCCTAGCTCTGTCAGTTCTTAGTTTTGTGATTCAGACAAGTTACTTTCTACATCTCAGTATCCCATTTTTTAATTGGAGTTCATGAAAACACTAATCTCATAGAGTTATTGTGAGGAATACATGGCTTAATACAGGGAAACCAAATGCTATATGGCATATTCCAAGAGCTGTATGTTACTTTTTCTTTGTCTTATACAGACTATGTGTATTACAATAGATCAAATTCCCACTCCATTCTCCTGCCTTTGTATTTTTTATCTACTGAGTTGCATCCATCTCATTCAAAGAACAGCCCCTTGGTGGCCTACTTGAAGTATATACTTTCATAAGAGAAGGGTGTTTTAGAATTGAATATCCCATCTGTTTTGGCACGGAAGTGTGTTTAAAGGGATAATTTTGGGGCACATTGCAATGGATCATGTTACAGTGATGTGAGGAAGAAGGCAGGACAGTGTAAACCCTTAATCCTAGTTGCCACAGAAGAATCAGCCAGTTAGAGAAGCTGAACAGCAAGTAGTAAAAGCCTTAAGCACCCCCACTCTGAATTCCCAGACTTATTTCCTAGCATCTCTCTGTTCACTTTTAAACTATCTACTACTGGATTCATAATATTACATATTTTTTGCTCCAGTTATACACCCTCAAATGTGCAATGTATTCAATTGTTCAATTCTCTCCCTTTTTCTCTCTCTCTTTTTAACACAATGCATAGTTATTTACTTAGCCTTCCAAGCTGGATCTGCTCTCATTCCCATCTCCTTGTCCAGTTTATCTCCACTGTGTGATCACTACCTTGTTTCTTTTGTGCCTTGTTCCTTGTGCCTTTTCTAACCAGGTATTGCTCTTGGGATCTTTTGTTAAACGCTCTCACTATTCTGCTGTTTCAGAATATTCTATTTTAGTCTCCCTCATAAGAAAGTGAGGGGAAACAAAATGACCTAATTCACCATCCACTCACTCAAGGGTCTGGAACTCAGCCCAGAAACATTCTCCATAGTGCAGTCTCATGCCCAGAGACAGGATCATTTGTAGACCACACACCAGTGCTCAACTTGCCCTACTTGAGCTGTCTAGTTACTAAGAGAGCCCAGAATGCTTGCTCCCTAAATTTGGGCTTCAGAGGACTGTGTAGGAACCTGCAGTACAGCACTTGTGCAATCAAGTTGCCTAATAGAAGCTAAGCACGAATCCTTCAAGAAGCAAGTTTAGGGAGAACCCAGAGATAAATGAGTAACTTCTGCATCTGTAGGGAATCTAATGTGCAAAGTACATCTTTGTTCCATGCTGCTTTATCGGCTTGGCCATTCCCTAGAATACAGTTTAATAGAAACAGCAAAGTATGTTAATCGATGATGTTTTCCAGAAATTGAACTTGAAGGTCACTTCAGCTTCTGAGCAAGTTGAAGTGAAACTGAATAATGTTCTGATTATTTTATGAGAAAATACTTGTTGAGTGCTTTTCTTGGTATGGTTTCAAATTAGGCTATTCCCATAATTGTCTCTTTTGCTTTTGGGTCCTCATCAATATATCAGATTTTAATAATAATTTACAAAACCCTATCTACAGAAAGTGAAATGTTTTAGAGATAGGATAAATAACAATTACTCTAAATATTTTCTAAGTAATCACAAATAATTATTTATTGATTTCTAAATAATCATTCTACAATATTCATCTTGGGAATATTAAATATTGCCCCATGTTTGCAGATAAATTGGTATAAAATGTTTCTTGTACTCTTTCAAGTGCAGAGGGAAAAGAAGCCTTTACTCATATATATGTGTCTATGTATGTATGTGTGTGTCTCTCTCTACATATATTATAAACACACACACACACACACACACACACACACACACACACACACCCCGCTTTAGCATGTGTAATTTTCTATTCCCTGAGTCCTTTAGGATAATTTTGTTAGAGCAAATCAAGAGAAGGAAACAATTTTAAAGACTAAAACCAAAGTCAATTCAATTCAAGGTTCATTTTTGTTTTATTTTTCCTTTTTTATATATAAATTCATTCATTCCTTATGTACTTTTATTACTTTAGTGAATACATATTATAAATATGCTGGCTTGATTATGAGATTTTTAGTAAATGAGATAAACAATATTAATTTTTAATTATTTTGTGGGAGACATACAGGGTGTCCTTTTTCAAATTATTAACTTTAGGTGTTGTTTAAGGGACATGCCTATCAAACAGTGGGTTTTCTGGGTAGTTCCAGGACACTAATAAAAAGGTTGATCTTGATCAAGGTTACAATTGTTGTTCCAGGTCCATAGCCTAGGACTGAACACAAGTAGGGAAGATGGACCAATCCTAGGGCTTTCATGTGGGTTATTTTGAGGCCCCCATAATTCCCAGGCTTCCCCTGACCGTTCCCTCTCTAGCTCCATCACGGTTGCTTTCTCCTCCTCTCACTACATTCTCTTTGTTCATATTCTGTTCTTTTTCTCTCTATAGACTTTGTTCACTGACCCACTCACTTTGCTCATTCCAGTTATTATTTAAATGGGAAATACACATAAATTATTAACTCTAACCTCTCAGCCTTCATGCTTTTCCAGTAGGCCCTAGTCTACAGCAGTGAATCATCCACTTAGGGGTTTATATTCTTATGATTTCGTCACATGCCGTCTTCTACTGGTTGTGACTTTGTATGCACAAGTGTGTACATTGTATTTTGGTGGAAAGGAAGCTCATTTTGAGCCACAGTCACAATTATTCTATTAATTATTTGAGAAAATTTTAGTGTACTTATATATTGAGATAGAGGCAAATGACAATTTTGCATCCAAAATGCAATGAGTTTTAAAGAGAATATATAAAGAAATAATCTATTCTGGTGCCTGACACCATTGTTATTTTAAAAGTCAACACTAGCGTTTTGATGTCTTCTCACCAGTATATATTAAGCATGTTCTGCTGGTTGCAGAAACTTGAAATGCTGTGACTTGGAATTTGGATTTTATTCCATAGTTGATAGGGAATGACTGAATATGTTTGAACAATGAAATAACCCAAGAATTAGTGTCTTGGGAAGACGAACCTATGAATAATTTTGAAGGAGATTAATTAACCTTTTCACATATGTGATATGGACTAGACTATTGCAATGGTAGTGATAATATAAAAGAAGGATACCAGAGAAATTATAAGAAATAATTTTTTAGACTATTATGGCAGACTTTGCCTGATAGTCATACGGTTTATGATTTTGCCCTATTCTATATTCAAAACACTCTGCCTGACATAGAACTTTTTCTATACCTCTCAGGACCTAGATTCCCTAAGATCCATACCTTTCCATTGATATTATACTTTTTGAAATGATTGTTGTATTGTTCCCAGAATTCACCGTGGAACAAGAAATATCTTTCCACATACATAGAAGTCTGAGGTCAGACTTGATTCTAGCAGTATATAAAATACTTCATGATCTTTTTCCTGATAAAGGAAGATGACTGTTTCAGACTACTGAAATAATGAGGTACAGAAAATAGGTTTGTACAGGCAGCAACTTTCAAACATACATCATAGAACTCGAAATAGAAACCAATGGTAATCTTACTAAATATTTATTTTGTGAAATAAAGTAGTGAATACTTATTTTGTTGTCATTTATATTTAATATTTAGGGCCCAGCATTGCTCATGCTGTTCTTCCTGAAAGGAATTCCTTCTTCCTCTCTCTTTTTTTTAAATCTTGTGCTATTCTATTTTTTAAAAACCAAATCACATTTCACCTTCTTTATCCATCAGAATACCAAATCAGATCACATGTATACTGAACTTATTTTTATTGTTACATTCACAAACTCACATTCACACATCAAAATAAATAATTTAAATTTAAAACTATTTCATATGGATACTTTGTCTCACTAGCAATCTACCAGTTCTTAAGAACTGATAGTTCCACATTTCATATTCATTCTGTGAGATACCTAGCATAGCAATCAACAGTTGTTGATTTGTAATTGCAAATGAAAAAAAAAAAAAGTAGAGTTTTGAGACAAGAGTCTAAAATCCTGAGTTGTATGTAGCATCAGTAAAATATTTTTGTTTAAATAAATAATGAAATAGATACCACAGCACTTCTTTTCCAATTTTTGTTAGAATCAGAAAGACTTAAGAAGATTATCCTTTTCTCAATCAAAGATATCCAAAATCAGTGTCTTAGGTGGCAGTACTGATTTAATTTAAAAAATATGTTAGATGGAAGGATGTACATTTTAACCTCTGTAACATTAAGTTAATAAGCTATGAAAATGTTCTAAGTACTCTATTTTGCCTCCTTACTATCAGTCCATTTCGCTTTAGGTTATCTTCATTCAAAAGAATGTTACGAGCAAAATATCCTCTGAAAGTAGCAGACAACCTGTTAGTGTTCAGAAAACAGTGTCTCTAAAGTTCAATTTTATTCTAAATATATTAAATTAGTGTATATCCCCTAAGTAATTTTTGAATTTCTCCAACAAGCTGCATTTTGTTAAAACTTGTTTAACAGAACTAGTATCTGAAGGTTTTTGTTTTGTTTAATTTCAGTTTTGGATGTAATTGGAGTATGAGTGTGACAAACTGTCAGATTCAGAATATTTATTTGAAAATCTTTCTAATTGATAAAATAATTTTTTCTAGTGTATCTCATGGACTCATAGTATAAGAAAATAATGATAAAATATTTTTTATCTAATTTGTCTCATGGACTCATAGTATTTCAGGATAAAAAAACAAACTGAGATATTGTCTAGTCTAATTTCTTAATTTTACATGGATAACTACGCACAAGCTGGTTTGAATTCCTTCCCCTGCCTCAATGCTTTACTGCCTCTTTCTTTCTTTCTTTTCTCTTTCTTTCTTTCTTTCTTTCTTTCTTTCTTTCTTTCTTTCTTTCTTTCTTTCTTTCTTTCTTTCTTTCTTTCTTTCTTTCTTTCTTTTCTTTCTTTCTTTTTTCTTTCTTTCTTTCTCTTTTTCTTTCTTTCCTTCTTTTTTCTTTCTTTCTTTCTTTCTTTCTTCCTTCTTTCTCTTTCTTTCTTTCTTTCTCTTTTTCATCCTTATTTCTTTAAACATGAATATATATATATGTTAAACTATATATATAGTTTAAAATAAATGCTAAGTGTTCAGAAGAGAATTGCCCTGGGCTTGAGTAATTCATAATCCAATTCTTAGGTTGGTACAAAAAAATAATTAAAATTAAAAATTGCAAAAACCGCAATTGCTTTTGCACCAATCTAAGACACTGGTTATATTGTGCTCAGAGGCACATGACTGAGTTATCACAGAGCTGAGATTACAACTGAAGCCTCTTCATTCCCACAAGAGTAAACTTTTTGCTTCTTACTGAGGTTGACAACTAATTTAGAAAGAAGCCTGTAATGCCAGAATTCTTGACACATATCAAAGCAAGGTGACAAATAATAGTCATATTGAAATGAGCATTTCCAGATGAACAAATTAAATTTTGTATCAGCTGCTGAAGGATTCTATTCTGCTATGAGCACCCAAATCTATAAAGCTGGCACGGTCTCTACCTAGAATATATTCCTTATAAAAACTTGGCTGGGCGCCATGGTTCATGCTTGTAATCCGAGCACTTTGGGAGGCCAAGGTGGCAGATCATCTGAGGTCAGGAGTTCGAGACTAGCCTGGTCAACATGGTGAAGCCTGTCTCTACTAAAGATACAAAAATTCATCAGGCATGGTAGTGTGCACCTGTAGTCTCAGCTACTTGGGATGCTGAGGCGGGAGAATCACTTGAGCCTGGCGGGTGGAGGTTGTAGTGAGCCAAGATCATGCCATTGCACTCCAGCCTGGGCAACAGAGTAAGACTCTGTCTCAACAACAACAACAACAGCAAAATCACAATAGTACATTTATACACGTGTACCATTTATTAACACTATACAAATTTATATTTATCTATTTATCCATATATACCGATGTATACGCATGTATACATAAATGCCTATTATATAACATGCTAATTCTATCTTGTATATATGTGATTGTATATACTGTATATCTGTGATTGCATATACTATATATTGTACATAAGAGAATGTTTGCAGACAGCAACTTTCAGAAAGTTCCTGTGTAAAGTAGTTCTTATAATGACAGTAATAGCATGAAATCACACACTGACCCAAATGCTTCTCCTCCAAGTATAACACTTATTCCTTGAAATTGCCTATTTCTACTCTATTTCCTCCATTATTACATGAACTCTATTAGGGTAGGAACATGTCTGTCTTGATGACCGTTTTATCATTATGGTACTTATAAATACATGGTAGATTCTCAATAAGTAAGTGTAAAATAATTAATGTTTTTACAGGATAAATGTTGTCAAGTGTCCTTTGTGATGCTCAGCCTGACTTAAGTTATTCAAGACAATTCTTCCAGACAACTTTAAATTGTTAATCATTGTTTGGCTTTCTTTGTCTTGCTTGAGTGCCCTTGGATTTACATTGCTCTTATCTATTAATTTTACTGTGACATCATCATTCAAGGAGTATAAACCAGGGATAGGCATGTTTTGAAGAGAACTTGCACTCATACACTAACTTGTAAAAAAGAAGTTTTTGAAAGTCACAGAGGTATTCTAAAATAAGAATTAAAATTAAATCATACATTGATAAAAAGTTAAGTGGTATTTGCTGTTAGATGTTTCTTGGAAAACTTGTTCTGACTAGCCTGTAGAAAGGATGAAACTTTCCTGAGACTACTGTGTGACTGCATCCTCTCCCCACCAAGCCACCCAAATATTAAGTAATGGGTAGGCTTTGTAGGTGGAGATGGGCCATTTTCCACATAGTTGTAGTTGTTTTTAAAAAATAGTAAGAGCCACAGGTTGATTAATCCATTTCAGCCATTAGACTATGATAAGAAAAGTATAAAATTCTGTCAAACTTTTCAATTATTATATACACTTTAGTCCAAAATATATGTCTTCATCATAAATATGCATGGGAACAGTATAGAATACCCCTACTAGTGTTTTGTTTATAGCTATTTGTCTATGGGAGGTAGACTTATCTAAGTATTACCATTTTCCATTTGATATCTGGATGTGAACAAAGAGAAAGATAATGTTTTTACACAATATCATGTTTTCTTGATGTGGTCACCTTTAATAATAGAAACCAAAAGAAACATTTCCCAATGTATTCATCATAATTCTATCAGGAAGCAGATGTGCAGTCTTATTTTTCTTTTAAATCATGTATTTATTTATTGCATTATATCTTTCAGTTGTAGATATTTTCCTGTAGAGGGAAATTCCATCCTTCCTGGAATCATAATTCCCCAAGTTTTCGATGTATTTTTTTAAACTGGAGATTTGACATGAAAATACACCCTTCCTTCTTAAATATATTGGTCTTTTGATTGTATGTCTCTACCAGTAAACCTTGAATGCTTATAATGCTTCCTGAAGATATTTCTGTATATTTATCACGGTAAATCAAGATAATTTTATGGGCAAAGTCACATTCTTACTAATCTACCACAAATAGACCTCCAACATTAGTATCAGCTACACAGTAAATTATATCATTCAAAGGTGAAAATTTATAACACAACCACCTATCCTTCTAGCTTTCTAATTACTTTTCTTCATTCCTGTTGAAATGCTTTATGTTTCCATGAGAACATCTCCACCCTTGACTGTTCTGTATATTTCCAGATACTCTTGGCCTCACTTCTGTATTTAACCAGCCAAGACCTCCAGATGAGGCATTTCAAGCAAAATGTTTCAGCCTATTATAACATTTCTTCTCTTGACATTTCAGTGTAGTTGATGTAGCTCCCTGCATGATGAAACATAATATTGTTTTGGCTTTTCATGATCTTCAGGGTCTCAGTTTACCTGTGTCTAATGAAATATCTGCTGTTTCTCCAGCCACCTTCGCTAATGGATATTTCTCTAAGGCCAATCCATTTGTATTCATTTCAGGACATTGTTTCAGTTAAATTTTGTTTAATTTGGTAATTTACTTTCACATTCACTGTATGCCATCATTTATCTAATACCTCTGATCCGTTGCTTTGGCTGTAATCCATTATCACCTTCGTACAAAACCTCAAACTCATGTTTTCTTATCCACTTTAATGTTCTTTCAGCCCTTCAAATATCGAATGTTCAAAATAAAACAGGGCTTTCATTTTTATTTTCTCCCTCACCAACTCACTGAACCTCTTTTCTTTGTTTTTATCAGCACCATACGGCTAGTAATTTGACCTTTACACATCAGTCATCCCTAATGCAATACAGAGCAGGTCCTGTGAACCTAGTCCCACCTGGATTCCCATCCTGATTCTGTCACTAACAAGCTTGTAGCCTTGGGCAACTTGCTTTATCTCTCTATGCCTTAGATTCAGCATCTGCAAATGAAGTATTAAGAGTATTTAATAAATTACTGTGTGGATTGAGTTAATATGTGTTCACAACTTAGAATAATGTCTGGTCCTTAGTAATACCTCATAAATGTTAGCTACTATTATTATCACTTTCCTTTGCTCTTTATTTCCAATTACTTCAGCAAGTTTTCTTAAAACTTGCCTCCTTTCCATCGTCACTGCCAACACCATGATTCAAACCTTCATGTTCTTTTGCCTGAACTATTTTATTAGTTTTCTAACTCATATTTCTGTTCTCATTTTATCATAAGCCCTAATCAAGTGAAGATATTGCATTTAAGAACCTTTGTCATTGTTAGTAAGACTTTATTTGGTAAGGTCAACATCGTGTAGAAAAATACATAATTTAAGCAAAACTAACAATGACATTAAGTATCACGTGCATATATAGTATGTTTTAATGTGTATATGTGTGTAGGTATATGAAATATAGTAGTAAATGAAGAACAATATCATTCTAAGAAAGTCAGATTCTCATGGTTTTTAAACCTGCTTATGCCATTAACCATCTTCTTGGCACCTTCCTCTATTAAAAAATCGATGAAGCACATTATATACTCAGGTACATATTTACATAATTTTGTTAGGAATAATATATGTCCTTTTAAGGCATATGAACCCATCTGCATTTTCTCTTGCTTATGTTTTTAGTGTCTTTTCTGAATATTTCTGTAAAAGGCTGACTTTTGCAAATACTTTGTAGTGTTTGAGATGCATGATTGCTTTCTCTACTACACATTTTCTCCATAAATGGAGATTGCACCACATACTTGCTCCTATTTTATATGAGAATAATTGTAAGGAATAATTGATGTCCTTCTTAATTTAAAGGGAATGACCTGAATTGGGTTTAAAGAAATATATTGCTAACTTTTTGAGAAATGGTATGCATATGTACTCAGATATTGCAACATCACAAGTGATGAAACTACTGTGGGTGAAGCATTATTTTCGCCTGATAAGGTAAACTCAAATACAGTGACTGCCTTGTTTAGATACCTCTGGTGTCATTCACTGCCTACTGCAAGTGATGGCAGAATCCATTGTAAACACAATACCTTTGTCATGATTGGGTTGTAATCTAACTTTGCAGTTTAGTCCGTGCTTATCTTAGCCACATGAAACTATTACATCACATCTTTTCTCATGCCATATCTTATGTGTCTATGGAAACATTATCTACTTACAAACTCTAGCTTAAATGATTTCTCTCTACTGTGAAATTTTCTTTGATTCTACTACATCTCCCATCCATCTCACTCAAGAAGTTTTTTTTTTTTTTTACTATTTAATTCATCTTCTATATTTCTTGTATAGCACTTTCATTCTACTAAATTACAGCTCTTTGTATACATGTTTTATATCTTTAAGTGCCTATTGTTTCCTGGAATAAAAGACCATATTGTATTTACCAGCTACAAATACAATGGAGTTGAGTTTTATACAGGTTCTAAGTTCTAAAGTCAATATTTAAAGTTAAAAATTACTATTGTCAGCATTATCCAGACAAATCCTAATGTAATATATAAAATGTATTACACAAAATTTGTGTGCCACAAAAGTGGCTGACATTCAGTCTTTCAATAAACTACAACACTGAAAGTTTTCTTCCTGTATTGTGTCAAGTCACTTTCTTCACTTCAGCACCAGATGAAGTAATTAGCTTGTCTTTAGAGGCTGTGTTGTATGAAAAAATCCATGCATCTTTAAGCATGAAAATCAAATGCAGCTTGCGGAGATGCTCAGACTATGAGAACTTAGAATGACTAAGGGAATCGAGTTTTCCTTTCCAAAAAAATATTTTTTAAACAGTGGCAGTTCAAAAATGCTCTCTATCTGCTTTAATTTTAAGAAATTTGGTTATCAAGTTCATAAGAGTTTAGATAAATAAATATATGTATAGATACATACAGATAGAGAGATAGGTTTCAGTTCAAACAAACAATAACAACTAGTTTAAATAACTAGTTTAAATCCGTGATTGATGGTATCATTATACAATGATATTACGTAGTGACTCTATTCAAGTTATTATTCACTGAAGGCTCCCAGGTAGCAACGTTATGAAAAGGACATACTTTTGCTCAAATAAACCTTTATTCAAATCCATGCTCTGATACTGACTGACTGTAAGACCTGAAGCACTCACTACACTTCTCTGAGCATCAACTTTATTGCAAACTAATTAGCATTTTTGAAAAGTCTTCCAAAAGAGTCTGAAATAAGATGTGTAGAGTTTATTTCATAGCAAACATTCTAAAAAGATTGATGATTATTACTGTTGTTATTGATGTTTCCATTTACAAAATAAACATTTTTAACTTATGAAAATTGAAACTTTTCCTGTTAGAATGGAAGTCTGTAACTTTACTCAGTTCAAGTTATGTTTGCAAAATTGGCAAAAATTACTTTCCCTTACTGTTTCTGAAAAGCATTCAGATATGAAATGCTTGGTTATTTACTTGAATCAGGATTGAAATATTTGGCTGGTTGAAAGCAATTCTGGGAATGAGAATAAGGGAGCCACTTTAAATGATTGAAGCTGGATTTCTGAATTAGGTCTTTCAGAAATAAGGGGCTTCTTTGCCCATTTTCCATGAATTTACATTTTTCATAGTAAATTGTCTTGGATCAGATAAATTTTAAGTAACATCTTTCACTTTATTCATTACTTTAAAAAAATCATCTTTAAATTGCCTAATTATTTCCTACTGTCCTGTTATCCTTTCTGTTGGACTGATTCCTTTTTTCTTATTTTTTCCATCATGCTGATCATTTTCATAGCCTTTTTTTGTTCAGATTCCATTTCTGATCTTTGAAGTATTATAAATCTTTCAAGACTTTGGAAATTAAGATTATAGTTTACTGTTCCCTCTGATGACAAGCACTGTATTCTTTGCTTTATAACAATTTTCTTACTGAATTCTCTTGATTTATTGTGTGGTGGGTGATACCTTTTCCTTTTTCAAGTGAAGAAACTGAGGCATAGAGCGATTAAATAACTTGCCCCAATTTCCTCCTACTGAGCTGTGAAGATAGAATGTGGACCCAGGCAGTTGGATTTTAGAGTTTAAGCTCTTCACTGCTGCACAAGCGTTAGCTCACTTTCATGGAGAGGCGACTTTCCATGTGCCTTTTTTTTTTTTTTTTCTTCACTGTTATGGAGAGGCCACTTTCCAAGTGCCTTTTTTTTTTCTTTTCTTTGTATTCTGTTTTACTTTCTAATCTTACTGTATATTTTGGATTTATGTATACTTCTTTTATATTCTTACTTCACATCCTTGTCTTTCCTTCTCCTTAGCTCACCTCCTTGGATGTCCTCGGCCTCTAAACCTCTGCCTTATGACATTCAATCGCTGACTCAGTTCCTTTACTTCTGTCTTCCAAGGAGTCTGAACATTTTAAATGTTATTTTCCTTTCAGTCAGTTCCAAGATGATGTTTGCCTCTGCTAAGTGTATTTCCTCTCAGCTACTGGAACCTTCTGTTCTGCAGATTGCTCCTTGGTGCATTTGGAAAGACGTTGCCAAGTTTCTTTTTGTGCATATGCTTGTTTTCAGTTTCTGGAAACTTGTCAGAGCTTCCACTCTTTTTCCACATTCTTCCTCAGGTTTTCCTCACCCTCCCAGTACACCTTTCCCATATTGTTCCTCCTTCCATTTACTGCTCCACTCCACCCATCTTTAGAGTGTCCTTTTGTTCTGAATGCTTAAACCTACCTGAAATTTCTGGCTTTTTTCACTGTGGCATGAGTTGCATTTTAATCAACTATGACATGTCATACTTAGAAAACAAAGGTCATTCTGTGAAAACAAATGGCTACACATTCTGGAAACTTAAGCTAATAACTTTTGTTATTAATTTTTACTTGATCTACTTCACCTGCTTCTTTCATTTTTCTTTCATAATAATTGCACTTTTTATGTTTCCCAACAAACTCATGATAAGGGTGTGGTCTTATGCAGTAATCACTGTTTTGTTAACTCTGTGTTTATTGATGCTGTGACTTTGTACATGAATTGCTCAGGACTTACAATGCAGTGGAAGGATCACTTGCTGGGCAGTTGGAGGATGAGGTCTTTGTTGTTGTTAGCCCTTCTTTCTACTTGACTTAGGCTGCTTAGAAACCCCTCTGATTCTTGCTTTGTTACTTGTGAAACAGAGGAAGAGCAATATCTAACTCCAAAGCTGAAATTAAAATGAGATTAAAAAAAAAAAAAAACCACACGTTTTACAAATTGGGAACAGCTGCAAAACAGGTACAGTTTATTATTACATTGACTCTCAAAGCACAGAGATGAGTGTCAGACAAGCAAATGCATAAAACGCAAACAAATGGACAGTCTGACTAGAGTGAGAATTTCATTTCTTCAGAGTTTTCTATTGTGCATCAGATGTTTCTTAAAATGCAGAAATCTTCACTTTGAGTTTTAATAAAAATATATTTGTATGCAACATTGTGAATATTTAAGTTGCGAGATGGTGGATGACATACCTGTTTTGCTAACTCAAATATCATAATCCAAAAATAATACCTGTGTGGGTAGTTCACTTTCTTCCTATGATGGGTATTACAGAGTGATTCATAGAAAAAAATACAGATTGACCTCTATGTACATGCAACAGCCTGTGTTATTATGGATAAATAAGTCCCACCTGAGAATGGTTTGCTTCCTTCTGTGAAGAGCCACCTCACTCCTACATGAATGATAGTTGTTTTCCTCTCTTCCTGCTTCTTGCAAGTCTCCCTGCCTACTCAACCTGCAGCCATCCTCAGTTCCAGCCCTGTCTTCTTTGCCCCTCCAGAGGCCATGGGTATCTGGGTTTTTCATACCCCGCAAAGTTACAGCAGGGGAGGGAGGAATAATTTAATGATTAAAACATTATAAAATATTTATGATTTATTTCCATATCTATCTATATGTTATTTATATATTTTATATTTACCCCCATTGCTAATTATATGAGTGATTTATTCACATTTCAATATTTTAAAATATTAATTTGCAAATCAACACAAAGAATCACTGTAAGCCGTGTTAAAATGACCAATTATTCGATTTTATTTAGTTCCCTTCTGGAAATTACTGAATTAATTTATTATTTCAGGTGAAGGCTAGTGTAACAAGAAAACATGGAAGATAAAGCTAAAATTTTTCGTCCTTTTGAAAATTGAGTTTGTATTATTAATATAATTCTGATATTTCCTTATTTTATGTTGATTGTTTTGTCTTCCAGAATCACGGTCACCCTCTGTGTGGTCAAGTTGCCTGTATTTTATTTACATTGTCCAACTGATGTTGTCCATTCCCCTCCTCCATACATGCAAGTAGTCATTGCTTGCATTTTTATACTTCACTTCCTAATTTTAGGGTTGACTTCTTTTCTGCTTCATTGCAATTATTCTTCATAAACCTCTTCTCCTAGTACCAAATTTAATAATACTTTTTTCCTCCAGAATTTTGATATATTTTGCTGGTTTGTAGAGAGATACTTTGCCCGTCAACTTGTTGCTCATCCAAGTTGAGCTTCTTTAGTGCTTTAATCTTCCATCAGAAATCATCTTTCTTTGTATCTTAATCATTTTTCCATCATGTCTCTGAACTCCTTCCAGCTTCCCTGCACCTTTTAGATAACGAGATGCCGGGTCTGAACACCAGGTGCAGTCCCACCAGTCCTGTTTAGGAGGGTCCCATTACCTCCTGTGCTGCTATGATGTTTTCTTGTTCCCCAAGGTTCTCATTAGAATGATGATGCGTGTTTCTACAGGCAGAGAGTCAGGCACACTGCGTCGCCCCCATTTGCCTACAGCTGCCTTCTGGCTAATTCTTTTTCCATCGTGGAAATCTCGGTTTCAGTTTCTCTCTCTCTTTCACTATGACTCTGTCTCTCTTGTTCTTTATAGTTTTTATTTTTACTCATTCTGCCTGACTCAGATCTTATTCATGTATTTATTGACCTCTTTATTTTTTTTCTGTATCTTGATCAGATCCATTATCTTCCCAGTGCTATACTTTCATGCTGGTGTTGATAGTAATCTCTGTCACTCTGACTGCATGTTCATCCATCTCTTAACCATATCAATTTTGTTCACACTTCAATGGTAAAAAAATATACATATTTCCTTATTTTATATAATGCCTTACCTTTTTGTTTTTTTTATCAGATCAATAAATAGTTTGACATTATCCTGTTAGGCTTGAAAATTCAATTTTATCAAAGTTGAATTGAGATATATATTATTTTCAATATTACTATTTTCAGTTCAATAAAATAACAGTTCAGTTTTTATCCACAAGTGATATAGTTTGTGGAGAGATGTGATAGATATATCATCTCTGGAGTAGTTACTGTAGAACTTATGGGTTGTGTTTCTTGAACACTAGTTGGTCATTCTCTCTTCGTTCACTTCCTTCTTTCCTATCTTTCTTGCTTCCTTCCTCCAGTTATGTAATGGTCACTGAAATCCTACCATCTGCAGGACAGTGTGAAGGAAAGAATGCGCACTGGTATTAGATGGCCTGCTGTCAAAGTGAATAGCTCTGCAGCTACATCAAATCATTTACATTCTGTCACTATGTTCTCACTCATAACTGGAGTGGAGTTCAGCAATATGATGATTAAGTGAGAATAAGACAACGTTTTATTCACAAATTAGAAGCCTAGTTAGAGATAAAGCCATAATAAATTTTCTGATAATACTGAGAAGAACCTTGACCACTTGAAAAGTTTGTCTTTCTGGTTTACAAAACAACACATGGCTCCCCATTGCCTACCAAATCAGTTGTATCAAAACACATTCATAGTACACATGTGGTTTGTATATGACCAGGGGACGGAAGTGACAGAAGATAGAAAATAATGTAATGGTTAATGAATTAGGTAATAAAGACAGATGAGGACTAAAGTTAGAGGAAAATCTGAGTCTGGCACTCTAGATTTGGGAACCGATTTTAAACTCAATGACTGTTAAAAAGGGGTAGATTCTGTCCTACCACCTGGAGTGCTTTCATGATTAATCCAGATTCCTTATCACCCCTCTTTGACTTGCTGCAATGAAATATTTGAAGATGATGGCCTGGAAACTGCAATTTAACACCCTTCTCTACCCTCACTGCCATTTGATTTATGTGTTTATACTTGTTACAAAATTTTAGCTGAAAGTGCAGCCAGTCATTGTCAAAATAAGAGAATATCAGGGTCTAAGGTAAGTAAGAGGAAAAAACAGACGAAGGGGGTTAAGGAACTACAGGTGTTGGGTCCTGCCAGTAGCTGAGGTGATAGTAAAGACGGTGATGTGGGTAGCAAAGCAGGTAGACACTATAGACACACTCGGTGAGAAGGGGAGAAATAAGTCACTATGAGGAATTTGTAGAAAGGGCCAGAAATTGAGTTTCTGATCTTAGTGGAACAGAAAAAATTCTGATGATACAAATCAGTGTGCTTTGGGGGACTGAAGTGAAAATGTGAGGACTGCTGGGGGTTGTTGAGAGGAGCTACATCTCCGCCCAGCAGAGCCTTTGTTGGCTTGTTTTGTTTTGCTTTGTTCTCCCCAAACAATGTTGATGTATGTACAGCATAAATTAATGCAGTTTATTTACTTACAAGCCTTGTAAAATACAAGTCACAAGAGAAATATAAGATCATATTGTCACATGGTACAAAAAACTCAGACATCAGAGTATTATAGTGAGCACATTTTAGACAGTATACATAAAGTGTAGGCAAGGGTCAAATTATGAAGAAAAGGCGCATAAAATGTACAATGGGGAGCTGTTTAAGTGTACCAAATTGTCAACTTATAAAAGCATCTTTTCAGGAATTTAGTCTCACTTGGAGAAACAAAAATATTTTGGTTAATATTTTGAATACAACCAGAATCTTTCATACAAGTTATTTTTATTGCACTGTGCTGATATTTTAATGTTGATATCAAAATTGTTACCATATTTGATATTGTTAACATAATTTATTTGTTAACTGCCACATTTTTAGTATTGACTTTCTTTATCCATCTCAGCAAATAAGGATGAAATATTGTTATTATAAAAATAAGAAATAGAATAAAACCCTAGGTCTATTTTTTTTTAATCAGACTAAAAAGGGAGGTTTGTGCCAGAAACAGTGAGACATTCTGTATTTCAAAGTGCCGTTTATTCCCGAAGCATGTCAGCCTCTGCACAGTGACCTTCTGTGTTTATCTTTATAAAGAGTAAAGTAAACCATTATGCAAACACACTTCCATTTGGGCACTGTAGTGCCAAGTGTTAATGGCATCATTATTCCAAACAAAGCATGTTTAGAACCATTACTTTTTGTGTTATTTTTCTTGTGGTGATTTCCATAAAGTGTCTGTAGGCTAAGATATTTGCTGATATAACTATTTTCTTCTTACTGTCTCTTATGCTAATGGTATTTTGTGGTGTTTTTGGTAAACTGGTTGATTTACTTCATAAAGAGCTTGTTAAAAAGATTACTTTTTAATCTGTGCCAGCTCTCTTTCTTTGTGTGTCCTCTATATTTCATGAATATAAATGGCTTATAGGTGATGACTTGGGTGGAAAATGTAAGCAACTCATAAGGGGTTGAAATTTGCTCATAAATTAGTAAAATTCTTAAAATTTTTCAATACCAAACTAAAATATAGTTAACACCATAGGTCTTAAAGAGATATTATTTTTCTGAAATGTGATTTTTATAACTTTATACTCTGGAAAATTCAATTATTCCTTTAAGTTGGAAGAATCAAACTCTATAATTCTATGCAATACATTGAAGTTGGAGATTGCTTTATTATCTTAAGAATCACTTGTGGCCAGGCACACTGGCTCACGCCTGTAATACCAGCATTTTGGGAGGCTGAGGTGGTGGATCAAGAGGTCAGGAGATAGAGACCATCCTAGTCAATGTGGTGAAACCCTGTCTCTACTAAAAATACAAAAATTAGCCAGGTGTGGTGGTGCGTGCCTGTAGTCCCAGTTACTCAGAAGGCTGAGGCCGGAGAATTGCTTGAACCCTGAAGGTGGAGGATGCAGTGAGCCGAGATCTTGCCACTGCACCCTAGCCTGGGTGACAGAGCGAGACTTCATCTAAAAAAAAAATCACTTATATTACAGCATAATGCAAGATAAATTAAAATATTATTTTGTCTACATTTCTAAGCATATACACACACACACACACACACACACACACGTAACAAATAGGTGATAAAGCTAACAATTATCAGAAGAAAAATAAAAACAACTGGATAAGCCAGTGCACATTTGGACTTAGAAGCACATCAGCTAAAATAAAAGGAATTGTGTAAGTGTGACATAAGTCATATTGTTCATTCATATTCGCAAGAGCTCAGCATTTAATTGTCGTTTACTGAGGTGCCACAATTTTATGAGATGTCAAGGGCTCATTACTTGCTGCTGTATGATAAATGCAAATATTATCTCTGGCAATATTAGACATTTTATAATTTATACTCTGTTGAAGAGCTAACCCCCATTAGAAATAAATATATAACTAAAATAAAACATGAATATAGGTAAGTATGACATCTCTAAAAGGTAAATAAATTATTGTTTATTATATATTTTTTAAATAATAGGTTTGTTTTATAGTATCTAAATGTATAAGTGAATCATTTGTAAAATGTCTTTAATTAACACCATCAGTTGGACCTGTTCCCTGATTTGTCTATTATTTAAGATTTGTGTCTTTAGCATGTTACACCCCTGTTGGAAGTACATTAAGTTTCAGTATGACTAAATGTTATTAGGGGTTTAATATGTACCTATGGAAAACAAAATAACTAATGGACCCTCAGGGAGATTAAAACTAAGATGATAGCCTCATAAGCACTAAACTCCAATGTATAAGTAACTAGTGTCCAACAGATTTAGTGCACAGTAAGACATCTATTTTGTTATATATTTTTATCCCTTAGCAACATATATATTTAAGTTACAAGAGAAAATACAAATATTTTTATTCTGATAGAGTGTTTAGGGGTAACGTATATGGATATCACTGTCCTGCTTTGAAAAAAATATTTTAAGTCAGATGGATTGGCAGGAATGTATAATGTGATAATAAAGCAAATGTCAAAAAAAAAAGAGTGATTGTAGAATCTAGGTGTGGGTATGCAGATGCTTTTTGTATACTTCAACTTTTCTGTATGTGTGAAAATTTTTATAATAAAATGTTTGAAAAATCTTCGCAATGCAAGATCATTACATTATTTTTAAAGCAATCAATTGGAAAAACTGTGGAGATGACAGTAATAACATGACACAATTTTTTATATGTAGAAAGACAAGTTGTGCTTTATCTTTAAATGAATACCTTTAAAAATAATGACATCTGAGCTTAGCTAAATTCTTTTCAGATTTTTGCATATTTTTGTAAAAAGGTTTTACTCTTTTCTCTTTAGATTATGTGTTCAAACCTAATTATCTTTTATGGTTGTCTATTATTTAGGGCCAACCTAAACTTATCACCTTGTGTTGTATTTTAGTCAATGCACTTATTCAGTTTTATGGTTCTCTCTGGTACATTTACAAAGTGCATTTTATACTCCACTTCTAGTTTCCTATAAACAAGGAAACAATCTGTTCTACTGTATTTCAAATCACTGCCATCCTGACCATTACTTCATTTGCATTAAAAGTCACAAACTGTGCAAGTGCATTTCATACATGCTCATTTCCAAGGTGTTAATAAGTAAATGTCTGGTCAGCCTTGGTACAGAGAAGGTGACAGACCCGCCCACATGGTAGGGTTTGTATGACGTTTGATGGGATACCAAGAGTATGCTTCCCTGCCATTTCCTTGAGGCTCCCTTCAATGGGAACGTCCATGTTTGTTCCATCTTTCTAAAAAATAAAATAAGGTTTCTACTGAAAGGTAAATGTTATCAACCACTAAGAGTTATTAATAACTGAGCATGATGAATGTATATTCTAGCCAGCCCTGAGAAAACTGGGCATGATGAGAGTTTGGAACTTGGGAATTCTCTGTAGTGTCTGAACATTCCTTGGTTTAGCAGGCACAGGCAATATGATGACTTGGAGGTCAGGCAAGCAGAAGCAAGCAGTAAGCACTCTTAGCAGTAAGGAGCAGCTAAGGGTTTCTGTGACGGTTGATTTCATGTGTCCACTTGACTGGGCCATGGGGTGCCCGGACATTTGGGCAAATATTCTAGATTTGTCTGAGAGGGCATTTTTGGATAAGATGAATTGGTAGACTGAGTAAAGCAGATTGTTGTGTCTCCTGTTGTGGGTCTCACCCAATCAGTTGAAGACCTAATAGAAAAAAAAGCTTGACATTCCCACAAGTGGGAGGTAATTTCCTCTTGCCTGACTACCTTGAGCTGGGATATTTATTTTTCTGCCTTTGGACTTGAACTGAAACGTCTGCCCTTATTGGTCCTGGAACCTGAAGGTGTTTGGACTGGAACTGTAGTATTATCTGTCCTGTTTTTCAGGCCTTCACACTTGGACTAGAACTATAACATCTGCTGTCCTGGTTCCCAGACTTTTGAACATACACCATTGGTTCTCCTGAATCTTCACCTTGCCAACTGCATATCTTGGGAGTCGTCAGCCTCAATAATTATGTGAGTCAGTCTCTTAAATAAACCTCAATAGATAGATAGATAGATAAATGCATGTATTCTCCTATTTGTTCTGTTTCTCTGAATAATTCTAATACACTGTCCTTGGGCTGATGTGATTGGAGAGGAAGCACTCTACAGGACGGTTCGTTAGGGCAAACTTTGGATCATCTATGTCCACACTACATACGATGTTATTTCTAGACATGATCACTCCAAGACCTTGGAATGCAAATAATGATTGGGTCTCTGCTGTATCAATGACTCTCAAAACAAATATAGTGTAAAGTAATTGTAATGCTTTGAGTCCTGTTAGTTATATACAGTTGACCCTTTAACAACATGAGTTTAAACTGGGTGGGTTCACTTATATTAGAATATTTTTTTTTCCAAACAGATACAGTATTCTCAGGATGCAAAACCTGCTTATACTGAAGGCAGTCTTCTTATATAGCAGGGTTCTGCAGGGAGGACTGTGGGAGAATGTTGGACACGTGGGCATATGGGAATGGCAGAGATCCTGGAACCAATCTTTGGTGTGTATCAAGGGATGACTATACATTATAATGTTGCCATTACATTAGTAATCACCTGCAAATAGTTATTTACCTCTCTCAGAATTAGCAGACATAGCTTTCTTGTGATTTCTTGATTTGAACATGTCACAGTGTCCCAGTTCCTTAGGCTGCTAGACTTGACTTTGACTTCCATCAGTGACTACTTTTGCTTCAGCTCCAGAGCTAAAGATGAACAATTACGTTAGTCCCTTCTACTATTTTATTTGTTGTATAGAATAACAACATATACCATGTAAGCACCAAGTAATTTATCAGTTTCTAATCCTAATACATGTGTGTATTTGTTTTATAAAATAAACTCTTTCAATATAAATTATTTTGATGAGATTATTAATCTATGTTTGAAGACACTTTGCTTGTATGTAATCTTGGCAATGCTCTGTTGAGTTATTACTATACCAAAAATCAACATCATATTCTGTTATTGTTGTGTTGTTTCATTGTTTGATAGGCATAATTAATAGCTCTCATTTTCCTTTTACTATAAGATTGTGATTAACATTTTAGGCACTTAGCCTGAGATCACTTTCATCCTAGCTAACTTGTCTTCTTCCTCAAATTAGACATAGCGTTGTCCTCAAATTATAAACGATTAATTTTCAGGCAAGAAAAATGATGTCTTTTGACTACCATATAATTTAATTTGGTGATCAGAGATCAAATGTAATTGTAAATATTGATTCCTCTTTTATTTGCTTATGGCTGACAATGATTCTTTTACATGCATCTTTGGCTTATTCTAACAATCAGTAATAGGTAATTCAGTCATTACTTATTTACACATTACAGTAAAATTTGTTTAACAGGTACTTGAAATAATCGAAACCAAAGATTAAAGAACCCTCACTCTGAACAAACAAATATTGTCCTACAAGTAAGTATAGGTATAAAATAAAACATACAAACAAAACAAGGAAGAGGTAAATGTTTAGTAAATCAAAGGGAGAAAAAAATCACAAAGTGGTTATGAAATCAATGATTATGAAATTTAAACAATTTTGTTTCATACATTCAGTCATAGAAGCTATGAGATAATTAACTATTATATAATTAGAAAACAAAGAAAGCATCTCAAGGCATATAATACAATTATAAGAGATGTTCTTTGCAAAAAAGTTTTGTGGACTTTTTCATTATTTTTATCATAGTAAGGTCAAAAATCCTTTTTTTTTTTTTTTTTTTTCTTTTTCTTTCAGACAGTCTAAACTTTGGAATTTTTAAATAGGAATTTTAAATTTTCTTCTAATATAATAGTTTGTTTATCTAGAACCTTCAGATCAATGTGATGAACTAAACAGAAAATATTATCACAAAAAGCTGTGCCAGTACAAGATGCTTTGAGAATATAAAGGAAATAGTACTAAATACACTATAATATACTGAAAATTGCATACCTTGATCACAGACACACACACACAGATGCATTCACACATCAACTATGATGTTCTAGTTTAACCCATATAGAAATATATATTGTCTAATCCCTAGTTCAGGTTAAGAACTATATTCTTTCTGGAACTGATTTGAAAATAATGTGTTACTGTTTGTTAAGAGTATGACACTGTTTTTGTTTGCTTTGTCTCAATTTGGGGTTAGGAAAAATTTCCAGAAATCTTCTATACATATATAAACTTGGAGATGTTTAGCTGGTTTATTTTGAAGATTTCCAAAGTGAAGAATGAAAGAAGAAATGAGGACAGACTATACAAGCCCAAATTAAGGAATAAGAAAATGAACCATTTTCTTGAGTTGACAACACTTTCTCTATTCAGTTTTACATAGGGTTTTTGCAGCAACTTTTTTTACATAGTTTTACTAGACTTTCAGTATCAGTAATATCAGATAATGTCTCTAATTATATATGTGCGGTGTGTGTGTTTGTGTGTCTGTGTGTGTGTGTGTAGATTTTTTTATTGTAGGTAACAGTGCTATTTAAACATTTATATTCTTAGTATTTGAGAAACTTTCAGGTGATATTAAGCTTTTAAATGGGTTAAGCTTTTAACTGAGTTAAATTGTTTTAGAACTTTAGAAACATTGTTTTAAAATATTATTTTGTTTGTCTAACATTTACAATAAAAGGAATTAACAAGAAACACAAAATAACACCATTCACCACAGAGGGAAGTCAACGTAAAGAAAGTCATCTTTGGATCCTTTCCAGTGAGGCTTAATCGTGGCACCACAATAGGGACATTGTTATGCCAGGTCTTACTTACTTCATTACCTTATACCTAAACTCAGAGAACCAAAACATAGAAAAGCTGCAATGACTATAATCTTCTGGGTATAAATGTAGCAAAAGCTGGAAGATACTGAAGAGTAAAGGAGACAAAATGAACGTTAAGATGTAAGCAATAAATTGATTGGTACATTGCATACCCAAATTCTCCTTCAGGTTTCAGGTTTGATTTGGGAAGTGATTCGATTTACAGGGATATATATATATATATATATATATATATATAGTATATATATATAAATACATATATATTTTTTTTTCTAGAAAAGTATTTAGAACAGAAATATCTTTCCAAAATTTTCAGTTCTTAGTGCCATAACAGCTCAATTTTTTTTTTCATCACACTTCTAGGCCAACAAACAAATACTAAGAATTCTGATTTTTATAGTTAAGGCCAAACAACTTAATAAGTGTTTATGTCCTGACAACATAAATTAAAACAAAAAAAATGTTTTACATGTTTTAAATTTAAATATCCTTAAATTACATGTGAATTACTTACTAATGGGGAGTGCATATGTGTTGGGCACTGTGCAGCTTCTCAAACCTTGGAATCGGATTGAATATTGCGATCCTTAGTACCTGTTCCACAAGGACTTTTGAGGACACTTGCTTTACTGAGAACCCAACTTCACATACCTGTGACCCCTTGAATGTAACCCCCTGGAGTGTTGAAATTAAGAAACAGCTTGACTAGTAGTTAATACAGTGTCTGATAAATAATGAGTATTGTTGTGTTTATCTTGAAATTTTAAAATATCTTACAGCATTCCTGGTGAGTTCACTGTATTACTCCAGAGTGCCTTGCACATAATTTTGGAATCACAGTGTTAGACTATTAGATGCTAATGTTAATCGTAGCCCCTGAATCTTAATTGAGAAGTCCAAAAGCCTCTGACATGGTGGAAGTGAATGGAGGAACTGTATGGCGACTATAAAAGCTCAGTATCTTCTTTAATCTCATTGTTTTCTGATTTTTCTCAGTCCAATACGCCAAATATTTCCTAGGATTTACAGTATCACAGAGTCTGTGACTGAAAATTTGATGTTAGACAGTGATGGTAAATGGGACCACTATCATTGTTTAAGGCAAGTGTTACTTTTGTTTTTTGTTTGTTTTGTTTGTTTGTTTGTTTTTTGAGACAGAGTCTTGCTCTGTCACCCAGGCTGGATCACAGTGACACGATCTTGGCTCACTGCAACCTCTACCTCCTGGGTTCAAGCAATCCTGCCTCAACCTCCCAAGTAGCGGGATTACAGGCACGTGACACCATACCTGGCTAACTTTTTGTATTTTTATTTATTTAGTTATTTATTTGGAGAAGCGAGGTTTCGACATGTTGTCCAGGCTGGTCTTGAACTCCTGACCTCAGATGATCTACCTGCCTTGGCCTCCCAAAGTACTGAGATTACAGGCATGAGCCACCACACCCAACCAAGTGTTACTTTTGTATTTTTAAGAAAATAATATTATCAGTGTTTATTAAGACATTTTAAATTTTGACATAGCATTTTAAGATTTGGTGTTATTTTGTGTTTCCTTTTAATCCCTTTTATTGTGCAAATGGTTTTATTTTTTGTTTCTTGTTAATTCATTTTATTGTAAATGTTAGAAAAATAAAATATTTTTTAAAAAGTTTCTAAAGTTCTAAAATAATTTAACGCAGTTAAAAGCTTAGCCTATTTAAAAGTTTAATATCACCTGAAAGTTTCTCAAATACTAAGCAATATAAATGTTTCATGTAGTACTGTTAGCCACAACAACAACAACAAAATCTTCACACACACACACACATGCACACACACATACACACTGCACATATATAATTAGAGACATTATCTGATATTACTGAGACTGATTTAACTAATTTTTTTCAAAGTTTCTAACTATATTCAGAATAGGTACTTGTTTTAACATTCCTGTGAGATGTATTGTACTGAGAGGAGAACTCTGTCTTCTCATGAGTCTACCCTAACTGCAAATAAACCCGGGGGTGCTCTGAGGAAGGAGATTTGAACTAATTTTTCATTTTATCTCATTTTCGTGTTTCAGTAACCCAGTTAACTATATAAACACTGTTTCCTTTTAAAAACAAGTATCTTATAGAAATGTGTATTTTCTCTCAGCTAAGGACCTTAGTGGAAATCTTATCTGGATTATTAGGAGAACTCAAATATGAGAGTCCTTGAACTAGATGATGTTAACCATTTCCTGCTCAGTAAACTGTGAGTGCCATCAGTGTCCACACTGAAAGCTCAGAACAGAAAACTAAAACAAGTCATATTAAGATGAATAGTAAAAAATATAAATTGTTTTGTAAGTGAAAAGGGAAACAAGATATGATGACAGAGAATTCTTACAGATCTCAGGGAGGGTTAATTAATGATCATCATTAATAGTGATACTTAGCAGCTGTTTCTGACACTCTTGTGATTTTAAATTCAAATTTTTAATCTTCATGTTTATTTTTAATCTTCATTTCCTAGAACCTACTTTGCTGATCAAGTTTCCATACCTTTAAATAGATTGTCATCGTGATCTCTGACCATAGCAGAGATAATATGATTAACTTTTGTTCATTGGTTGAAATTGTTTACACCTACTAGGCAGTGGGTGTTTGAGAGAATGAAACTCAAAGCTAGTGCTGAGTGGGTTGGTATGTTAGGGACAGAGTGCACTCTCCCAGTTGAAAGACTCCTGAAAATTGATAGGGAGATGAGGCAGGAAGTTGGCCAAATGAATTATGCTGCTAGGAAATAATAGGAAGGGCACTTCTCCTATGTTGTATATCCAGAACTGAGTCTGGTTATTTCATATATAACTACAAGATCAGAAAACAATAAATTAGCAGATATATAGGTAAGTGAAACAATATCAGTGATACTAAAGCATTAGGATAAATGATATTTAAATAATAAGGTACTTGAAAAAATTGATTAAGATTTTCATGAAATTCTGTTATCTAAATATCAGAAAAAAATACTTATAGACACAAGATTTTGCTTCTAAATTGATTGAGACATCGTATTTTTCATTATTGGTATAAATTGCTTTCTAGCCAGGTTGCTAACAGCATGTCTATAAATAGATATATTTACAGATAATTAGAAATAGGGATCATTAGAAAGATGGACAGAGACCAGGAGCCGTGGCTCAAGCCTGTAATCCCAGCACTTTGGGAGGCTGAGGTGGGCAAATCACCTGAGGTCGGGTTTTGATACCAGCCTGACCAACAGGTGGGCAGATCACTTGAGGTCAGGCATTTGAGACCAGTCTGGCCAACATGACGAAAACCCATCTCTACTAAAAATATAAAATTAGCCGGGCATGGTGGCTCATGCTTGTAATCCCAGCTACTCAGGAGGCTGAGACAGGACCATCACTTGAACACGGGAGGCAGAGGTTGCGGTGAGCCGAGATCATGCCACTGCACTCTAGCCTGGGCAACAAGAGCAAAACTCCATCTCAAAAAAAAAAAAAAAAAAGAAAAGAAAAGAAAAGAGAAGAAAAAGAAAAGAAAGAAAGATGGACAGAAAATTCCACTTCCGTGACTGGAACTGTAGCCATCTAATGTTGACACTGTGGTATACGGAAAGATGAGCCCATTCTCTGGAGGAATGAACTATGTTTTTCTGGTTCACTTACTTCCTCCTAATTGCTGTACCAACATTCTTTCTTTTAGACTTTCTATTCCTGAAGCTACTCCCTTGAATTGTTCATATTAAATTTGCTACTCCTCTGAGTATCCCCACAAATCTGCGACATGCTTTTGTAGCCTGCTTCCATTCACTGGAGTCTTCTGCTTTGTCATCATCCAAACATATCTGGAGATTTTACTGTACATTTCTCCAGAAAGATATACTTGTAAACAGAAGACTGGCGCTTGTATCTTATTTCTCCATTTCTTTTATCTGTGATACCTGCTATTAGGCTAGTTTTTATTTTCTTTCAAAAATATGATTTATTTCTTTTTACCAGTACAATTGCATATCTTAAATGCAGAATTGTTAAGTAAAAGTTTTTTTTTTTTTTTTTTTTTTTTAAGATGGAATCTCACTCTGTCACCCAGGCTGGAGTGCAGTGGCCCAATCTCAGCTCACTGCAACCTCTGCCTCCCAGTTTCAAGTGATTCCCTTTCCTCAGCCTCCCGAGTAGCTGAGGTTACAGTTCCCGCCACCACGCCCAGCTAATTTTTGTATTTTTAGTAGAGACAGGGTTTCACCATGTTGGCCAGGCTGGTCTCACACTCCTGACTTCAAGTGATCTGCCCACCTCAGCCTCCCAAAGTGGTGAGGTTACATGCATGAGACACCACTCCTGGCTAAGGATTTTTAATAGTATATGTGAAATGTGATTGTATGTATGTGTAAAAATACATATATGTATACATATATGTATATATGTCATTAAAGAACTGTAAGATGTCATACAAATATAAAGTTGATTGAATAAGAAAGATTGAATTATCTATTTACACCAATTGGTTTTTCTTTATATGTACAATTAGCCCTCTGTATCTTTGAGCTCCATACCCGTGGATTCAACCAACTACAGATCAAAAATATCTGGGAAAAAAATTATCTGAAGTTTCACAAAGCAAAACTTAAATTTGCTGCCCACTAAGTTCTATGCCAAATCCATGGGAATGAAATTATGTGTAGGCATTGTATTAGCTTTTATAAGTAATCTAGATATGATTTAAAGTTTATAGAAGAAAAAATGTATAGGGGAAGAGGTGTGTAGGTTATATGCAAATACAACATCATATATAGGAGACTTGAGCATCAGCAGATTTTAGTATCCAAGAAGGATCTTGGAATCAATCTCCCAAGAATCTTGAGGGACGACAGTGTGTTTTTAATCTCAAAGTTTTGTATTTGAGAATAAGAAATCACTTCTTTTTGTAAATGCCTTATAATTTCCCTCCAATAAATATCCTTTTTTTCCACCAGATTTTGTATTATTAAACATACTGTATCATCTTGCTTGGTGACAAGATGTGATTCCTGAGAATTTCCTGTTCCTTTAATGGGAGCTCTTACGTATGAGTTGTAGATTTAGTATTCTAAGATTCCAGCAATGTAGCTTTTAGAATGGCATTTCTCCATTTATTATATAGTACTTAAATACCAAATAACTAAAAGTAACTAACAATGATAGCAAAAAAATATGTCAAATTCTGCTTCTTATGTCATTATTTAAGTATAGTACTTTTGTCTATCCCCCCAAACCAATAAAACATTAAAAACTTTTTGATATATTGTTCAGACCATCACATCCATGTCACCTTACACTTTATGTTTGACTTCACTTTTTCATTCACGCATTTTTTCTTTGGTTTTACATAATAAATTTAACACATCTATTGAGACATGTATTATGCCAGACTGGGATCAAATAAGGGTTAAAAAAACACTGTCAACATAATTCCCATACTTGAATGGCATCATTCCAGAAAGAGTTTAAAAATTTGGAATTCGATTTTTGTGATGCTCTCATGTCTATTCATAATTCAGAGCCCTTGAAACATTCCTAATGAGGTTTCAAGTATTTTATTTTTCCTCCATGCTTTATAAACAAATAAAATTAAACCAAACTAAACACAAATAAAATCCAAGCTAGAATTGTGTATATCATCCAGCTGCTCCAGGATTTCTCTCTAAAACTGATTTGCTCTCCTTAGTTAAATACAGTGGACACCAAAGCCAGATTAATTTATAATGCCAATTTCTCCCATCTTTGAAATGGGATTAAAGAAGGAATCTATAATAAATCCTAATCCAATTCTATGACATATTATTATTTGTTTTACACTATTCATACATATCATACTAGAGGCAGGGGGAACAGAAAAAATAAGAACAAATGCAGCTTTAATTTTGGGCTCTAGGCTGACTTAAATGTTGGATATTGCAGGCCAGTTCCCAAAGGAAAAATAAAATGTATATATGAGTATACATTCTTAGAAACCTTGATAAAGATCCTTACAGAAATCCTGATGGTTGAGTGAATTGTGTTCATTTTTCTATTACACAAAGCATAAGGCAAAAAATATATCTTTATTCTGAGAATCTTTCCCCTCTATCTCATGTAAAATATATTTTCTACCTCTGGGGAAGAGGATGAAGTTTGCAGGTATTTACATCTTGCTTTTGTTTCAAAGCTAGCTTTAAATTCAACTTTTATGTTATTTAATTTAATTAATTTAAATTTAATAAATGATACTCGATTCAGTTATCCGAAAACTTTTACATTTGCTTGAAACAACTTGAGTACATTCAATCTCCTTTTTTAGTTGTAAATTTTATGAAATCAGAATACAAACCAATTTTTATTGCTAATAAAAATTCAGCATCCACTTAGAGAAACACTGAAAGTGTAAAATGCACACCTGAATCTGAAGACTTAGCATGACAATGGTTTTTTGATTAATAATTTTATATTGTATACATGTTAACACGATTATATATTGGATTAAATATGTAAGAATTGGTTTTATCTGTTACTTTTTACTTTCATATATAACTACAAGAAAATTTAAAATACTGTGTCTCGGGTCAGGCTCGGTGGCTCATGCCTATAATCCCAGCGCTTTGGGAGGCCTAGGTGGGCGGATCACTTGAGGTTAGGCAATTGAGACCAGCCTGGTCAATGTGGCGAAACACCGTCTCTACTAAAACTACAAAAATTCGCCAGGTGTGGTGGTGCATGCCTGTGGTCCCAGCTACTCGAGAGGCTGAGGCAGGAGAATCGCTTGAACCTGGGAGGCAGAAATTGCAGTGAGCCAAAATCATGCCACTGCACTTCAGCCTGGGTGATAGAGCAAGACTCCATCTCAAAAAAAAAAAAAAAAAAAAAAAGAAAGAAAAAATTACATGCCTTATATTTTTACTAGAGAGCACTATATATTATACAACTGGATTATATTGCTATATATTACAGCCATGTGCTGCATAACAACATTTCTGTCAACTGACAGACTACATACATATAGGATGGTGTTCCCATAAGATTATAGTATTTTATTTTTGTTGTATCTCTTCTATGTTTAGGTAAGTTTAAATACACAAATACTTCCCATTGTGTAACAACTGCTTTTAGTGTTCAGTACAGTGACATGCCGTACAGATTTAGTGTTCAATACAGTGACATGCCATACAGTGACATGCCGTACAGGAGCAATAGGCTATACCATATAGTCTAGGTGTGTAGTAGGCTGTACCATCTAGGTTTGTTTAAGTTCCTTCTATGATGTTCGAACAATGATGAAATCACCTAATGACAAATTTATCAGAACATATTCTCATTGTTAAAGCATGACTGTATATTTTTATGCTATCCTTATCTTTAATAACTTTGAAATCACTGGAATTATAATGAAAGTATTAACATTTACTTTAGAGCTTATACGTTAGGCATTCTGCTAATCACTTTTCTCATATAACCTGATTTTATCTGCAGGTACCATGTCATGTCAGTTTCATAGCTAATTATGTGTGGCATCATGATAGCTATGTGATAGGTACTCATTATCATTATTGTGAGTAACTTACTTTTAAGATTGTCTTATTAGAAATAATTATTGCATTATGAGTAAACATATGAAAGGCGTATTTATTGAAAAGATAAGAAAAACGTTTAGTAAGTTGTCTGAGGTAGAATTCCTCTTGACATTACTTTTCCTAATTAAGGTGGCATTGTCTCAGCATTTGGGATTCCCAGAGAAAGTCTTTTCAACTCATGGACATGGCTCAAGAAAGACATATTCAGAAAAAAAAATGTATAAGATGTGTTATATTTATTTTGAGAAACCATCACCCAGCCAAAGAGAGAAAAGGTTATTCCATTCACATCATGTGGTTAGTCTGGGAATCTTTCTAGTGTAAAAGCAAGAAGAGTCATAAAATTAAAGAAAACATTGATGGGGTTTTTTAGACGCGCACGCGCGCACACACACACACAAACACACACACAAAAATGCCATCCTTCTTTGCTTTCTTCTAAAGAATCTCTTTCTGGACTCTCTGAAATAAAACAAATATCCAAAGCCTTTATTCTTCTTCGTAAAACTTGTCTAAATTCTGTTCTTGAGATCCATGTCCAATGCAAATTGGGGAAAACCGTATTACCATGGAGAATGATTAAATAAAAACAGGACCACCATGAGCTATATGCCTTATTTCCCTGGTGTAATCTGTGTCTTTTGTAAATAAATTATGACATCTTTAGAAAGATTTTATTATTGAGTTTTAAATAAGGTTATAATTTCATGTCTAGAGAAATAAATTTTTATTTTAAAACAATACAATTCATATGGAATTAACTTTGGCTGATACTGAATGTGTAGATAAAGCTAAGTACTTTCTCGGTGTTTTACTAGATATTATTGGTTCAAAAATTTATTATATTGGTAAAGAGATGATATCTCAAACCTTGATTAAATAAGCAATTAAGTAATTTAGAAATTGGTAGACACCCAGAAAATTGTCCTTTTTAGCAATGTTGATATATATTATTAATTGCTTAGAAATTTTAATACATCAAAACTAAAATGCATTGCCAACTTCCGTATAGTTCACAGAAACTTGTTTTGTGTTTTTCTCTCTTACCTTCTATTTTGCTGGCTATTAAATTTAAATAGTACATTAATGCATTAAAGCTTTGGTTAAATGCATTTTTAACTCTTTTTCCTATTCTTTTTTTTTTTTAATGCAAAGTGCATTGCACACATCATAAATTAATACTGAGAAATCTAAATTTATGCCAATAAGGTCTTTCAGTGAAGGCTTTATAAACTGGGCCCTTGTTTGTTCTGTGTGTGGCCACTTTGGTTATTAGTAGGGGTTACACTGACCGCCTTTTCCCAGATTTATGAGACTTGGCAAAAACCTTGAGAAAACAGAGCCCAGCTCCTCTCAATAGAAAACATTATTAGATACTAAATAAACATTAATTAGGTAAACTGGTACTATTCAGCCCAAAAGGAACATGTTCTTATTTAGATTTGCTCTGATGGGTGAAAGAATATGTGCCAGAAATGATTTATAGAGATAAAAAAGAAGGGAACTTAAGTGATTTAAATTTCAGTAACAGTCAAGACTATCCTTAGAAAGACTTTGTGCTCATTCATGTAGGGCAGTGATCCTGTGCTAGGGAGGACATGCATCATGTCCTTCTCCCAGTGGAGAAAGATCAAGAGACCAATCTTTTTTTTAATATTAGGACAGAATCCCCAATAGTACAATCATTAATTTTCTCTGGATTCCAATAAAAACTGAGAAATAGGGCATATTGTGCAGTTAGTTGACATATGGTTTTGAAATAAATTATTAAGTTTTTGACAATGTTAAAATTCCTGAAGAGGTTAAAGCATTTTAAAAGGAATAACTTGAACTTGTCCCTCTTCAACAAGTTAACATCATGAAAAATAAGAGAGGGGGTTAATATGTGTACTATATTAAAAATGATAGTGCTGCAACTAGGTAGGTATAGTGTGCTTAGAATTAGATACCAAATTGGACAAATCCACCATAAAAACAGTTTTGAAACATCTCTAAAATTTTTAATGTGACTGAATATTAAATAAAATGAAAACATAGTGATGGGTAAAGTGGAAACAACTCATTAGTAATTTATAAACTAGATTATTGATATAATCTCATTGTTGTGAAATACATTTATGTATATGCACAGAAAATAGGGAAAATATAGAAGATGTTAACAGTGATCATCTCTAACTGAGGTGCTGATAGGAAGATGGTGTTTTGATTTTCTTTTTGCATACCTACCTTCTTTTAATGGTAGAATGTAAAAAAAAACTACTTTTATAATATCACAGTCTATTATTAATAGAATAATTAAACGGCAGTAAAATATATATACATTAATTCATTCATTATTAGGCCAATCCCCAGGGAGACCAGAAGAAACTTGTATTAAATAGATTTATCTCTTAATAATGACTCCTTAACAGAAGCACTTAATAATGTGTTCATGTCTTGCAGGTTGTAGGCTGTAGATTATAGGGAGTAAATATCATGTATATATACATAAAACTCTGCTGTAACATGTCGGACAGAAATTTGTGCTGATGTTTGAAGTGACTATGATCAATAATGTCTCAATTTTTCTTTTTAATGTAAGTGATCCTGTACATATCAGAACAATAAGTCACCTTAAATCCCATCTTCACTAGTCCTTTCATTTAAAGATGATAAAACTGCAATTCACAAAAATAGAATAATTTAACAACATTTACTGGCAGGGTTTAAACCAGACCTTAGCTTACATGGTTTCTAATGCTGTGCATTTTCATTCTGTCACAATCAAAGTTTTGCATATTTGAGGAAAAGAGAAAATGCAGAAGTCTTATTTAATAAATAAATTATTATTTTTTATTGGGTAAAATAAAACATTTTTATTGATGTTAAAAAACATTAAGTAAATGCTCTTATAAAGTTAATTTTTTAAATATTAGTAAATATGTTAATATATAAACATTTTGAAAATTATATGATACTTAATAGTAGTCTGCAGTAATATATTGTTAATACATTAATGTAATTAATAGTAGCCTGTGTAATAATTACAGCATACAACACATTTATCTAATTTAATTTCATCTAATTTGTTTTGATCACTTTTTCTGTGGTTATTTATTAGGTGTGTTTGTTGTGTCATGGGAATAGTTGTTTATTCTGCAACAGCACTGTACATAACAGTATTTACCATTTGTCTAATTCTTTGATACAGAAATAGAATGTACATCTTAATATAGTCAGAAAAAGAAAATACAATAGTATTTCATAAGTTTTAAGATGGTTGTTTTTTTCTCACTTCAATGTCTGAAATCAATGACGTCTTACAACCAATGCCATGTCATAGTTAAATTGACAAGATTGTTTTCTTAGTGACACCTAAAATAATGATGTATATTAAAATGGTATCTTAGGTTAGATTAAATAAGTTATAATAAATAATATTTATTCACCTTCTTTGGAGACATTTTCATTATAAGTTCAAAAGCATTGTTCTTAAAGAATAGCATTCATCTGTAGTCCCTTTGTGAAAAAGACAGAAATATTATTACAAGGATTTTAGGATGCTATACATCTTAACTTTAAAGCATTTGCTGATATAAAATGATGTTTTCATTGTGAAAATAAAATAAAAAATATATATAAATGTATATATCTATTTGAATAACTTGATATTTTTGATCCATTGCATAACTCTTTAGTACTGTTTAAATCTAATAATCAGTGCTCAGATCTTACCTTATTGACATATTAGTAACATTTAATCCGGTGGCTCTGTTGATCATTTATCTTCCTCTGATTTCTGATTCCTGTGAAGATTTCAAAGGAATACAGATTCTCACATATTTCTCATTGTCCTTCTCCACAAGTAGCTTTTACCAGTCTCAGTTGCTGGTTCAGCCTCATCTCTCTGACCTTTTAATAATGGAGTGTGCCAGAGATCAGTCCTTGCACCCATTTTTTCCTCTATCGGAATTTCTTCCCTTGGCAATCTCACCTCTCATAAATGCCACCCATATACTTATGACTGCCAAAATTATACATCTATCTCTGACTACTACTTTCACCTTCTGACTTTAATTCAGCTGCCTTCTCAGTGTTGCCAGGTGAACGTCCAATAGAAAGCTAGAATATATACAAAACCAAATCTTGATCTTCCAGCAACCTCCAAAATGAGAGTTGAACAATGAGAACATAAGGACAGGGGGAGGGGAACATCACAGGGGAGGGATAGCATTAGGAGAAATACCTAATGTAGATGACGGGTTGATGGGTGCAGCAAACCACCATGGCACGTGTATACCTATGTAACCTATCTGCACATTCTGCACATGTATCCTAGAACTTAAATTATATATATATTTTAAAAAAAGGACAGGGAGGCACAAAATGGAACACAGGGATGAAAGGATATATTAATATACATGTAATATAATTTTGATATTTGAGTTACGTACATGTTTTATATAATAAAAAAGCAAAACAAAAAATAAGATAAAAAGTTTAAAGTAAACAAAAATTAGCCAGGCGTGGTGGTGCACACCTGTAATCCCAGCTGCTCTAGAGGCTGAGATGTGAGAATCTCTTGAACTGGGGAGACAGAGGTTGCAGTGAGCAGAGATTGTGCCACTGCACTCCAGCCAAGGTGACAGAGTGAGGCTGTATCAAAAAAAAAGAAGTAAAATTATTAATTAAAAAAGAATATCAGTTATTGCTCTTATAAAATTTACAGAACCTTTTATTCCTAAAGTTAATTAATTGTTTAATGAGTCAGAATAGCAGATTTCTATTATGTTTCCTCTATGTAATTGTTTGACTTCTTATCTGTCTACTAAACATTTATTAGGCTTTTACTTTGAACCCATTCAGCTTCTATGAGCTATCTGAAGTAGATTTAAGACAGTATACATTTTCTGTGCCTAAGCATCTTTCCAAATTTTTTGGAGAGGTAAGAGGCTTGTAAAATTCAGGCCATATGCAAGAAAATTTGACTGTAAGTCGATGTAGTTGAGAAAAAATCTGCTGTAGTTACCCTGGTAGAAAGTGTGTGAGTGTGTTGATCTGGAACTTACCCAGAAATGCTTTTTGGATGAGATTGGATCAGGACAGCAGAACATCACACACAGGAAGAAGGAAAAGAATATAATTTAGATGGGATGTGTTCACTGACTATTTTGCCTGGAACAGGGGGTGCACATTGAGGAACAAGGAAAGTAATTTGTGTAGTTAAAGAAGGGATTTAGATACCAACCTAGGGAGTTTATATTTCAAATTAGAGATGGCATTATGAAAGCAAACATTTGAGGAAAACAAGTATGGAAAACAAGTTATCCATTTCCAGGATTGAAGTCTACGGGTCAAGTCCGGAATACCAATTGTAGCAACCCAGGCATTCAATCAGAGCAACTCGATGCTACATTAGTGGCATGAAAATGGAGTAGAAAAATTAATCTTAGGTAAAAAAGAACATGTACATTATTAAAGGTATCATTAATATTGATGACAACTTTGATAAAGAGCAGATATTCCCTTGCCATATCCCTGTAGTGTCTGTGTTATGTATGTGAGTATATATGAGATTTATATATATACACACACCTATGTATATACCATATATGTCTTATATATCATATCCTGTATGTATCTGATGTATAGACTATATATGTCATATCTATATCATATATACACCACATATATACACATCTTATATGACTTTTATGTATATCATATATGCCATATGTAATATATGGTACTTCTCTATTTCATAAAAGTAAATTGCAATATCTGAATCAGAGTTTCTCATATCTGACTCTGCTGTACATAAGATTTAATAACATTGATCCCTAAAAAAAGTAAACTTGAATTAAGTCAAAAAGGTTAATCTCTTTTTAAAGAAAAAAGTCTATGTATGTTGTTAATTATTTAAAAATATTCATAGACACTTTGCTTTGCTAAAACTACGTACGTCATTTTCCTGTAATATTGATGACATATCAACAGACTAAATTTACATAAAAAAAACCCTGACCCTGAGTGGCTAATTGAATTCCCGAAAATAAGATGTCCTGTATGAGGCAAACCAGGACTACAGTCATGTCTTTAGACCTTTAACTCAGAGCACTTTCCTCTAAAGCATAGTGGTTCCTTATTCATGTTCCCTTTGCATTCTTTATCAAAGAGTAACTGGAAAATCTGACACTTACATAAAACATCAGAATTTAATAGTTCAAGTTAAATGATAATAAAAATCTGTAAATTGTAAAAAATAAAAATGTATTTTCCTAGTTGATACACATATTTTTAGCAAGACAAAGCATAATACGCCTTTCAATGCATAATGTTTTTACTGTTCTTTAATATTTTAAATAGAAACATATTATAGACAATTGTATAGTTTGTTTTAAACTGAAATAATCTTGAAATTCCATTTACATATTATAAAAATGTTTTTTTAAATATGTTACTTTACCCTTTTGTACTACATTGATTGGTCAATAGATAGATGATATAAGCTTGTTTTAAATAAATCAAATGCAGTATTTGGAAAATCAAAGTTCCATGTATACTTAATGCTGATGCTTATCATAATCCCTGGAAGTTGGCAGTCTTTGTTGAATGATTAGGTAAAGTACACAAGTCAACTTTTTAAACGAGAATTCTTAATTTTATGAGGATAATGCAGTACAAGAGTTTAATGAAGCATTGTCTGTAAACTGATTTATTGTAGTGACAAGTATAGAAAGATATCTTTTTCTCATTGTTTTATAATCAAGAATTCGTTACTCTTCATTGACATTCCAAAGGACGCACTCATGCACTATTACAATTGAATTCCACATTCTTTCTTACCCAAGATAGCAATAATCTCTACATCTCTACATTTTTCCTCTGAGTAGCTTGCATATTTTACCACTTAGACATTCCTCTCTCATCCTCTTTTTAATCTGGGTGTGCATTTATTTAGGAAAAGGTCCGTGCTGTGAATTTTCTAGAAATGTGGGAATCATATAGATAGGATAAATACTTAATGGATAATTCTTGAATATGTCTTTAAATTCTACTTAATTTTATGGTTTGTCTTCTGGATATAACTCAACAATTCACAGGAAGAGAGGAAGAGAAGTAGAAACATTATAGTAAATAATACCAGTAAATATATCATTTTCATATGTGTGTATGTACACACACACACACACATATTTATATTTATTTATTTATTTATTTATTTATTTATTTATTTATTTATTACTGAACCAGCAGGGATAGGAAGAGGGAGAAACTTGACAAAACTTTCCAAATTGTTAAATAAGCATTTGCTCACTTCTGAATTATAAATACCGACATGATTCATGGACAAATCATACCCAGTTGAGGGAATGGAACTATCTTAATCTATAATAAGAAATAATTGTCTCAAAAAAAACAAAAAAGAAATAGCTGTCATAATAGCCATTGTTTTTCTGCAAGTACTATTTATGTACAGATTTTAATGTACATTATTTCAAATGCAAAAACATAGCAAAGTTGTCATTATCTGCTAAATTTCAAAGAAAATCTTACCCTGGAAATGGTAAAACTGGAATTCAAAATCAAGCCTGTCTGACTACAAAGTTCAAATGCTTACCATTATCTCACGGCCCTTCTCTACACGCAGGGGTTTTCTAGGATATTCTTAAGTCATGTTAGAAAAAAGTGTTGTTCTAAAAACTTGCAAAAAGATACCCAGAATTACAAAGAATGTCCCTGAATCGCTCAGATATTCCTACCATTTTGGAGGGTATGAATCTTTAAAACATCTATACCTCTTTCTAGTTTAGTCCCCACATTCCCATATGTTCCTTGGACTCTTGGGGAGACACAAGGTTTTTGAGTTTTTCTGATATTACACATAAGGATGCTGTAAAGAGATTTGAAAAGCTTCTCCATCATATGTCAAAGAAGTGGGCTGGTGAAGGAAAGAGGAGATTGAGTTCTTCTTTCATTTATTTAATAAATAAATACTCATATCTTACTCCATACTAGGGACTGTGTTAAGCTTTGAGGATACAGTGGTAAATTTAATAGATGTCCTGAATTCATGTGGTACAAAAGAAGAAAAAGTACATGATTCAGTAGATGGAGATTATGCTTGTTCTGGAAGGTACAAATGAAAAACTTGCAAGATTTAGGGAATGATCTTCTAATGACTTGGAAATATATTTTAAACTGTGATTTTATTATGATATAACAAAGGACTCATGTTTTGAATACTCTAAAAAGTACAGAAGTTATAATTAAAACTAAATTTCTTGATATGCATAAACATTGTTGGTTATTATAATATCTAAATAAGCCTTCAAAAATAACTTTAGGTTGGCTTTCTGTCAAAACCATTTCTAAGCATTTATATCAGCTCCAAGACCTCCCTCATAGACTTTTTCTTCAAACATATTTAGTAATCTCTAGTAGAAAATTCTAGAAAAAATATTTTCATTCTCCCTTTTATTCTGTATAGTCTGACAATTTCCACATCCAATAAAGCAATTAAGTATGTTCTTTTTATTAGGATTTCAGTTTGGCAGTGCATAGGGGCCCATTGAATTAGAAGTTCAGAGGAAAACAATGTATTATTAATACTGCAATAGGGATCTTATCTAATTGTGCATTGAAAAACATGTACACTGTGGAATGAGAGTTGAGAACGTTAATGCCAAATTATACAAACACATTTGTAACTATGATAGGAGAATATGGGAGTTTCCAGACTTCCTTTTAAGTTTCATATTTACTTACTATCTTTAGAAAATACTTGCTATCATAGTCCATGTAAAAATGGAAGACCATTAAGCTAACATTTGTTAGAGCTAGTTATGTGCCAGAGAAGATAGTAAGTGCTTTTCATGCATTATTTCATTTTATTCTCACAACAATCATATTTGATAAGAACTGATAATCCTATTTTGTAGATGCAGAAACTGGACTTAGAGAAATTAAGTGAATTCTCTCAGAGGATAAAGTTGATAAGTAACAAAATAGAAATTACAACCAAACCATCTTATAGCCAGAACCTGAAATTTTAACCAGTAGGCTGAGCGATCCCTGGAAAATTCAAGAATTTTATCTCAGTTGCTATAACACTTGGTAAAAACAAGTAAGTTTAATTATTGAGGATTTTGAGAGACTATCTGAGTTGAACTCTGTATTTAAAAATTCAGAATGTTGTGCTAGTTTTAGAACATTGTGCTAGCTTTCAAGTCAACTTCTGAGATATTGTAGTAAAAGGTATTATATTTTCTCCAAGAGGGAAAGATGTAAAAAATAAAAATGGAGAAATATCCATCGGCAGCTGTATGCTCAACTCAGGAATCCCCTGCTTATACTGACTGAGACACTTTTTAACATTCGTGTAAGTCCAGTTGTTAAGATGTAGCTGAGGATATAAGGATGAGACTAAACACAGCTCAGAAACTGATATTACTATGTTGATAGAGAACTAGATAAGGAGGGTGATAAGGGTGGAGGGAGCACAAATATTCCACACATGACTTCAACAGAACAGTCATGCAAAAAGAAGAAAGCAAGCAAACATATCTACGTAGGAAGACCAGAGAGGTTTTTTATAAATGTGTGACTGCCTGATAAAGAAGCTGAAATTTCTGGCACTTTATTAGTCTCACTATTACAAGACAACACCCCAACTCATTCTATACGCATTGCATATGCACTGGGTAACTGCAAGTTACTTTTTAAACACAAATATATTAGTCCAGGAACTGCTCCCTTATACACATTAAGAGAAGGTAAAAGATATGAATTCAGCTTTAATGATAGAAGCTCTTTAATAAGATCCATATTATGCTTCTATATTGCATGTCCAGTACATCAAATAATGTTTCTAAAAGAGTGTTATGAGGTCATACTTTAAAATATAATAAATTCATGTGAAGGCATATATATAGATAATATAAAACTTGTATTAATTATAAGATGATATTTGTACATTTTATTATATTATTTGGAATTATGTAATATATTGATATTAATTTTTAATTTTATTAATTTATATTTGAGGACAGTAAAGTTCATGCTAGAGAAACAGTTCATCCTTATGCAAATATGTATTTCAATAACTATTTAATATGAAATAAATTTTTTGATGTGTTCTTTTAATAGTCCACCTTAGAACTACCAGAAATATTAAGATGTTCTAAGATGCATAGTAGCTCTTTGAATCTGTGGCAGAAACAACTTCAACTCTTGGTATGCTACAAATACAGTAATTGTGAAAACTGTTACAAATAATACTGGCATGTTTACACATGTGAAATGGTTTAAAATGTTATTAAAAGTATTTTTGTATGTTTAACCTACCAAAACCTAATTAAATCTCAATATGATATCCAATTTTGCCATGTTTTAACTTAGGAAACATTGCTTCACCGTTTTATGCGTTACTATAGTCAATAAAATAATTTTTGTTTTCCTGCTATATATGAAAGTTTTGCTATGTTTGATATATAATCACAGGGTATTATAAATGAAATTTGATCAAAACGGTTTTTTAAGCTGGTATGAATTTTGAAATATACTTGGTAAAAGCATAACAATTTTAATGTAAGTAAAACTAGTTTCAAAAATTGATCATAAACACAATATAGCTGTTTTTAAACATGATTACTTTTTCATGTAAAAATTATTTTAATTAATTATTTAAAATAATTTCAGGCATATGTTCAAAAATGATCAGAAACGTGTTCAAAAATATAAATTGGTGAGGTGCCTAAGTGACATCATAATTATGAAGAATAATTTTTTAAAGAAAGCTGAAAACAGATGACATTAATAAGAGTTCGTTAAAGATCTTTATACCTTTAAACCATACTATACTAGTTGTAAAACTAAAGACTAGGTGTGGGAATGGAAACTAGAACACTGAATTAAGTCTCATAGATGCATAAATTTTTTTTAAAATTACAACCTGTTAAGATTCAATACAAAGAATATATTGAATTGCAGACATACATAATCGTTATACTTTGAATATACTGTTGAATGTACTATATCTTTGTATTTCACAGGATCCACAAGATTTTTAAAATTTGTTTTCCCCTTTAGAAGGTAGTATCCTTTCTGGAGAAGGCACTCAGGGAAGCATACTTCTTTTAATCTTTTTAATCCAAGTAAAAATCTTCAAGTCAAGTACTACACATATTCACCAATGTTTATTCTATTTTGATTTTAAAATTTTATATGAAGTTATTGTTGATCAGGTATTTAGTTATTTTCTCTTTCTTGATAAATTATGTGATTTAATTTAAATGAGTAGCATTAGAGGCGCTCCAGATACAATTATGTTATATCCTTCATAATCAGATTCAAACCATCACTTTCATTCTCCCCTTTTAAAGTAGAGAAAATAAATTTATTTATTTGCTTGTTTATTTGTGTTTATGATCTCAAATAATTAAAATTATTTTCTTCATTTGTTTTCATACTCTTGGATGTTATATAGTATTTTCCTGAAAACTCTGCTTTAAAGGCCTTATAAACTGTAATTGTACTTTCAGATAATCATGAGTTGTCTTTAAAACCATAATTTTCTCTTGTTCTTAAATCGAGTTTTAATAGAAAATTAAGACAAATTGATTATAATGATTTTTAAATGGCTAACACTGATAGATCACTTACTCTGTACTGGGCAGGGTGTGGCGCTTTACATTATGGTTTCTGAGTCCTTACAACGAAGGAACCAAATACCCTTGTTATCCACAATTTCAGGTGAGAAACATGAGACACAGTATGGTTAAGTAACTCGCCCATGGATAAACAGAAAGCAAGTGATAGACCTGGGCTTTTTGTCTGTGCGCTTAACCACAGTGCTACTATCCTTTTGACATGTCCCAGAAGAGTTATATAACCTGGTATATGTGGAAGTGTAGCTAAAAGAAGCTTTTACTTTGTATGACAAGGCAGTCATATAAGGTACAAATAATGGAACTTATGATATCAATTTATTTATAAAACTTATATATTTGTTTTAAGTTGTTTTTAACTTTCTCAATAGCAGAGTTAAACCAAACATAGGAATATTTACTGAACCAGGGATTTGAAACTTTTGAATTTCTGGTAGAAGCTGGTAGATTATTTATGGCAAAATTCAGATTTCTCCTATGGATAAGATTTTCCAGATATCCAGCTTTTTCTGGGCCAGGAGACCCCAATAATGAGCATGTGCAAATGTATTCTACAATGTTTACCTTATAATGACACAATTAGAAATACAAGTGGGTTGGAACAATTGCATTTGAAGCATGTTAAAACAAGATGAAATGCATGAACATATGAGACATAACATCATTAGAGACATAAACAATGATCACTAAATAACTATTACTGCTAAGAGTGCTGGACCATTCTTTTATTTGTTGAAAGAAAAGTTGCCTTTTTGATTGCATAGTCATCATCAGGTGTTGAATTTAAAATGTTAATTATTAATAGTTGATGAGTTGGGTCAAATACAATGAAATTCAAATCGGATATGAAGACTTGGTTCCTAAATTCCACTTGTGATGCTAAGTTCTTTTTACATGCTGCCTATTTGTGTTTCCAGATAGCATTATGTTTATGAAGTGAATTATTTACATTTTTCTCCTATTTCCCTAGGGTGTTTATTTCCCTAAGGTGTTTCATTAAAGAGTGAAGAAAGAAACAAATAGTGTTAATGTGTTTAGCACATCTTTTGTTAAAAAAAAAAAAAAAGATAAAATAAGGCTATATAGGATTCATTTAACTCATTATAAGTGTTTTGATCTCAACAGTTTATGTGTTCCTGAAGAATATATGTGAGTATGAAACTCAAGGTCATAGTTTTCCTGCTATGTGCAGTTTTTTTAGATTAAAAGTTTGCTATTAAATATGGGCATTGCTGGTAGATTTGATGGCATTTATCTGTTTATGTAAAAGGGTTAGGATTTTTATGAAGAATACGTATAATTGTCCTACAGCATACATCTCAAAAATGTAATTTAATTACTTCATAATTATTTACTGGTTTCCAATAGTTACAACCTTAAGATTCTAAACTAAGTATGTATAACCCCATGTTATAATTTAGTCTCAGTGTAGGAACTTATCGAAATGCTATTTCCTATACATAAGTGGTTTTGTATAAGCAGGCTTATATAGTTTTACATATTGGCAACTATAACTTCTGTATGTTGTTTTCATGATAAGATGAAATCCCCATCTCACAGTCTGATAAGACATGTATTAAATAATTTTTAAAAAATCAATTTTTCCTCCTTTGGCATAACCAATTTTTCAGTAAATATTTTTAATTGGAAAATTAAAATATACACATGAAGACTGTGGGAAACACGACTACCACACGTCAATAAATGAAAAGAAATTCTGTTTTACACATTTGTCTGTCTTTCCTATCTAGGTGTTGTGCTCTTCTCTTCGTGCATCTCTGTATTGTTCTTACCTTAGAATAAGTGCTGCTAAAACAAACACCATGATAATATTTTAAAATATAATAAAGTAGGTGAGGCACAGTGACAGTGGCTCACACCTGTAATGTCAATACTTTGGGAGGTTGAAGCAGGATGATCACTTGAGGCCAGGAGTTCAAGAGCAGACCAACCTGGTCAAAATAGTGAGACCCTATCTCTAAAACAAAACAAAACAAAACAAAACAGAATAGAACATTAGCTGGGCATGATGGCACATGCCTATAACACCAGCTCCTCAGGAAGCCAAAGCAGATGGATCACTTGAGTCCAGGAAGTCCAGGCTACCATGAGCTGTGGTCATACCACTGCACTCTAGCTTCAGTGACAGAGTGAGATCCTATCTATCTCTTAAAAAAAAAAAAAAAAAAAAAAAAAGGAAATATACATATATCATAAAAATACTCGTATTGCTTTGAAAAACAAGTTTCCAAGTGCAGAATTATTTATGCTGCCACAGAGACCATGGAGCCACTAACTTGGTTTGTAAAACAGAATATTCTGTACATTTTATTGTGAATAATCAATTTTTAAAAATTCGAATCCATTTATTCTTCACATAGGCAGAATACTTATAATATTAGATACATATTATAAATTCTGGGAAAATGTTAAATGGACATGTAATTCAACAGCTAAATGAATAACTGAATGTGAATTTCAGAAAAGAATAAAGAGAAATTTTGGATATTTGCCAAAATATTGTTTAGTTTTGATAAAAATGACATTTATAAAAAATAAAAGGGCTTGACTAAATTAGAAATAAGCATATCTCAATAATAAAAATATAGTTGGCCCAGCGTGGTGACTCATGCCTGTAATCCCAACACTTTGGGAGCCCGAGGCTGCTGGATCATGAGGTCAGGAGCTCGAGACCAGCCTGATCAACATGGTGAAACCCCATATCTGTTAAAAAATATAAAAAATTTAGCCAGGCACGGTGGCACGTGCCTGAAATCCCAGCTACTCAGGAGGCTGAGGCAGAAGAATTGCTTGAACCGGGGATATGGAACTTGGAGTGAGCAGAGATCGCTCCACTGCTTTCCAGTCTGGTTGACAGAGTGAGACTCTGTCTTAAAATAAAAAAAAAAATAAATAAAATAAATAAATAAATAAAATAAAATAAAATAAAAGTTAATTCTTACTTCATTATTCCAAGAAAATATAATAATTTTGCCTTCATATTTTCCATAATTCCTACTCTGCTTTTTTCAAGTCACTTCATTAAAAAAAGCAGAAGTACCTAAGAGGCACATATCAGAATATTTGAGGTCGATGCTTTTGAGTTTTAAAAAACAACCAATTTATGTTTCGAGTGTGCACATTAAAATTTGACAAAATGTTATATAATTCTCCAAAAGCATATTATAAGATTATCTTAGTCATGAAAAGTTGCATGAGTTAAAATGCTCCCAAGAGTGTAAGAATTTGAAAGGAAAATATTGAAACTTTGGACTGTCGATTAATCTGATTTGAAGAAAAGCCAACTCTGATGATGTTGTTAGTACTTTCTCTGACCCTTCAAATTGATAAGTATCAATTGCTGCTTTGAACACCAAATTGATGTGAGATTTAGGATGAGGAAAATTAATATCAATAAAGTCATTCACAGTAGTATTTTATTAAATTTGTATAAACGTGTTAACAACTTCAACAGTTTAGACCTTGGAGGCACTTTATTTCTTTGGGACCTTTTTACAACTTAAACATTATTTTGTTGTTACTGTTAAGGTAAGAAAAAAAAGAAACTCACAATATTAAACCTAAGAGATTACACACATACATTCTAAAATCTCACAATTGTATTATTGTATGTTGAATTCGTTAGAGGTGAGATCTTACAGAATTTTATTTGGCTTTTAGTATATGGCTATAACGCATGCAAACCCAAGTAAAATGTTAACAGTGTTGCTTTGTTGAACAAGGATTATAAAACAATATACTCTCAGTGTATTTTAGAAATGCAAACATAATGTTTAAACCCTAAAAAATTAAAATGTAGGTAGTTCAATTTATATTTACTGACAAATAGCTTAGCTCAGCTCTACAACTAATTCTGATGATAATCATAATTTGTTTGGTGTGTGGAGAAATATCATTGGCCATCATAAAGAGGCCAATTAAATGCTATATTTGATTAGCATTTAATCAAATATAAGGCTCTTCATGATCTCTGAGGAGTCAGATGGCCTTCCACACTCCTTTAGAATATATCAATTGATGGAGAATTCATGACATCTGAAGACAATGAAGTCCATTAATGGACAATTAGTCTTTCAACAAATACTTGCTATCTTACTAAAGTAGTAGAATATTTTACATGCCTATTAGAAAATACACAGAAGGAAACTTAAAAAGGATAGGATAAATTCAAGTGAAAGTTCCAGCATTCCAAGCTCTGCTCCTGTGGACCTTTTCACATACCACTTGAATCCTACTTTGATATTATTGCATTTGATCAATGGAATGTATAACAGCCCCCTGTAACATAAAGCTTCTCTTTGTTTGCCTATGTTACCTCTTTGGCTTTCAAGTGTTTTTCTATAATCCCTTTTTGTTGTTCTGTCCACAGCCATGCCATGAAGCAATGTTACCAATAATTGATCAGTCATGTGCACCCTACAGGAAAACCATCTAATCAAACAATAGCTCAAAATAGGAGCAGCAATTTGGCCAGAGTGAGTTAATACAGATATTGCTTTTAATATTGAGATAGGCATATTTCCTTGTGCTTTCTGAATTGGGTAAAAAACATTCTCAGGTGACCTTATACATACCACTTAGTTATAAAGAACAAAGAGCTCTTTATAAAATTAAAAAATCAGGGGTTCCTTTCTTCCCTTCCCCAACCTACACACCTATACACACACACACACACACACACACACACACACACACACACACACTTGAGAAAGAGTCCTACATCTAAGTGTTCCAGATTTTCAGGCATGAAGACTTATATATTCTAATTATTGTTCTGTGCATAGAAGCTATTTTTTCACACAAATAGTACCTGATCCTGGCTTAATGACTTTTGGAACAAATGCATATGAATAAATAAGACAAATCAATGAAGTTCACATATAAAATTTTGTATCTCTTGCTCCTGAAATAAATTTTTTGACAAGTTACCATCCATCTAATAAGTTCTGGACTCTTTGTGTTCCTTAGGGAAATGGCACAAGGTCTTCTTGAGTTTAGATTATGCATTTGGATCTCTGATTTAGTGGAACAGTGTGTAAAAGTCTCTCATAATCAGAACACTCCCTATTGGCTCCACATCTGAAGATCCCCAAGAGTGCTGTTTCTATCAGGGAGCATCTGGAATAGATTATATTCAGTTAATTGGCTCCAGATCAAGCTTGTTACAGACAGTAGCATGCAGTATAACCTATGCATTTCACTAAATCACCCACTTTGGGTTAAATCACACCTACTTCTCTCCATAATTCATCCCAGATGCACAACACACACACGTGCACATAACACACACACACACATACGAAGACAGCAAAATATCAACAGAGTAGGGAGGAGGTTGTTGGCAAGACTAACCCGTAAATTATCTGAATTAAAAGATTAACTATTGAATTTATAGGATTGTTGGGAAGAAAAGCAAAGAATCAGGACCAGCAGATTGTAGGTCTTGACTGTTTTATAGTAGAAAAATATATAAAGGCTTTTATTTTAAGTTCCAGAGGTATTGCCATTTTTGCTTTATTTTGTTCCTCCAAGTACAGGTTCAGCACACATAGGCACTTCTCAGAATGTCTTAGTAGGAAAGCAGGGCTTTGATTTTAAACTTATTTAACAATATTAATTAGTTGGGTTACAAGGAACAGTGTTACTACTGTTCATTGAAAACCAAAACATCAATCTTCTTAACTTACGACATTAGAGGCACAGGGCATGTCTTAGCGATTAATGACCAGTTGGAGGAGTGGATATCTCAATGCATAGCCAAGGGCCATTAACCCCAACTAGTCATTAATTCCCAGGAAATGTCCTGCACTAAGGTCATTATTGCTAATAAAATGCACATATGGAAAATTCCCTCTTTTTTGCCTATGTATATAAACATACATTCACATTACATGCATTGTTACATGTCATAAAAAAGTATTTCACATGTCCAGAAGCTAAAAAAAAAAAAAAAAAAAGAAAACAACTAAGTATAATGAGAAATTTAATATATTTAGTCTCTACATTCCTTTTACCTTTCACTTTTTTTAGAGGGTATGGGTAGGAGGGAGAATACATGTTTGTATGCCAAGACTGTGAGTCTGCTGCAATCAGATATCAGTGCTTTGCTAATAATGTGAATACAAGAAATAACGGAAGGAACAGGGTAATGGGATTGGAGAAGCACTGATGAATGTGGGTGGAACAGCACACTTGATCAATACCAAAAGGCAGTATGGAGTGATCATATGTATTGTTTCGAGTCATAATATATTAGGTACAAGAACATGCATGAGCCAAATTTAAGAATTAGCCAAAGATTCTCTTTGGTGTGCTTCTGTTCTATGCCCCTGAATTATGCCACATTCTCTTCCTTCTCATAGCCATATAACCCAGTCTATCATGCAGACTGCCTCAGTGTTCAGGAGTCCTTAACAAGGTTTCACTGTTTTCCGGAATTGTCTCTGTTTGCTTTCCCAGTCTCTTTTCTCTGTCCTCCATGAAAGTATACTTGTCTTGTTTAAGCCTATATGATACTCCTTTGAGTTATTTTGCATAGCGTGTCACAAATGTCTCCATTTTAAATTTATTTTATGGTACTTTATTGTTTATAATTAACCATTCCCTTCAGAAAAAAATCTTACTCATTTCCTCACCTTATAAATAGCGATTAGATATGATGCCAATGGCTAAGAATATATATAAGTGAATATGTTAGATATATTCAAATACCATAAGTTATATAAATATATATTTATTAACGTATAAATATGTAAATATTTAAAACTTGTATTGGAATTTGTGTAAAAGCAGCAAGTTTTTAGGAAGAATCTATAAGTCAAAGAATACTGGTATTCTAACAAGTTAAAACTAACTTTTAAAACTAACAAGTTGTAAGAATGCATTGAGATTGAATGATTCAAAACTCATATTCAAATCTAATCTGATATTTTTTTTTTCTGTAGATCAGTTAAAGTAACTGTTTTGTGGCAATAGCATTAATGTGTTCCTACTGGCCTTTAAATAATATAGTTTTTAGGACTTCGTGTCTTTTTTTAAAAGAGGCTTTATTAGTGTTCTATATTAAAATTAGCATAACTGAAATATTTAAAACTAAAATTTTCATAAAGGGCTGCTGATGGTGTAGGTGTTTTTCATCAGAAAGACATTCCTATTGTCTCTCACATTTTATCTAATTAGGGGAAACGTTCAGGAAATGTCAATTAAACGTGACTAAAATATGCAACGTTTGTTATATTTAACACAATATGATTGAAAGAGTATCTAAATCAACTTGATTATCTGCATATGGAGTAACCTTCTAAAAGAAGAATTAAATGTTGACAGATTATATACGAAGAATAATTTAGTATTTCTTGTAGGTATCTTTGAATGTAATGAAAGTGATTGAAGAAACAACTTATTAAGCACTCACTTTTCATTTCATGTAGAAATTCAGCATAAAATTGAAGTCTATCCTTAATTATTTATCATGTATAAACATAATACACATCAAAATTTGATTTTATTTTACTTCAAAGACTTGACTTAGCTGCTGAGATTTAAGGTAACTGAAAACTTGGTATTCAAAATCTGGGAGACATTTTAATACACTGAAGAGCTGATCTCACTTAAGGAAAATTCATCCCTTATTAGGCCTTCTCTTAAAACTAAACCATATAGGCATAAAATATTGATTCTGAATGTTAACTAATTAGAACATTACTTAAAGTCTAATACTTTTTTATTATGATCAAAGCTATCACCATGCAATGTATCATCAAGGAAATTATGGGTTCTGTGGCCTATTTCCTAGTAAGATGGCAGTAAGTTAATTAACATAGAAGAGAAGTTGAAGACTCTAGCAGGAGCTGAAGATCACTGGTTTCTACCATAATGCAAAGCACCCGAAGACTTAGGTGCGAAGAAAGCAGACTCCAGCTAAAGTCCTGATCATGCGTTGATTTGATCCATCTCTTACTTGCCGTGTACCCCTGGAAGAACTATTTAACTCTGTACCTCAATTTTGTTTCATTGGTGAAGTGAGATAAATAATTACCCACCCTTAATGGTTGTTTTTAAATTAAATCATTTAATCTATGTAAAGCACTTTTCAAAAAGTATTGGGTACATATAAATGCTCAATAAATATGATTTATAATTTTTATTACCAGGCTTAGTTTAGAGTACGTGTTTTGATTTACTCTACATCTCACAGAAAACAACGAAGTTAGCCTATTTTATGGCAACCCAGTTAATAACCACCCCCTTTCTTATAAATGCTTATATTTTATAATTTGTTTTTCTATTCATTACTTCCCTGTGTGGAATAATATAGGTTTCAGGTAAGATTGCATTGTTCCAGGCATAACACCTATACTGGGGCCCTGACCTAATTAAATTTAGTTTCTCACATTTAAGTGGAATTTTTAAATGTCTCTAAACTCAGAAACAGGATAACTTGTCTCAAAATGACAGCTTTTGTCTGTTTTAGTTGGTGGACCTTTTTATTTGGGGATGACATGGGGCAAGTATGGGCTTCTATCAGTGAAAGTGGTCTCATCTGATCAAATAATTCAAGTTTCAAAAAAAGTTGGTTCTTGAGATATTTGCTTAAACAAAACACAGAAACAACTTTAGTCAAGGAAAAAATGTTAAATATCAAAATAGTTTAAATTCTAGTGGTGCTTTTATTTCTACATCTGGAGAAAGCCAGTCCTTAATTTTATTCCTCAGTTCCGATTCATTTCTGTAAGGGTAAAATAAGAGCTATGGAGAAATTATTTTAAAAAATCTATATACATTCAATAAATTATAATTTAGTAAATTGAGGAAAACCTGCCAACTGCTATCTTAATAGTTTTTTTTTTTTTTTTTTTTTTTTTTTTTTTTGATACTTTAAGTTCTGGGATACATGTGCAAAACATGCAGGTTTCTTACATAGGTATACACGTGCCATGGTGGTTTGCTGCAACCATTAACCTGTCATCTACATTAGGTATTTCCCTTAACGCTCTCCCTCTCCCAGCCTCCCAGCCCCCAACAGGCCCTGGTGTGTGATGTTCCCTTCCCTCTGTCCAAGTGTTCTCATTGTTCAACTCCCACTTCTGAGTGAGATGATGTGGTGTTTGGTTTTCTGTTCCTGTGTCAGTTTGCTGATACCTTAATAGCTTTTTTTTTTGTTTTTTGTTTTTTTTTACTCTTTCTTAGATTTAAATTAACACTGTTGGAAAGATAACATTGTTTTCATCATGAATGCTAATAAAGATGAGAGACTTAAGGCCAGAAGCCAAGATTTTCACCTTTTTCCTGCTTTGATGATGCTAAGCATGGCCATGTTGTTCCTTCCAGTCATTGGCACTTCAAAACAAAATATTCCAAGACTCAAGCTAACCTACAAAGGTAAATATATACATATTTTCTAAATTGTTTATTAAGATTTTTAAATGTCTTTTTTGACTGCTATATTTTTTCTTTTTAGAAAAGCATATTGGCTTCTGTGAAATGTTTATTATGTTGGCATCAATTCATAAAATAGAATTATAGAACACGAAGCCCAATCACTCATTTTTATGAGGAAAAATATGCTAAAGCTATTCAAGTATGCTTTTCAGCCCAGTATTTATAATAATCAGTTTGATCTGCAAGTGGTAAACGGTTTGGTGTTAAAACAAATCAATCCTTAAAAATAGAAAAATGTTAACTAATTTCACATAACTATTGCTAGTTTATTCCTAGTCAGAGGGGATTTTTAAAAAAAAACACAGTAAGATATCTTCAAAAAGAACTTAAGACAGCAGGATAGCTTCAAGTTCTCAACTACATATGTATTTGGTAATAGAAAAAGACAATGTGAAAGGTTTAAAACACAAAAAAGATGAAACAACTTTGCTAAAAAATGAAATCTGCTAAGCTAGTTTTTAAATGTTTGATATAACAGCAAAGTTTATATGAATTACGGTTGGTCATCTTTGTGTGTGTCTGTGTCCAGTTTCATGCCCAAATAGTTTTTACTTTGGTTTTCCTTTTTGATGTACTCTGGGGTTCATTAATACCTCAAGAAATAAAAGGGATGTAGGGAGAATAAAACTTCTTTATTCTCAAAGTGGTAGGCAAAAATTATGCTGGCAATTTGATATCCTCTGATCTCTTTAAGATGACATTTTATAGACAAACAAAATACTAATAAAAGCATGTTGGATGTTAAATCTAAGAGTAAGTTGAATTAGCACATTATATCCATTACAAATCTTATATGTTGGTATTTGTACAGAATATATGTCATGTATTAAAGAGTTAAACAATTTATATATTTTTGAGTTCTTATGTTTTTATATGTATCAAACTCATTTGCATTGGAAGTCTATTTTTTGGTAATCTAGGATGTTTTTATCTGGAAACATTGATCACATTATGAAATATAATTTATTGATGTCTTATTTAATCAATAATTAAAACCTTTTTTTCTTTTTGAGATGATGTCTCATTCTGTTGCCCAGGCTGGAGGGCAGGGCATGATCTCGGCTCACTGCAACCTCCGTCTTCCGGGTTCAAGCGACTCTCCCACCTCAGCCTCCTGAGTAGCTGGGATTACAGGTGCCCACCACCACGCTTGATTAATTTTTGTATTCTTAATAGAGATGGAGTTTCACCATGTTGGCCAGGCTGGTCTCGAACTCCTGACCTCAAGTGATCCGCCCACCTCGGCCTCCCGAAGTGCTGGGATTACAGGCTTGAGCCATCTCGCCCGGCCATAATCAATAACTAAAACCTGTATTTGATTGTCTTCCATTTCTTAATCATAGATATATTCAATTTTCTGTCATTCCCCTAAAATTATCTTAGTTTCAAGTGAACATTAACAGTTATGGCAAGGTTTAGGCCATAAATAAAAAACAAAGTCAAGGCTTTTAACCATGCCAGTATAAATAGTACTGAATTATGCCTTCTTCCATAAACAACTATTCATCTAGATAAACTATATGAAGCAACTATTTTTAGACATTGAGCAATAGGCAGCAAAGATGAAAGAAAGAAACTACCAGTGGTACATGCCTATAATCCTAGCTATTCAAGAGGCTGAAGCGAGAAGATTGCTTGAGCCCAGGGGTTTGACTGCAGTGAGCTAGGATTGCATCACTTTTAGAGACTCTGTCTCTAAAAAAGAAAACAAACAAACAAACAAAAAAAAAAACAAAAAAAACACACTTAATGGCGCAACTCGGAAAGGGTTTGGGACAAACGGGGAATTTGTGTGCTGAGCCGAGATATTGAGATGAAATATTGGAGGTCAAGGAGTGCCGAATGACATAGCAGTTCTGTCCACCCAGAATTTTAAAACTTCACCAAAACCTGGGGCACTCAGTTGACATGCTGCAAGGGTCATTTTATTTTTTAATTTTTATTTTAAGTTCAAGGGCGCATGCCCAGGTTTGTTACATAGGCAAGTTGTGTCATGGAGATTGGTTGTGCAGATTGTTTCATCAAACAAGTATCAAACCCTGTACCCATTAGTTATTTTTCCCGATCCTCTCCCTCCTCCCTACCTCCACGCTCTGATAGTCCCCAGGCTATGTTATTCCCCTCTATGTGTCCACATGTTGTCATTGGTTAGTTCACACTTATAAGTGAGAACATGTGGTATTTTTTTTTTCCTCCATAGTTGGCTAAGGATAATGGCCTCCAACTCTATCCATGTCCCTTTAAAGAACATGGTCTCATTCTTTTTTTATGGCTGCATAGTATTCCAGGGTATATACGCACAACATTTTCTTTATTCAGTCTATCATTGATAGGCATTTAGGTTGATTCTATGTCTTTGCTAATGTGAATAGTGCTGCAATGAACATACAAATGCATGTGTCTTTATAATAGAAAGATGTATATTTTGGGGGTATATACCCAGTAATGGGATTGCAGTTTCTAATGGTATTTCTGTCTTTAGATCTTCGAGAAGTTGCCACACTGTCTTCCACAATGGTTAAACTAATTTACACTCCCACCAACAGTGTATAAGCATTCAGTTTTCTCCACAACCTTGCCAGCATCTGTTATTTTTGACTTTTTATATAATAGCCATTCTGAGTGACTAGTGTGAGATGGTATCTTGTTGTGGTTTTGATTTGTATTTCTAGAATGATCAGTGGTGTTGAGTTTTGTTTTGTTTTTTTCCACATGATTGTTCCCCGCATGTATGTGTTCTCTTGAAAAGCATCTGTTCATGTCCTTTGCCCACTTTTTAATGGTGTTGTTTATTTAAAACTATAAAAACCCTGAAAGACAACCTAAGCAATACCATTCAGCACATAGGCATAGGCAAAGAGTTCATGATGAATATGCCAAAAGCAATTGCAACAAAAGCAAAAATTGACAAATGCGATCTCATTAAACTAAAGAGCATCTGAATAGCAAAATAAACTATCAACAGTTGACAGTGAGTAAGCAGGCTTGAGTCAACAGACAACCTACAGAATCAGAGAAAACTGTTACATATTATGCATCTGACAAAGATCTAATATAAAGCATCTATGAGGAACTTAAACAAATTTACAAGGGTCACATTATAAGAGCTCAGCTATTCTATTCCTACTGTAAGGGATACTTTAGTCCTGCCTTAAAAAACGTGACAATAAGTCTCAAAAGGATTGAACTGATCTTCCAGGAAACTCAATATCCGCGAGAAAAAAAAAAAAAAAATCTCAACAATTTTTAAAATAAGAAAACCCAAATCAACCATATTCTCAACAATTTAATATCCATAATGTCCAGATACAATAAAAAAAATTACTAGACCTACAAAGAAACAGGAAAATTTAATGATAACAAGGAAAACATGTAGTTAATGGAAGGTAAATTGAAGTGATGCAGATGTTCACATTAGCAAAGATTTTAAAATAGCTATTATGAATATGTTCAAGAATTTAAAAGAAAATGCTATCAAAAGGAATAAGCAGATATGGAATCTCAACAGAGAAGTGAAATGTATTAACAAAACTAAATGAAAACTCTAGTAATGAAAATTGTATCTGAAATTAAAAACTTACTGCATGAATTACAGATTGGAGATAGCAGAACAACATTCAGTAAACCAGAAGATAGAGAAATAGGGATCATCCAATATAAAGAACCCTTGAGTTTTTTACATGTCAATTTATAACATATTCCATTAAACCAAAGCCATATCTAGAAAGTTATTTTGTATTCCTTATGCTCTTTGTGTGACTATAATGGGATATCTTTAAATTCTTTGAAGCTCTATTGTTTAAATAAATATATATATCTCTCTCTTTACATCTGTATCTATCTATAAAAATACATATATCTTTATATCTATATATATTTATATCTATCTCTCTATATAGTATCTATATGTATCTCTATATATAGTATCTATCTCTCGATATACTATATATATAGAGAGAGAGATAGATACTCTTGCTCTGTCTCCTATATGTAGAGAGAGATAGACAGATAGATACTCTTGCTTTGTCTCCCACACTGGAGTACAGTGGCAAGATCTTGGCTCACTGTAGCCTTGAATTCCGAAGCTCAAGTAATCCTCCCACCTCAGCCTCTGGACTACAAGCATGATCCATCATGCATGGCTAATTTTTGTATTTTTCGTAGAGACAGAGTTTCACCATGTTGCCCAGGCTCGTCTCCTGGGCTCAAGCAATCCGCCTGCTTCAGCCTCCCAAAATGCTGGGGTTATAGGAGTGAGCCACCTTACCTGGCCAAAAGATAATCTTTAAAGCCACAGGTTTTATGTTTTGTTATGGCAGTGCCCATTTCTAAAACCAACATGTAATTTGGATAACTACTGCTGTATAACAAGCCATCATAAAACTCATTCCCTTAATAAAACAACAATTACTATATCCCTCAGTTTCTCTGGGTCAAGAATTTGGAAAGGCTTAGCTGAGTGGTTCTGGTTTGTACTCTTTAATGGAATTGTAATCAGACAACGGCTAGAGTTATAACGGTAAGGGTCTGGCTGGCATCTCTTCCTTGATGTATCCTCAGGTTCCTCCGAGGGAGTCTTTTCACTTGGGTAGTTTGGGCTTGCTCAGGGCCTCAAGTGCATACATTTAAACAAACAAAGAGGAAGTTTCATTGCCTTTTTATACCTAGCTTTAGAAGTTACATGGCATTGGTTCCAGAGTATTCTATTGGTTGAACCATGAGAAAGCTTCACTCAATTTTAAAAGGAGAGCACAAAGACTGTACTTCTCAATCATAGTAGTGTCAAAGTCACATATGTAAGGAGCTGTGGCATGGGAGGTATTGTTGATACATATATATATATATGTGTATATATACACACATATATAAATTCTTATATATATATATCTCTGAAATAAATTGATAATAAAAAACAAGTTTATATAGGGTAAAGTACTTATTCAGACACTTCACAAACATATACATGGCCAATAAACACTTAAAAATACTGGCCCTCATGAGTCATTGGGTAAATACAAATTAATATTACAATGAAATACTCTTATATATCTGTTGGAATAGCTAAAAACATGAAACATTGACTATATCAAATATTTGTGAATCTGTGGAACAATTTGAGCTTGCAAACATTGCTAATGTAAGAGTTAAGGTGGAAATTGTTTTGGCAGTTTCTTATACTATTATACATGCACTTACATTCATTTGAAGTTCTAGAACAGGCAAAACTAATCAATGGTTTAAAAATATGATAACAGTTGCCCTTGTTGTTGGGGGACAGAGAGGATTGACTGAGAGGGGCATGAGAGGAAATTTTCTGGGAGTATAGATGTGTTTTCTGTCTTGACAGGGATGTTGAATACCTAAGTGTAGAGATTTGTCACAACTTATTAAATTGCACATGTAAGGTCTGTCCATTTGCCTATATATAATATTGCCTTAAAAAGAAAATGAATAGAAAACAAACATTAAAATCCAAGGAATAAAGAAAGGATATGGAAAGTTTGAACTAAAGGAATTGAAGACATAAAAAGGGAAACTCTGGTTTCTTTAATACAGTGAATATCGCAAAAGCACTGCATTGACAAACATGGGTAATGCAAACATCACACTTGCAAATATATTTTAATAATTGATAATATTCACTAAAGAGTCATAATGAACAAAACATTGGCATAAGGACTGTGTGTGAATTATCTCATTACCTCGCTGTGAGATGCGTATTATCATCCCCTTCCTATGTATGAGGATACTGAGGTACTGAGAGATTGAGAAATTTGCCAGGGTCACAAATTTAATTCATGGCTCAACTCCTGGGTCAACCCCAGGCTACTTAGACCTAGGATTCTAGCCAAGTCTCTCTCACTGTAGACATAAGTATTTCCTTCCTGAGGCACTTACCTGTCATAGTGAATAAATTTACAGAAGCATCATGCTGATATTTGACTAAAACTGATTATGTGATTTTCAATTGTCAACATTAAATGAAGTCGAAGAAGATTACATGTACTCTTTAAGATCACTGGGTAGCCAAAAAGATTATTTGATTTTTGTGGGATTTTATGCCATTTGCTAAACTTATTTTTTAAAAGTTGATTGTGATAAATTGTCTTCATAATCAAAATTTCATAGAAAAGTGAGTCTTAATATTAAATCAAATGTATAAATTGTCATCTGAAAATAACAGCTTGTATTAATGTATGTTTTTGGCCTTAGAGCCAACTCTATAAGGATTAAAAATCTTGTTTTATTTATCTTTCTCTAAATTTTCATTCCTCTCAGCACCTTATTCTTATATATAAGGATAATTGATATGTTTTTCTTGGAGTAAATGCAAAAAGCTGTACTCTTTTGATGCTTCTTATATTCAGTATTCATTTCAAATTCATAATTTTTTCAGATGTTTTAGGTTGTCTACATGTCAAATGCTGGTAATCAGAAGCAGAGACTGAATGCAGGATAGAAATCCTAGATATCTTCCAACACACCCTCAGCACACACCCATACTTCCCTCCCAGCTCCCCAGGGCTACTGTTAGTGAGTCATTTCTTGACTGTATGCTAATAATAGAGTAGTCACCTTTCTTAAGAGAACTACTGCTAATCCTTTGCTGCTCACAACACACCATTTTAAGGAATGCTGAACCATTTTAATGAATGCAGAGTATTCATTTTGAATATCACAATTGTTCAGCACTGTGAAGTGTATATTTCCCATTCACTTCCAAAAATTTCAAGTTTTCCTATCCGCCTCTGTAAAATCAAGCTCTTGAGAAAGAAAAGTAGCTCAAATCCTGACATACCACCTTTTAAAAGCTGTCTTTTCCTGGATTTTAAAAAGCTGTGACACAAAAATTACCGTTAATTTTGTGTTCTGGTGGGGCAAACTGCTTACATACCAGATTCCTGCTTCTGAGGTAAGAACCACAACATTTCTTGACATTTTCATTTTTTCTCTCATGACAACTTATTGACTTGAGATCAGCTGGGACTATCCTTTGCTTAGACAGTATTGAGAGTCTGAAAGGCTATTCTTGGAAACTAATACACTGGTAGAACGTGAGGTTAAAAATAATCAGCCAAAATAAAAAAAAAATACTAATTTTAGTTTTAAAAATAATTAACTTTTATGGACATAAAATTAGCTTTGTTTTCTTTGCTTTCCATAATTCATATCTTCTCAGTGTAAACCAAAGATGCAGGCAGTGTCTATGGTAGTAGAGTTAGCTACTTGGACGAGCTGCAAGGTAATATTAAGGGATTTCTTTTCTTTCTTTCTCTTTCCTTCTTTCCTTCTTTCCTTCTTTCTCTCTCTCTCTCTCTCTCTCTCTCTCTCTCTCTCTTTCCTTTCTTGATGGAATCTCACTCTTTCGCCAAGCTGGAGTGCAGTGGCCCGATCTCGGCTCACTGCAGCCTCCGCCTCCCGGGTTCAAGCGATTCTCCTGCCTCAGCCTCCCGAGTAGATGGGACTACAGGCACATGCCACGAAGCCCAGTTAATTTTTGTATTTTTATTAGAGATGAGGTTTTACCATGTTGGCCAGGATGGTCTTATTCTCTTGACCTCGTGATCTGCCCACCTTGGTCTCCCAAAGTACTGGGATTGCAGGTGTGAACCAACACGCCCGGCCTATTGAGGGATTTCTTAAAGTATTTCTTAAACAACAAGAGAGTTGTAGCAACCATTTTATCCAAAGAATGCTCTTTAATAAAGACTTAACTGAGAACCTCTGAATCCATAGGAGCTTGGTAGTTTGGTTCCATTGTTGTGCAAAGAAATTTCCCTTTGGTCCATGTTGTGAATTCTTGCATATTTATGACTACTAAACTTTTTTCTTGAATAATAAGTAAGGAATCATGGAGGTCAGAATGTTCTATATTTCCAGGTTTTGTATTATATGATTATTACTATATTGTCTTATAAATTGGGCTTCTCATAGTGACTTCTACAGTTCATGCCGCAATTATAAAAATAATATTTGAGAGACGATCTTCTTAAATTGCACAATAATATAAGTATTTTCTATCTCACCATCATCACTATAGACTTTGAATGTGTTGGAGATATTTATACTCAAGAATCACTGGTGTCTGTAACGTTATTTGTTTGGAAAACTCTAGAAGATGAGATAGGTGTAAGTCTTCAGCAAGAAAAGTAACTCATTTAATATTTACCATGTATTCATCCATTCTACAAATACGTAATATGGAATCACTATTTACTAGGCATTGTTTTAGATAAAAGTCACTGTCTCATTGGAGCTTATTTTTCACTTAGGGAGACAAACAGTGAACAAGCAAACAAACAGGTGAATATCATTTCAGATAGTGCTAAGTGCTATCAAGACTATAAAGCCAGAGAATGACTGGGCCCAGGTACCCTATTCAGACTTTATCATGTATAAGCCTCACAACACTGTTTTTATACCCATTGTTTTCATACCTACTTTATAGATAAGATACAGGCTTAGAACAGGAGTCTCTTGCCCAGAAGCAAAAAGCTATTAAATAGCCCAACCAAGTTGTGTGCTTACATTTATCTAGTTCAAGGTCCATGTTACTGTCAACTCACCATGCCCTTGAGGAAAACATTACATTTTCAAGAGGATAAATATTAAGATATAAAAAATAACAAGGTATTACCATTATTTCTTTAGCATCAAGCTATTTTCAATAACTTCTGATAGTAGTAATTATGTTGTGCACCTCCAACATTTATTAGATGTATATTCATTGACAAGAAAAACTTCAAAATTCCCTTTTGAAATTTTATCTGCCTATCTTATAACTAGGGATTACTGTATCTTCTAGAATTGTTCTTTGTTTTATCAGAATTTTCTAAAAAATGAATAAGTAAGGCTATATATTTTTCTGTAATTTACAAATTATTTAGCTGTGAAATTTAGCATGTGTGTCAAGTAGAGATGTCATTTAACTCATCTAATTTGTTTGATTTGTATTGATACATCTAATAATATGTATTTTATCTGGATTCAGTATGATATAGCAGTGAATTATTTACCAAGACAGAAAGTGACCAGCACTATGGAGAAAAATGAATCAAGACAGGGAGCTCAGTAGTGGTGGGAGTGCAGTCATCAAATACTGTGGTCAGGAAAGCACTTCCTGAGAGAATATTTTCACAGATGCTTAAGCTAGTCATGCAGATATCAGGAATATTTTTGCAGAAAGAACATCAAGTGCAAAGGCCCTGGAGTGAAAGTGTGTCTGGCATGTATAAGGATCCTAAAGAAGATGGTATGGCTAAACAAATAGCGGGATGGAAGAAAGAAGAAAACTGACTAAATAGAGAGTTAACAGGAGGGAGGAGGGATTAGATCTTCTACTGCTGGCATTTAGTCTGAGTATTATGGGAATCCACTGAAGAATTCTGAGCACAGTCTGACATGATCTGACTCTCAGAATAATAGAATCATTGTAATTTGCATGTTGAGAATACACAGAAAGAAAGAGATCAAGAAATAGGGAGCCAAATTTGAGGCTATTGTAACAATTCATGTGAGAATTAATGGTCTGTGGCACAAAGTGATAGGAGTGGATACACAGAGCCAACAAGATTTGCTGATGAGCTGAATATAAAGTGAGAGAGAAGTCAAAGATGACTCCATGGCTTTTGTGGTTTTGTTTTGTTTTGATGTGGTCTACAGGTGGAGGTACCATTAATTAAAGTGGTAAATACTGTGGAAGAAATAGTTTTGTGGAGAAGATCAAGTGGACATATTTTGTTTGAGAAGGCTATTAGACACCTAAGTGAGATGCCAAGAAGGCATTTGAATACATATATAACCCTGAAATTCACGGAGATGTCAATTGGAGATATGAATTTGGTCATTAATATATAGAAATTTTTAAATCTACAAGACTGTGAAATAATTAAGGGATGAAGCAGAATTCAAAAGATTGGCTTCTGGTGTACTACCAAGTCAGGAGATGGGATAAAGGAAGAATTAACTGCAAAGTGAACTGAAGAGGAATGCCCAGGTATAGAGGAGAAAAATTAGGAGTTATAATACAGAAGGCATTAAATGAAAAAAGTAAAAGGAAAGAGATAATCAGTGGTGTCAAAGTCAGGTAATACGTCTAGAGAGATGACAACTAAAAAGTAACATTAAATTTAACAGAGCTCACTGTTGACTTTGATAAAAGCAGTGTCTGAGTGTGCCAGCCAAAGCCCGATTAGGATGGATTCTTGAGAGCATGGGACTGGAGACACTGACTATAGATAATTCTCTCAAGGAAATTTTTGATAATTGTGACATAGGCATTAGCTGGAGGAGCAAAGCGATCAAGAGACTTATTTTAATGCAAGAAATAACAACATATTTGTATTTTAATTGAAATAATCTAGAAGAATAATAATTGATGATTCAGGAGACATAATCTACACCTTATTGAAGAAAGTATTGATGAGATTATTTTCCCTAAAACAGGGTACATTTAGAACATGTATTAATAAAAGTGGCTTATTTTGCATAATAAAGTTCATTATCAGTTGCAACTATTGTCTAGAAAGGAAGCTAGGTTAAACATAAACAAGTTTTCAAGGAGGAATGCTTAAGTACGATATAATGATACAGGCTGTAGGCACTATATATGTTTAGGAGATTAATATGTAAAGATTTGGAAACAAAAATACAGACAGATTAAATAATAATGCTAGGGTCACATAAGTAGATAATTTTTTTAAAAAACTGATGTTCAGATCTAAATCCACTGTTTTTTAGTAAAATAGTGTTTGTATTATTAATACAACTTACCTGTATGCAATCTCTTTATACGATAATAATTGAAATCCATTTAACACTGTATATGGAACATTGTTCTAAACATTACTGGTCTATGGAACTTTACAGAGTGGTGGAGTGCCACAATAATATAAGGTAATATATGATGCAGTATTGCCATGCAAACACACAAGAAGCCTTCCTGGAATTACGAAGATAGATAAAAATCACTAAGGGCTACAGTGATCATCTATGTACTCCTAGCAGGGTAAAAGAGAGCTCAGCCTTGAGGCACTTAGGTTGTGTCTTTGTCTTTGCATAAATGTGGAAATAACTTTAAAAAGGGCATAGTTTGTCTAAAGGCAATTTTTATTGCGATAAAATCCAGTCAACTATCTTTTGGTGGAAAACTCTTTTTGAATAGATCTTGTAAGCAACTGGTTTACTATTCTATAAACTATTGAGGAGCAAAAGTTTTTATGTGCAACTGCTCATTTCACAATTCAACTTCCCTAAATTTGGTGCTAATTTCTTGAGCCTTATTAAAGGAATTTTCACAGTGAGATTTTTCCATACATGTGTATAAATATAAATTCAATGGCAGTTTAAAAAATAATGTCATTAGGTCTTTTTTAAACAGAAGATTTGACAAACAATTCTCTGATTTCTTAAGAACTAGTAATATACAGTTTGCATTTTTGTAAGAATCCTTTAAACATACTGCTTTAATCCTACTAATTCAAAAGAGGCATAAAGTAGAACGAAAGTCCTTTTTACTTACAAAGATGGTCATAAAGGGGTTTATTTGACTAAAGCCACAGTGAGCCAGACACAGTTTGGAAATTAAGATAAATACTTCAGTAATCCCGATGGAGTGGTGAAGTGGAAGAAGCAATAGAAGTGAACCTGTCTGTTGGAATATTCAGTGGAAATGTAAGTAGAGAACTTTTGAAAAAGAATCTTGTTTATCTAAGTAATGCTAAACATTAAAATATAAAATATAGCTGTAATGGGTGATGGGGCTTAGAATCAGAAGATAAAGATAGGTTTGAGCTCTTTCTGTGACATGAACTGTCTATGCACCACTAGAATCGTAAATTGTCTTTCTGAGTCTAGGTTTTCTCATCTGGAAATTAAGTTCTTCTTGGGGATCAAATTAAATAATAAATGGGAAAGTTCCTCAGATGTTACAAACCACAAAATGGAGGTTGTGACAGATTTCAAAGACAGACCATACATGTTTATAATTAATTGAATATATAAAGAAAATTTAAGATGTTTAAGAATATAATTGTAATTTAGCATCTTGGGTAGAATTTTTGCTACCACAGATAACAGCAAAGATATTTGAAATGGAAGTCTACAATGGATACTCATCTTGACACCTTTCCCCCAAGTAAATGTGTGTTAAATTAATGTACTTCACTTCTTTGTATGAAAAAAAAGCTGAAGGGAAAAATCTTATATATCATTGGTTTAAACTAAACATTTCATTGATCACTTCTAGAAATTAAGGAATAAGCTAGCTAAAGATGTACAAATGTGACCAATTTAGAATTGTAAAAGAAAAAAAAAATACTTTGGCCACCTTGCATAAATTAACACACACCATGAGGTAAAGGTTTGAGAGACATTCTAGTGTGAGGAAGAATGAAATAATTCAGCTCTTTAATGCAGGCAAGCTGAGAATAACAGGCGCACACTGTATTTATTTTAAACCTTTCTACTCCAGGTGTGGTTCAAACTGCAGTAGTATCAGCAAAATCTGAAATTTGTTTGAAATGCAGAATCTCAGATATACTCTGTGACTTCTAAACAAAAATAACTGTATTTTAACAAGAATCCTTGAATGCATGTTACATCCTGAAAAGTAACTCTTAGGGATCCCCGCGATACATGTGAAATATGGAGATTACAAAAGGAACCCCTTATGACTGCAAAACATTATCACAATTAGGTCTCTAAATAGCACTTCACTTCTCTAAATTATTAATAAGATGGTAATAGAGGCCGGGCGCGGTGGCTCAAGCCTGTAATCCCAGCACTTTGGGAGGCCGAGACGGGCGGATCACGAGGTCGGGAGATCGAGACCATCCTGGCTAACACCGTGAAACCCCGTCTCTACTAAAAAATACAAAAAAAAAACTAGCCGGGCGAGGTGGCGGGCGCCTGTAGTCCCAGCTACTCGGGAGGCTGAGGCAGGAGAATGGCGTAAACCCGGGAGGCGGAGCTTGCAGTGAGCTGAGATCCGGCCATTGCACTCCAGCCTGGGCGGCAGAGCGAGACTCCGTCTCAAAAAAAAAAAAAAAAAAAAAAAAGATGGTAATAAATCCTGATTTATATCGAAAGTAGATAAACCAAGGCAAACAAAAATCACTAGTTTAAAATATTGTGAGTTAAAACTTTATTAGACTTATGTATAAGAGGTGGTGTTGAAATACAGAAATGATTTTGACATTATTCTTATCTTCTAGGGCTTCTAGTGTTTTTAAGGAACAAAATAACTACACAAAATAATTGCCAAAAGACCAGTGCCATAGTATAAATAAAACCAAAAGTTTAAAAGAATTTAGAAGAATTTGGAGATGAAATTGAACTTTGAGCACTGGAGAAAGTTTAAAGTTTATTCAATGAAGCGTATGTTGGTATTGGAATATTTTAATCATGAAATTGACCTAATTTAATTGTGATTGTCGGGCAAATGAAATAGGCAGCATCATGCGGGAGACGCTGTTGGGAGAGTGGGAGTAGCAAAAGATAATTTATGAACCGTTTACAGTAATTTGGAGAAGTAGTAATATGATAGGCAATAAGAATAAATATTCAAAAAGGGAGAATAGAAAATTTACTTGATAGACTCTGTAAGGCTTTAAATTTAGCTGGATGTTGTGTGAGGTGGGGGTTAAACAGATTTAGAGTGATGGATTATATAAATAGGGGAGAGAAGAGTAAGGAAGAAAAACTAAAAGTGATTCAGAAATGTTGAGCCTCATGACTAGATAATTTCATTGAAGTCATTAAAATCAATGAGATCAGATGATTGGAGGAAAAACTGACAATACCTAGCAAGTGATGGCAAATTCTAAACTGGAACACTTGGGAGCGATGATGGGGTTGTGGTTGTGTATTTTAAAGTCATCAGCAGAGAACTAACAATTTGTGGGAGAGAAACTATTTAAGGAAGAGAATGCATAAATGGAAAGCATTTCTTCATTGCTTATACCCACTGAATAGTACCTGAAATTGAGAACAATATTCCATGATGATATTTTTAAATTTCCCTCTTGAAGTATATGTGCAAGTTCTGATGCAAATTCTCTGCACACCTTTACCAGGGTGATGCTCCTTGGGCAAGTGATTAAGAACTTTCATCTGGAAAAAACCTTGAGAAAAGTCTCACAGATGATTAACATTAATTTGTTGTAGATGAAAAGACAAAGTGAAATTTTCTTGAATCTATGAAAATTGAATTTTAGATAAAATGTCACACTGAGTGGCCAGTATGATCAATGATTAATTATATATATATATATATTCTGGTAAATTATTTAAAATTTCATAATAGCAAGAGAGAGGATGTGATTTGAACAGCTTCCAAGAAAAACAGAAGGCACATTCAAAGGCTTGGAAATACAAATGGTGATATGGTTTGACTGTGTTGCCACCCAAACCTCACCTTGAATTGTAGTTCCCATAATCCCCGCATGTCCTGTGAGGGATCTGGTGGGAGATAATTGAATCATGAGGGCGGTTTCCCCCATGCTATTCTCCTGATAGTGAGTGAGTTGTCAAGAGGTCTGATGGTTTTATAAACATCTGGCATTTCCCCTGTTTGCACTCATTTTTCATCCTGCTGCCCTGTGAAGAGGTGGGTTCCACCATGATTGTAAGTTTCCTGAGGCCTCCCCAGACATACAGAACTGTGAGTCAATTAAACCAGTTTTTCTTTATAAATTACCCAGTCTGGGGTATTTCTTCATAGCAGCTTGAGAACAGACTAGTACAGATGGCATGAGACATCTCAACTATGACTCTCACAATTGAGAAGTTTCACATATACCTTTTAACATTATTTTTGATATACATATACTTGACTTCAATTAATCGAATTAATTTTATAAAACAGTATTGTTATAAAAGTGTTATCTGTTTTATATTACACACATAACTTTTTGCTTTATTCCTTAATTTATGGGGATCTTACCTTGAGGAAATATTTGCTCTTGTCATATTTGTCTATTATTTAGAGTCAATAATAGATGTTGTATTCAGTTCAGACCTTCCGAGGTTTTTTACATTAAATATATATACTTGATTGAAACAAGTACCAAATATGTGTGACATGGTGCTTCATTTTAAACATTCTTTGAAACTTGAAGAAGGAGAAATTCTGAATAACTTGAAGGAAGCTACGAAACAATTGTAAAAGTAGTATCAATCGTGCTCAGAATGATACTCTCAACTTTTTATCAGGAAGTTTATTCTATCGTGACATTGCTTTTCTTGAAATGTACTAGATATTTATAACACTAACTTTTTTACAGGTCAGTAGAAAAAAAGATCACAGCAAAGCTTTTGAAAATGTAAAAGGACTCCTTCTTATTCAAAGTATGAATTTATTCCATAACTATAAATCACAAATGTCACAGTGATGGATTATATAAAGCATCCACTATTGAAAGCTGGCCAAATAAGAAGAAAATGTAATTTAAAAGTATGGATATGACAGAAATACAACCGTGTATAATTGCCACACTCCTACTCCACAACCTGTCTTGGCAAGAACACAGGCCCCATGACATAATAAGTTTAATTTGTTTCTAATTTATGTTTCCCTATGTGATATCATCTGTTTTATTATTGATATAGATAATGTTCTAAGACCTAATGAACAGAATGATCTATAACATTCCATCACAGAAAAGCAAGAGAATTTGATTTGTTTGTGTTCTTTCTGATTTGGACTTGCATTTGCAAGGAGATAATGGTTAGCATGGATAGCATAATGATATCTAAGTCAGCACAATAATAACATAATCTACACCTGCAATTTTGAAGCAGTCTTTTGTAGCGCTTTTAGGTTTGACTAATATTTTTTCTTCATATGCTTTGAAAGATTAGCTTTAAAGACTAAATGTACACAGTAGAGAATCATTGGTATTTTTGTGTTGGTAGAGGTGAATTATGAGTTATCTTTATAACCAGAATGTTTTCACATGATCTCAAGCCTCAGAAAACATATTGGAAGTCAGCTGATGCCAAGTTAAGATGAGCTAATTTTCCCAATGTTGAATCTAAGGGAGAATCAGTGTCTTGCCTTGGACAAAAAGCTGTAGTATTTCTGGAAGTTATGGGAAGAAGCTTTGAAGGCACTTCATAGAAATGATGCTCTGATAGTAACTTAGCATAAAAAGCCTGGAATTTTAGAGATCAGAGGAGAAATGCTGAATTTAGGGGGAAGGCAGAAGTAGAAAGGATGCTGAAAGGCTTAAAGAGAAACGTTTTTACTTAGACAGCTTTGTAGAGAACACACTGGAGATCTGACTACACTAAAGAAACCTGAGAATAGCCCTATTGATAAAACTGCTATTTCCTGAAGGAAAAAGAAAAGTGGGTAGGGCAAGAATATATGCTGAATATCCTGAGATGGCAGGGAAAGGTGACTGTATTTTGATCTGGATCTATTTTTAGTCGTAACATTTCTCTGCTGAGGAATTTTCCTCTTTAGATTGGAATACATTGGAATTTAAGCTTCTCCAAAGCTGATTTTCTTTTTAGCCCCATGAATTTCTGTCTTTCATAAAATGTTCTTTAAAGGATGTGGGAAGCATTTTTTTCTTTTTTTTCTTTTTTCTTTATCTATGTAGTCTTCTCGTGAGAGAAACTGACAACTCCACCCAGTTCGGGATCTCTGGCAATAAATGCAGGATTTCAAGGTTATAGGATCTTGTTCATTTAACACTCAAATACTGAGGAAGTCTGTGTTGCTTAATCCTAAATTTATTAGATTCAATATGACTCACCACTCCCTTCCTTTCTGGGGTGAAGAGGAAGAATATAGACCATTGGGTCAAATGTTTCCTCAGGCTAAATGAACAATTGTATTAAGGGACACTAAAAGGGAGACACAAAGAATTATTTTTAGAACAAAAGTATTTCAAATAAGAGCAGAGATTACCTAATCCTTAGCCTTCCCTTAAGTAGGGAAGCATCTGGCTGTCAATTAGGAGATTCATTTTATTAGACTTGCTACAGGAAATATACATAAAAAGATATTTCCATTTTACCATTAGAGGTACTTACTGATCTACTACATTATATGGTTGTCCTTTGTCACAAGTATATTTTCATTTTTCTTGTAGATGAGCATTTTCTCTCCACTAGGCTGTGAGTTCCATGAGGACAGGAGTGTGTCAAACTTGTAATCAGTGTCTTTCCAGCATGTGCAGATACCTGGTGTTCTTAGATGAGTCAGTTATTGCCTGCAAAAGTCACATTTTAGGAGGGTATTGGCTCACTTTCTTGTGCTAGCAATGAGAAATTATTTTAGATATGATTATTAACTACATGTGGAAAACATATAATTTTCCCTGTGACTTCTGGTAAGATATCAAGAGGTGTTAATAAAGACACATGCAGAAACTCTTCAAAAAATACACACATACATACAAACGTGAAAATGTCATGTTGTTTACATGAAATTCAATCCTCAGACCCACTTCATTGTCCCATGGTGGTTTACTGATAATGGGTCAAGAACATCTTCTCTGTGTCACCCATGCATCAAAATCCATAATATGCAATGATTTCTATATTTAACCAAGTAGATAAATAAAAAAAATCATGTCCTTGCTTCATTAATTTTAGAAATGATGACACTGTAGATTTTTCCAAAAGTGTGTTGCTAGAGCAAAAGTGGGAATTTGAACATCTGTGAGATTAAGATTACAAACTGGGAACAAGGTAATAGGAGAATGCACTGCTAAAAGGAACAGTGAAAAAGAATTATGGTGGATTAGGTCAAAGGTTTAGGGAGATAGAACAAAGGAGTCATTTAGGAGGTAAGTGCTGCTGACATCCCGAGGAAGGGTGAGGCTGTTTAACCAAGCACAGAGCTGGCCTCCTCTCAATGGCACGTGTGAAGCAACACACTCACCCTTTTACCTAAGGGGAAAAATTAAAAAAAAACAAAACAAAGTTCCTGTCCAAAAAGCTTTAAAACTATGGACAATCTCAAAAATCACATGCCCAAAAACTTCCAGTTTAGAATTTTTTTAAAAAAGCTCCAAAGTATATTGCCAAATTATTAGTCTTCAACTTTGATGAGTTTGACCCCAGCAGAGCCAGCATCCATTTCTGATTTATGAAATCCACTGAGTGTCTTCGCTTTATGTGTTAGGATACAGACTCTAAAATTATCATTTTTTTTTCAGTTTTGGTTAATAATCCTGTGGACACAAAAGTGTCTTTGCTTGGTTTGGCAGAAATGCAAGAAAGATAAGCTGGTTGGAAAAGAGGGAACCTGTTCCAATCCCTGTCCCAAAGTCTTTTCATAATGTGTGCGTCAGCCTAAGAAATTCTCATATGTAATGCCTAAATCTAATTATTTAATTTGGCTACAACAAATTGTTGAAGGATGTTTAATCGTTTTGTTGCTAGCATTGTCACAGGGCAATATTAAATCATTTGGAAATGATAATACCCCAGGTTAGTCACTATTTTTTCAGCTGTTTTTTCTTGTCAAGTTGGTTTGAAACTAAACCCCATAGAATTGGTTTTGATTAAAAAAAATAAAGCAAGTGGCTATATCAACTTTGTATTTATTTTTCTCACTGTATAAGTAAAGACAAAAAATGACATAAACAGCTCTTAAACACCTTCCTCTTCTCATTGCCATAATTCAGGGACTCCTCATGTTTCAGAACCTCTGGATAGTCTTCCTGACCCCACCTTTCCCTGTTCTCACCCATCCTGAATAATTTAGCCAGACTTATCTTTGCAACACTCAGCTAGAGTTGTTGCCACTTTTCTGAACAAAACATTTTAGTAGCTTCCAATCACCTACATAATAACCACAATCTTCAACGTGCCATCATAGGCTGTAATCATCTAGATGCTGCCTTTATGTCTAGTCTCAATTCTTTCCATCCCACATAGTCCCTATATTTCGGCAAAGCACATTTCCTCAGTTCTACAAATAATTATTAAGTACTGAATTTGTCTCAGACTCTGAGCTAGGTGCTGGGAATTCTAAGATAATTACACCATGGTCTTTGCCCTGAGAGAGGTCACACTCCAGAGTAGGAGACATATTAGAAGTGCAGTATGTATGTGCAACCTGGAGTAACATGTGCGCCTGTACAGCCTAGTGTTCATTCTGCCTGGAAAAAATTTTTCTTTATGTGTTTCCTCTCAAAATTCTATCTGTCTTTCAAGGCTGTGCTCAAATCTCACCTCCTTTTAGAAGATGATGTATAACTGATGATCTGAAAGGTTTAACATTTTATATATACTTCTATTAGAATTTATTTCACATATGTTGTGTTTTATATACGTAACTGTTTCCACACTGATCTGTGAGCCCCTTGCAAACAAGGCTCACTAATACCACAATCTTTTTTTTTTTTTTTTTTTTTTTTTTTTTTTTGAGGCGGAGTGTCACACTGTCGCCCAGGCTGGAGTGCAGTGGCGCGATCTCAGCTCACTGCAAGCTCCACCTCCCAGGTTCACACCATTCTCCTGCCTCAGCCTCCCGAGGAGCTGGGATTACAGGCGCCCGCCACCACGCCCGGCTTATTTTTTGTATTTTTTAGTAGAGACGGGGTTTCACTGTGTTAGCCAGGATGGTCTCAATCTCCTGACCTCGTGATCCACCCGCCTCGGCCTCCCAAAGTGCTGGGATTACAGGCGTGAGCCACTGCGCCCAGCCTATCCCACAATCTTAACACCATACTCAACATTTAATACACACTAAATACTTCTAAATATATGTGGCTTTAATAGCATTTTAATATTATTCCATTACCATAAAAAATGCAGAGATGTTCTCATCTTACTAATTCTGATTTAACGGAAGATAAGATATATGATTTTAAAATATATCTTATTTGGCCCAAAGCAGAGTTTAATAATCATACTCAAAATAATATTTATTGACTTTTCCTATCTACCCAGCATGGTTCTAAGAACTTTATATAAATTACCTCCTTTAATCATCATGAGAACTGTGACTTGGGAAATATTATGATTTCCTTTTTATACATTTTGTATAGACTTTTAAAAATACATCATCATCACTATAATGACTGATAGATACATAGCACTTACTATGTGCCAGACACTATTCATAATGCTGATCATGTATTAACTCGTTTATTCCTCACACCAACATGGCTTATTACATCGTTTCTGTTTTTGTTCTCACTTTATAGATGAGGAAACTGAGGCACAGAGAAGTTAAGTGACTCGTTCTAGATTACACAGCCAGTGAGTTGGAAGGCAGGATAATGCCCTGGTGGCCTGGACCTAAAGCTCATACTCTTACTCATTATGAGAAGTAATATTTCATTTTGTAATTAACAATGTAATGCATGGTTCAAAATAATTGAATATTATTCATAGGCACTTGAAACAATAAGGATTTCGATTATATAAACTACTTACTCTACTAGTTGGGTCAAAATATACCCCTGGGAATGCTTTTACATACGTTTGATTTTGCTGATTTCAGTCTTTGTTAAATAAGGGAAATTGCATGGAAGGCAACTGCCTGATTGAAATAAGGTTTGTGTGACATGTATTTTCTCATTAAGGCTTTAGATTACGTTCGTTTACCTTTTGTCTTGGTTCCATTCTTCTCTTCTCAATTCTACTTTACAATCAGTACGGCGTGTTTATTGGATATTATCCCTGCATTCGGAACTACTATAAAATATTACACCATTGGGTCTCTAGTCTGAAAAATGATTAAAGTTATATTTAGCTTAATAGAAAAATAATTAGTATCAATTTCAGACTTCTATCCAATGTACACAAAGCATGATCCATAAATGTTAGTGAGACATTTATGTTCGGTAAAGTCACGCTCATTTGAGATTTCAAATATCATGTCTTCTTCAGCATACTGCCTTTTGCTTTGTAAAATCTAAGACAAAACCCAGCTTAGAAACTAAGGTAAATAACATTTAACCATTATAAAGTAGAAAAAAGAAGGAAGGAAAAGCTAAAAAATATGAAATAATAATAAAGCCCATTGTTGGTAGATGGAATATAAAGCCATTGTATTTAAGGGACTCAAATATCATTTTTACAGAGGTTAAAACTGCCATGATACTTTTTAGAATTATCTTGGTGCCTATATCCTAGACATTATCTCTTTTTATCTTTCTCATCAATTAATGATAAGCTACTTTTAAATAATGAATTGGTTAAAAGTCAGATAGCACATAAAGAGCTTTAATAAAGTGATGAATATTAGTACCTTATTAGCATTCATTATTCTAGGATTTAAAAATAAGATGATATTGTAAGTACCTGAGGCAAAATCTAGTGACAGAATCTGGATAACTTACAGGAGTCTGTACATATTACAATTATAAATAAAACAAAGAATTGGGACCTAAAGAGAAGTGTCAAAAAAAAAAAAAAAAAAAAAAATCAAGACTGCAGAATCCAATTCAATTATCAACTTTGCTGCTAGGTAGTTTTATAACTTTAGGGCATGTGACTTCACCTCAAAACGATTAAAGAGCTTCATTTGTATAATTACGCTTTTGCATTAATTTAATTTCAAGGTCCATTCTAGCATTAAATTTTTGATATTACTGGATTACTGGTTCAGGGTCATATCTCTTTCAGAGTACATTTTCTGGGGTTCAGTTTCTTTCTTTACATCTTATTTCTGCACATATGGAATAGAAAAAGTTTAGTTCTTCAAACACAGGCATCAATCTAAATACTATCAAAAGTAGTATGGGCAAAAGACAAGCTGCAGACTGGAAATAATATTTGCAAAATATGTATCTGATAAAAGACTGTAATCCAAAATATACAAAGAACTATTAAAACTCAATGATAAGAAAACAAACAACCTAATTTTTTAAAATGGACAAAAGGCCTTAACAGACATCTCACCAAGGAAGGTATACAGATGGCAAATAAGCATATGAAAAGATGCTCCATATCACATATCATCAACGAAATACAAATTGAAACAATAAGGTACTGCTACACACCTATTGGAATGGCCAAAATCGAAAACACTGATACCACCAAATGCTAATGAAGATGGAGCAACAGAAATTCTCCTTCATTGTTAGTGGAAACGCAAAGTGGTACAGACACTTTGGAAGACAATTTGGCAGTTTCTCACAAATCTAAACAGAAGACCCAACAATCATGCTCCTTAGTATAATATTTACTCAAAAAAGTTGAAAACTATGCGTATTAGTCCATTTTCACACTGCTGATAAAGACATACCCGAGACTGGGTAATTTATAAAGAAAATAAAGTATAATGGACTCACAGTTCCACGCGGTTGAGAGGCCTGGCAATCATGGCGGAGGGCAACAGGCCTGTCTTCAACAGCGGCGGGCAAGAGAAAATAAGAGCCAAGTGAAAGGGGTTTCCCCTTATAAAACCATCAGATCTCGTGAGACTTACTCACTGCCTCGAGAACAGTATGGGGAAGCCACCCCCATGATTCAATTATCTCTGACCGAGTCCCTCCCACATGTGGGAATCATGGAAGCTACAACTCAAGATAAGATTTGCGTGGGGACACAGCCAAACCATATCAGTATGTCCACACAAAAACCTGCACACAGGTGTTTATGGAAGCTTTATTCATACTTGCCAAAACTTGGAAACAACGAAGATGTCCTTCAGTAGGTAACAATTTAAATAAACTGTGGTACATCCAGGAAATAAAATACCAGCACTAATAAAGGATGAGCTATCAAGCCATGAAAACATGGAGCTAACTTAAATGCATATTACTAAGTGAAAGAAGCCAATCTGCAAAGGTAGCATATTGCTTGATTTAAACTATGTGACATCCTGTAGCAAGCTGAACTTTGGAGACAGAAAAAACTAGTCATTGCCAGGGAGAGGGGTAGGGGAGAAGGATGAACAGGTGGAGCACAGACAATTTTTAAGGCAGAGAAGGTACTCTATATGATACTACAGTGGTTGATACTTGTCATTATTCCTTTGTCAAAATATATAAAATATACAACACCAAAATTAAACCCTAAAGTAAACTATGAAGTTTGAATGATTAATATGTGCCATTGTAGGTTTATTGATTGTAATAATTATACCACTGAAGTGAGGGATGTTGATGATGGGAGAAGCTATGAATGTGTGGGGTAAGAGGTATATGGGAAATTTCTGTATCTCTCAGTTTTGCTGTGAACCTAAAACCGCTCCAAAAAAGAAGCGTATTTTTTTTTTAAAGTAGGAAAAAAAATGCTGAGAGATTATGATACACTTGATTTGATATTTACTTTGTATACATTAATTAATTTTATAGGTTTGCAAATATTGATATAGATAGATGCTTTAAATGATAAGAATATGAACATAGGGTTGTAAAATATTTTGTATTTAACTTTTTGTGTGTTTACATGTTTTATATTCATTTTAATACTGCGTATTTTTCACACATAAATATTGTTAAAGTACAAATATATTACATCTATTTCTAAATAATTACGTTGAAAACCATAATTATATATAGCTATATTGGCCTTTTTATGCTGTATGTATTCATTTACAAAGTGGGACAATATGTATATTTAGGCAAGTAAATATTTTGCTTATTACTAATTCTTTCTTTCTTTTTCTTTCTTTCTTTTTCTTTCTCTCTCTCTCCTTCCTCTTTCTTTCTATTTTTCTTTTTCTTTTCTTTTTCTTTCTTTCTCTCTTTCCTTTCTTTCTCTCTTTTCTCCTTCCTTCCTTCTTTCCTTCCCTTCTTTTTTTCTTTCTTCTTCTTCTTCTTTTTTTTTTTTTTTTTTTTTTTTTTTTTTTTTTTTTTTTGCTTTCCATAGACTTGCTGCTTTCAAATAGCTGTATTCCCTTTTTGGGTTCATCAGAAGGACTGGATTTTCAAACTCTTCTGTTAGATGAGGAAAGAGGCAGGCTGCTCTTGGGAGCCAAAGACCACATCTTTCTACTCAGTCTGGTTGACTTAAACAAAAATTTTAAGAAGGTCAGTATATTTATGTATACATTTGGTTAAATTCATTTACTTTCATCTTTCTTCTTCTCCCGTTTTGTTTTGCTTTGTTTTAAGGGACGCAATGTCAAATGCAGTGCATCATGTACATGTCAAAAGGTAGTATACTTGAAGAATATATTGCCTCTGATACACATTCTGGATTTTTATGGATTTAAGTACATATGCATGTTCTTTATTAAGAGTGAATAAATATAATAAAAGCCTTGAAAATATAAATGAAAACATCAAAAATTAGTTAATGTACATTAGGCTGTATAATAGAAATGCAAAGTTTGAGATTGAAGAAATGACAAATGAGTTATACATCAAGAATGAATATATCCATAACAATAGTTGTAAAATTAAATTTGATTAACATTCAGTTCACAAATAAGCATACTTTCAAATGATACTGTGGCTATAATAACAAACACCATGGGGCTTTTTCCACACTCCCATTTCACATCCGAATAGGTTTCTCCTACAAGTCAATCACTCTCAGCAAGTATAGATAAATAATCTCCCAACTATGGGTTCATTAAGACAATCTTACCATGACAAAGAAACATACACTAGTAATTTAAAAATCAAAAGGCAATTACTACCATGTCCTACATTTTCAACTACCAGTGTGAAACCCGGAGGAAAGGGTGCCACACTTTAGATGTCGTCTACTAACTAGTACTTTAGCAAATATCAATATCTATGTAAGCAGAGATAGATGCTAAGACTGGCAGAGATTGAATGGCTAATAAGATTACATAATATCAGATCTCTTCTGCATCTTTGAGACATCTTCTATTGTCTTTTTAACCCATCTTTTTCAGAAGTATTGAAAAAAAAAAGACTAGGAGCAATTGCAAGGTTTAAATCCAATAGTTACCAATATTGAGTTGTTCTTCTTCAAAGAGAATTGTTTATAGGCCATCCTAGGACTTTAGACTTTGAAGCTACATACAGTATTCATCTACAATGACCACTTTAACTCTCTAATTGTGAGATTTAATAGCCAAATATCAGTTGCTCAATTATTTTAGAATTATTTATTCTCAGGGCTTTAGTCTACACAAAACATTTATCTTAATATGCAGTATATTACTTACTTAATTTCTGCAATAGAACAATGTTATTTGGTTTTTAATCAATTAACTTTTAAGTAGTTTTTTCACACATTTTTAAGGTCTGCTAAAGGAACAGGACTTATTGCTTATAAAGGCTCATACTTAATAAAAAAATTATTTCTGCAAATGTGTACACATACATTTCATGTAATCTGTGTTTTCAGATGAAAAATTGAGGGCTAAAATACTGCTAGCAATTGTTTTTGAGTTCTGTTAATCCAAACACACTAAGAAGCTCATATGATTATCTTTAAAAAAATTAAAGTTATCTGGTAGCCTGGATATTACTTAATGTAAATAAAATAAGCAGTTGATTATGTACTAGAATTTGAAAGTTTGTCCTCCATTCTAATCTACCATTATAGCTCCTTTCCGTTTTTTTCTTAAGGCTGTATTTTTTTCTTCAGGAATTTCTTTTAAAAATACTGACACTCCTAGCATGAGCCAATCGATGGCATCAAGTAACATCTTAATTTTCAGTAAATATCTTAGCAGGAGATGACATGTTTTATGAAAGTGGCCAAGGGAAAAAATCTTAGTTAACTTTGCAATTTTGCTTTAAGAGATGCCACGTAGCTTAAAAGGCGTTTTTTCCAAATATGTCTCAGTTTTACTATACTAGAAAAAGCAAATCATACTTTTAAGGGAATTTGTTCTTGTTCTGTTCTCTGCCTTCAGGGACTGGAAGAAAAAGTCCCTTTATCTGAACTGAGTGTATTAGATCATTGCTTAAAATAAATTCTTATAGCATAACTTCCTGCCGTGACTATTTTAAGCAAGTCTCTCTTTGGCGATGTTTCATGCATGAAATGTGCTAATATTTAATAAAGTAAATGTTTATGAAGTATCAATTTATCTTATGATATCATTAAAATAAAGTTATTTGAATACATTATAAAATTAGATGTCTACATAACTGATATTTCTTTATATCTCTATAAAATGTATAATTCATAAGGGGATTATGTATGCAAAGGTAATAATTTATATTATGTAGGTATCCACCATTCCAATTTATATAAATCACTCCATTGCTAAGGATACTCCACAGTAGCACATAAGTGTCAAAATGTAGTACTTTAGCAGTGTTTAGACCCACTTGGTTTGCACTGGCTCAGTGCCCCTCGGCAAAGATCCAAACTCTCCTGCGGAGGAAACCACACATGTTGGGACTCTAAGGGTCTGAAGGCTGTCCTTTGTACTCTTTAGGGTTAAAGCAACCTACAACATATAATTGAGTTATCAGTGACTGGTTGGGGTTTTTTTTTTCCCTTGGAAATTTAAAAAAAAAATCTGTAGAAAATACTCGAAGTTAGCAAAATTTACAATATATGTGAACTTTGAGGTTTCGTACAAACAAGGCTGTGCCTCTTGAAAAAAAGGCCATTATCATTCATATTTGCCATGGGCATTTAGCGTAGAATCACCGGAAATTATAGCAAAATCATTCACAAAATGCGTTTTGTAATAATTATTTAATAATACCTTTTTACTCTTTACTGTTGTTCAGATGAGATTTTGAGTCTACTAGAGTGAATAGTGCAGGTATATAATTAGTAAATCTTTGACAAATAAATGATTGCAGAAGAAAGTCAAAATTAATTAGATTTTTGGGGAACATTTCCACTATCTAGAAAATAAAAATTAAGTAGACTGAGTTGTTTTTTTGTTTCTGTTTTTTAAATTCTCTGGCATTTAAAGAAGATGGATGAGATTATGACCTTCTTTTTGTCTTTTCTGAAATATTTTTTGAGAGAAAGGACTATTTCTATAGGAACTTAGACTTAAAAGCAAGTATAAGCACACATTGCAAGGATGTGACACCTCACAACTTAACTATTCCGAAGTTTAACGATTCCAAATTTGGTCCGTAAGGCCTCTCTTCAGCTAGCGAATACTCGTGGACTCCTTCTCTGGGACGGGGTCTGGAAAGATGATGCTTATTGATTTGACAATCCCTTCCCCCAATACTAGATCAACATGGAGCAATCAGAACCACCCAGAAGTGATCACATTGCGAGAGAAGGACATGGATCTAGAACGGTGTTTGCCATTTCTGACACTTTTATGTAGGTTGAGTTTCTCCAGAAGCCAACTCTGAGATGAAGATTATATCATCAGAGAGTGTTTTCGGAATCTGCCCAGTGGGAGGAAAGCTAGGAAGCAGTATTAGGCAAAGGGAGATTTGAGCTGTGACACAGTCCCAGCAAAAGCCTCAGCTGACAAGCCAAGCTGATAATGTGGCAAACATTTCAATATATTTTCCTAGTGTGAGTGATAATACCATTTTTAACTTAGTTTATCCTTTTCTCCTATCTAATCTGTTCACCACAACCATAAGAGTTATTGTCACAAAATTAAAAGTCTGAATGTGTCTCACTCACTCATACAACTCTGGCAGTTTTTCCTAGCAACTTGAATAAACTCCAGGCTTCTTAGCATTGACTTTTTTTTTTTTTTTTTCATTATTATACTTTAAGTTCTAGGGTACATGTGCATAACATGCAGGTTTGTTACATATGTATACTTGTGCCATGTTGGTGTGCTGCACCCATCAACTCGTCAGCACCCATCAACTCATCATTTACATCAGGTATAACTCCCAATGCTTTTAAGGCTCTTCCTAGCGCATTTCCACCCTGTTTCCAGTCTCACTGTTAACTATTCTTCATTGTTCTCTCACATGCACTCTATTTTCTGCTTCTCTCTCCCCACCCCTCTCTTTCCACTTTACTCAAAGCATCCTGTTTATTCTTCATAAAATAAAGAATTTACTATCAAGTTCTGTGCCTTTTCTAAAACTTCCTGGATTTCACTTTCTTGCTCATTTCACTGCTCTTCATTCTTGAAAGACTTTATCAAATTATATTCTTTTGCTCTCCAAGGCTTCACCTTTTGCTCTCCAAGGCTTCACCTCACCCTTGAGAAATTTAAGTGTTCTTCACGTTTACTGGAACATTTTGTATATTTATGTCAATGTCAGATGTCCTAGCTGACAGTGTTGTCGGTATTGATTTGTGTCAGTATGTCTTCATCCACATTATACATTCCTTGAATATGGGGATAATCTTTTATGCACTTCTGATTCTCTTTTAGCACACTGCACAATGTCTGATACATAAAATACACTAAGTGGTGTGTTTCTCTAATTTTTTTGAATTTGTGATTTTGTTAGTTTTCCTTTTTTTGAGTAAGAAACTACTATATTGCTTTTATCAATTAGCATGGAATAGATAGCTAACAGAAAAAAAGACACCTAAATTTCAATTAAAAATTAATAAAATACAATCATATAATATAAATAGGTTCACTGTTTGAGTGATTACAAAGATGAAAATATCATTTGCTTAATGATGTTATCGAGGACCCAGTTCTTTCTCTGTCAGCCATTTTTGGGGTTGGCATTATCTTTAGGTTGGTAGCAAGATGACTGCCACAGTTTTCATGGGTCACATCCAGACGAAGAAATATAAATGGAAAAATAGATAATCACTTATATCTCTTTTTCAGGAACAAAAATAGTTTTGTAAAACCCTTTCTTTCATCTCATTGGCCAGAAATATATTAGTTTCAACTCTCAAACTTGCATGGAAAGGAGGGTAACTATAAGGTGATTATATCAATCACCTCAAGTTGAAGGAATATTTAGGAACCAAACACTTTGATTACAACACTTACAGAGAGGGAGCAGAAAATAAACTTTCTTTAAAAATTAATTGACTTAGAAGACTGATTTTTTCTTTTTCAGTTTAACACAGGTAACGCAAGGGAAACATAAAAGTTTTCTCAGCCAAACAAAAAGAAGAGCATATATTGCCTATTTGGAAAGACTTATAAAGATTAGCTAGTTCTACAAGAAAATTATCTGGAAGAATTTATTATTCTTTCAGTAGATAGCCTCGGAAGGTATTTGTTGCCAGTAAAAATCCTAAAAATGATGTAGTTTTTTCATCTTGTGTAGTAAAAATTGAAAAATTTGCTAATCGTCATAAATAATTATTTTCCTTCACAAGAGTTTATTTGCCTCTGCAAAAGTTTTCTCTGTCTTGATTTAATGTAAACTTCATGAAATCTGGTCTGCTGCAAATCTTTTATGGTAGTATCATGTAAGTTTTCTCCCTTTAATATTTTGACTGTTTTGGGGGGCTGACTTTGATGAGAAACAGTAGATTGTAACTTAGTTCAAAGACTTACATGTTATTCTATAATCATAGTATTTAGCATTATATGCTAATTATTTAATGTACAGAGAACATATTTTTTTAAAAAATCAAATAAATATGACTTAAGCACCATTTAATATATATCTTAGTGTAATTATAAATAAAATAATGCTGCTTTTATTGGTTTGGTTTTGTCAGTCTCTGCAGCCGAAACAACTGATATGCATTATAGAAATAAAACTTGGGATACTTTATAAGTGACTACACTTTGAGTATTTTTTATTTTCCCCTTCTACTTGAGCCAGCATTTCTTTTTCATTTGGTTCAACAAAAATCCATTGAGTATCTATTATTATCACTAAGCATATTGTAATAGAATATAAAACTCAGATCTTGTCATTGCTTAAATCGTAGTTAGGGCGACAAGGCATAATACAGTTACAAGGAAAGTTAGAAAATTTTAAATGTCCAAAATAATAAGACAGATCACATATGGTAGAAACCTAGAGAGAAGAAAACAATTACATGTTGTTCATGGTTTTGAACTAGCACAAGATGGATGAGTAAAATTTGGATTAATGTTAACTGGTTAGTTTAAAATGTTTGCATTTAAATTTGGAACTTAGGGTTTGCTGTTTCTTTGTTGTTCAGTTTGAATGGGGAAATATATGTTTGAAAAATGGAGCAGAAGAGAGTCTATTCTCTATTCTGTATGTAGATTTCTCACTTGATCTTAGCCAAAAGGCTGAGAAGCGATTGTATGTAGATTTCTCATAGTTTAAATTAAGAGAGCTGCATTTTCCTGCCCCAGCCCTTAACATCCTACTCCATCTCCTTAGTCAGAGGAAGTATATAAAAGAAGAATTTTTAATAGTCCTTCAGAAAGGTGGCCAACTGTGAATAGACATTTATATCTATTTATCATTCATTTACAAGTGATGCATTAGAAGCCTGTTCAGTGTAGCTATTATAATAATGAATGTGTTTGACATTTGTACAATATGGTTTAAGGACCCATGGTTTCCAAACAAATGATTCGAAACTACATAGTAACTGTCAGTTTGACTACAAGTGAACATTCTCTACTTCAGCCAGCCTTAAGTAGTCCTAGCAATAATTCATAAAAAATCCAGAGCCCTCTCTATGTAAACTTCAGGAATAATGTATACAAACTGAAAGTCTTCCTCTCCCTCTTTCTCACTCTTTTTTTTTTTTAATGGAGTCATAGTTGATGGTAAAAAAAAAATATATCCAATACTCTCTGTTTGGTTATGTTACTTAGTTGGACTTCTGAGTTAATGAATTATTGTGATTCGTCCATATGAAAATGTTACTTATTTTGGAAGCAGTTCAGACCTGCAGGGATGGAACGAGTCTCTAAACCAGTATGAAAGCAAAGGGTCACAAAGAGAATGACGTATGATTTACCAAGCTGAGTACTGCTTTTGTGTCTATATAATTCAAGGATTTATTTGTTGGCTTTCTTTCTCTCTTTCTCCTTCCTTCTCTTCCTCCCTTCTTCCCTTCCTCCCTTCCTTCCTTCTTTCTTTCCCGCCCTCCCTCCCTCTCTCCCTCTCTCTCCTTCCCTCTCTTCTTTCTTTTCTTTTCTTTCTTTCTTTCTTTCTTTCTTTCTTTCTTTCTTTCTTTCTTTCTTTCTTTCTTTCTTTCTTTCTTTCTTTCTTTCCTTCTTTCTTTCTTTCCTTCTTTATTTTTCTTTTCTCTCTCTCTCTCTTTCTTTCTTCTCTCATCCTTTCCTTCCTTTATTTATCCTTTCTTTCTTTCTCTTTTCTTTCTTCTTTCTTTTTGCATGTAATCATAAAAATTACTCAGATTACTTGAAATCCTTAATACTACACCCTTATGTTTGAGCATTTATATTGTGAAAATAACTAACCTAAATGAGTTTATAATTTTACATATAATAATTTTCAGTGGACTATTTAAACACCTTTCTTTGCCTAACATAAAAAGAGCTTTGCTATTTCCCTTTCTTTAAGGAAGTCTACAACAAGACTTTTGATACATGAGGACTCTACACTTGCTTGTTTGATATTAAGTATAAGCAAAAATACTATTATAAATCAGAATGATTTTCTGACTCCAGTTCTATTAACTTACTCTAGGGCTAAATAAGACATTTCTGTCTAATGCTTTAGCTTGTAAGAAGTCTATTATATAGTGGGAAAAGAATAGAATAAATAACCTTCTCACTTAAAATCAAGTTATTGGTAAAACAAAATTGTCAGTCTTTTAAGTCTTATTTAATACTTGAAATTAAGAAAATATAAACACATGGAAAGCATGTGGACAGCCTAATAAATTAACTTCGGTATAAGGCACCCGGCTTAGATTCATGGGATTAATCTGTTTCCATTGCCTGCCAAGCATATGCTGTCTAGTAATCACAGAGCTAAAACAATCGACTCGTTCATGGATGTGCTGGCTCTCTAGCCCGGGTGCTCATGTGCAGGTCCCATCTGGTCACTGTAATGGACTGTCAGGATGTTGTCAGACTGCTCAGACCTCGCCAGAACTCTGACAAGAACTCATTCTCTGTGTCCAATTCTATGGGAAACTCTGCAGATCACTTTTCAATGAATAATTATTGAGCGCTCACTATGCCAGGTTCTGTGCCAGGTACTAAAGGTGATAGGAAGAAAAAGCAATGTTCCTTGACACCGGATATCAGTGCTTATTAAACTTCAGTGAGTCATGGATTAGAGGTATTGAATTGGATTCACTACAAAAGTTTGAAGTCCATCCACAAGAGTAATTGGACCGCAACTTCTAAATTACTGACCATTTGTGAATTTCTTTGAATGTATTTTAATTTGTATGGTATATTAGCATTTCTCTCTCTTTCATGCAATACATATTGGTAGGTTTTGTTTGTTTGTTGGTTGGTTTGTTTGTTTTATGAGATAGGTTCGCACTCCTGTCACCCAGGCTGGACTGCAGTGATGTGATCTTGACCTACTGCAGCATTGACTTCTTGGACTCAAACAATCCTCTCACCTCAGCCTCCCGAGTAGCTGGGACTACAGGTGCTTGTCACCATGCCCAGCTAACTTTTATTATTATTATTTTTAATAGAGACAGGGTGTTGCCACATTGCCCAGTCTTGTCTCAAACTTCTGGGCTCATGCAATCTGCCCACCTCACTTGTAATCCCAAAGTGCTAGGATTACAGGGCATGAGCCATGGCACCCGGTCTTGCAATACATATTTATTGAGGTTCTACTATATTCCTGATACTCTTCTAGATCCTGAGAATATAGTGAAAAATAAAACAGGTCAGACATTTGTGCTCATAGTGTCTTCAATTTGGGAATAGAGAGTTAATGGAGAAAAAGAAACAAATAAAATAACACTTATTGTGAAGTGTTATGTTAAAAAATGTGTGGTGTTCCTGGGAAACTACTTCAGATTGTTATTAGAAAAGACCTTTCTAGGGAGATGATAATAAAATTGGCATTTGAACGTTTCTTTCAAATGAGTATTAACTTGGTGGAGATGATGATTTGTATTTTAAGGCTGGGCAGCTGAGACTCACACCTACCTAAAGTCACAAATCAAGCGGCGATGCCGTAGGGACTCACATTCACATCTTCTGATTGCACTGCATTTAATTGATCTTTACACCTGGAAAAAGGTCTCAAACTAAACTTACTTTTGAAAAAGAAAGTACCAAATGGATGTGATAAGCAAAAGTGTAGTAGAAGACAGAGATAGTTCGTGGTAGAAAGCTAAAATGCAGGTGAGGCTCCTGAGCTGAGTCGGGAAAAGGGAAAGACAATTGTCACCCAAGGCTTCAAGAAGAAATATCATGGAAAACACCACTTTAGACTGTGCCTGGAACTCCATCTTCTGTATTGAAGGACATTTTCTTGGAAAATTTGTAGGCCTGCCCTTATATAAAAATCTAAAAAAAAAGAAGTGGAGAACTTAAACTTCCCTTCTGTAGCAATTTCTGTCTAGGCCAGGCCTAGACAGAAATTGTAAAGCTGTGCAAGCTTTACCTTTGGCGCTGTTGCTCTTGTTTTGCAATAGGAAAACACCTCCCTGTCCTGGGAAACCAGATTAACCATTGCTCTTTTAGTTGTTCAAATACTTATTTGGCACTCAGAGTGACTTTTTTTTTTTCTTTAAAGACATTCAAAAACTTGTATCCTGTTTTTTGAAAGAGATGGCCACTATCTCAAGGGTTCTGAATTTTTGTCTTTAATTAGGTTCTATGAACAAGTTTCAACTTCCTTTTGTGTGTCTCATTCAGTTGTTTTGACATCTCTGAATTAGGCCAAGGGACATTTGACTGACCATGCACTTGCTAACTTGAGACAATTAAATCGCTTCTCCAAAGATGAAACAAAGAGCAGATATAATTAGAATTTCCATTGGATGTTGTTATAAGGTCTTATCATTATTTGAATGTTTCTGTTACTTGCCTAACGCTGAATAATTAAAAATTAATTGTCTGACATTTTCACCTTACTAAAAGATGACTGTTCATTAATTATATAAATCATGAATGAAACAATAATTGTTAGGGATACTGCAATATTTTGTGAGTCCCTTCTAAGTATTTTTTTTCAAAGTGAAGTAAAAATAATATTAAAAGGACAAAAAATTGTTTTGGATTTTGGACAGAGATAAGCAAATAAAATCAATATAACTAGATCACAGCTTGTATTTTAAATTCACACAGTTTCCACTACATTTTCATTAAAAAATATTATTAAATCTTTTTAAGAATCTGTTTAAACTATAACTTTATGCACAAAGCCTATTTAAGGAGGAACTGAAGACAATTTTTATTTCAGTAATATGGTCTCTTTTCGTAGTAGTAAGCTATACAACTCTAAAAGAAAATATACAGATATATGTTTAGACAATAATATTTGAGCCTTCCAAGGTTAGCATGAAAAAATTAATCCTTTGCAAATGATCAACTGTGAAATACTATAAAGGCAACATAAATACAGTAATATGGGTAAGTCAGTAAATTATAGAATATGAGGACTGGCTTATGAGACATACTTGTTTTACAGTGTTGACCCATAAACTCTTATTTCTAAGTGAAGAAATGTTATAAATTTATTTACTTCTGTTTGCCAGTTTTCTGTTATCAACTAGATCTATAAGAATTAGCACTCAAATTAAAACCAATTGGCACGTATTATTTAATAATTGTTCAATTAGTAATTATACCCTGAATAAGTAAGTTGAGAGGAATTCTTAGGTTCTTCTGGATCCACAGAAAAGATCTCCATTTGATTTCTGATGTCTCCTGCACATGGATAGATAGCAACAGTAAGCTCTCCGCATGTTTGCAGTCCTTGATATCAAGGCTCTAAGGTCCCAAAGACCACAACCCACCAAAATTATATCCTTAAAATCTGTATCTGGTGCATCAGCACAAGGTTAGTTAAGAATTAGTGTTATTTGGGAATATTTCAGAACAATTAAAACCTGGCCATTAGGCAATGGCATCTCTGCTTCTGATATGATTCTCTTTGATAAGTGAAGGAAAAATATCTGTGGATGACTTTCTAAGGGACAAACACAGTTGGAAACAGGGACATGTGCTTTGTTGTGTGCTGTTTCGTGCAACTTTTAATATGTCAAGATACTGTGTGCAAGACACACTACAGTGCAGGAAGATTTATGAGGCATTTTATTGCCAATGAATTCAAAATACAGTAAGAATATTAATAATCACTGTCTCAAAATTGTCCATATTAACTATTGATCCTGAGGGTTGACATTTAATAGATAATGTGGATATTATATTTTTTAACTACATCATGTGACTTTTGTCTAATAGTGACACAATCTCAAAGTGTACTGAGTAGGCTACTAAAATAATCCAAGGAACACAGGTATGCCTTGGGCTGTTGTACAAAATATGCTGAAACTTCAGCCTATATGTGAAACATATCTTATTCTATACCCAGTCACCCTATAGTTAACATCTCTATTTTTCCCTTTATATAACTGTATGTGTCTCTGACTTTCTCTCTCTTACTTCCCCCTCCACATGCACCTATACACACACACACACACACACACACACACACACGCATACACACACGGGGGGGGGGAGTGGGAGAGAGAGAGAGACTAGAAAAATATGAAAATAGTGGAATGCTATTATATATGTGCGTGCATTGTACATTATATATCTCATTCTATAAACATTATATATAATGTGATATATATACATATAACACTTCAAAAGATTATTGAAAATTTTGCCAATTCTATGTAAGAATAAGAGTGGATCTTTAAAAATGAATTTGTCTTGTTTTTTGTGTTTTTAGATTGAATTAAGGGAAATTCTGTCTCTTTACATTATTTTCCAATTAGAAATAAAAATGAATATTTTTTTAAAAATTTCTTTATTCTAATGACTAGGTAGTCTGTAAGAAAAAAGTCCACCACAAATCATAATTAAACTGACATCTTTTCAATATTAACACAGCTATAATGACTCTTTTTCCCTTCTAAGTAAATGTTTAGAGTAAAAGACAATCAGATATATCATGGGTTGTTTTTATTTAAGGTAATTCTGTTTGTGATTACTAAACCTTGGCAGCATTGTGTCAAAATAAGCCAATATGTAATTTCAATAAAGCGTTATTTTTGAAGGTTTTAATTTTACGTTAAGAAGTAAAATTTTCTTTGTGATCCCATCTCAGAATCCCTGTGCTTGTATGTAACATTTACTTGCTAATCAAAAAGTCAATTCTCTGAAGCTTGTAATTAGTTGTATGGCTTCATCAACTAGGATGATGCAACTCAAATTACAATTATATGACTTATAAGTAATAACTGAAAATGTACAACAAAAACATTAAAGCATCTTTTACAGATTTGTATTTCTTTACAAAGAGAATAAATGTGCAATTGCTATTTTGGTGTCAAGTCCCTGAGACAAAATTAGAGTTGAAACCACCTAACTAAACCAAACTATTACATTAGAGTTGAAACTATTAAGAGCAAGTAATTTAAAACAGAGGCTCAAAAGTAGAGACTGCTAAAGACGCTGTTTACCAGTAAGCGCTCCACAGTGCTCCCTGGGCACAGTGGTTTCGTCTTGTGTACTCTTTTCTCGCTCTGTCTCTCCCATCCTGACTCAGATCCAAGCACCTCAATCTTGGCTGACATACAGAAGGCCCTTCATAATTATATGTCTAGTGAACAAACAGTTAATGAAGAGTAACTACTTGATGCTAACTTTGAAATCTTGATTTAGATTTCAAAAACGATTGCTTCCACATTTTGTCATTCTTTAAATAAGCCCCTCCTCTTAGAATTACTAATGAATATATTCACACTTAATTTTGGTGGCATCGTTTATCTCATAATTTAACTCAATCACCCAATACTATGATTTGAAGTACAAGATAAAACCCTTAAAACCCTTTATCCTTTTTAAGACTCATTTACTTAATATGAAAGAGTTATGTATTTTTTGTTTCCTACATTATTAATATTTGTATGATATGTAATTCTGAACAAATCTATAGATATTTGCCCTATATGTATTCCTGAATTGCGATTAAACCTGATTGTCATCTAAAACAAACAAAAAAAGAACAGGATCTTTCATGCTGAAGTGGTTCAAAGAAACATTAATCTAGCACCATAGCAAAGACATGGAATCAACCTAAATGTCCATCAGTGGTAGACTGGATAAAGAAAATGAGGTACACGTACACTATGGAATACTGCCCAGCCATAAAAAAAGAAACAGATGTTGTCCTTTGCAGAAACATGGATGGAGTTGGAGGCCATTATCCTTAGCAAACTAGCACAGGAACAGAAAGCCAAATACTTATAAAATGGACTTCTGTGTGTCCATGTGTTCTCATCACTCATAAGTGGGAGTTCACTGATGAGAATACATGGACACATAGAGGGGAACAACACACAGTGGGGCCTTTTGGAGGGTGGAGGGTGGAAGGTGGGAGAGAATCAGAAAAAATAACTAATGTGTACTAGGCTTAATGCCTGGGTAAAGAAACAGTCTTTACAAGAAACTCCCATGACGCAAGTTTACCTGTGTGACAAACCTGTACTTGTACCTCTGAACTTAAAATAAAGGTTACAAAGAAAGAGGAAAAAAAAAGAAAATATTCTAAAAAAAAAAAAAATAAAATAAAATTCTAGGCTTAAGATCTGCATCAATAAATATATTTTGAGTGCATTAAAAAGATTAAATCAATTGACAGGTTATGGATAAGTAGTCTGTGTACTATTTTCAGTCCAATGACATAAAGTTGTCCTTTGTAAAAATCACTGTAATATTGAAGAACCAGCAAGTACAGCATTTCACTTTTGCAAGATGAAAAAGTTCTAGAGATTGGCTGCAGAGCAATGTAAATATACTTAACATTACTGAATTCTACACCGAAAATTGTTAAAATGATAAATTTTTTATGTTATGCGTTTTTAACCAAAATTAAAAATAATAATAAAATTGGACCATTGGAGGGGGAAAAAAGTGAGAGGATACCCAGAGATCTCATAATCTCATATCTAAAGCAAAGACTCTGAATTCAAGATGTAATTTTTTTTTTTTTGGCAGAGCCTTGCTCTGTCACCCAGGCTGGAGTGCAGTGGCACAATTTGCGCTCACTACAAGCTCCACCTCCCGGATTCACACCATTCTCCTGCCTCAGCCTCCCGCCTGTAGTCCCCGCCTCCAGTCCTGGCTAATTTTTTTGTATTTTTAGTAGAGACAGAGTTTCACCGTTTTAGCCAGGATGGTCTTGATCTCCTGACGTCGTGATCCTCCCGCCTCGGCCTCCCAAAGTGCTGGGATTACAGGCATGAGCCACCACTCCTGGCCAATGCAATTTTAAAAGAGCACTCAGTCCACTATTTTTGCTAGCAATGATGAATAACAAAGGAGCAACCAAAACAAAAATAACAAACAACATTGGAAGAAACTCTCCAGTTTGTGGCCAACTGCGGTGTTCCATCTGGATTATTAAGTTATGGCTTCACGATTCTGGGTTTATGACTAACCATTGTCCATTGGTCCAAGCATTGCCCATTTTAATCTATTTACTAACTTACATTAATCTCTTGTTCTTAATTATGTATTAAATGCCTGAAAATGTACCCTCAAATACAAATGCTAGAATCTGATAAATAACCTGTTTCTTACCACCAAGTCATCCTTCTCCTCGTCTCCCATTTTGGCTGGCCATTTTTCTAAATGCACCCGCCTATACACCTGAAATGTAACCATTTTATTTTAGTTGCTTTTAACTTTAATCTAAAGCAAGATCGTGCGGTTTTCAATCTGAGGACATATTCTTTTTTGACCTATTACTGAGTTGCTAATTTCCATTCATATTGCTTTACATTGCTGTAGCTCATTGATACTTGACTGCTGGCTGCTATTTAAAGTTGTGTGATAGTAGAACTACAGTGATTCAAACCATTTCTGAATAAATAGCATTTTCTGGTCTTCACTGTGTACCTTATCAAGGTTAGCTCATCACTTGAGCCTCCTGCTGTCTCTACCACCTGCCTATATACATATCTGGATTGTAATTTGTGAGTGTTAAGATCTTCTCTAAGTAAACAATCTTGCTTCCGTTTAAAATCTCAAAAATTTCATTGTATTTGTCTATTTTGAATGCTATTCTCTGTTCTTTATTTAGAGACATAAAACCCTAAAATTTCACCACAAAGATAATATCATATAAACATTGATGACGTCTAAATCCTTTGTTAATTCCAGGTTTAACAAGTCTCTTTCAGTGTATTCCCTCAGGATATTTCCTTTTTTTCTCACCTATTAAAATATTTTCTGCTACCATTGGTAAGAAACATAATAAAAGTCTGTCCGGAACTCCTGGAGCATATATTATAAGATTTTAGAGCTTGCTTTTCTTGTTCCTTCTTGCTTATAGCTTAACAGAGAGCATTTCTTTCTGTAAGCTAATGAAGTAACATAACTGTTTAAACTTTATTTTTCAAAAACTTTCTTACAGAATTCCTACAAAAACTTCCTGACAGAATTTAAAAGAAAGAAAGAAAAGGCTTGAACACAAGATTGTGAAGCATAATTAAAAGCTATCAACCAATGAGTTTGGAACCCTTGAGTTATATAATGGTTGAGAACCCCCCAGTTCAGGAGTGAGATGGACTTTGAGTCAGATTGTGGCTCTGCCATAGTGTTGTGGTCCTCAACATGTTATTTAAAGACTACGTGACTAAGTTTTCTGATCTCAAAATGGGAAGAATAAGTACAGCCATCTCAGAGGGTCATTGTGAAATTTAAATAAGATAATGCTTATAAAACATTTAGCTAAGTGTCAGATGCATCTGAGTTCCAAGCATGTTAAATACTGTCAACAAATTCACACTGGTCCTTGGCTTGAAGAAAGAACTTATGCTCTGACAGAGTTGTTTCTAACACTTCATGGCACATGTTTATGATGTACTGCTACTCTGAGTAAACACAGAAAAACATGGTACATACAGCCGCTTATTTAGACAAATGCTCATGTGAAATTCTGTTGACATCATGATAAAGCTTGTGGACCTCTGAACATAATGTATCTACTGTTACATACATTAAATTAGAAACTAGAAGATTAACAAAAATGGATAGTACTAGACACTTTTCTTTTAGAAACTTTCAGAGTGGCTTTGGGAAATATTTAAATCTCAGATTTCCCACACTGACTCTAACAACATGCTTAATACCCATTCTTCAATTTCACACATCTCTCTCTAATCAGAATTGCAGAGTGTTAGGGTGTTTCAGATACTCAGATTGTAACATACTTTGAAATGTTTTGCAGATTTATTGGCCTGCTGCAAAGGAACGGGTGGAATTATGTAAATTAGCTGGGAAAGATGCCAATGTAAGTATGAAACTTTAACAATTATCTTTGTAAAACTTCTACTGATATGAGAATAAATATTTATATTGGGCTTTATTGAATTAATGGTATTAGTGTATTATTTTTCAGACTAAACTAACATATTCCATGTGAATATTACTGTGGAATAAAATATCTCTACCTTACCGAAAGCCATGATATTATTTATAAAATTTAAGAAATCTAGAAATATTCTAATGTATTAATTCTAAATATTATTTTTTGTCACAAAAAAGATTAGAAACACATTAAAATATTCAAAAATAAACCATCCAAAAGATTGTAGTTGTAAGAATATATATTTTTCATGTATGCACATGTATTTTGTAAGTGTACATAAAACCATCAGTTATTTTAGCATCACACAGAATTGATACGTAATTTCAATTGAGTTGAAATTAAAATATCTATAAGAATTCCTTTATGTAGTGACATGATGGAAAGAACAATAAGAATTAGTTAATAATGAATGACAATTCTGGCATAAGAACTAGTAATTACTTCCTCTGAGATTTACATATTAGTAATAATGATTATATAAAATAACTCATAAAAGACAACTAGAGGGTACTAATAGAAGCTTTTAGTTTAAGCTGCCTTGAAGAGCAGAGAAAACCCTTAAACAGGTATGACTTTTTGTCTGCGGGATGGTCTTATCTACCTTGATTTCTGCACTGTTCAAGCTGTCCTGCATGCTCCCTCTAATCGTGTTACCTGATTTATCTCCAGCAATGAGGGCCATGACTCTGACTGGCTCCTCTCCTCATCCGAGTGCTCTGATTCAGGCCAGATATTCTGTCTTCTGCCCTGACTTCTTGCATTATGGTAATGGAGAGAATTCCTCTTTTTTTTGGCAAAATAAATTTCACATCAAGTTGTAACCCAAGATGACAACAGATCGTAACCTGGGGCAGAAAAATGGACGCCTTGAGGCTTCTTTTGCACCATCCTTTAATCGTACCTCTAACCACAATAATGCAGGGGTATTAAGCTCAGTAATACCGTCATATTTAATAATAACAAATAGTGTTTGTTATGAAAGGATGAATAAAGAATCCTCTATCAACGTGATATAAATAAAACAATATAACACATAATGCCTAATGATGTGAGGAGAAGCTCAGACAGCTAATAATCTCAGACAACAGGTTAGTTCACTCATTTCTTACTCATTTATTCAAAAAATATTTTTAGAGATCCTAAATATGTATATGAAATTCATATCATATCTGCCCTCATGCAGCTTTCAATCTAATGGGGGATACAGATTTGCTCAAATGATGACTTCTACATAGTAACTACAAAGCAAAATAATTGAAATGAAACAAAACAAACTTGTGGTGACCCCTGATTTTATATTCACTTATTAACAGAATTAAATGTCATCCTTTCAGGCATATTTATATTAGCAGAAATATATCAGGGAGTGTTAACATAAAATGCAGTGGGAAACAGTTTTTACATTTCGGCCACTAGAGATGAAAGAGATTAAACTATTCTGTAATGTATTCTTCTTCCTCCCATGGCTTTGATATCTTCATCCAGTTCAATATTCCAACACCAAACAGGTACCCAGGTCTGCAAAAGCACCAATACTTTACTGAACACTCATGGAGAAAAAAAAAAATGCTTTGGTTATGAGAGTTTTTCAAATTATTTCATTTAATGGACAGTATAAGCATGGCATAACCGCCATTAACATTTTAATATTTCTGTTTCACCAGTATTGAGTATACAATAAGGAGGCAAGAAGGAAAAGGATGTTTTCAATTGACTCCAATAAACTGGTTTTCCCATGGAGTAGATCAGGGATAAACAGTCAAGGTCAAACAGTCAGTGAAGGTTTAAATTCTGACAGTGTTCTCACTTGGGTATGTTCACTAATTCCAGTTACATAGTAACTTAATTGCCTCTCTTATTAAGTTAAAGCAAACGGAGATAAACTTTTCTGGAGGTGATATCCTTGACCATGTAGGATTCTGTATATAGAACATATTGTTCCAATTCGGTCATAATTGTGAGCTAGCAACCACCTCTAACCTTTAAGTACATCTGCTGCTAACCCAGGATTAAAGATATGAGGAGCTTTTTGCTTTTTGCTAAAGTCTATAGTTTGCTGTTGAATCATGTAGTGATAATTTTTAATTTTTGCCTCATTTTAACTTGTTCCTTTAAAATAATGTTTCATTTTAGAGCTACTGATAATAGCTAACACTTTTGTAGCAGTTACCATGTTCAAGTTACCATGTTTTCAATGCTTTACTTTTATAACCTCATTTGATCCTTATGACAACACTATATGCTAGATTTTATTATTATTTTCTATTTTCTGGATGAGAAAACTAAAGCCAAAAATCTTAAATGGCTTGCCCAATATCATGCATCTGGTAAATGGTAAAGCCAGGGATTGAATCCAAAAGTCTTGCCCCAAGGTCTGTGCTCTTACATAACATTATAAAATATACATATAAGATCCAAAAACTATATCCTTCAAATTATTTGTCTCCGTAATATCACCAGAACATAGATCCTCATTTTTAACAGCATTATTTAGATTTTGGCCGACAGAAAACTGAGACAGCTCTGTGATTTTATTGACATCTTTTATTATGTTTGGCATTACCCTCTCTCCTCCTTCCTCTCTAGTAATTTTTACCTACTTCCCAAGAGTGTGTTTAGGATTAACAAGTGTTTGGAAAGACTGTCCCTTTACACAAAGGTACTATATAACTGCAAAACAGTGAATTATTTACCCTAATGAAAGTTAGCTAATTGGGGTGGGGATAGTAGAAGATGAGGAAACAAAAGGGAACTATTCCACTTTGTTGAACATAGTCCCCAGTTTAATCCAAAGAAGGGTAGAGGTGACAGGAAGATATTTGGTAGTATTTTACTTCTGTTTAGTGGAAAGTTATTCAAAAGAAAGTAACTAAAGAAATGTCTTTAGTCCTGACTATATAATTGTGGGTTCAACAGCTTACTCCAAGCAAAAGAAACCACAGGGTGAGGGAAGCCTGGGCTGTTTGTCAGTTTAACCACAGAGGGGCACAGCCTGTCCACACAGACATTACACAGAGTTAAAGCGTCTTCCGGAACTTCAGTTCTTTGATTATATTCACCCTCCTTCCCTCTCTCCCTCCTTCCCTCTCTCCCTTCTTTCTTTCCTTCCTTCCTTCCTTCCTTCCTTCCTTCCTTCCTTCCTTCCTTCCTTCCTTCCTTCCTTCCTTCCTTCCTTCCTTCCTGCCTTCCTTCCTTCCTTCCTTCCTTTCCCTTTCTTTTTTTCTTCCTTTCTTTCTCTCAAGAAAGTCTAAAACTAAAATAGAACGTTCATTGTAGAAAGTTTGCAAATTATATACAAGCAAAAAAAGAAAAACAAGTCATGTATAAATACCTCCCCCATGAACACTAACCAGAGATAACTGGTGACATTTTGATGTTTTTCTATCTTATCTATTTACTATTTTTCAGTATGAAATCATTGTGTACATAGTCACTTAAAACACTTATTTTTTTTAATTCACAGACTGCCATGAGCATTTTCCCATGTCATTAAATTCCTTTTTATAACACTATTTTAATAGTTACACTGCATTTCTTTATGTATTATTTCATCAATCCCCTATTGTTAGAAGTTTGGTACATATCCAGTTTTACTATAGAAAATGACACTGTACATGAAAAATTTTTATGTAAATATTATGAACATCTTTGATTATTGAGTAGACTTTTATTAGTTAAGGACATAAAAATTTTTATAAACATGTTGCCAAATCGCCCTCCAGAAAGTTTATGGCTCATATGCTCTAACCAGCATTATGTGATCAACGGAGGGTGTATTTACCTAATATACCATTGTTAATATTGGATACAACATACAATTAATGCTTAATACAAATGCATATGAATGAATAAAATATGTATATTCTTTGCCAATAAAAAGAAAATTATTTTTGCTGTTTTAGCTTGAATTTTTTTCATTACTCTAAACATCTTATATAGCGGTAAAATAAAATTTTTAAATAGCATATCCCTGCGGGCTGTATTTTTTTAATTTTCCTGTTTGCCTTTTTTGTGCTGATTATTTACAGATTTATAAAACATATACACACACACACACACACACGTATATGTAGATGTATATAATAACATAAATATGTATAGAGTATACATAAGGTATAATGCCTTGTGTTCCATGCATGAAAACATATTATCACTTTATCAGTTACCTTATTTGATGTATAGACTTTATTTAAATAGTCATTTCTATCTTTTTCTTTAAAATGTTTTCTTTTGCACTTTTACTGTAACTGATTATTGCTCTGTAGAAATCTTCACTGTTAGATTTCCCATTTTTAAGTATAAATGTGATATATGAGATTTTCTATTTTTATTTTGAAGTGTTAACCATCTATTAAATAGTTTTTTTTGTTGTTGTTGTTTGTTTGTTTTAGACGGAGTCTCGCTCTGTCGCCCAGGCTGGAGTACAGTGGCTCAATCTCAGCTCACTGCAACCTCTGCTGCCCGGGTTCAAGTGAGTCTCCTGCCTCAGCCTCCTGAGTAGCTGAGATTACAGGCACCTGCCACCGCTCCCAGCTATTTTTTTTTTTCTTCGTATTTTTGTATTTTTAGTAGAGAAAATTCACCATCTTAGCCAGGCTGATCTTGAACTCCTGACCTGGTGATCCACCCGCCTCGGCCTCCCAAAGTGTTGGAATTACAGGCGTGAGCCACCGCTCCCGGCCCTATTTTAAAGATTTTCAGACCTAAACTGATATCTCTGCATCCTGGATCCTGTCTGAGAACTTCTAGACAAGCCTAACATGTAGCACAGAGACAGATATAGGTGAAAAGTCAAAAAATGTTTGATGATAACAATATTCTGTAACACACATTAAAAATAAAACCAGATAAGATTCCTAAATCATTAGTATCTTCTAATATTTAACATAAATAAATTAAAATTAGCTATTGTAAGTCAATTATCATACTAGATATAAAGCTGTTTTGGATTTTATTGGACACTACGTACGTCTTGAGAATTACAAGTACTTCTATTTTTCTATTATCTTTCCAGGTATCTGGGGAGAAATTAAAATTCTAAGTGTTAATGCATAGACTAATATGTTTTTGCTTTTTTTCTCTCCAAGTATGAATTCATCTTTATACTTGTCTATTTAGTTATTTATATATGTATGAATATGTCTGAGAGATAAAACATTGAAACATCTAATATTACTTAGGATAATTAAAAAGTTGACGTTTCCTTTGGTTCTTTCTCTCTTCTCCCCCTCTTCTCTTTTTCTTTCTCTCCCAGTGGGGGTAGGGTAGGGCCTATGGAAAGTCATGTAGGTAGGAGGAATAAAGGAAGGAAGGAGAAATTCAATACTTTTCCTAAGTTGAATATATTATTCCCTGGGTTGTCTGGTTACATGCAGTGATTGACATTGTGGGCAATAGCTGACAAATTAGCTTTCAGGGAAAGTTACAAAGGCTGCTTCTCAAAGTTATCTTTCTTCATGCCTCACAGAATTACACTACCATTGATAGCCTTGCAGGTCACTAAGTGAATTAAATCAGGTTAATTATTGATCATGCTATTTAAACAAATCTTTGAAACTTTGTGTATAAGAATAAAACAATACAGGATTTCTGAGACTTAAAAAAGTGAAGTTATGAATTGAAAGGGAAGTCATTGTAAAGTTTTTTTTTGCAACAAGGATTGTTTGGCTTAAATGTCAACCTGAGCCAAAATTTAAAGTGGGAGACCTTATCTTTCATGATCTCTGTTCACAGGTTTCTTTTGCTCGGTCAGCCAAGGCCTTTCTATTGCCTCTAGGCTGCTGAGAGAACCATCCTCTCTCAACTTCCCTACAGAAAACTTTGAGCACAACTGACATTTTTGTAAACTGTGTCAGATACTTCAAGATTCACCCATACTTTTTTTTATTATTATTATTCCATGTCAGCCCAATCAGACAGAAGGAGGGATTTCACAAATTAATCTGAGGTATGCCTTGTCAAGTCAGGAAATTGGCATATTAGGCAACTTTCTAGGACTAGCACCATTTTAGTAAAGTACTCCTAGAAAAGTGAAAGGAAATGAAATACTTTAGATGTGATTCAGATTTTTTTTTAAATAATCAACAAAATTATATCCCCACTGTGTATAAAATGTTACCCTGGATCATATTTGTCTTTTTAAACAGTGCTGCGTCACTGGTGGCTTCTAATCTGTTTGACTCCATAATTTAAAATCTGGAAAGGGAGTTATATGTCTTTATCCAAATATTTATTTCAGAATCTTGCAAAATTACTTTCTAAATTCTAACTGAGCTTTTGAAAAAATGAACTAATTGGTGGTGAGTCAGTCCTCCCTCACTCCAGCCATATGATTTTACTGTTCCCTGCCCTGCATGCTCTCCCCGATGCACTAACGTCTTTGTGCAGGAAAAAACAAGGAATAAAAGTCTTTTCAAAAAGCGAGCATGAGTGAGCAAATTAAAGGCTGAATTATAAAACTTCCTACTCTAGCCATGAGGTCATCAATAAAATTTACCTGGTGATCAAGTACATTTTCATACTTTTATCTTATCTTTTCTCATATTACTTTGTCTTCATTGTTTGTTCAAAACTATTAGTATTGACCTGCCACGGTGGCTCATGCGTCTAGGGGTTTGCTTGAGGCCAGGAGTCCCAGACCAGACTAGGTAACAAAGCGATACCCTGTCTCTACAAAAAATTACAAAAATTATCCAGGAGTTGGTGACTTGCACCTGTAGTTCCAGCTACTCAAGAGGCTGAGGCTGGAGAATTGCTTGGGCCCAGGAAGCGGAGGCTGCAGTGAGCCGAGATCGCACCACTATACTCCAGCAGCTTAAACAAACAAACAACAAACAAATATGTGTGTGTGTGTGTGTGTGTGTGTATGCCAGTTGAAACGTTGTAGCTCAAAATCAGGGTAAGGAATACACAAGTATTAAATTTATATTATTTCACTTAATCTACATAACAGCCATAACAATCCTATCAGTAAGTCATTGTCTGCCTTTTTAAAAAATTTTATTTCATTCTAAGAAACACCCTACCAGTTAGGTTATCATCTATTGTTGGGGTTTGTTTGTTTTTTTAAATATATTCCTCCTAGGAACCCCAACAACAGCAGTGGACCATTAGATCCATGCCTGACTGGTGAGTAACCTATGGCCACTTGGGCAGAAATAAACTGAACTTTTTCTGTGAAATCCAGTGGTTTATAATCAGATTACCAATTTCCTTAATAACCCAACACTTGCCTGTCTCCTGGGTAAATTCAATCTAGAATAAAAGTGTACTCCAGCCCAGTGTTTACTTAAGTGTCTTTGGATCTAAGAATTATGAAGCCATGGTTAAGAAATTGCATCTAACAAATATGTAAAGATACAGTATCACTTGCAGGAGATAGATTGAAAATAATATGTAATAACAAGAATAAATACTTTGAAAAAGAGAGAGTCACTATTTACTGCTATCTGAAGCATATAAAATAATTAAATTCTAAAGATCATGATGACATAAGGAAATATTTTTAGGCATAAGCTTATGCAAAACAAAAAGAAACAAAAATTTCTTCAAAAATTTGACTCGGTGTAAAAAAAGTCCATGAGAAAAACAGGGATTATTGAAATTAACCAGAAATAATCTGATTCTTAAAGGCTCTGAAACATTGGAAAATAAATGGCAAAAAGTGGTAGGACATCTGGTCAATAAGAATAGAATAAATAGGTAGAGATGCACGTTTGTGTTCAGTGTTTTGTTCAGTGTAGCTGAGACAGATGACATTGCACACAGTAGTAGCTATATAGTATAAATTATGTGGTAATAACAGATCATGATAGATTTTGTGTTCTATGTATTTCTTGTAGAAAGTAAGGATACCAGGTGTGGTGGTTGGTGCCTGTAGTCCTAGCTACTTGGGAGGCTGAGTAAGGAGGATCTCTTGAGCCTAGGAGTTTGAGGCCAGTCTGGACAACATGGAGAGGTCTCATCTCTAAAAAAATTTAAAAAAGAAAATTTTAAATATGGACATCTAATTCACATTCTGTTTATATCCGTTTTATAGGCCTCACTGAGTTCCACTTTAGAGGCTTGCATTCTAATTAACCCTAATTCTGATTAGTTCAATGGTTTTATAACTTCAAAAATGTAAAAAGCTACTCCTTTATCCCATGGTTTCTATATTTGTCTTGCCTTCTTTGCTACAACAGATGTCTAGAATTTCTCATAAATCTTTTTTCATTTGTGCTCTTACTTTTGAAGACTAATCTACTTGGAAAACAGGTGGCATAAATGATAATATTTCAAAAACCTGAATTGTGTGTTAATGCTTTTAATTTTTATGCCCAATAGACAGAATGTGCGAATTTCATCAGAGTACTTCAGCCATATAACAAAACTCACATATATGTGTGTGGAACTGGAGCATTTCATCCAATATGTGGATATATTGATCTTGGAGTCTACAAGGAGGTAAATAATGAAAAAGCATGAAAAGCATAATTTATTGTAATACGTTGTTACTTAATTCTTATGACATAAAAGAGGCAGATTTGAATATAAAGACTGAAACATATATGGCCAGGCATGGAGGTGCATGCCTGTAATCCCAAAACTCCAGAGGATGAAGTCAGAGGGTCCCTTGAGCCAAGGAATTCAAATCCATCCTAAGCAGCATAGGAAGATCCATTTTAAAACAAAACAAAACAAAAAATGAATAGTTTATGAACAATATAGTAACTCATGTTCTTAGCCATTCTATGGACTGTCGTTTTCACCATATACTTGATCTACCTAATAAAAATGTTTTTCTATTAAAAGTGGTTTTTAGCAGGATGATCAAAATTAATAGTGTAAAATGTTAAAAGCATTTGTTTTTATGGGCTCCATGTATGTCTTTATTTTCTATTGACTTTCCTTTTTAACTAGATATATATATATATATAGAATGTTGCTGTTGGTAAAAATTCATTTTCCATAAGATCTTGTAGTGGAATTGTATTATATAAATAATTTCATTTTCCCATCTAATAAAGTTTACCTGTTATGTATAATAGTGGACGCTAAGTAAAGAATATTTTAATAATTTTGTTAAAACTTTATAGTCATTGGCACAATGAATTTATTGTTTCAGCTGGACCAAATTGGCATAATGGAAATAAAGGATGTATTAATTAGGAGTCATGTATTCCAGATATCAATTAGAACTTTAATAAGTGAGAAACATGCATATTTTGGCAATTAAATTATTTACCAATAATTCAGTTTACTGTCCTTGTGTTATGAACTTCATGCCATCCACTTTACATGGATTAATGCTTTGGAATTTCACAACACTCTTAATAAAGCCAGTGTCATTATAATTACCAATTTACAGGTTAGTAAAAATTAAGTCTCAATGGAATAAATAATATGCTAAATCACCCAACTAATAAATGGTCTTGCAACAAATTGAATCAAGGCAGTGTAACTCTAGAGCAAGCATGAGCAACTGAGCTTTAGGATAAGTGCTCCCAGTTGTTTCTTGGTGATGTGCAATGTCATCCTGATGTTTCTGTAAGTACAGTCATGTGCATCATAACAAAGTTTCCATCAGCAACAGGCTGCATATAATACAGTAGTCCCATGAGATTATATTACCCTATTTCTACTGTATCTTTTCTATGTTTACATATATTTAGATACACAAATGCTTACCATTGTCTTATGGTTGCCTGTAGTATTCAACAGTAACGAGCTGTACATGTTTGTAATCTAGGAGCCATAGGCTATACCATATAGCCTAGGTGTGCAGTAGGCTATACTATCTAGGTTTGTGTAAGTGTACTCTGTGATGTTCACACAACGATGACATTGCATAACGATGTACTTCTCAGAACATATCCTGTCTTTAAGTGATGCATGACTGTACTTTTTGTGAGTAACCACACATATTTGCAGGATAATTGGCTGTGTTTTTGAAAGTAAAGTCTGGGATTATGGAAAAGGTTTCTTTATACTGACTTAACTGATTCACACAGAAATCAAACCCACAACTATGGATGGATAGATTTTGCTCTCTAACCAACTTGTCTAACCAGCCCAGACTCAACTGTTTGAAAATAAAGCAACCCTGACAGTTAAATTTCTGAACCACTAGGAGACTAGGAAACTTGAATCTATCATTCTTTGTTGGTGGTGTAATGCTCTCTTGTCTAGCTCTGATGCAGGGTAATATATAACGTTAGCTCGTAGCATAGGGTGTAATTATGTGATATAGCCCCACAGCTTGAGTGTGTTTTGAGGCCTAAGGATAAAGGCCAAACTCACAACCTGCTGAGGAGGGCAAATAGTGTTCTATAGCTTCTTAAAAGTCACAAATGCTGGCCGGACACAGTAGCGCACACTTTGGGAGGCCGAGGTAGGCAGATCACCAGAGGTCAGGAGTTCGAGACCAGCCTGGCTAACATGGTGAAACCCTGTCTCTACTAATAATACAAATGTAGCCAAGCGTGGTGGCACGTGCTTGTAATCCCAGCTACTCTAAAGGCTGAGGCAAGAAAATTGTTTGAACTCAGGAGGCAGAGGTTGCAGTGAGCCAAGATTGTACTACTGCACTCCAGCCTGGGTGACAGAGCAAGACTCTGTCTCCAAAAAAAAAAAAAAAAAAAAAAAAAAAAAAGTCACAAGTGCTGAAAGGGAATTTAGATTTTAGATGAAGCTAATTAGTAGCTAATTAGCAGCTTGGGACTGTCAAGAAGCTCTGAGGCAGTCAAATTTACAAGTTTCATGAATAAGAGAATTATGAGTAAACAGGGGTTTTCAGACCAGTTTTCAGCTGGTCTGGCGTACAGGTAATTGTATGGCAGCCCTGCTTGAAAGTTGTTAACTTTTTAAATGTATCATTAGTCCCAATAAATCATTGTACTTCTAGAGGGAGTTTAGAAGGACCTTCCATTTTCAAATAAATAAGGCTCCTCCTACGGTGGCTGGGAAGAGGGAACAGCAATACACCAAAGGAGCAGAAGAAGGTATACTTCAGGGACTGCTATGCAGTGTGGCTGGGGCAATGGGAAGAAACAGGGAAAAGCTAAGATGAATCCCAGATTTCTGACTTTGCCAGTGAGTTGAAGAGTGGTGTTATTTATTGAGGTGAGAGTAGTAGCAAGTTTGAGGGAAATATGGTGAGTTAGTTTTTCACATTCTGCGTTTGAGGCATATTCAGTAGGTCATGCCAAGTGGCCAACTGGAGCTGGAATTTAGGATGGAAGTCAGTGCTGCTGTCAACAACTTCTAATAGTAAGTTGAGGACAGATGGCCAGAGTTTGAAATATGGTTCCAGTCGTTTACTAACTCCATTGCTGTGTGCATACTCTATAAACTTTCTACGCTTCTGCTTATTCAGTAAAATAATGATAATAGTAACTATTTCACAGAATTATTTTGAGAATAAAAATGAGAAAATGATTGTATACTATTTGGCATAGCACTTGCTTCATTCTAGTCACTTAACATTCATCCATTTCTAGATAACAGAAACACAGAAAGCTAAACAGGCGTGGATATACACAATATGTATATTTTACATATTTCTATAAAATAATATTTGTATCCCACAGTGCTGGGAAACCTTGAAAGTTGTTTAATACTTGGCTTGGTATCGTTTCCTCTGGGACCTCCCCTCTGCTGCTGCAGATCTTATCTTTAAATTGCCATGATATTGACAATAATGTTGCTTAGCTGTTGTGATCGTTAAATGTTTTCTTACTATCATTCCTACCTACTTGTATCATCTTTACTTCTCTGCCCATATTTCCATCTGCATAGCTCAGACAGGTGCTTTTTGCATAATTAATCAAGAATAAGGAACTTCATAGAAGCAATCTTATAAAGTTGAAGTCTCAAAATATAGAGTGCCATTAATTCAGTCAGTTTATTTCAGGAAGCACATGGAATCATCCATTTTTTTATATATATATACTATTTTCTTGTATGTGTCCTTGACTGGCTCAAGGAAACTTGCTTTCTTGCTATCTTCTATTTCCAGTAGATTATAAAGGGAGACCTTGTCCTCAGCTTCCACAAATATCAATATAATGGGCTTCCATGGATCATTTAATCAAATATTGTATTCAAAAACAGAAGTCTATACAATTTTAAGAGTTTATCTAGTACCTTGGATCCACTGTTACATTTTCCCAGGTATTTTTTTTTTCTTTAATACTTCCTTCTTTCCTCTTTCCCTCAGTTCCTCCCTCCCCAGCCTCCCTTCCTTCCTTTTTTTTCCAGCTTTTTACTGTAATTTTCTGGGGCATCAGGATTCAGTTCACTTTTCTCTTTACAATATCCCATTACAGATTTTTGAGTCAATAAATCTATTTGATCTGTGGAGAATAATGTACCCTTAATGATATTTAAATATGCTTCCGAGTCACCATCTGCAGTTGTTTTCCCCTGGCATATCTCTGACCCCATCCGCAGTTGGGAAGCATGCCCTAAATGTGTTCTCATTAAACTTTTTTTCATAGCTCAGTTCCACTATTACAACTTTTCATTAGTTGGCCTATTCTAACAAAACAAACTTGGATTTGATCATGTTGTGGTCACAGTGAGTCTACAAATTAACTTCAACACATTTTTAAATTTATGTGTTTGAAATTCTGAGACTAGATTAGTTAAGAGGATAAATTTTGGAGACAGTCATTAATTCAACCTCCGTTTTGCCTCTTACGAGCTATGTGAGAGAATAAGGTCAGTAACCCTTTCTATCCTCAATGCGATATTTGCAAGTCTGGAATTATTAAAGTATTACCAGCTACATTATTAGGCTGGTGGTGAGAATTCAATGAGATAAAGGGCATAAAGTTGCTGGCGTTAGATTAGTACCTATTTAGGTACCCTTATTATTTGTATTAAAGTGTTTACTTAAAATTATGATCCATAAATTGTTAACCAGGCTATTTAAATTGCTATTAGTATTTAGTATTTTTTTTTAAATTAGGCAGTAGTTACTATTGGTCTTGTTCAAAAGAAAAACAAAGATCTGAAGTGCAACATAACACATAATTTTCTCTGTCTCTTTTGCTTTGTTGCTTGTGTTCTACGTAAGTTGCACTGAATGGTCCCTTTTTATTACATGGGTGCTGTGATATAACCTAATAGATACGTCACCTAGCCAGAATGTCTGAAGTGCAGGATTTCTGTAACTAGTGCATGCACAGAGTGAGTCATCATCCTTTCTGCTGGATGGTAGTGCTGTCATTGTTATGAAACACTCAATCTCATGGGGCCATATTCATTATACATTCATATTTTTTCTTGGAAAGTTCAACTTAAGATGTTATTTATTTTCCCGAATACTAAAAGTCTGCCAATGTCATTCTGTCTGTGGCCACTATTATAAAAATAGATGTTTCAGCCAAAGTAACTATGTGGTTTAATGTGTACAGTGCTTTCGTAATAGTGAAATACTACCACAGGATTTTTTTTTTTTTTGCCCAGATGTATCAACAACTTGAAAATGAACTGTCCCCCTTAGAACACTTTTATGTTACTGTAATTTTAAAAACTGTTACAAGGTTTAAGTCATTTGACATAGTTGAAGATGCTTAGTTATATAAATCATAATCATTATCCTGAAAGTATGATTATTATAGCAAATCTATTTCTTAAAAGATGAAGTTGGTTTTATTAGGCTTAATAAGTTATTCATGAAGCTCAAGAAATGTGTGTTCTTAGTGGTGATTTTGATATTGATAATGGTGGAGACTAAATGTACTGATGAGTACATTACTACTTCCATTTGAAAAACTCACTCAGTATTATCATTGCCACTTTGGGCAAAGGGAGACCAAAACATGGTTATTAAGTCTTGCCAGATATGTTTGCTAAAAAGTTAAGGAGTCCAGCATGATGCACATGCTGTATACTCAATTAATTTTATCAAATTCATGAGTTGGAATTCAGTTTGTATCTCCCACATTCTTACTGTTTGTAATATTTTTAAAAAGCTCACTGATATTAATATTTCTCATAACAGGATGTTATATTCAAACTAGACACACATAATTTGGAGTCTGGCAGACTGAAATGTCCTTTCGATCCTCAGCAGCCTTTTGCTTCAGTAATGACAGGTAAGATCAATGACAGGCAGTTCTTATCCTTAAATGGTTTTCTAAGAGTCATTTGTTGACTGAACCACATTTTCCTATTGAGTTAAAGTAATTGTTGACTAATCTACCATCAGCAATTTGTTTCCATTATTTTAGTGCCAGATTTGTCTGTACTGAGCATCCTTCTCAGTAAAGGAAGGCCACAGCAATCCATGGTGTCTGCACAGTTACTTTTTAAATGCACTTCTGATTGAATTTTTATAATGTAAAAGAACACATAATTATGTGTTCTATATTTTATATTTAGATGTCTGGGGATTTTCTTATGTTGTAATATCTCCCTATCTGACTTAGTATGGAAATTAAATTTAGCAATTCCCTATGTGGGTGAATTAAATCAAATTAATCAAGCTATAGAATACAGATAATAGAATGTTATAACATCTTCTTTTGCAATTTCACTATAACCTGATTTTATCAGTGGAAACATGAAATTTCTGCTAGCATAGCTAGTCTTCTCTCACTTTGTATACATCTTAAATTCTCTTATGAGATAGCTATCTTGTTCAAAGAAGCAGTGCTGTGTGGTCTGAAGTCTGCTCCAAGGAATGTCGCCAAGACTTCTGAATATCAACCATTATAAGGACTCCTTTTGTCTTGGTTTGGTTCATGACTTTAGTCTCTTTCTATTTAACTTGTCTGTCAAATGTTTGAATAGACGATAAGAGTGAAGCACTATGACATTTTAATTTTCACTTAGTGAAAACTAGTGATTTTGCTTTGAAGTGACAACATGTGTGTATTTGTGTTTTTTGAAAATTATGTGACTAATGATCAGTCATTATTCTCAGAAAATGAGATAATGTTTGTGATTCTGATTTGTGAAGTGGAGTTGGCACACTCTTAATAAAAAGCAAAACAAAACAATAGATTGGTGGCAGTTGTTACACCCCTTATGAATCTCCAAGTAATTTTAGGTACAAGAAAGAAGTTTGAAAGCCTGGATATTCAGATCTAATTTTTATGTTGAAATATATTTTTCCTAACAAAACATTCAAATACTTGCAATTTTATAGTTTTCAAAGTGACATTTCGCTTCGTTTACCAAACTTTTTAATAATGTCTTTGTTGTTATTTTATTCTTTTTAAAAAATATGCCCACAATGAAATATTGCCATTTACCTGATACATCGTAGGGAAATACTGTAAGAGGATGGAAGCAGTACCTAATCTACATCTACTTTACATAGCTGGAGTTTTTTTTTTTTTTTTCTCTCTCTCTCTCTCTCTCTCTGTGTGTGTGTGTGTGTGTGTGTGTGTGTGTGTGTGTGTGTGTGTGTGTGTTTCTTTAGAAGTTAGCTATCTCATTCTTGAGGTTGAATTATCCCTGACCATTCATTGAAATCTTATTTAGATGGATATAAACAGGGACTATAGAAAGTATCTTCATGCCTTCTTATACAAGGCAGAATTTTAAAGATATATTTCTGAGCAAAAATAAATTTGTGACAACACAATGTATTTGTTCTCATATTTAGGCATTCATAAAATCTAAATGCTTTGTAGGAATTAGCCATTTTTTACATTGTTCTATTACATGTAAAGCCAAGTGGTTGACTAACAAGTTTCTTGAAATAGTAAAGGTTTACCTCTCAAAGAGACAACATATTCTCCTGCAGGGACAGCCTTCTTCCTGCCACTCCACCCCCACCCCTACCCAACATCCTGACTAACATTAGGGAACATGGATCCTTACTCCCTTCTTCTCCTTCCCTTATGTTTTTCTCACTCCCCTTCCTTCCATCTTCTTCCTCTCTCTAACCTGCCTTTTCTCTTTTCTCTTTGTCCTCCCCTTCTCCTGCCTCCACTTTTCCCCCTCTTCCTCTTACTTCCCTTCTTCCTCCTTCTCACCATCCCTTCTCTCCTCCTCCTTTTCCTTCTCCTTTCTTCTTCGTTCTTCTCTCCTTTCTCTCTCTTCTTCTCCTTGACATTCCCCTTCTCTCTTTTCTTTCTTTCTGTCTCTGGTGAAACAGAACATGCATTTTACACAAATAACAGAACAAAGAAGTTTGGTATGCAGTAATGGCAACATCTTTCCCCTTTCAAGAATTCCTGTTTATCAGAACTATTAGAGACATGATTAGCTACAAAGAATGCAACATGTTATAATTACCAAGAATGACTTCAGTGCTGAAAGCTCCCTTTCAGCAGAGGTTAGGCAAAGAAAATTTGTGGTCATTGAGGTTGTGTCAGTTAAGTACTAATTACACAATCCATTCCTCATTATGGCATTTAGCTTTTCATATTTTTTGTGTCTATTCTAAAGAGGAACTCTTAATTATGATACTTATTTGAATTACTTGTGGGGAGAAGAGAAAGAGGAATCGCTTATTATTATTTATTGAAAAGGGAAGCTGATGCATGTGCAATTATTAATTCAGAAGAATTTGCCCTGTTTTATATTCAAGTATTCAGCATCAGCTTACCAAAGTAAATTGAGTTATCCTTTCTTCAACTGAGATAAATTTTCAAAATCTGAATGTGAAATTTATGAAACAATACATTCTGATATTAAACAACAAACATCTTTGGTGTCATGCTGTAAAATTTGTATATGTTAAATAGCATCTACTGCTGTACTCTTAAAAGCTCTGTGTACTTTTTTCTCCCTCTCAGATGAGTACCTCTACTCTGGAACAGCCTCTGATTTCCTTGGCAAAGATACTGCATTCACTCGATCCCTTGGGCCTACTCATGACCACCACTACATCAGAACGGACATTTCAGAGCATTACTGGCTCAATGGTTAGTGATTTTTTTTGTTGTTTGCTTTTGATTGTCTTGCCTTTGGTTTAAGATAGATAAGAAGTGCATTATTATTCATTCAAATGTATTTTGGAATAATTGATTTAGCTCAACATTATAAAATACATTTGAAATAATTCCTCACTAAGAAAATCTCCAAACCCTTTTGTTTATATAGTAATACATAATATTTATTGAGTGTGTGCTATTCCTCAACACTCTTCTATGCTCTAATTAATATTTTACATATTTACAATGACATCTGGGATGTATGATTATTTTATTCTTTAATACACATAAACTGTTATACTATAAAAATACTGAAGTACGGAGAAGTAATTTGGTCAAGGTCTTACAACTTGTCAGATGCAGAGTGAGAATTCAAGCAGGCAGTCTTACTCTTGCAGTCTTTGTAGAGACCAAGGCATGTACTGTCTGTTAGCCCAGTGAACTGGGGTTAGATTATAATGGTAACTTCTGTTGCTTAAAAATAATATATATTTGGGTTAAGACACTTCTCTTCAAAATTTTAAGCATATTAATACTGACATATTTTTGTCTGATTGCCATTTTATTTAAGAATCATACAATATTTTGAGTTTATTTTTTTTTAAAAAAACATAAGAGTCTTATAAGTGAATTTATTTAATTAATCCAAGGAACACTACAAGGCATTCAACTCCACCCCACTCCCCACTACCGCCTTACAACAGATCAAATTTTATCATGATTCTCTAACATATGACTTTATTCCATTGCGTGGCAGAATGACTTAACACTATAATTTAAGCAGGCAGGCATTTTTCATTCCCATAATAAATATTGGACCTTAGTGAAGGATGCCAGGGTAGAGATTTCCTAGGGGCTATCTCTTTATCTCTCAGTGCCTTTTAAGCAGTGACAACATAAACAAAAGGAAAAACACTTTGAAAACATTTCTTTAGTCAAAAACTCCAGATCTATTTGTTTATACAACAATGTGTTTCTCATCAGCCAAAAAAGTACCCTTAATAGGTAGTCTTAAAAGGGAAAACAAATATAGAATATCCAGGACTATGTGATTACCCATTAATTTCTTGACACACATGAAAAGCAAAGCTATCTTTTTGTGCATTGTCAGATATTTGTGGAATCATTTGGTTTGAGAGTAAGTTCTTAGATGTCACCTATAGAATAGCTTAGACACCTATTTGAGTAAAAAGATATTTTATGGCTTAAAATGAAGTATAAGATTGTATCTCTGTATTGGGATGTCAAATATCACATTTCTCCTCATCTAAAAGACAATAGTATTTTTTTCCATTACTGTAACATATTCATTAATAAGTCAGCAGCATTGTCAATACAATAAATGTAGGAAATATGCATTCAACTCTTATTTGCCTAGATATGCTATTTTTAGTGCTGTATGAAGAAGATTAGAGATTAGGAAGCCTTTGAATTGGTTTAACAATTTGCTTAATAAATAACTTCTGAGACCCTATTGGGTGCTACTCTACCCTTGTGGCCTGCATAGATAGCTAGGGGAGGGTCACTGACCTCACAGATGATGAATGCCTTGCTCAGCCTGAAGCATAAAGCGAGAGTGGCAGACAAGGCTACAAAGCTGTAAATATTATCTTGAAATCATGATGGCTTACTTTTTAATCAAGGAGTCAGAACTTTGTTTTTCTAAAGGTAACTTACAAAAACAATAGCATGTTTTATAATAGCATGAATGGAAGACTGAAGAAGGATGAGGACAGAGAGACAAGAGGCCATTGCATGAAACTAGGGAAATGAAAAAGGGACAGCAACAAAGGTAGTGGAAGTGGGGATGGGCATGAGAATATACTGCAAAGAATATTTGAGAGAGAATACACTGGCTTGTAAATAGAAGAATCCAAGGACACGAGGCAGGACTCAAGAGATTTGGATGCTGGGAAAATTTGCAATTAAAGAAGCCAGTAGAATGGAAGAAATTGAAGGTAGGAGAAAAGACAAATGGTAGAGGAAGTCTCAGTTGACCAAATTCAAGTAAATAATTATGATGCAGAAAAACTGACTTTTATGATTCTAGGAGATTCAAGGCAAACTGCTTAGCAGTTAAAAGTCAGGGTGATCATATGACCTACTTTGCCCAGGACATTTTCAGTTTGCTTCTGTTCTTTTACTCTTAAAAGTATCCCAGTTTGGACCAAAATTATAGCTTTGTTTCCGTGGAATTTATGTATTTGTGCTTAATTCCTGAATGGTGACTTTGATCAAACTTTAATGTCCATTCAAATTATTTGTCTGTAAATATGGAATCTATTAACAACAGAATCTATTCACAGGGTATTATAAGGATTAAATTAAATCATATTGGGAAGTCTATTAGAAGACAATTTTAAGAGCTGAATTAATGTCAATCTCATCGTGATCATTATTATTCCTGAAGGCAGCAGTGGGAGGTAGAAGTGGGGCTAAAACCTGAATTCCGTGTGATTCTCTACCATCTCTTTAGCATTTTGTATTATTGACCGTCTTTTCATTCTCTCCCTCTACACCTCATAATTCTGTGAGCTCATCCATCCGAATAGTTTCCACTGTTTCCTGTGTTCCAGTGTTTCCTAAAATTGTATTTCCAACCTTTTCCTGTAACTAAGTGGGCTTAAAAATAATTTATTTGGATGACTTCCATTTTCATTCTAGATTAAAAGAAAAAAGATTATTGTTTTATATAAAAATCAAGATATGTAAGCCTTAGTTTTGACTGTGCTGTTAAATTGCTTTAAGGTTTTTACAAGTGGTTTAATGACCCTTTGTTTTAATTGGATCTAAAGTCTAAAATCTTGTGAATGTTATAGATATTGCTTCTTCTTTCAAATCTGTCCTTCAATATCCATTTCCTAATTTTTATCTATTTTAACTTTCTTAACTTCATCCACCCAGTTACCTTGGAGCTATCTTTGATTCCTTCCTCTTCTTCCTCTCCTTTATCTAATCTATTGCTAAGAGCTTTTACTTCTTTGAAAATATCTGCTGACTTTGTTATTTCTATGGTTACTATTTTCCTATAGGGCTTTCATTACTTCATCTCTGCTTTATTACCACCATTTTATTGTTTACTAACAGCTCTCCCCATTTCTCTTTTCCCATTCAAATTTATTTTATATAATATCCATGCTAGTCCTTTCTTTGGCACTTTTAAAGTGCTATTTTATTTGACTGTTATAATCCTGAGAGAATTACTATTTGCACTGTTTTACATTTGGTGATATATTAGATGTCAGATAATAGTTCGTAGTTAAACAGCTAGTAGAGGTGAGATTGAAGCTCGAATATGTGTATCTAGCCCCCGACATTGTATCATTTCCGTTGTATGATACAGTTCATCAGCTCAAAATCCGCTCTTTTGATGGCATATCCCCAGCTCTTTGCAGCCTCACTACAAACTGGGCCATATGTGCATGCCATGTAGGGCAACAGCAAACCAAGGATGTGGGTCTGGTAGCAGGAATTAGGACAGATAGAGAAAATGGAGTTCAGCAAGCAATGAGGGAGACCTATGCAGTCTGGCTGGAGCCAGGGAAAGCAGGGAAAGTGCAGCAGCCAGTCAGATGTTTGCTGAGGGAAAGGCAGGCCAGAGCTAGAAGACCACAATGCTTCAGGAGACTCAGTCATTCAGGAGTTCCCCAGTCCACAGAAACTAGGGCAGAGTAAGGGGAGAAATTATAGAAACGATGATATTCTTATAATGAAGAGGGATCTGATGGACTTAGACAAAATATTGGCTTGCTAAGAGGATGTTTCTGTCCTTTATGAGAAATGGCCATTTTCCAGATACAGTCAGCCTAAGGTCCAAAGTCAATGGGGTCATCTGTCTGGAGTCAGGAGTGGGAGTGGAGAGAATACAGATGAACTGCGACAACTGAATATTTAACTGTTAAGATGCAGTTTCTAAAGAATTATCATTTTTAATATGATGCTACATGAATCTTTTATAAATCCATTTTTATCACTGAAGCACTTAGGGAGTTTAAAATTCTTGATACATGTGTGCATGCCATATTGTGTTCTGTGCCCCACTTGGCATTAACCAGTGTGAGATCAGCTAACCACTTAACAGTATAAGGATCCTTCTCAGAATTATTCTAGGACTGTTTAATCCAGTTTCAAGATTTAAGAAGTAGGAATCCTGATTCCTTCCTTAAGATACTAATCCATCTAGCAAATACCTTACGAGGAGGATACAAAATGGCAAAGATGAATTTTTTTCATCTTTGAGGCAGTTTTCATTTGAAGTTGTAAAAAGTGTTTTTTACAGTACTTTTATGGGCATTTCTAAATGAAGACTGATGGTTCCACACTTTGATTTATCAACTTAATCTTAAAACATATAGGAAATAGGAATATAGATGCAAACTAGGGTGTTTACTCAAATGCAGTTGAGCTTTTGTTACAATTTTAGGATAAAACTAAGAAGTGTGACCACTTGGAAGATGAAAGAGAGCAATAACGCCTCAGATGCAAGCAGATGTTTTTGTTTTCTTTCTTGGAATAGATGAGAACTTTTGTTTTAAAGTTTCATTTTTAACATATGGAGACAGTTTTCATTTGAAGTTTCTCTTGGGGTGATCTGTTGTCTGTAAACTCTCCTTCCACATGAAAGGAGAACATTAAAAAATAGTAATAGGAAAATGAGACTATAAGAAGTAGTAAAAGGAAGTTAGGAACTTACTGTCTGTTCAATAATGCTAGTGTGCTCATCTGGGTGAAAAGAGGTTTATAGGGAGAAAGGGAAGTAGTGTGTGCTGCAGGCCACATGAGTTTATGCCATTTTCTTTTGGCAGTGCCTCTTGGTGTCATGCTAGAAGTTCATCTGAAAATGCATGATTTCAAACTGCATTCCTTTTGGGGCATGTACTTAAATGCCAAATGGAGAAAATGTGCTATAATAAAGCCCAGGTGCCTAATGGTATAATTTTAAATTGTTGAATTCATCAAGTATGCACTGATTAAATGATACCTCTTTTTATCCAAATTTGGCAACAAATCAGGAAGAGCTTCTGTCATAAAATACTAACATCAGAGTTCTAAGACTGGACCTCAACAGAATCTACAAGAAAGGAATTCTGTTCTTGCAACTTGTATTTATTTTTAACTCTCAAGTATGTTTCCTGTTTAAATCACAGAATAAAGCACTATTTGATACTAACTCTTTTTCTTATAATTAAATTTCTTTATACAATAAACATTTAGCTTTAACACCTCCAGTATTCCCCTCTAAAACATTTTTTACAGTGCTGACAAGAGAACCAATATTTAAAAGAGAGTTCAATAAAATCAATAATGACTGAATAAACAAATAAGACTATCTATGGTATACATTAGTTGAAAGGTAAAATCAATATCGCTTGGAAAATTATCCATGCTCTTTCCTTCTCTCACCTCATTGATGTCATACAGAAATTTCTGAAACGTAGACTGGTGTCATAGCCTACCTATTGGCCATTTCAAATAGCCATACCTGTCAACACTTGGATGATTTTTTTCATATCCTAAATGGATTGTCCTATGCATTTCTACAATATGACAATGAATTGCCATATTTATTTATACTCTTTTTAGACATCTTTTATCTTTCTATTCTATTTTATTATTCTGCTCTTTTTCTTTTAATTGAACTGTGAAAATAAGTGAGCAGAAATCAGTTCATGGAACCTCTTCTCCCATTTGAGTGACTGAGGAAAGCTTTATAAGCGACTCTCTCCTTCATATTGGTATCCCTTTTAACTGTTATGTTTTCCTGTTTCAAATCACTGAGTTCTAATTTTTTTTCTCTCTCTTTAGAGAGGAGATTCTATACACTTTGTACCTTTATGTTATTTTTTAAATTATAAATTCAATTCAATCATTCTGTAGGTTTGACAGGACACTAAAATTTCAAGGGCCATCATGCTGCATGTGTAATTTCTATATTAATTATATGTAAGTGCCACGATAAATTCTACTAATGTTAATACCAATTTTAATCCCACATATTTGTGAAGATAAGGAAAGCCCATCATTTCCTATAATTTCTGCATAGTTTCAGTTTTATATATCTTCCCATTTATATTACTTAAGAATTTATTATTAAGTCACCATACCACTCTGTCCATCCATACAACTGTATTACTGACCTTGAGTTAATGAGTCTAAATGTATCTTTTTCCCATTCCATGTATACATAGGGTTTTATTTATTTTTGTATTTGTATATGTTTGAAATACACATGGCAGTCCAGCTAGAGAATTCCATCCAGTTTGGCAGCACTGGATTTAAACATCTGTAAATTCAAAAAGTTCTGTAGATTCTTATTCATCCCTGGTCTGTGTTTGTGGGAACCCACAGTTGGTTGTTTTTCTCTGTTCATTGTTGTAATATCATTTCAAGTCAATGGGAAAATCATGGCTAGGCATTCTCCTTAGCCATGTCTTGACCATTTGTCAATACTTCCTTAATCCAGATTATACTTGGTTTGATATAGAGTGTCAGTTGTTATTAATTCTTGTATTAATTCAATAGTTTTCTTTTTTTGCACTAAGTTCCTTGAATATAATAATTAAATACATTATTTATCTGTTTTCTTAAATTTCAGAAACCCGAATCTCACATTTATAGAACAATTTGATCCCACAAAGAGTTCCTTTTTTTTTTTCTTTTGAGACAGTCTCGCTCTGTCACCCAGGCTGGAGTGTAGTGGTGCGATCTCTGCTCACTGCAAGCTCCACCTCCCAGATTCACGCCATTCTCCTGCCTCAGCCTCCTGAGTAGCTGGGACTACAGGTACCCACCACCAGACCTGGCTAATTTTTCGTATTTTCAGTAGAGACGGGGTTTCACCGTGTTAGCCAGGATGGTCTCGATCTCCTGACCTGGTGATCTGCCGGCCTCGGCCTCTCAAAGTGCTGGGATTACAGGTGTGAGCCACACCAAGAGTTGCTTTTTAAAAGAAAACATATTTAAATAAAAAATCTGAAGTACTGGTTTGAGATTTAAAAAAAAGATTTTTACTTTGCTCAGTGATTAAAACCAAGTGTTTCTGATTTACTAATAATTTGAAAGAGGGCCGGGGCGGGGGTGGGGGGAGACGTTGAATGGAATTGTTAATGGACCTTGACAATTTGAGATTAGTTAGAAAAAATAAATAAATAAATACTTTATGTGATTTTCTAAAGTTTTATTTTTATATGTTTTTGAAAAACCATACCAAAGTGGGGTTATCAAGAATATAAAAAGTCCATTGAAGTTCTAAATTACCAACAAAACAAACAAAACAAAACAGGAAAATAATATAGAATAAGGAGAAGAAAGTTCATGAATGTATTTCCCTCCTCTGTTTTCCTTTCAAAGCTTTGCATTAAAGCAAAGAAGAGATTGGATGGGAGACACACAGCCAACCCAGAGAGGCTGAGACTTTTTGTTGTTGTTGTTGTTGTTTTGTTTTGTTTTGTTTTGTTTGAGACGTAGTCTCTCTCTCTGCCCAGGCTGGAGTGACCTGGTGCGATCTCAGCTCCATGCAACCTGTGCTTTCTGGGTTCAAGGGATTCTCATGCCTTAGCCTCCCAAGTAGCTGGGATTACAGATGTGCACAACCATGCCCGGCTAATTTTTGTATTTTTAGTAGACAAGGTTTCACCATATTGGCCAGGCTGGTCTCAAACTACTGACCTCAAGTGATCCACCCACCCCAGGCTCCCCAAAGTGCTGGGATTATAAGCATGAGCCACCACACCCAACCCCAACAATAACTTTTGTCTATTGAAAAAGGCTACTGTGAAGCTTTCTTTATTGGGATATTGGCCAATTACTGTGCATTTGCAGGAGAGTGATTTTCATAACACATGGGGCACACAGCAATCAGAGCTCTAGGCAAAACTCTAGAAAAGGCAATATTGATCTTTTTCACCCCCCGCCAATTTATTTTTCTTTTAAACCTTTTTGGCTTCTCTTCTCTCTTCCTTCTACTTCTTAAAATATCAGTGCTCTGTGCTTCTTTCCAGGTGCCACACATTTCCTACTTAAAGTCTTTCCTTCATTTCTCAATAACCATACTGTCTGTCTTCTTTGCTTTAATCCAATTATTTCTGAACTAATAACGTCCTATTACACATCTGTTACCTGGTTAATTCACAGTTATTTAAAACCAAGACTTAAAATGCCCAATAACTCTTAAACAAGGATTTAGAAACCCAAATAGATTTGTCACTGATACAGTGAAAAGAGGTTTATCATATTGCAAACATTTTTACACTGTACATATATTATGGCCATCTTTCCAGCTCAGTACATACAGATCTAGTAAATTTTTAATAATGACATATTGTTTTTACAAGTACATGGATGTACTAAATTTTCTATTAACCCCTCTGTATTGTCATCATAATGATAATGCTTATCAGCCCCATAACTATCTTAATAATAAATCACATTTATTAAACACTTATTGTAAAATCAGCCTTTGCCTGATGCTAAATGCTATACATATATATATATATGCTGTGTATATATATATGCTATATACATTTCAGTATGACATCAATGAGGTGGGAGGAGGAAAAAGCATGGATATTTTTTGAAGTGCTATTTATTTTACCTTTTAACTAATATATACCATAAATAGCCTTATTCTGTTTATTCAGTCATTGTTGATTTTATAGAACTCTGGTAAACATTGGCTTTTGTATTGTAAAAAATTGTTTTGGGGGGAATACTGGAGGTGTTAAAGCTAAATGTTTGTTGTATAAAGCTATATATATAAATGCTATATATTTATTTATATATAGATATAAATAATATATGTATTATATATAAATGCTATATATAAAATGCTATATATATGCTATATATATTAAATGCTATATATAAATGCTATATATAGCATATATACACATATAAAAAGGAATTTAATGCTTATATAGATGCTTTATGTATATAAATGCTATATATACACACATATAAATTCACTTGGTAATAATATAAATTATCTTATTAGGTAGATGACATTGGTAGTCTTATATTACATATGAGTAAATTGAGTCATTGAAAAGGTAAATAATGTGTCAAAAGTCACCACTCCAATAAGTGGCAGAGAAAAGATATACACTCAGAAAGTTTATCTAGAGCCTGTACTGCTATATTGAACTTGAACCAAACACTATTGGTTGTTTCCATTTTTATACCCCTAGGGCAATTACACAAAATTCATCAAAGTATTAATACATCACAATATGTCAAAATCAGTGCTAGATATTTACTATTTCCTAAGCCTTTTATGAAAGACATGGTGGTTACTTGAGCTTCCCACAGTCGCAGCTGCTGCATGTGTTGCCCCAGCCTGGACTTGCTTCTGACTTCACCTCCTCCTTCCTTTGCCCTCCACCTTCCAGCTCAGGGACTGCTTCCCTCAGGGCTGTGTTCTCTGAGTAGAATGTGGTAGATGGTGGATCATAAAAGTAAATACCTTTCTGGGGTACAGAAAAAGTTAAGAGAGGATTAACCTGAACTAATCATTCAATGTGTTCCCTGGCACCTAGCTAACCCTGGCTCCAGACTGAACCCCTAACACTGACCACAGACTGGGCCCTCTAACCTTGGCCACCATATGATTGTTATTTGTGGCCGGACACTAAGTAAGAAGATTTCTTAGGGTGTGTTTTTTTTATTGTATTTTGGGTTCTGGGGTACATGTGAAGAACATGCAGGTTTGTTGCATAGGTATATATGTGCCGTGGTGGTTTGCTGCACTCATCAACCTATCATCTATATTGGGTATTTCTCGTGATGCTATCCCTCCCCTAGTCCCCCACCCCTAGACGGGCCCTGGTGTGTGATGTTCTCCTCCCTGTGTCCGTGTGTTCTTGTTGTTCGGCTCACACCTGTGGGTGGGAGAGTGCGGTGTTTGGTTTTCTGTTCTTGTGTTGGTTTGTTGAGAGTGATGGTTTCCAGCTTCATTTATGTCCCTGCAAAGGACATGGAACAGCCCTTCATGCTAAAAGCTCTCAATAAACTAGGTATTGATGAAATGTATCTCAAAATAATAAGAGCTATTTATGACAAACCCACAGCCAATATCATACTGAATGGGCAAAAACCGGAAGCATTCTCTTTGAAAACCAGCATAAGACAAGGATGCCCTCTCTCACCACTCCTATTCAACATAGTATTGGAAGTTCTGGCCACGGCAATCAGCAAAAGAAAGAAATAAAGGGTATACTCAATTAGGAAAAGAATATTTAAAAAACAAAAGTTATTGCCTCAGAGAAATCTTATCATGCCCCACCAATAGAGACATAATTCAAAGGACACATCCTATCTAACTGATTATAAACTCAACAGTATATACTTTTACCAACTGTAATTTATAATCCATCAGTAAAAGATAGGAGGATGAGAGGCAGAGAGGGGCAGCAACAGAATCTCTTATGTAGGTGAACAAATAAATTGAAATAAACAGAGCCTACTCCACCTGGACCTCAGAACCTCATGGTCAACAATATCAACGTGCTTTTTATTATGTTTGCTAACATAACCCTGCCTCTACTCATAATGAGAAAAGAGGAACTGAGCCATGATGCCAGAATATTCATGAAACTAAATATTTATAAGCAGAACAGACAATAAATGTTTGAGAACAGTAACCTTACAAGCACTCAAATATGAAATATGCAACCTCTGCCCTTTGTTGTAGCTTTAAGTTGTGAAGAATAGTTTTAAAAATAAAATTTAGTCTCCTAATGAAAAAAAGAAAAAGAAAGACATGGTGGTTAAAAACTTCATTATATAGAAAGAAAATATAAAATCATAGTATCTCCGTATCTGAAAAGATCTACAAGTAATTTAATCTAGTCATGTTCTCACCTGTTCTCTGGAATTCCTGGAGAACTTGTTCAGTACCTCTATGCTGATACATATTTATACATTGTGTCATGTTCATTTATATACAACATCTCATTTTCCACATCCTGCCCATAGTTCATTTTTTTAAAATCCTACTGCTAATTGCTTTTACATGGAAATATCACCATACTATGATGACTGGATTGTTTCAGCATCTTAATTTATAGCTTCTTTTCTTTCAAACAGGAGCAAAATTTATTGGAACTTTCCCCATACCAGACACCTACAATCCAGATGACGATAAAATATATTTCTTCTTTCGTGAATCATCTCAAGAAGGCAGTACCTCCGATAAAACCATTCTTTCTCGAGTCGGAAGAGTTTGTAAGGCAAGATATATTTATATGTTTTACTTAAAGCATATATATATATATGTGTATGTGTATATACGCATACATATATACATAATATATTACATACCTATATACATGCATATATACATTATATATACATAGTATATATACATAATATATTACTTAAAGCATATATATATGGAAAAAAATGCAAGGTTTAAGTCAAAGTTAATGCCCATTATTCATAAATGGTATGATTCATACTACCCTAGATGTGTAATTTTTGAGATCCAAATGTTAAAAAAGAAAAGAAAGGAAAGAAAAAGAAAAGAATTCACATTTTTCAAACATTACAGTTTGTTTTCCAACAGTGCCTGAACTGTTGCCCTGGTGTGAGTTACATATCTTTGGCAGCTTATTTCTTTTATTGAAGGGCTATTCCTTTGCCAGTGATTGCTATTCCCAGTAACATCACTGCATTGTCCTGATTCTCCTGATCCTGGAGCTTAAAATGTTTTTATATAATGTTAAATAATCTAAATGAAAGTAACTTAATGTAATCCCTAGAGTAATTTAAGTATCATCAGATGTATATTCTATATTTTTATCATCATGCACATCACATATGTAAAATTATATATCATTACATGTATCAAGCTGAAATTTTGTTATATTATTACTCTATTAAATATTTTCTAGACCTGTAATCTAGATTAGGTTCTGAGAGAAAATGAAGCAAAGAGGAAAAAACAAATAACCACAAGGAAAAATATTTATTTTGAAGAAAACTGCAATGAGTTTTTAATCTTGCTATTTTATGTAAATTATAGATAAGTACAGATACTCTATGAGAAGCTTCCATTTTTGATTGATACAAGCTTTATGGAATAATAATGCTACTATAATGCTACTATAATCACTGCATTGTCCTGATTCTCCTGATCCTGGAGCTTAAAATGTTTTTATATAATGTTAAATAATCTAAATGAAAGTAACTTAATGTAATCCCTAGAGTAATTTAAGTATCATCAGATGTATATTCTATATTTTTATCATCATGCACATCACATATGTAAAATTATATATCATTACATGTATCAAGCTGAAATTTTGTTATATTATTACTCTATTAAATATTTTCTAGACCTGTAATCTAGATTAGGTTCTGAGAGAAAATGAAGCAAAGAGGAAAAAACAAATAACCACAAGGAAAAATATTTATTTTGAAGAAAACTGCAATGAGTTTTTAATCTTGCTATTTTATGTAAATTATAGATAAGTACAGATACTCTATGAGAAGCTTCCATTTTTGATTGATACAAGCTTTATGGAATAATAATGCTACTATAATCATACTTTGACTTCAGTATACTATTTTTCTGCTTAGATTTGTCTCCACTGAAATAACTTTTCTTAAATATACACCTTTAGCATCAACTCAGTTATTAAGGGGAAGAGCTGTTAATAAATACTCTCAGCGGGAAGCTTTATTTGGTCTTGTACAAACTTCTCATTTTCTTCCATCTGAACCTATCACGTTTTTGTTTCAGTCTGTACCCTCAGGCTTCCGAACACTTTCGGGGACAGAAATACAAACCATCATTGCACTTAAAAGTGCTAATGAAAACATGGCTTTTGAATGAGGCCAACTTGTGAGCCCAGATCATTCTTTACCTAGTGTCCTGGCCAATAATGCTGTCTCCCACTGATCCCCTCACCCCCAGGGGACAGATTCTCCAAAAAGCATTCTCATTCTTTCAGACTCTAAGAATTCACAGTAATTTCTCTTGAAGCCTCTTGCCTAGAGATGAATGCCTGTTGTTTGGAGTAGTCCTAGTGTGTTAGTGTATTGAAGCATGCCTTATAGCAACAGTATCCTGATCCTGAAAAGCTGTGTTGTGGATTGACATTATTTGTATAAATGAGCTCTGTTAAATAAAGAATAAGGGATTTACAATCAATTAAATGAACTTCAAGAGTCACTTTCTGATGAACATACATAGCAAGTAAGTATATATTTTGTGCACCAGTTCAATGCTTATTTCTTGATAAATATAATCCATTTAACAGAAATGTATTTATAACAAAGTAATGTCTTACCCTAGTATAAATATACTGAAAGTTAATCTCAGAGGTGGAGAAATATATTAAAGAAAAATGTAGTTGCCCCATGTATAAATTCCTATATTAAAATTATAACCTATTCTCTAAACATCAACATGTAATATTTTATTTATATTATGAAAAAAGCACCTAGAGAACTGGAAAGGCAGAGAAAATTGTCGTAAATGAGTTTTCCAATCACACACACGCACACAAAACCTCTGAGGCCACACAGCAAGAGTCTGTCATGCTATTGTTCTTGGTTAAAAAGCTAACAAATTGTGAGATCAAAGAAGAATATATAATGGATGAATTTACTTTTAAAAAAATAGAGGTTCTTCATTAATTAGTGTATCTCTACTCAATCACTTTTTTAAATGAGCACGTCTTCAGAATTTCTCACTGTACATATAATCCATTGGTCAAATGTCTACAATGTTTTGCTTCTAAATGCTTTCCTTGCAGTTTCTTAGTTGCATCACATGCTGCCCATGTTTCTAACTTAATAATCTAAGATTAAGTTGTGTCAAAAAGTGAACACTTTCAAGTGGAGATTTCACTGACAACATGAGAAATGACTGAAAATCTTTATTTAAAATATGACAAGATGTCCTACAAAACTATAACAATTTTAGCAATAGTTTAAAAAGACCTCAGCATCATTGTTGCTGTGGTATCTTATTTTCACATAAAAAAGATTATTTTGACATTATTTGAAACTTATTATTCCTTTCTGTTGTTTCTTACCCCCAACGTCATTATAATATTGTTTTTTCTTTTGACAAATAATAACAGAATGCACCCCTATGCTGTGAAACAAAATTGAGTTCAATAGATACAAGTAAAGATCTAAGAAGGAACAAATCACGTTAGAGGAAACTAAGAGTAAACTCTGTATGCTTCACTGAATTGACAAAGATTTTTTAGTAACATGAGAGTCCTTTATTCTATTTGTTCCATCAGCATATTCCCACAGAACATATTTGGAAATACTCAGGTTTTGTTGTTCTTACTGTTATAGTTGTTCATTTGTTTTCATGTTTCACTGAATACGTTAGCACAGTAAAGAACTGCTGACAATTTAAGAGCTCCCTTCATCTTACTAACTGAAAAACAATTGTTTTATTGACTTGTAAAACTCGTTTTATTGACCTGTCAAAGATATTATTATTAGACTAAGTAGTAAACTGTGATTGGTGGGGAAAAGGCTTTGGCAATAGGAAACATTATATAAAAATGGGTAAAGGATTATTCGCAGAACATGGGTAAATCTTCTCAATTTTATAACTCTTTTGTTTATTATTTTATCATCTCACTTTTCAACAACAGCAAGAAAATATGAAATAATTTCTGTGCAAAATGCACTCTACTAGACAATTAGTGTAAATAATCAACCACTGTCCCTTTTCTTTCAAAGTTTATAGTGGGGGCAATAGACATATCAACAAATAATCATAATGTGATGTGATAGAGTTACGAGCTGAGAACTCAAGGATTTGGTGAAGCCCAAGGACGAAGGAAGTGGTGCTTTAGTTGAGTTCTGTGAGGAAGTGGAACAACACTAAGGAGTGGAGGCCAGGCATTTGAGGCGGCGTGGTGACCGTTTTTTTTTTTTTTTTTTTGGTTTTGTTTTGGTTTTATTTTTTGTTTATGGAACAGTGAAATCTTGTTGTAATTGGAATTCAAGGGATGTGTCTGGGGAGCAATGACTTTTGAGATTAGAGTGGTAAATTAGTTGATAAGAAGTCGTGTTTCCATGTTAGTGAGTGTGAACTCTATCCTGTAGTCAATGAGGGATTATAAAATATTTAAAGCAGAGAAGTGTCAAGATAGGTAAATACAGCTAGCAGCTATTTAAAGAATGTATCTGGATCCAGAAATATTTGTGACTGGGAGAATCTGTTAGGTTGTTCCCTAAAGACAACAGGAACAAAGAGATAAGCACTAAGAGTAAGTTCAAGAGATAGTTCAGGTAGAAAGTATATGTAGATTTCTATAAAGTCCTCACTTTATTACTGCTCTTTTATTATTTGCCTGGTATGCATAGGGCTGACCAATAGAGCATTCTGGTAATGATGGTACTGTTCTACACCTGCACTATCCAATAGCCATGCTATGTAGATGTTAGTCTTCAAATATGACTGGCATGACTCATGAGCTAAATTTTTTAATGCATTTTAATTCTCTTTCTCCCATCACAGAGATTTTGATAGCCACCTTGTAGACAAGTACCCTTTTATTCTTCGTAATTGTGATTCCTAGAAGATACAGTATGGACCAGGAACATGTACACAGATACATATTTTGATATGAGACAGTAAATAACAAAAAAAAATTATGAGCACAGATTTTTATATTTGGACATGAAGAACTTGATGTGGTTCTGAGATATGGGGACTCAATAGCCAGTTGAAAATATAACCTGAGGCTCAGTAGTCTCTGGACTAATAAATTTGAAAATTACCAGTATACTGGCAGATCTTGAAGTTATGGAAGTGCCTGACATTGCTCAGACAGATTTGTAGTGCAAGATCAAAGGGCAAGCATAGAATCCAAAGGGACAATGACATTTAAGAAATAGAAGAGAAAAATGTCTGCAAAGGCAATTTGCAGAGTGGAATGGTGTCATTGCTGAGTGGAAAAACTGGTGAAGAGTGTTGTCACAAGTCAGGGGAAAAGACTGCTTCAAGAAGAAAGCAGCTATCAAAAATGTCGCTTATCAAAAACAGGTCAAGTAAGATTACGATTAAAGACTAGGTGTTAGATTTGGCAGTAAAGATATCATCAATGACCTTTGCCTGGAGTATATGAATGTTCAACTTAAAATCAGATCTAGGTTTACATTTTGCTCTACTTCTCATTCTCTCAGTTTCTTAACCTAAACAAATGAGGACACCAGGGACCTATTGCTTCCATGACTGTTTTACCAAACAAATGTAAGGCTTTAATGAGATCATATGAATTTGGATGTGACAGAAACTGAGGAAGTTACCAAAAACAAGGGTAACTTAGATATATAAGTTTACAAGCATGCAACAATTTACTATAAGAGATTGATGAATAAATAATGTAAATATCTGGTCACACTACAGTGAATTTAATCCCAACAATCACACATATGCACACGTTCATGTGCACGTGCATGCACACACACACACACACACACACATCATACATACATTTGGAGCCGTATCAGTGTACCTGTCCTTAGGAGTGGAAGAAGTTGGTGTTCATGGTAGTGGTGTGTGTATTTTGTGGTGTTAGGGGCAGGTTAGTTACCAAAGATAAGATACGTCATTTTATTAGTTTTAAAGGCTGGAGTTACCATTATTATTTTTCTTTATCTTTAAGAAAATCTGTGCTTTGAAGATTGATCTTATTTCTGAACACAGTCAAAGTAATTTGGAGCTGTATTTGGACACAGTTGCATAAATGATCTGAACAATGCAAATTTTGGTCAAGGGATATCAATGAAGAGAGTCACAATAAATAAACTGATTTAAAAGATAATTTTACTTGGCAATATTGATCAATGAGAGCCTGAGGAGAATAAGTACCTTCATCCACAGAGTGTCTTTTAAACTTAATATGTTTATAATTGTACATGGTAGAGCACATTTTCTAATGGATTATTTTTAGTAGTGTTCCCACTTTCCAGTCAAACTACTTACTCTATTTTTCCAATAAATTGTTTAACCTTGAAGGATTTCTAAAGTCCTTGTCAAGCTCTACAATTCTTTCATTTTGTGAAGCAGTCAATATTTTGAAGCACAAAATGGTGCAACTTACACCCCAAATAACTGCTCTCGTAGATAGTAAATAACACAGATCTTTGTGATGGGGTATTAAATGCTAATTGAATGAACAGCCAAAACCACATGAAATGAACCCATGAAAAGATTTGTGTCTATTTACTTTGCAAGTTAGTACTTTCAAAATACCATTATTTATGTCTGTGGGATGTTTATTACTCTGTGTGTGTGTGTGTGTGTGTGTGTTTCCCTTCATGCCCCACCTTTTAAGCCAATGGGTGGAAATACTAGTTTCTTCAGTGAGACTTGCTTTCAATTTTTCACCTCAATGCTGTTTTGCATTATTTTTTAATTCTATTCATTTTTGGAAGAGCTCTCCATTATACTTACGGGAGTCTACTCCAGATCCCAGCTGTAGTTTATGCCAATTCTCTTTTTTGTTTTTCAGTATTTCCTTTCCCCATGCCAGGAATTCAGTTTGGATGGCCCTTTCACATAACTTGCCTGGGGGTCTCATTAATAGCCCTTTGCTTCAATTCCACTTGCATTGTCTATTTTGATATATGGTCCTATTTGGACAATTACTGCCTTTGAAGATTTGTGTTTTTAGGCCGATGACACTTTCCGTATTTATTGATCTCTGTTGAGCTGTGGTTTTTGTGCTTACTTTCAGCATGTCACTTACAACCTAAATGAGAGATTTAGTGCCCACGAGTTACAGATGTGCTTTTGCTTCACTTCCATCTGTTTTCCTGTCTGAGAAATTCCTAGGAAAGGGTTTATACTGTTTGCTACAGCTTTTTTTTTTTTTTTTTTTAAATTGAATCAACTCTGATTCTACCTGAAAAGGACTGCTTCACATGCCTAGATTTACCTAATTGAATGTGCTAAATCTTAGAAACTGAGTTGTTTAGGATAGTGTATTACACCAGTCCTGTATTTCCAATAATTTTTATGAGTTTCTGAAGTAGTTAGAAAAACATGCTCTCCATTTCTGTTTGCTTAGTCATTAACAGCAAATCATAAATAGTAGTCTCTAAATACGAAGTGTTTTTTTCAGAAAAAAAATAATTGCCTTGAAAGCCTCTATAGAATTTATCCATTAAAACTTAGTGTGTTTAATACCTGCCACAAAAGGTTTTGTTTTTTGTTTTTTTGTTTTTTTTCTTGTCTATCCTTTTCCTTAGATGTTTGAGTTTGTATATTTTTATTTCCTCTAAGGTATTTCAAGATTATTAGTAGGTGAGGTAAAAGACTCTATGTTATTATATGTCAAGAATTTTGGGGGGCTTCCTAAGTATCAGAAATGGGACAAAAACCTTTGAAAATAGTAAAGGGCAAGTGCCAATAGATCTTCCTCTAGTCAAGAGAAATGGTATCCATAAATTTCTCTTTATATTAAAAAATGCTTATAATTTCAGTTGCCAAAGAAAATAAGTGAAGAGATATTTGTTTCTACATGTTATATTTCTACATGTTCTATGTTACATAGTTGTTTCTACATTTGTTTCTACAACTTAACTTACCTCAGTTGGTGGCCAAATATGGTTAGGTGAAAACTCACAACCTTATTTTTAAAATTCATATTATTATTTTTGCCTTTACTTTTTAGTGGTCAGACCCTTTTTTTTTAATCCCAATGAACCAGGTACATGAAACATAGTTATAGCATTGCAACTATTGCAAAAGAAGACCCACAGGCTAAAAAGTGAATTTCAACATAGTTTGTTTCATTTGATTTAATGAGCATAACTTCACTATCTTCCATTAGTTCACTTAATGTATTGAAATATACTCATTTAAGATCTTCTTCACAATATAGTAATATAGGTCAATATATGGCATACACTTCTAATGAGTGTCCTTGGGGCTTATGCCAGGTTTCACTTTTTGTTTCTACCATGTCATGGTCATAGTTTCAACCTTCTGAATAGGCCACCCTGAGTTTGGATTATCCTTATCGTTATTTATTTATACAGCCCCATGAAGATCATTTGTACTAAGTTTTCAAAGAAAGATTCTAAAATCTGTCTCTAGAAATAACCCAGTGAAGATTGAGACAACACAGATAGATGTAGATTCGACAGTTGCTGTGGGATCTATTATAAATGACAAATCAAGCAAATAATATTAATGATGGATTGAAATATAACAGGCATTAAATCAAAAAGATAAAAGTATTAAATTTCTCTAATCTTATTTGTTGAATTTGTAAAAATGGCCAACAGGAAGCCTGTGTGTTTGCTTCCGTGTTAGTTTGAGTAATGGAATAGGTTTTTATTAATTTGTAATACTGTAGTATTTATATCACGCTTCAAAAGAAGGTGAGTAGTATTAATTCAAACTAAAATCTATAAGCATAAGTGTTACTAATGGGTAGAACAGGGAGTGGGGCACACAAAGGATGCATATATTATGGTTTTCAAAGAGTCTGAGAATTTCATTCTCTTGCTTGCACAAAGATACAGAAGAGCAGTATTAGGTAAAATAACTAAATGTTAAGCAAAGAATAATTTATAACCTCTAACTCCAGCATCAACTATTTTTTTAAAGTTCTTAAACTTTGTCATTATCCAGTTTCTATTGATTTGAAAATAGTATCCTTCAACTTAAACTCATTAATAGGGTTACAAATCTCTGCATACAAATTAGTAGATTAACAAAACACTTGTTTTCAAATATCTTGTAAACTGATTTTATAAAATCTTCAGGATTTAAGAGCATAGGAGCTGAAAGTCAATTATTACATTTTCCAAAAGCCACTATTATCTAATATATAGGTTAAAATGACAACGTTTATAAAGTACTGAGGGATCCTTGAAGAGGATGGATGGTATATACAGATAACATCATGTTTAACAGAGGAACCCAGCATAGTGACCCAAAGGTCAAAAGGCACACTCAATAAAAGTTCAGGTGTGACAGCTGCTAGCTACTTTACATGTCTATGTAAGATTTATAAGAGTTTGAGTTTTTCTGGGACAGTAGAAGGAAAATGTAATGCCATATTACCCTGCTTTAAGTCTGATCTACCTATTAGTAGACGCTATGATTAGAAGATCTTAGTAATTCGTAACATGTAGCCATCATACCATCAAACGACTCAGAGGTACTATATTTTAAAGCTGCTGAAGTATTGCAAATTGTGGTTTGTTTTGTCTTTATTTTTTCTTTTTTTAATTAATCATTTTAAATTAAGAAATATTGCAAACACCTAGAAAAGTACAGGAAAAAGAAAACAGGCAGCCTCTCTACTTACCACCCAAATTGAACACATGTGATCAGGCTTGTTTACACATAATTTCTTTGTTACTTTCATCTGCATCTTTGAGTAGAGGGTGTCAAGGCTTTTGGAAACCTGACTACAAAAAGTGAATGATAAACAGTGTAGAGACTCACAGAAGTGACTGGTGACTAAGAACTGCTGATTTTGACATCTTAATAATAAATCTGTTGTGTTAGTGAGATGGTTGTATTCTTTAGAACTTCACAAAAATAAGCAAGGAGGTGACAATTTAGTACAAAAGTGGTTACCTATCTTTCAGCCCTCTCCTGGGCTTAAAGTTCTTAGAGGAGATTGTGTGGATATGCAAACAAATCCAGGGACTGAGAAACTGGTCAACAAAATCCACCCAACTGACATTTCCCTGCAGGAGAAATACAACTCCTTGTGAGTTGAACTTTGCCATCTCAGGTCATGCTTCTGGATGTCTGTAAGAGTTACTATCCAGTCATTAAATGCTTATAATCCATTCCTGAGTGCTATTATCTCGGGAACTGTATTTGTTTCCCTTCTGACCACAGGTGGCTTTCATCTTTGGCTTGGATTTTTTTTGGTTTTGTTTTGTCTTGGTTTTTTATCTTTTTATTTCTGAGGGGCTAGAGAAGGCTGTAGGATGGGTAGGTAAGATTATTTCATTCAAAAAATTTCATTTTTTTTAAAATCAGGTTAAAAGAAATGCAGGTACAGTATAAATCCCTTCTCTGTCCTTCAAATCTAGATAGGATTATTCTACTAGTTAGAATGTTCTCATGGTTACCTTAAATATCAGTGATAATTATAAATAGAAAGGGAGGCAATGTTTGAAAATGAACATTTATTGTCGCTTTTACTTAGTAAAATGTTTAAAAGAGGATACAATTGTTCATTTTTATGAAGTAATACTGTGTATGCCTGTTAAAGGAATGTCATTAAGCTGATATTCTGCTTATATATGTATTCACTTAACAAAATAATTTCAGCACATATTCTGAGTTGGGTAAGCCAAACTTGAGTCTCTGGCATTATATTCATGATCACTGATATCTTTGTTTATATTTATTGAATCAACACTATTTTCAGTATTCACTGCTGACCCTCTCAAAACATACAAATGTAGGCAAAGAAAATTTAATAAATACTATCAATATATAAGAATGCATTAAAATAAATTTTTTTTTTTTTACCAGTGCTCTTCTTAGCACAACTAGAAAGCTGATGAAAAATGTAAAGATTCGATATATTACTTTAAAAAGGTCTAAGTCAAGGGTCATGAAATAGATGGGGAAATATATTTTTAAATTTATTTAAAATTATCTTAGTTTCTGATAATTCCAGATATACATCTTCTCACTGGAATCCTACTATATGTGAACACAGAACTCATTGTTACATTAGGAGAAAGATTCAATATTTTTGCTCATTCTTATTAATGTATAGACTTTTTTCCATAAATGATCTGAGGATATTGGCATTAAAAATAAGTCATATCTAGATAAATCTGTCTGCATCTGCAGACATCTGTAATCATCCAATAACTAGCTGAAATATACTTTATTTTTTAACAATGATACTCATAATAAAGTTATTGTATATAAAATATAAATGTAAGAGCAATTACTGACATTTTTTATAAGAGAGTCACTATATAGAATATATTATGCATTTTCTTAAAAGGAAACTGATTATTTAACTTCCTTACCAATTACTAAATTTTTTAGTAGTTCTTCATGTGAACTTAATAACATACAGACACTCTGGCCTGGCATTAAAGCTTTCCTTGATCTTACCCCAATTTACTTTTATAACTTTTTCCTTCACTATTTTAATTGATCTCAGTCTTCAACTAAACACAGTTTATCCTGATTCTCCCTAGATGTGCTGGATTGTTCCACCCATTGTCCTTTTCCCTAGTTTCCAGCACTAAGTGTATTTCCTGAACCAATTTCTCCGTATGTAGTTTGGTCCCATCAATTATTGTAAAAAGTTAGCATTAAATCCAACTCTTCAGTGAAGCTTTTGCCATTTTCCCACTATAATGAAATTTTAGAGGAAACTCAAACTCCTTGGCCCTTAGTCTATACCATTCTGAAATTTTTTTCAATTTTGTCTTTTATTCTTAGTTATGTATTAACTACTAATCATGTCTTCATTCAACAGTGATAGGGATTTAGTGACATATCAGGAGTTGAGTGGAGGGAATTTTACGGAGTGCATTGTCTAGCAAGAATTAAAAATTATTCAAAAACCAATTAAAAATTATTGTGCTTTTTATTATCACCACATGCCAGTAATTGTAAACAGTATCAGTGACAATATGCTAATCATAGAAGAGTCTTTTCAGTCTAGATTTTAAATTGTTGTTTACTACTGTGTATCTATTATGTATATGTATATGTGTATATATGGATATTTGTGAGGATAGTCAGCCGCCAGCACACATGTACTCAGTTACACACATGTTCCAAGAGTAAGTTCATAATGATTTGGAATCATTTAAAATTTAAAACAGTGAGACATAGTGCAAACTATGAGGTGTGATAGTTTGTTCCTTAAGTGCCAATTTTTAGTTCGTACATGAAATATTTTATTGAGTGTTGTTGCTTTTAAATTTCAAAGTTATTATTTTAAAATTGTGTGTTATAAACTACGGAGCAAATAAAGAAAATAATAATTGTTCCTGAGTTTTACAGAACTATTATTGAAAATGTATCTTTTGTTTAGTGGGAAAGGAATGTAAAAAATGATTCACTCTGGGTATCACATACCATAGATGCCCGTGGTGTTAGGTGCTAAGGCTATAAACATACCTCTGGTCTCTGGTTTCCTTTCCTTCTTCCCTTCCCCCTTTCTTCATGCATAGTATTTATATGATTTCAAATTCTCCTGTTTGTTGTAGTCATTTAAATGCCTTTCTCTAATTTAGTTTAATTTCAGAGATAAAAGAAGAAAGTTTCTAGATATTCAGACTTGAAACTTAACAGTTAACTTCTCATTAACTTTACAGAACATAGATTGATTCAAGGATAAATGATTTTTTTGTAATTTATGCTTAAATGTAAATAAATTATTGGAAAAGATAGGCTCCAGTAGTAATTTAAATAAATTAGTTTTATCATAAGCACAGCAGAGCTAGTTGAGTCAAATGAACGAAAAATCATACTTATTCAGTGTTCACAGGTGTATTAGTCTGTTTTCATGCTTCTGATAAAGACATACTGGAAACTGGGGAATTTATAAAATAAATAGGTTTACTTGGACTCACAGTTTCACATGCCTGTGGAGGCCTCACATTCCAGAAGGCAACGACGAGCAAGTCACATTTTACCTGGATGGCAGCAGGCAAAGAAAGCTTATGCAGGGCAACTCCTGTTTTTAAAACCATCAGATCTCGTGAGACCCATTCACTATCACGAGGACAGCATGGGAAAGACCCACCTCCATAATTCAGTCATCTCCCACAGAGTCCTTCCCATAACATGTGGGAATTATGGAAGCTACAAAATGAGAGTTGGGTGGGAACACAGAGCTAAACCATATCAACAGGTATATATTAATTTAAAAATGAGAATATAAATTTTTATGCTGAATTACTGAATACTGTGAATTTTTTTTTTTTTTGGAGACAGAGTCTCGCTCTGTCTCCAGATTGGAGTGCAGTGGCGCGATCTCGGCTCACTGCAAGCTCCACCTCCCCGGTTCACGCCATTCTCCTGCCTCAGCCTCCTGAGTAGCTGGGACCACAGGCGCCCGCCACCACGTCCGGCTAATTTTTTGTATTTTTAGTAGAGACAGGGTTTCACCGTGTTAGCCAGGATGGTCTCGATCTCCTGACCTCGTGATCCACCCACCTTGACCTCCCAAAGTGCTGGGATTACAGGCGTGAGCCACCACGCCCGGCCTGTAATCTTTTTTATTGTGTAATTGATTTAAGTGTTTATGTTTTGCTAAATGCTTAAAGAACATTTTTAATGAATCATTTCAGAGTAAAAATAAAGAACGGAAAATATAGATAAATATTATTTAAAAGATTTGTTTTGGTTTTGTTTGCTTTTGAGACAGGATCTTGCTCTGTCACCCAGACTAGAATCAGTGGCACAACCATGTCTCACTGCAACCTCGAACCCCTGGGCTTAAGCAATCTTTCTTCTTCAGCCTTCTGAATAGCGGGGATTACATGCACACACCACCACACATGACTAATTTTTGTAGAGATGAGATCCCACTATGTTGACCATACTGGTCTAGAACTACTGGATTCAACTGATCCTCCTGCCTCAGCCTCCCAAAGTGCTGTGATTATAGACAAAAGGATGGTTTCTATATATGTATTATTATGCATATGTTTATGTTGCATTGATGTTTAATCAGTAAGATATTAAATTTGAAAAAGACTTTTAAGTCTATAAAGAGACATATTGCTAAAGGCTACAAATACTGTTTTTAATCCTATAAATACTATACAAGCCAGTACTAGCATTCATTGAACTCAAGTTGCCTAGGACTATGCTAAGCATTTTATAGACTTTTTTTTCCCCATTTACTCATCAAACTAACCGTATTTCAGCTGGGTACAGTTGTATGCACCTGTAGTATCAGCTACTCAGGAGGCTAATGTGGGAGGATCACTTGAGCCCAGGGGTTTGAGGCTATGATCTTACCTGTGAATAATTACTGCACTCCAGCTTGGACAACATAGAAAGACCTCATCTCTGAAAAACAACAACAAAATTAACTAACCATATTTCAAGAGATTTATCATTTTTATCAATGAGAAAGTAGAGACTTAAAAAAATAAATAGTCTCTTGCAAGTTATGAAGCAAAAAAATTGGCAGGTGGGATTTAATTTCAAGTTGCCTTTACTATTACCTTATATGCATCTACTCACCCAGTAGAGCTGAATTGCTTGTATTGAATTCATTTAACAATGAGAAAAACATTTAAGATTGAGGGCATATACTATCTTTTCCCTTGTTTTAAAGTTCAAGGATTCAATATCTGGATCCCGTGTCTTTGTAAACAATGGCATCAATAAAACACTGTAATACCTGTAATAGCTACCAGTTTTCGTGAATGAAAGAATTGTGCTGGTAAATATTTATCTTTTGTTTTTGTTTTTGGTTTTTTTTTTTTTTTTCCATGTCAGAATGATGTAGGAGGACAACGCAGCCTGATAAACAAGTGGACGACTTTTCTTAAGGCCAGATTGATTTGCTCAATTCCTGGAAGTGATGGGGCAGATACTTACTTTGATGAGCTTCGTAAGTTCCTTCTTTCCTCCTTTCTTGGAAAAGCCTTACTGCCTAATTAAGTAACTTGGCATTTGTTTCCCTTTGGCTCCAATTTGGCCTGATTAATTATAGCTGAGCAAACCTTACAGGAGTGGTTCTTACTGAAATTCACACGCAAAGTACACGGAAGTGCTCTAGGTTTGGGCACACGTAGTAATGCAGTAACTCTTCTCTTTGTAAGAGTCCTCAAAGTAAGTGAAGGAAACAAAACTCCAGCAAGACACAGAAAGGTATGAGCTCTGAAACTACAAAGTTCATCCATTCTCTGTGCAGTCTTTCATTTTGAAAGGAGCCACCTTCTATAGGTAGGAAAAGTTGGATTCCTTGTTCCACGGATGCCCTCTGCTGGCAAGTACAGGAGACTTGGTGAACACTGTCCCTCCGACTTGTTGATGAAAAGAATAAGCACAAGCAGTAGACAGCTTTTTCTATTTCACTTCTCCTCTTCACTCCCTCAAAAACTCCTTCCAAGTCCTAGAATGATTTTTTTTCTTTTTGGGTTGTGTATAATGTTAGCATTATTAGCTTTTAGCTTCTTGAACTTGTTCTTGTTTTTGCCATGTAATGTATAAATGATAATCTGTATCATTAAATTATTTCATCAGTATTGTGTATTTTACAAGCTTAAAGTATATATTGAGTAATCATGGATGACCTCTCATATTGTGTGTAAGCACATTCACATCTTAATCTTTTAAAGAATATTATTCGCACATAACTTACTGTCAATACTGCACTAATTTTGGGGTACCTATTTCCTTACGGTTACCAAATAAGTAAATGAGGCTGGGCGTGGTGGCTCACGCCTGTAATCCCAGCACTTTGGGAGGCGGAGGTAGGCGGATCACTTGAGGTCAGAAGTTCAAACTGTCTGTTAACTAAAAATATAAAAAGTAGCCGGGCTGGTGGTGGGCACCTGTAATCCCAGCTACTTGGGAGGCTGAAGTAGCAGAATTGCTTGAATACAGGAGGGAGAGGTTGCAGTGAGAAAAGATCGTGCCACTGCATTCTAGCCTGGGTGACAGAGCAAGACTCCATCAAAAAAAAAAAAGAAAAGAAAAGAAAAAAAAAGGTAAATTAATTACTAACGACACAATTATAGGACAGAACTTTTTCACATTAGAGGATAAAAATTACTTATTTTTTGGTTTGTATTTTCTATGAAATCAAAGATTTCTAATTGGAAACTGCCTTAGAGATTATCAATTGTACCATACTATACATAGTCAGTGAGAAAAAAACAATCTTATATTTGATTTCTCAAGGCATAATATAGTGCCTCTGTTATTTTAATCTTATAAACTGTTTAGATTTTCAGAGTTTCAGTTGTATTATTAACAAAAAAGCAAATGTAATACTGAAAAATAAGAGTAAATATTTATTTTTTCCCTTTAATAGAAGATATATATTTACTCCCCACAAGAGATGAAAGAAATCCTGTAGTATACGGAGTCTTTACTACAACCAGGTATGTTCAACAAAATGCTTTTAATGCTTTTAGAGAATTGTATATGTATGCAAGCCAATATAGTTATAGGATCTTTTTGTCCCTGCCTTTGTAGTAGCATGTCGTAAACATTTTTTTTTTCATTTTACCATTTTACTTAATGTTCCTTAAAAATCATTTAATATCAATGTAAAAATCATATATTTTTTCTTTTTACACCAGCATAGCATTCCCTATAATACTTACGACAAGTTATTTAACCAGACATCTGAACGTGGACATTTCTGTTATTTCCAAACTCCTACTTTTGCATATAATGCTTCAGTGACTAATCTTGTTCAAATGCCATTCCCCATAGGAACAAATATATCTGTGAGATAAAATCCTAAAATAAATTTTCTGTGTACAAAAGGCATATGCAGACCGGGCTCAGCAGCTCACTCCTATAATACCAGCACTTTGGAAGTCCAAGGGGAGGATGACTTGAGCTCAGGAGTTCAAGACCAGCCTGGACAACACAGTGAGACCCAGTCTCTACAAAAATAAAAATAAAAAAATTTAGCTGGGCATGGAGGCACATGTCTGTAGTCCCAGCTACTCAGAAGGCTGAGGTCAGAGGACTCTGAGCCTGGGAGGTAGAGGCTGCAGTAAGCCATGATGGTACCACTGTACTCCAACCTAGGTGACACAGAGAGACCCTGTCACCAAAAAAAAAAAAAAAAAAAGTTGTTTGCATATATTAATCATCGTAATTCCAAGATATGTGTCATACTGATAGTACTAAGGAAATACGTGGGTAAATGTTTAAGTTCATTTTTAAGGCTATAATCATGAGATGGAACACTCTTAAGTTTTAAAACATCATCACATGCTATCCTATTATCATTTCCCAGTTACCCTACAAAGATAGGTGTGGCTATTATGAGTATTTTACCGCTTTACTAATTTAGGCAAAGAATGTTTACATTACTTGCTCAAAGAGAAGCAGCCTATAAGTAGTAAAAAAAAAAAAAAAAAAAGATTGAAAATGAAGATAATTTCATGTTTTCTACTCCTGTATTTTTGTCTTCTTTTTGCATAATGCTCTCATGTACTTATCATTGAGACCTTCTGACTTCCTTAAAAGCTGTACTAGCATCGCTGGGCGTGATGGCTCACGCCTGTAATCCCAACACTTTGGGAGACCAAAGCGGGTGGATCATCTGAGGTCAGGAGTTTGAGACCAGCCTCCCCAACATGGTGAAACCCCATCTCTACTAAAAATACAAAAAATTAGTCAGGTGAGGTCAGGAGTTTGAGACCAGCCTCCCCAACATGGTGAAACCCCATCTCTACTAAAAATACAAAAAATTAGTCAGGTGTGGTGGTGGGCACCTGTAATCCTCGCTACTCAGGAGGCTGAGGCAGGAGAATCACTTGAACTTGAGAGGCGGAGGTTGCAGTGAGCCAAGATTGCACCATTGCACTCCAGCCTGGGCAACAAAAGGAAATTCTGTCTCAAAAAAAAAAAAAAAAAAAAAGTTGTACTAGCATCTATGAAACTTTCTCAAATAATATGTAGGCCCCCCTGCCTTAATTTTATTGAATTCAGTAATTTAAATTTGACTATGTTCAAAGCACACCCTTACTCCTGTTCCCTATGACTGCCTACATTGTTGGAAATAGTTTTCATATTTTCCAGTTTTGCTCTCAATCGTTATCAATGTATATTGACATCAGCATAGAAGGAATTGAAGATACTGATATTGGTACTGAAGAAAAGGTCTTACTGCCTTCTAGTGAATAAATTTTTAATCTATTTATATGCACAATATAATTTTTTTTCTGTGGCACAATCCTCATTTAGTTCACAATACCTTATTCATAAACTGAAATGCACTGCTGGTTCAGAATATATCAGAAAACAAAACACTATTTGGTTAATTGTAAGATATAGGATGTGAATGTTTAAATATGAGAATAAAGACGATTTCCTAGGAAGCTGCTATTTTGGACTCCATTTTTCTGTTAATTTATATCCTAATGTAAAAAGGTATAAAAAGTGCCTCTAGTCAAGTATCTCAATCCCAGTTCCATTGGCACCTTTCCAATTGCAGCACTTTCTTTGAAGTCACTGTGCTCCACACACAAGGCACGGATATGTGCCAGGAAAATATAGCCCCAAGATAGTTCGTTTTTTTCTCCTATTAAGTTTCTGCCCACCCAGAGTTTGAAGTTACAAGTTGGTTCTTTGTTCTTCTTATACTTTATTCGTTTGTTTTTAATGCCATCCTAAAGACCAAGGTGACATTGGAATGCATATCACATCCTTTGTCCAGCAAGAAGACATAATTAACCTACAATAATGGCAATGCCATTAAGCATGAGGCATCATACCTTTAAAATATCCTAGGCAGGTTCTGTGATTTTTGTGGCAACACCACCTCTATTCTCAGCAGCTACTTTTCTCCCACCTACCTATTTACTGTTACCTCTCTAAAGGTTCCCATTAATGTCACTCCAAGAATATTAATAATTGAGTTTCCATGCTAGAGAATCATTAGCTTGTTAATGCTAAGATGTTTAATATATTTCTTAGATCATAAAGGGTGATCTCATTTTTGAAAATGGGAATGATTAAAAGTTTTCAACTCAAAGTATCTTTTAATTTCTAGAAATAAAGCAAAATAAAAAGACATCTGATTAGTGTTCATTTTTATTAGTTTGCAAAAATTTGAAAACATTCTTATGGAGTTTTTTGCCTCTTAATACTTTCTCTAATCCTGTGTAATTTTAATTACTTTAAGTATCAGATGAGCTGCTGTAATACATAAACTCATAAATTTAAGGAGGACCAAAAAGAAAAAGATTGTTTCAACATTTTAAAATCAGTTTAATAAAAATCATATAAGTAATTTAGCAAATAATGTTTATAGATATTCATTCATTGTAAGAAAACAAATGAGAGTATTATTATTAAAATATTTAAATAATTATTTTTAAAATAAATAATATCACTTTTTTATTTTGTAAGCTCTTTGAAATGCATTACACTATTATAACTTTAAATAAAATAGAAGAACATATAGAAAAATATAACAATCTTTCATGCATATATTCCTCTTTATCCTCCAGGGTTTGTTTTAGATAATTTCTGTTTATCTATTAGGTGTCAATTTAGATGACACCTCCTCCCTGAAAACTTAGTTGGCAGCCCAATACTGGGTACCCATGCATGTTCTACTTTGCTTACCATATTTACTGGCAATGGAGTTATTATTGCACCTTGTTTAGAATTGTTTGGCTATAAGCCACTTGAGGACATAGGTACATTGTGTCTACAGTGCTCGTCAAATTTAATGTGCTAAGTAAATTTTGTCCACAGCACCTGCTGGTAGTATGTGCTCAATCAATGTTTATTGAATTCATCAGTGAATGATTGAATGATGTCGCTTATTTTTTCAGCTCCATCTTCAAAGGCTCTGCTGTTTGTGTGTATAGCATGGCTGACATCAGAGCCGTTTTTAACGGTCCGTATGCTCATAAGGAAAGTGCAGACCATCGTTGGGTGCAGTATGATGGGAGAATTCCTTATCCACGGCCTGGTACAGTATGTATCCAACCTAATAATCAAATTATTTTCCTAAGCTCATATTTAATTCCTAATTTAATTGTGATAAATTCTGCTATTCACCAGAGCCACATGTGCTGTAATAACCATTATTTATTTGCAGTGATGTATTAGCATTTTCATCCTTCATTTAAATTTAACATTTCACTAAGAATTTTAGTTACTTTGAGAAACAATGGACTATGTCATAAGGATGTAACCATGCTGACAATATGGAGCTTATACCCAGCATGTTTATGTTTATAGAATCACTGGAAAGATTTAGTTATCTAGAATGACAGCTATTCTAAATTAGATGGAAATGTCAAAGAAGTATTATTTCTCACATACAGCTCTGCAGATAGCTCTAGTCTTCTAATCCCCACTTCTACTTTGAAAAGACCACATCATAATGGTTCACTTAATTTATCTCTTTTTTGGTATGCATTTATCTTTTCTTTACTTAATTGTACCTTAGAATAACATGCATTTTTTAAATGGGAAAGGAATTTTAGACAACCCTCAGTCAAAATTTTTTTTTCAAATAGTATAAATCATGTTTAAAGCACAAATGATGTAAGAATGTATTTTAAAGTTTATACAGTTGTTTAAAACAAAAAACAACTGCAGTTCAAAATGCTGTTATATGCATTTTAAGTAAAAGGATTTTTAAAACGTTTGTTGATATTACTATGACAGTTTAAGTTATGTTAACATCAGGATTATTTATTGACCTAATATTAGAGGAAAAATATGTTTTTTCATTTTGGATTTATTCTGAATATTACAACCAAGAGGTATAAAATGATTACCAAAATATCTGAGAAAAAATATTGACTTAACTCCTCAAGTTTTACTGAATATTATCTTTTCATATGTTCATTCTTAAAGGAGAACCAGCTGGTAGATATGCTTTCTGAATTCTGTTTCCATCTTCCTGTTATATAACTTAATTAAATTTGGGAAGCATACTATACAACCATCTCTATTTTCCCCTTAATAATTCCTCAATATAAATTTGTTTCAAGGATAGTTTCTGACTTGATTATAAAGTAATAACGATGTTTGTGAAAGCGTGTTTTTTTTTTAAAATAATAGCATGATTTTCAGGAGTCATTTTTTAATTTTCTCACTTTTTAATATTGTGATAAGAACATTTAACATGAGGCCTATCCCCTTAAATTTTTAAATTTACCAGCCATTATTTTTGAGTATAGATACAATGTTGTACAGCAGATCTCTAATGCTTGTTTCTCTTAACTAACAGAAATTTTATATCCACTGATTGGTAACTTCCCGTTTTGCTCCCTCCTAGCCCTTGGAAACCACCATTCTGCTTTTTGATTCTATTATTTTGACTATTATGGATACCTTATATAAGTGGAATCATGCAGTGTTTATTTCTCTGCAAATGGCTTATTTCACTCAACATAACGTCCTTAAGATTTATTCATGTTGTTGCATAGTGTATGTAGAATTTCCTTGTTTTTCAAGGATGAATGCAGTCCCATTTTATGCATATACACACACACACATCCCATATATATATCTCTATATGCACATATAGAGATATATATGTATCACATGTATATAGATATATACATATATGATGCATATATAATATATAAATATATGTATGATGTGTGAATGTCTAAATGTATCATGTATCATATATACATTTATATATATGATACAAGTCTCATATGTATATAGATATATAATATATAATCCCAGATATATTGTATACATATAACGCGCAAACACACACACACACACACACACACACACACACACACACCCCAACCATAAATTTTCTTTATCCATTCATCTATTGACAGACATTTAGGTTGTTTCCATGTCTTGGCAATTGTGAATAGTGCTGCAGTTATCTAAGAGTGATAATATTTCATATATCTTTGATATCTGAATTTTGATTATTTTAGATAAATATCCTGAAGCAGGATTGCTGCATCATGTAGTAGTTCTATTTTTAATTTTTTGAAGAACTGCCACACTGTTTTCTATAGTGGTAGTACCATTTTGCATTACCACTAACAGTGTGCAAGGGTTCCAATTTCCCCACATCCTCCTTAATACTCACCTTTTGTTTTTATGATATTATCCATATTATCCATCCTGACAGATGTGAAGTGATATCTCATTGTGGTTTTGTTTTCAATATCACTGATGATTAGTGATGAACAATTTTCACGTATCCATTGGCCATTCATATGTCTTCTTTGGAGAAATGTCTATTCAAGTACTTAGCCCAATTTTTAATTAGGTTATTCTTTTCTTTTTTTGTCAGAGTCTTGCTCTGTTGCCCAGGCTGAAGTGCAGTGGTGCAACCTCAGCTCACTGCAACCTCCTCCTCCCGGATTCAAGCAATTCTCCTACCTAGGCCTCCAGAGTAGCTAGGATTACAGGTGTGCACTACCACACCTGTAATTTTTGTATTTTTAATAAAGACTGTGTTTCACCATGTTGGCCAGGCTGGTCTCGAACTCCTGACCACAGATGATCTGCCTGCCTCATCCTCCCAAAGTCCTGGGATTACAGGCATGAGCCACTGGACCTGGCCTAGGTCATTCTCTTTTTTAACTATTTTTTATTCATTGAATATCATAGCTGTACTTGCTAGTTTCATTTACTTATATTTGAACAGTAATATAGCACTTAGGATATGGGGATATTCTTCTAGATGTTTTACAAATATTAACTTCCTTAATACTGATCATAATCCCATGAAACACATGCTATTATCATTAATTCCATTATGCAGATGAAGAATGTCAGGCACAGACAGATACAGTAACTTGCTCAGGATCACAAAGCTAATTAGTAATAGGACTGGGTTTCAACCCCAAGCTCCAAATTCTTGGTTTCTACTGTGATTCAAGGTCATTGTTCTTACTCTAAGTCCCAGTTATTAGTTTTTATACTATGATATTGCACTATAAAAATGTTAAATTAAAATTTTTAACCTTCCATAGGAGAGGGTGTGTGTGTGTGTGTGTGTGTGTGTGTGTGTGTGTGTGTGTGTGAGATTAAAATTGGGAAACGGCTCTAGCTGGGTAAATTTTACGGTATTAATACTTTGGGGTTACATATTATAGACTGTCACATTCTGAGCCTTCTCTAACTACATGAGCTTTTTGGCTTTGGGTTGTTTTTGTTTTTATTTGTTTTTAATAAAGACTGTCACCATTCAGGCCATTTTTTTTTTCAATTATCTAGATATCATAGGAGAATGAATTGGAAGCTGAAACTATTCACATTTATTACAACAATAACAAATTATTTGCATATGTAGACATTGAGTCCTATAATACTCAGAAATAGAAAATAATTATCAAAATGACTACATGCTGATGCATCACGGTTACATTATTTTCCAACTCGAGTGTAAGTTAAGATGCTTTACAAGTGGTGGTTGTCACCGCTTTCCCTGCTGCTGCCTAGAACAGCTGTGAATGTCATGCAAAGCTTAAAGAGAACTCCCGTTTTACATGACTGTCCTCATAAGTACACATACACTTCTCTGAAATATGAGTAAATGACTCCCCAAAAGTAGGAAAACAAAAATGTCAGTGAGGAGTGTCTTTCATTGATGAGAAAAGAAACACCAAATTATGTTCAACATAGTGGTCTCTTCTGCTGGCTACTCAGAATACAGTCTTTATGCTGTAAGAAATTGTCTTGAAAGTTCAAAATTATTTAGCAAATAGCCTGTATCTAAACCATCAAATAAATACTTATTTTTTCCTTTCTAACAACTTGAGAAAACAAAAGCATTATTAGGACTAAAGAAGGGTCATTTAAGAGAGTTGTTACTCAATTTTTTCTCAACATTAATATTTATCAGACAATTTCTATGCCTGTAAAAATATGTAAAAGCATTTGCACCTGAAGTTGAGCTCTGAGAACCATGCCTAATAATGAATCTTTCCACCGTAGCCTCTATTAAGGTGATAATCGGTTATAGAGACAGAAAGACCAAGTCTCCCTCTGGAAGACTCCACCGAGAAAACTCTCTTTCATCAAATATTATGTCCCTTTATAGAACAGAGAGATTTTAAACATGCCAGTTACTGTCAAAATTTATTTATTTATTTTTACAGGCGTGGTTAAAGGAAGGAGGATTTTCTTTTTGTTGTACTGAATTAAACTGTTATATCTATGCTCTCTTTAGATAAGTAGAAACCACATAATATAAATTTATTAGTATGAGACTAACAATATTGAGGTATTTTAAAATATTTTTATTGATCAACCCTATCCAATTGGTTCTGTGTTAGAATAGTGACAATCATTTCTACTAACATATTTGCGGACTTTATATAGAAATCTGTGGTAGCTAAGGACATCAGCTATTTCCAAATAACTAGTTACTTATGTATTCTCTTTGAAATCACTGTGACCAAATTTGAAAAGTCTAAAATCATGCATAGATAGGTAGCCTTTTACTTCATTGCTTCTTCAGTCATTTTTACAACATCTTGTTTTCTATTAGCATTAAATGCTATTAGTCTGCTTTTCTACGTTATGTCTTATATTTAGAATACTGATGTTGAATTTAGGAGCATCATGTATGTGATGTGAAAATCTGTTATACAAATACACTTTACAGAAACTAACTTTACCATTAATAACACTACACATAAAATCATTGAAATTATATTTCACAGCATATCAGGTAACTATGCTTATAAAATTTGAGAATGTAAGAACTGGAGTGAATGATAAAGACCACATAATTCACCCTCATTTTACAGGGGAGGGAATGAATACCCAGAATAATTAAATAACTTTACCAATATCATATTGCCAAAAACAGCAGAATGAAGAGGGATGTTGAATTTTCTGATCAATCTTCTCTCTCTATTCGTTAATATTATCTAATATGCACTTATTTCCTAATATATATCTCACTGATATACTGCCAAATGTCCCACCTAAAATTAGCTGCATTGAATTTTACATTATCTCCTGGCATTCTTTATTATTTGTTTTCTAAAAGCAGCCCAATTTCAGTAATTTTTGTTTACATGAAGTTATGATTCTGTTTCTCTAAATATCCAGCATATTTTGATCAAAGTCATGATTTAACACTCCTTGTGATCCAGACACTCTGATAAGCCCTTATATGTTATCTCACTACATTCTTAAAACAAACACATAGGTATTATTATCACAATTTTATAGATAAGAAACAAGCCCAGTGAGGATAAACATATGTTCATGATCTCACAGCTTATGGATTGTTATAACTGGAATTTAACTTACTCTACTTAACTCCAAATCAAAAGCCATTAACCCACCTTTTGTTCTACCTTCAAAATGTTAACAAATGAACAACCAAACAGAACCTTATGCTATTTTTTCCAGAGATTTGTCTATTCTCTGCACAAATAATAATGAATTTTGAAACCTTATTACACTTATTTATCTTACTGCAATTCAGAGGAACACATCTTACTTTAATAAAAGTATTGCTGAATAATTTGCTTTCTATGAAATTGTTAGAACCTTTACTAAAAGCTGTATTACACTTAAGTTAAAGCTTTAACATAGATTACTTTAAAAAAAAATTGTTTTTACATTTTCTGCACCTGTATTGCTATTAAGATTGAATTCTAAGTTGTTCTCCCAGTAGTTACTTCTGTTGACATTATCACTCAGTTAAATAAACACTACAACTTGCAGTGTGCCATGCTTACTTTAAGTTTTTGGTTTTGACAGAATGCTGTACTTCTTTGACAAAAAGTCAAACTTAAACTCCTAGCTTAACCGTGACATCACTGCTCTGCAATGTTAATAAGCCTAGAAATGCAAGGATGCAAAAGGATATATTACAGAATGCCTTCACTTCAAGTGATTCTTCCGCCCTCTGCTGTCCAGATAGAATATTTGAACAAGCCATATTTTGTTCAGGAGGATTTTTTCAATCATTATTGACCTGCCGGGTCTTGGTAATAGGAAGTTCCAAGTGAAATAAAATATTAAAGGGTCCATGATACAGTGAATCAATCATACAGGTCAGAGACAGAAACCAAATTGAATCCAACCCAAAATAACAAACTACTAGAAAACCCAGAATGTAAGAAAGATTTGTAAAGGCAGAAAATTTCCAATTTGATAGTTGATTTTTTATAACTGATGTACTCTGCAGTTTTATTTTGTGTTGTCAAGGTATTTTTTAGATTTATGTGTAAATGTAAAGTATTAATAAATGTTTGCTCAAAAGTGAGTTTCAGTTTTAAACCATTCCCTTATCAAAAAGAATGCATGTTTTACTTTTCTTGAATCCTTTTGCCACCATTTTTAAACAACTACTAAATGTTTGATTTTGTAAAAATAACAATTCCTTTTTAAATTCTATTTACTCCCAAATTGTTATTGTGTTAAATGTTAGTTGTTTTAGTTTTACTTTTACAGATAAAAGTTTACACATGAATTTCCCAACTAAGTCTCCATTTTTTGGTAGGAAATAAAAGGAGGTAGTTATAAGTATTTTTTAAATATTTCATAAGTTCGTTTTACTATGTGGATGCTGATGAACATAAAGGCATGATAATTTCTATTAATAGCTCAACCATGAGAAAAGCCTTTTATTTTTACTTTTTTGTATCTACATAGTTTAAAAAAAAATAGGTGGTGAAAAATGGTGATTCTAAGGATTCCTGAAAATTTATTGGTTCAAAAATTTGAAACAAAGCCATATTTAAGGAACATCATAACATGATAAGAAACATCCTGGATAGAAAACCTAGAGACTGGACTTCTCACGCCAGCATTGCCTCTTCCACTATCCAACACTAGAGACACTAAGTAAATGCTCATTTTCAGCTCAAAATCTTTTTTTTTATTCAGGGGTGGAGGTTGTGGTTAGTTTTCTTTTGTTTAATCTTTTTTTGATACCAACTTTAAATACAGTTTTGTTTAAGACATTCCACTTACAATAAAATGTTTATAAAGTGCAATGTTATTTCCTTTCCTTGTGCACATGTTTCATATTCAAGCATTGAGAATGCCCACTAATTTATTATAGCAACTTGACCTTAAAACTGCCATAGAATTTGCAGCAAATTTGGGTTCTTCGGTGCTTTAACTGTGTAGAACAATGCTTCATCTATACTTGGGTTAGCTTAATCAACCTCTTCAGTGGTGGGCCCTGAAAATCACCACCAGAGGCAGGAGCTCTACCACCAGGAAATCCCCCTGACATTCCTCCTAGCATGCCTTCTGCACTCTAGTCCAGTTTGTTTGTGATGGACTTGCAGACTTCTCCAGCTCTTGCTGTGCATGTTCAAATTCTTCCTTCTCTGCAGTCTGATTCTTATCAAGTCAGTTGATAATTTCATGGCACTTGCTAAGAATCTACTGTTTGTGCTCACTGTTAATCTTGACTTGAAGTTTCTCATCTTCAACAGTTGCTTTCATGTTGAACACATAGGAATCAAGTGAATTTTTGGATGACACCTTGTCCCTCTGCTTCTCATCTTCAGCTTTGTATTTCTTAGTTTCCTGGAACATAGGCTCAATGTTTTCCTTGCTCAAATGGCCCTTGTCATCAGTGATAGTAGACATTGAGGATGCCCTTGGCATCAATATCAAAGGTAACTTCAATCTGATGAACACCAAGGGGTGCAGGAGGTATGCCTGTGAGCTCAAACTTGCCAAACAAGTTTTTTATCCTTGGTAATGACATGCTAGGCTTGTCAGAGTAGGCAGTGAAGGTCTGTGTCTGCCTGGTAGGAATGGTAGTATCACACTTAATGAGGACAGTCATGACTCCATCAGCAGTCTTAATATCAAGTGAAAGAGGAGTGACATCCAAAAACAGAAAATCTTGAACATTTTGAGATGTCTGCAGATAGGACAGCTGCATCATAAGCAACAGCTTCATCAAATGATACGCTCATTCAGTTCTTTTCCATTGAAGATGCCTTGGAGAAGCTACTAAATTGTGGGGATACAATTAGGACCACCAACCAGGACAATATCAGGAATCTGTGGTTTGTCTAGTTTGGCATCTCAAATGGATTTCTCTGTGGGATCTAGAGGACAACAGAACAGGCTCAGCATTCAGTTCTTCAAATTGGGCACAGTTAATGGAGATATAGAAGTTGATTCCTTCATGAAGAGAATTGATCTCAGTACTGGTTTCGGTGCTGAAAGAGAGTATGCTTAGCACGTTCACAAGCAGTACGGAGGCACCGGACAGCTCTCTTGCTCTCACTGATGTCCTTCCATGTGTGCACTTGAACTCACCAGTAAAATGGTTAACAATTCAGTTGTGAAAGTACTCTCCACCTAAGTAGGTGTCTCTGGCTGTAGATTTGGCCTCAGAGATTCCATCCTCCATAGTGAGGATCAAAAACACCACCTCCCAGGTCAAAGATTAGCATGTTTCTTTCATCTCCAACCTTTTCCTCTAAACTGTAAGCAATAGCAGCAACAATTGGCTCATTGATAATTCCAAGTACATTGAGACCAGCTATAGTTCCAACATCTTTGATAGTCCTGATGCTAAGAGTCATTAAAGTCATTAAAGTAAGCTGGCACAGCATTGGTAACAGTCTTCCCAAGGTAAACTTTTGCAATTTCCTTCATCTTTGTCAGAACCATAGAAGACACCTCCTCTGGGTAGCAGCTTTTTGTCTCTCTCTTGTACTCTACTTGGACCTTGGGCCTGCCAGCATCATTTACCACCGTGAAAGGCCAGGGGGTCATATCACACTGGATAATGGCATCATCCAAATCACATCCAGTCAGACATTTGGCGTCAAAAGTCATGCTGGCACGGTTCATTGGAACTTGATTATTTGGAGTATCACCAATCAATTGTTTGGCATTTGTAAAGGTGACATAGCTTGGCATGGTTTGGTTTCCCTGATCATTGGAAGTTATCTCTACTTTTCCTTGCTGGAAAACACCCATACAATAGTAGGTGGTGCCAAGATCAATACCAATTGCAGGTCCATGAGCCACGGTTGTTTGTGTGCACACTCAGCTCAGATTGCAAAGTGAGACACAGGAACCCTAAAAGCTGCCGCTGTGTTCAATGAAACCCTTGTTTAATACTCTTTTATGTTGAGAAAACAAACATTAAGTCACATAAAACATCAAAAACACTAAGCTAACGTCCTTCTTCCTGCTAATTGTCTTCCATGGTTTTTCTTCTGAATATATGTCCTTTCAGTGAGAAAATAAAATAAAATAAAATACCCTATAAATCTTGATTAACAAAATTTGACTAAGAATATTCTGTAAAACTCTATTAAGAAAAAAATATATTTTTTCAACTACCACCAATGTAAAATAATGAAATATGTCCCCTTCTGCAAGATTTCAAATCTTTGTCTAAAAAAAAAGACCCCATCATGTACAACTCACGTTGGTTTTCACTAGAGAAAATCAAATATAAATGCTAAAACTTTCCTCTTTTGCTGTAGGACCTTTATTGTTCCTCTTTTTTGCTATATGATAAAACCTTCAAACTTGAGATATAGGTGTAGATATGTCTGACAATCATTTATTTCCCATCAAATCATTAGACTTTCTAACATTGTAAGAGTCATTGAGAAATTATGAAGTTCTTTTGATTCTGGATCCACTGAAAAATTCATCTTACAGATGCACTACCATGAACCATCTCTGGGTCCTGGCATACCCTTCTGTTGTAGAAAGGTCTTTTTCACTCTAACATATCAAGGCATCACTGCCATGCCTGAGCTTGGTTTCTGATTTTGCTTTACAAAAGCAAACCTTGGAGAAGATGGATCATAGGATAATAACACATAATATCAACAATTGGGATTTCATAGTGGACTTGAAGTACATAATGTGTTCTTCAACTAGAACTGGAATATTGCTTAGAAATTCCAACTTTTACCTTGGTTGATCTTCTCAACAGCAAGGGTTTGAGGTAACCATGGATTCCACAAGTCAAAACTCTTTAGCTACCCTGTTTTCTCTTCCTGCTCCACCTAAACTATTTTACTTAAGCTTCAGCATGATTCTAAATACATTCTTTTCCTAAAGAGCTGATGTTTCTCAGAATATATGTATTTCTTAACCTCATACATTAGATTTTAATTGTAAACTTTGCTGATCCTATTAAGTAAGAGTTTTTAAAGACATGTTTTACAGTTGACTTTCAAAGATAAGTGTAACTTACCAAAACAAAAAAAAAATGTAATTCAAAATAATATCCAGAACTTTCTATTAATTTGTCTAGTGTTGGACTATAATAGTCTTTCCAAAGGACACTGAAAACTACAGAGTATGATGCAAGAATTCTCTCATAGTGTCTCACACTATCTTCCCATTTGTGTGCCTGAGGAATGTAGCTAACATCTTATTGTTATTGTTTGTTTCATTTAAGCAAGTCTTTCCTAATTAATTCAAAGTCTGCAGAAAACTTTTGGGGATATCTCATTTTAGGCATCAGTAGCTCACTCATGTCTCTCTAGCATATTGAATTCACAGTTTTATTTTCTCTTTAATATTTGTTCACTCCATTACCTTCCACTTATTGGATAACAATTACTTTATCATCTCTCTAAATTACTGAGGATATCTCTAGTTCTGTTCATTCAGTCCTGGTTTTGGTTCTAGAAGGGAGAAGCAGAGGCAGGACTAGACTGTGGACATTCTGAGTCCAGATTCCTAAAACAGATGACACTAAAGGAGATGTATCATATATCACTGTCATTTCCCTTTAACTGTGTGTAGGCCATTTTTCCCTAAAATGGAGATAGTCAAGAGGCTTCCAACAGGAATTGACCTTTCCAACTGGCTTCAGCTTTATTTTCCAGAGGGCAAGTAATTTGCTTTTAAAATTAAGTTCTTCAAATCCCAGGCTATTTACTGTGTTCAATAGTGTTTTGCTTTTTCTGGCATAGAAATTCCTCTAAGAGAAAGGGAACCTTAAAGAGAAAGAGAGGGAGAGGGAAGGACAGAAATTTACCTCTATATGTTTGCCCCAGGCCTCTTTGTCTCTGATGTTTAATATAGGATCTTTCCTTGCCCTTATCTGTTGTAGATTGACTCTTCGATGAATAAGCAGGGGGATAAGATGGCAACTGTTACATTTGCATTTTTACTCTATAAATAAAACTCAAGCTTCTGAAAACGAAAGCCTAGTTCTGTCTTTCCTTTGCTATGTCTTCCCTCAACGTTAGTCATTCCTCTGATTTGTTTAAAAGGAAACTGCAACCTGTAGAGAATAGCCTGAAGCTGCAGGGAGAAAAATCCTTTGGCAGCTATCTGGGGTCTTGCCAAGGGGAAAAGTTCTCTCATTGGATAAAATCCATTTTTCTCCTCTTATCCATTGCTTCCCACTCCACTACTAAAGGCCCTAGACAAACACACGGACTTGCCAAGCATAACATGATCACACCTAGCCAGCTGTGGCAGCCAGCCATGGGAGATAGGCCCTGAACCAGGGCTTGTTGCTGTCGGGTTTTCCCTTTCATCTCAGGGTATGTCTAGGCATGTTCTATTTTCTCTTCTTCTTTTGCTCTGGTATTAAAATTTCCAGCACAAGAGAAGAATACTGTCTTTGAGTATTTTACAACAGTGGGTAGAGACACAGATACATTTCCTGATTTATTTCCTACACTCCTAGTAGCTAAACTGGCAAATGTAAGAAAACTGAAGGCAGAAATAAATGGCCGCCTATGGTATGTTCAGGTGGGCTGTGTTAATACCGAGAAATTAAAAGTACGTACATACAGAGAAAAACCCACTAGATTTCTAATACCTGAGATGTATAGCTGCCATAGGAGAATTTTCTAGAATTTGTTAAAGGAAAATAACTGAATATGAATGACCATCTGCTTTAGATGTAGCATTTCCCTACACTGTCTCTTTGCCTTTATGGAATTTTTCTTTCCTACTTTACTCTTACCTACATACATTGCTTGGCATCTCGTTATTTTTAGATCTGTGTGCGGCACAGCTATATGATATCAAAGCAAAAATTTCCCGGGTTTGGATGTACTAAAATAACAATATTTAATTCAAACTGAACTATCCTAAACCTCAGAGAGTAACTCTACCAAATCATTTTCGTTTGTGCAAGCATAGTGGAGACGCAGACCTGAGATATCACGCATAGCAATTGAGAGGATAAAGATCTTATCCAAACACTGGCAACATGCCATGAGGAAAAGCTGCCATAAGAAAAAATACATATTTTCAAAGATCATTTTATAGTCAATAGAAACCAGGTTTTCCTTCCCTTTTTTTCCCCTTAGATTTTATTACACTTAAACCTTTTTTGTCAGAGCAATGAGGAAAATTAATATTTATTTTTTCCTAAATGTTTATATTTTCATTCAGCTATACTTTCTTACATTAAAATTTCTAATTATTTAACAATTTGATATCAAAAACTATGGCTTGAATGTCATGATATTATTTCTTTGAAAACTTTGGCTACTGCACAACTACAGCCGCAAAGTCAAAAGTGATTTTTTTCTTAAGTTGGAGGGCTTTTTAAAAATTGTGTGCAGGCAAAATCTTGCTCTGGCTTTGATTCTAATGATACACCAACCAGATTGAACCGCAGGCATTATAAGCCTGCTATGAATCGTCTTTGACTGAGCCTCAAACACGCAGCCTATAATTGGACAAGAGCTTTGTATCATTTGAGCTCCATATCCATTTTGAGTCCCTGCTTAATCTGCTTAATGCAGGGCTCTTCCATTATCGAGTTGACGGATTCCGCTTGGCTGAAGGTTAAGTGCTGGAAATAATGATTGAACCTGCAGACTTAGATCTTTAGAACGACATCCAGTTAAGAGTGTGTTAAGTAAATGCAAAGTGGCTAATATTCTAGAACATTTCTAAGCTCTCTGATGCAGACCTGGGACAAATAAGTAAATATCAAGAAAGTATCAGTTTCTTAATACCAGACATTGAAAATTTTTGTTAAAGATATTCTTAAGGTATTTACAGGAAAACATTAACAGACTTTTAGTAAAACCTCTTCGATATTTCTTTTAATTCATAATGAGTCACTATTATTTTATTGGCATAAAATTTGGGGTCAAAGTCAAATATTGGAACTAGTTCTAGTATCTTCAGCTCCCTAAGAATGACACTCTTGAATATTTGATATGAATACATTATGTTTTTGGAGCCTTGGCATGATTCTGATTAGTGCCAAGTATAAATGGTTCAGTTCCATGGAGACTGTTTCCAATTTCTCTAAAAACTGAAATAAAGGAAAGGCACCATTTAAAAAAAAAAAAAAAAAAAAAAAAAAAACCTTTCCTTACTGTCAATCATTTTATTCTCCATGACTGCATTAATTGACTAAAGTTTTCCACTCCAAAAGAATGCATTAGTCCATTAGGAATTCAAATATTAGAACCGTTCTATATGAGGTACCTTCCTAAATTGCAATATGTTTAAACATAAAATAGACTTAGGATGTGGGAGAGGTGATATTTTCTGGAAAAAAAAAAGTCTAATCATAAAGTGTTTTTTCCCCTTTATTTTTTGGCTAAAGGCACATAAAATTCATTTGATTTGGACCATTTTGAACTTTTTACTCTTACCACCAGGGGGCAGGTCATGCTAACTATTGATTTAGTGGATGCTGAAAGGCGCATAAGTCAATTTTAGACAGAAGTATAAAATTCCGTAAGGGTTTCTTCGCAGACTCTTTAGGAGAAGAGCTGTTGAATTGTTCGAAGTGTAATTTTCACACTAATTATAAAAGAAACTACATAATTACAATTTCAAGCTATTAAATACTTTGAAATTAATTTTTGTGAACTGTTTATTTGTTCCTTTTTTATTTTTTAATTAAACATGGTTTCATTTGAACCGAAATTATAAATTACTCAAAGGAAATTGAAAATAATGGCTTTCCACATGTTCTCATGTTTATAGATCAGTTTCTTAACAGTTATTTCAAGTTAGATTTCAAATATCTTCATTAGAAACAATCTTCAGAAGAAATAATCTTCATAAGAAAATAATTCACTATGGAAACGTTAAAAAATGCAGATATAATTTAGAAAATTTTTGAAGGAGAAAACTGGGTTTACATTTATTGGAGGCACACTGCATTTATTTACAAGTACACATGATTCCATATTGACTCTGTTGTCCATTCATTTAATACTATTGATGATAAGCTATACAAGCTTTGTTGGAAATAAGTGTGAACTTCTCAGGTGCATAAACAATGTCTTTACTTTTCTCCACATTTATTTTCAGTGTCCAAGCAAAACCTATGACCCACTGATTAAATCCACCCGAGATTTTCCAGATGATGTCATCAGTTTCATAAAGCGGCACTCTGTGATGTATAAGTCCATATACCCAGTTGCAGGAGGACCAACATTCAAGAGAATCAATGTGGATTACAGACTGACACAGATAGTGGTGGATCATGTCACTGCAGAAGATGGCCAGTACGATGTAATGTTTCTTGGGACAGGTAAGCTAAAACTGGATTAGGATTTTTTCAAAAGGAATTTTTCATTATTAGACAAAGAGAAGAAAAACTTCAAAAATATTTATTGTTCAAAATCAAAATGAGTAATTATTAGATAAAACCTTGTCAACATTTCTTAAAATTATGTAGCTTTTAATTGATAATCATAAATATCTCCGAACTTCATATTTGAGATTTCAAAATGTATTTGACAGCAATGTGCCTGCTCTGCCTTACATGCTCAATACATATTTGTTGAATGATTTTGAACTAAAATTAAACAGGTAGGGCAAAGCAATTTTTATTTTCAAACTTTGCCTTTCCCTCTCTTTACAAGTATATGCCCAAAAGATTCCTTCACCTGATTTTGAGAATCACTAACTTAGTTGACTTAAGATAGATTTTCGAAAACATTAAGCATTACTTTGTGAAGGTCTTTAAATAGAAAGTTCTTGGAGATTATCTTTCTTCTTGAATTTTGTGCATTAAAATGTATTTCATAGACTTGGTTTTTAAGCCCATTGTATTTTCCTTTGCATGTCAACTCAATAACTATGAAATGATTAAAATGTTTTTATGAAAAGAAAAATTTAATCTCAAAAAAGGTAAAAGTATTAACTAATAATGTCATGGAAAGTCTAATGGCAGTAAAAATAACATGTATCATTAAAACAAAAGCACTGTATTCCATATCATGTTATATAACTTAATGGATCAAGCATTTCATAAAGATTAAAAATTAAGAATTTTCAAGAAACAAAACTTTTTATTAGAATAGATATTTAAGAGTTCAAAACAATTTTAGAATAATTTTATTTTAAAAAATTATGGGTCTTATAGAAGTTAGGTTTATTAGGAAGTATGTGTGTGACGGACTCACAGGACTTTTGTCATCGATTGTCAAACCTGATTATTTTCCAGATGGCAATTCCACAAACCAGAAAAATAAGGGATATTCCCAAGACAACAGAGATAGAAGTTAAAGAGTCAAAAGTAGAATTAATTAGTTGCTATTAATTCCCACAAGTTTGACACTTAATTTGCACCCTCCACCCAAAACTAGGTCTTCAGCAATTCACTGCAATGAACGTCATTTAGCCACTAGGTGGTACTATCTAACCTTTACTGAGGAAATTCTAGACCTGCTAAGATAGGCTTTTAATTTTGATATTTGGAAAAATGTACATTTAAAATTCTTCAAAATTCCCAGAGTTATTTAAAAACAATTACATAATTCAGACTATTTTGTGCAAACAGGATCTTTACTATATACGTTACTATACTCCAACCCCAGTGCTCAGAAGTTTAAAAATGCCTATATTGTATAAATTAAAGTGGGATTGTTTTTTCTTTTTCTAAACTCTTCTTTTAATTTTCTTTCTATACTAACCTTACACCTCATGGAATTTCAATGTAAGATGATGTATTTAAGATACCTCTTTTAAAGGTCAATTTTTGGTTTGCATTATCAACCTTGTATTAAGTTGACGTTAAATAATTTTAAACAAATCTTCCATTTCTCATCTATTAATAATGATTCTGAAGATGGAATACATTTGAAGAGTGAGCTACAGTTTCCCTCAGATAGCTGCAATGAATTTTTTGTTCATTTGGCAATGTTATTAAAAGAATATATATCTGTCTTCCATGAACTGGATATAATAACTATTAAATAAATATATATTACATGGAAGGAAGAGAGAGAACTTGTTATTTTAATGTATTGTTAACGTTTTAAGTTAAGGTTCAAAACATTTGCTCTACCCTTGTTAACATTTCAAACAATATTTAAATTAGACATTATATATATTACTTTTGTTAAGAATATACTCTGAATATGCATCCTTTAATATTCTCTCTATAAATGGGTGTTCTACTAGCTAAAAGCTATATTTTAGGAGGACAAAACTTATACATTAAACTTCATTTCATATATGTTTCATTTAATCTCTTTTTTGTAAGGCATTTAAAGAGGAGGGGAGTAATTTGAAGGTTTCTGGGAATATGCTTACCACTGATTTTTGAGATAGAAACAATGGGATCATGCGTTATGCTTTTTTTTCAGACATTGGAACTGTCCTCAAAGTTGTCAGCATTTCAAAGGAAAAGTGGAATATGGAAGAGGTAGTGCTGGAGGAGTTGCAGGTATTCAAGGTAAGACTTAGTCCAGAGTTCCAGGAGAAGAGATGTTGAAACTGAGTAGCCCTTGTTATAGGGCACCCTTGTTTTAATACATCATCACGTTTCCCAGAGAAGCCTTTGAAATTAGCTTTCTTAGTTTTCTTTTCCCGAAGCAGTGGAAAAAGTTTTATAGGCGACTAGGAATGGGACTCACCTTCCTCTGTAGCATACCGGTGAATTCAGGGCCCCCGGGATTGCCTCTCATTACTGCATTCTCTAAGCATATAGTCAGACAAATTGCCACATTAAATGAAAGCCTGGGGGCTCTTTTACTATCCAGATGCTTTTCTACTTTATAAATTTTACTTTTCAATTTTTTCCCCAATTGAATTTGAGAAAACTAGACCAGTGTATAAATCATGTGTCCCTGCTTTTCTGTAAGGAAATTTAAAAAAATATATAGGTTGCATGATACTAAGTCTTCATGTATGCTAAATTCCTCTCGCCCGCCAAAAAGAGTTAGTAGATCTAGAAGAATAGTTCTCCAGATTTGGAGAATGAATACCTTTGACTTTTAACAGTAACTCTCAACTGTGGCATGTTTTGTAAATCCTCGGTAAAATTAAGTTTACAATTATTTGCTGATAATAACATTTGAAATACTTTTTTTGCTTAGAGAAACTTTTTAAAAAATATGCTTTGTCTATTAGAACATTTTTATTGAGACTGTTTATTAAAACAGATTGTTTCCATGTCAATATCTAATGCTTTAAAAGAGAATAAAGCCCTCCTCTGTGAGGTGCTCAAGTTAATTAACATACTGAGTTCCACAGGATCCTGTTTACATTGTGATGATAATAGTGGTCAAGGAGTTAACAAGAACAAGACCTGCTATCTGGTGTCTACCAAAACAAAATCTTGGGTGGTTCCTAGGGGAAGGCCAGATGTCAAATATAAGTGTGAACCCAGAGGCCAAAAATACAGTCCCTGTAACACACATAGTTGCATTAGAACAAGTCTCATTCAATGGTGTTAGACAGTGGTCAAGAAGAATTACTTGGATTCTTCTGTTAAAATTACATAATGACCAGCTTTTGTTTTCTTTTCTCATTTTAAAAACAGTTTTATTGTGGTATAATTGAGATACAACAAAAAACTGAATATATTTTATGTATATAATTTGATGTTTGGCCATGTTTTTAAAATTGATAACAAAAAAATGTTATTTGATAGAACTTTCTCACTGAAATTTTTTCTTTAACATATTTATTTAAACTTTAACATCTGGTAGTCCTTGTCAATTAGTAAATATGAGCTGGTGCTAAATGAAAAATAGCAGAAAGATGATAGGTAGATGGAAATTTTTTAAATCATCTTGTCCTTTTTCGTTTGGTAGCTTTTTTGTTCATGTTTCTGATTTTATCTTGCATGCATCAAGCCATATTTTCTACAAATAAAACTAGCCTTAGTTCATATCGTGAAATCATTTGCACCAGTATTGTATTGTGTTCCGTAAAGAATGTGGTCATCCACAAGGAGCACTATAACTTTTCAAAACTCTACTACTTAAAACAACTTTTTGAACCACTGATCTAAGTAAGAGCAGAAAGAGGTAATAAATAATTACAGAGATGTTCTTGTCAACACTAGTTTGACTTATATGGAAGCCGTTAAGATAAGCAGATTTAGAAGAAGAACACTTGGGAGTAACTGGGAACAATTTTCAATGCAGAGTATTTTCTTATGTATTTAGGTCACTTATCTTTAACAGGATACTATAAATAATGATTTTTATCATTTCTGTTAAGGTACAAACACTAAATTTTGAAGAAAATAGCAAACAATAAGAACTTTTTTTCCTTATGTAATAGACTTGATGTTTACTTCAGTGATATATGGCATCAGATAAAACAACATATTGTTTAATATAAAAACCTGTTAATGATTATCTTTATTGACATTTAATTTCTTTTTTCAGCACTCGTCGATCATCTTGAACATGGAATTGTCTCTGAAGCAGGTACTTTTTAACTTTTGTGTGAAAGTTAACCACAAAAGCAATGGGCTGCTTGAATCAAACTTTATTTGGAAAACAATCCATTGAAATTGGAAGTTAAATTTTAAGAAATGTAAAATGTTATTTGTTTCTCTTATAATTCATTAGAGACCGTTGTTTCAGCCTTGCCTTGGGAGAAATTGAGTTAAATTTCATTAATTGAATGATGCATTCTCCCCTTCCTTTGGATCTTAAAAACTGAACTCACTTTCCTAGTCTCATGAGAATGTCCTTCTCTCAAGCCCATTAGACATTCATGTAGAATATCAACCCTAACCATTATAAAGGGTTTTAAATCTGGGAGTCTAGGATTTAGAATATGAACTGTGGTGACAAACAGCCCAAAAGTCAACCTTCAACATGTCACATAATATCAAACTCTCACAATCAATTTCCTCAACAGTGAAGTTAGAAAAACAATATCCACCTCCAGAGTTTGTTGGGAGTTTAAAGAGGATGCTTCATGTAATGTTCTAAACAGAGAGCAGACACACAAGTGTAAAGTAAATGGTAACTAATTATAATAATAGTAATAATCTTTAACATGATTTCATAACTCTCTGATGATATTCCAAACTGTAATTGATTCAAGAGATTCAGACTGCACTATTATTTCTATTTGCACCCCCAATATTTAAGAAAGCCATATGACATGTTCAACATCAAGGTGTTGCTAAAATTGTCTTAATCTATTACAGTTCCTATGGCAGAGTGATTTTTTTAGAAAATGATCTACATAGTTTTCTTCTTCAGGTCTTTGTCATTTATTTGTTTATTCACTTATCATTTATTTATTGAAGGCCTAAGGTGCTTGGAGGGTACATAAATGAATGAATAACACAGCTCGCCATTAACCTCCAGAAGCTCACAGTACAGCTGAGAGTCAAAGGAAGACGCTAACACTGCACAGTAATAATAGGGTATATACTAGAGAGACAGAGACAAGAAAGTGACCTAAAGGGAGCCAGAAGGAACAGGGAAAGATAACTGAAAGACGAGACATACAACTTGAATTATGAAGGATGTCCTAGTTAACCAGATATTAAAAGGAGAATGGAATGGAAGAGCATGTGCCAACCAGAAGGGCAGAATCTTTGCAAAACTGTGAAGAGTGAGAGACCATAGCTTATTGTAATAAGTGTGTGTACAATTAGGTTATGGATCATATGTGTGTTCAAAGGGGAGGAAGGCTAGAAATGAATCTGGAGAAGTAAGACAGAACAAGATTAGACACATCTTTATATATCCTCCTAAGAAGTTTAGTAGCATATCTTAAAAACAGTGAAAACCCCTGGATGCTTCGGTAATGCTCACCTGTAGTCCAGCTACTCAGGAACCTAGAGTGGGAGGATACCTTGAGCCCCGGAGCTCAAGTCCAGTCTGGGCAACATAGTGAGATCCAGGCTCAAAAAAAGAGAGAAAAAAAAAAGAAAAAAGCCATTGAAAAGGAAAACAAACAAACAAAAATACATTAATGATTAAGCAGAAGGGTATTATAATAAGATTTTCTTTTTAGAAAAATCAGTCTGGTGCGGCAGTGTGGAAGATAGATTGGGTACTGGGGTAGAGGTGGTGGTTGTTGGAAAACAAAATCAAAGCCAGCAGAAATAGGACACTTACAAGTAATCCAGGAAAGAAGTGATAAGGACTGAAACAAAGTCAGTGGCGGTAGAGAGGGAGGAGACAAAATAGATTAGAAAATTCTGTATGAGAGAATGGAAATGAAGTGATGACAGATTGAATGTGAGAGAAAGAAGATTCAAAGACAACTCCCAGATTTCTGTCTTGGATGACTTGGCGGATGAGGGTGCTGCTCTCCAAGGTAGGGCAGGAGGAATAGATTTAGGGGGGTTATTATGTTCATATTTATACTGTTTTCAAGATATGTCTAAGTCTTTTGTACAATATAAAAGGTAAATAAATAAGAAGCGAAAAGAGGGAAACCCAACATTTAATGCAAAAAAAGAAATCACAAAGGAGACAAATGTCTTAATCTGAAATAAAGAGGGAGAATAGAAAGTGGAGAAAGTTTCAAGGAATATATAGTCATTAGTGTCAAACAGTATAGAGAATTTCAGTAAAACAAATACTAAACAGTGTTCATTGCATTTAGCAACTAGGAAGTCTTAATTGACAGTTTAATGGATGCTAGAGGTGTAAGATCTATTTCTGTAAGTTGAGTACTATGTTATTATGCCGATACCTATTTCTAACATGGATTTCCCTCCTTTAACTCTTGAAATGGTCCACTAGAGTGGACCATGAGTTCTTTGGCACAGATTGTGGCTTATTCACTTTTATCACCCCTCCTCCTCCACCACTACTACCACAGATACTCAAAAGAATGTATAAGGGAAGTAATTCATTACTTTCAGGACTCATATTGAGAATGTGATCTTATTTGCTGGGTTTTTCAGTATCATGCAGCCTTGCATTTTTGATATGGCATCCCTCAAGCTTGTTTAATACTTTCTTTCAGAATGATAACAAATACTCTCTCTCCCACTAATAACTCATGTTCTTTCAAGGATCAGTACTTCAATAACAAATGAAACAAATGAAATGGTTAACTGAAACCAGGGGAATGCTTTATAAATTTATTTTCAGTCATCTCTTATATAAGGAGTCATGGGAAGTCTTGGGAAGACCGTGAGCTTTGCCTATAGCATCTGTGCTGGACATAATCTCTCAAAGTACATTTTCTAGTATTGAGAAAGAATTTGACATCTTAATTCCTGTCTAGCAGCTGGTTTTTGACCTTCTGAAATTACTGCCAAGCTTGTAGAATGCTGTCTATTTCAGCATCAAAATCTTCAAACTATCATCCAACCAGAATAGAAATGATTGACTTATTTTACTCCTCATTATGTTTCTGTACAAGTGTTTACAACGGGCAGGACACCCAGAGAAACAGATTTATATGTATTATGTGATATTCAAGAAAAGAAAATTCTTAAGACTAGTCTGAAAGATGCTTCTAATTCATTTGTTTTACCCGATTTGCAGCAACAATTGTACATTGGTTCCCGAGATGGATTAGTTCAGCTCTCCTTGCACAGATGCGACACTTATGGGAAAGCTTGTGCAGACTGTTGTCTTGCCAGAGACCCCTACTGTGCCTGGGATGGAAATGCATGCTCTCGATATGCTCCTACTTCTAAAAGGTAAGAGGCACATTGAGTTAGTATAAAGCCTTCCTTTCTACAAGATGAATATCTCACATTAATGCCTTGTCTTATAGTTTAAGTTAAAGAGAAAATATATACCAAACATGGCCTATGGAAGGAATATTGAAATCAAAATGTTGTTTTATATTTTTACATAAAATTTAATTTTGAAGGCGGATAAAACAGACGCTCTGAAATTCTGAAATATGGAACTTCAAACAATTTTAATAAATTGTTTATTCACTATTTTGGCTTTTTTATAATTGTTCCTTCCCTATTTCTTATTTCTAAATATGCATATACTGATGCCTACTGTTTTGCAAATAATATATAAATATATATGATGGTACAAGCACAGATTGTATAAAACCCACAGTGTAGCCCAGTGACTTGGTATAATTTTAGTTTTACTCTAATAATTATAACTTGGTCAATTTCTGCCACTCATATAATTAAACAACGAACATTTTCCTTGCTGTTTGTAGTTCATTGCTTTATGTGTTCTTAGAAATAGTGCTATTTTGAGCCAACAATTCCAAGCTAGGAATTTGTTCTATATACACATGTGCAAAAGTACCACAAAGTTCTATGTTCAAGAATGTTTATTTCAGCATTATTTTTATAGCAAAATAACTGCAAACAATCTTAATGTCCATTGATATGCTTGCCGCTAGCTAAATATATTATATTAATTAGTTTAATGTCAATTATAGTAACATTATTTTCTAAAGTATTCAAAGTATATTTTCCTGTAGGTGAAATGTAAGCAAATGTATTTTTAGGTCTGTTTTCAAACTAACAGGCACATGCTAGTCTCATTACCACATGTACACTTTTTTCTTTTTGGAATTTTATGGATTTCTCAAATTCTGATTTCTAAGAAATTACGGATTGAATGTATAGTGCAATAACAAATATTACTTAAAATTAGAAAACATTTTATATTCCCTGAAATCCATGAATTAAATTGAAATGGGTACATATGATTATTAGAAATTACAAGTTAAAAGTCACCCACATTTTGTTATAGTTTTTGGCCAAGAACATACTCATTATAGTCTTTGGGGAATGCTTTCCTGGAAAGCTGAAAAACAAGAATGCTCATTAGTTGGTAATAAACCTCAGTGTGATGAATTGACCCTGTTCCTTAAGAAGCCAAGATTTAAAAACATTCTTGACCTTTTGTACCTTATACCATCATAATTTTTTCTTCTTGTATTTCCCAAGACTGTATCTCTGATCTTTCAGACATGCCACTGTGATGTTTTCCCTTACCTAACATAATGTCATGTGAGCCAAAAGATGTGTATAATGGATGAATCTTGTCATCTGTTGTCATCTGTTCAGCATTACCCTCAAGGAACACTCTAGATATCACAGAACGTTTATTGGTGCTTTTCTGGTCTCTGAAGTGACAAAATAAAATAGCCCAAGCAAATGAAAATATGCTGTAAGGGTGTAAGAACTTGCTTAGATGTAGCAGGGTTTTTTTGTTTGTTTGTTTTTCTTTTTCTTTTTTATAAAATAGTTACTACTTTATTTTAAGGAAAATGTGTGATGTAATACAAAAGCCATTTGTTTAATATTATTATTATCATAACTACCAGAAAAACAATTTGAGCTACTCATCAGCAGATAGAAATAACAGGTAGTCTTTTATACCATATTGAACTTATAATTCTATTTCAAGTTACAGTATTTAGTTTGTTGCTTAATTAAATCTATGCAATAATGAATCTTTCCATGACAAGGTGTTTTGTATTTGTGTATATGTTCCTATCCACTGACTGAACTCTTTTATATATTATTATTTCTCAATGACTGACTAAAAAGAGAGTTCCTAAAGAGAGTAACTGGCCGGGCGCAGTGGCTCATGCCTGTAATCTCAGCACTTTGGGAGGCCAAGGCGGGCAGATCACCTGAGGTCGGGAGTTCGAGACTAGCCTGACCAACATGGAGAAACCCTGGCTCTACTAAAAATACAAAATAATAATAATAGCAGGGCATGGTGACACATGCCTGTAATCCTAGCTACTAGGGAGACTGAGGCAGGAGAATCGCTTGAACCTGGGAGGCGGAGGTTACGGTGAGCTGAGATCGCGCCATTGCACTCCAGCCTGGGCAACAAAAGCAAAACTCTGTCTCAAAAACAAACAAACAAACAAAAAACAAAAAACAACAACAAAAAAACAAGAGTAGCTATCCTCATTTTAATTATATAAAACCAGGATTATATTTTTATTTAACCTTTTTTGTTGAATACTTTGTGAAAAATCAGAGAAAAAGAAGCATAGTTAAATAAAATTCATGTCATCTCATTGTCTGAACAGGATTTCTTCTATTAGGACCTCACTACCAGTAGTTTTTTAAATCAATGTTAGATTGATTGGAATATTGACTTGCATTTAAGTTGAGCTGTAAGACAAGCATAAAACTGCATCTGCTACTGTTGTTAGTGTTAGATGTAGCCTTTCTATATGATGGTAATCATGCTTGAGGTTCTAATCAGTGTAATCCCCTTTCCGTAGGAGAGCTAGACGCCAAGACGTAAAATATGGTGACCCGATCACCCAGTGCTGGGACATCGAAGACAGTAAGTACAGCTTCGATATGCTTTTTCTGTGATTTAAAATGCTAAGCCCATTCTTTTGTGTACTTTTATTATATGACTTAAACCATCTATTATCTGGGAATATCTCCATTTTGTGTAATGCACGTGTTCTGGAAGAGCAACAGGAAATTGTATAAATCAACCCCTGTCTACGTGCCTAATAGAATAATCCTTTGTTATATCATTATTTGTTTCATATGTCTTTTAAAATTCCTAAACTGTAGCCTTTGTTTCTTTTTACTACCATATCCATCCTTATAAAGTTTGAAAACTGCTATTAGAGATAAAACAGGATATAACAGAAAACATTTGGACATTTAGAGTAAACTCAAATAGACCTCCCAGAAGTCTGGTAAAAGTGTAGGTCTTATTTGAAAGAAGTTTTTAGGTAGCCTATACTTTATTTATACTCACCTATCAAATCATATATTCACTTAATCAATAAATATTTATTAAGCGACTTTCATATGCATGTAATTGTCCTGGGTATACTATGTGACTAAGAAACTCCTTAGAGAGCTTATGAATCTTTGAGGAAATGTCATAAGGCACAATTAGTGATAGAGGAGTTTAGTGAAAGAGAGGCTGTATTGTTTAGAAAAATGAATCATAGAATAGAAGGTCTTGAAAGCCTGAAGGAGAAGGCCAGTGTGGGGGAGTAGAGAGGAGGCCTGGTGAGTGATTCTGAAAACAGAGAAAAAAAAAATCGATAAAAGTATGTATTCCAGAGCTTCAGTTACTCTCCACTCTCAAGCTCTACCTTCAGATAGAAAATATGTGCACATACACACCAAACACACACACACACACACACACACACAAAGTGGTAGAGGAAGTGCACATTCATCACAATGTTACTGACCACCCCACCAGAGATGTAAGTAACCCAGATTTCATAATCTATAACCGGTGGTCTGGTAGTGTTTTCTTGATTTAAAAGCAAAACAGTTATTTTTAACTTATAACTTAATTCTTCTGAAAAATAAGTCTTCATCCAGATTAGTATGTTTGGGTCCTTGTTCTAATGTGTAGGTGATTCATTGTGATGTCCATTGGTTTATTTACCAAACATTACTGTGCGATACATATGCAATTCTCTACACATGCATATGAAATATATCAGGGATGATTATAGGTATTGAGGATATAGCAATGAACAACAAAGAAAACAACAACGGAATCTGTGCACTCACAATACTTATATGCAAGAGTATGTTAGGGGAGAGAGCAGACAATAAATACCAAAACAAGTAAAATAAATGCTATGTCAATGATAAATGTTATGAAGAAACTGACACAAAACATAGTTGCTGCCTAAGGCACTCACAATTTTTGTCTTCACTTTACCATATCCTATTCATGCTATAACCCACTGCACGCAGTCTTTTCTAATCATCATGATCATCACTCTATCCAATCCATTCTTGTGAAGGTCACCGGCAATTTCCTCCTTGCCAAATCCAATGACCAATTTTCAGTTCTCATTTTTACTTAAGCTGTGACTCCCTCCTTTTTGAAACACTTTCTCTTGACTTCCATGCATTTGTGTGCTGGAGCCAGTTCATGTGGCCTCACATAAGTTGGTTGCTTAAAATTTTGAAATTTTGTGAGCTGATTTTAAACCACTGAAAGCTTGAATCAGTCAGACATGTTGGGAGTATTTACACCAGCAAAATCAGCAAGCACTACAAATTAGTTTTTTGGTTGTTTTGTTGTGTTTTCAGAGAAATGATGTTCCAGCATACCTATGTGCCCTTGTACCGTATCCTTCTGGTTTACCTCTTACCTTGCAAACTGTGCCTTCTGAGTGTCCTTAACTTTCCTTTTTGTCCCACCTTTTAAATATTGGAGTGTCCCGAGCCACTTTCCCATTCTCTGTCTACTCACTCTCTAATACTGTCTATTTCAACACTGTCAGAGGCTATTTCCCTCCCAAATTCATAGTCCAATTCTGAACTCACCCTTACATGCCAGACACAGATACTTGTATGCCTACTAAAGAGCTCCACTTGAAGGCCTAATTAGCATCTTAAACTTATTCTGAGAAAGAATTCTTGTTATCTTCTTCAAGACCTATTTGTTCTGCAGACTTTCCTTTATTAACAAATTGCACACCATTCACCCAGCTACTTATGTCAAAAAGCAGCTAGGAGTCACTTTTATAATATTTTCTTTCCTTCCCATCCTATCACCAACCTCTCAATTAGTCCTTCTGGCCCATGGTCAAGCTTTCCTACTTCTCATCACACCCACAAATGCCAGCCTAACTAAGGCCATAGTAGTTCTTCAGTAGCTGCTTCACTGGTCTTTCTGCCTCCACACTTGTGCCACTTCTATCTGTACCCCACTTAGCTGTATACCCCACTTACTAGCCAGAGTCATCTTTTTAAAAACTTCAGTCAGAGCATGTCACTCCCTTACTCAACATTTTTCAATAGCTTCTTAGAACAATTGGTAAAAAAAATGGAAAGCTTTCCTATGGCATGTAAGATTATTCTTGACCTGATCTCTAGTATATTCTCTGACCCTCCTTCACATCACTGTTGCTAGATTCACTTAGTAGCTTTCTCTTTTTCAAAAGCACCAATGAGTTGCTGCCTTATGTATGTTTGCATTCATTGTCCTCTGTACCTGAGGAACTCGTTTTTCAGATGTTTATTTAGCTCCATCTTTTTATATCAATTAATCCTATGGTTACATGTTAATTATTCAGAGAGACCTTTCCTGATCATCCCATTTAAAGTACTTTTTTTTTTTTTTTTTTTTTTTTTTGCCCGTGGTATTTTCTAATCTCCTTTATTGTTTTGTAGCAGATATTACTTCTTTATTCATTTACTTGATTACTTTGTCTATGTCACTAGAATGTAAGTTTCTAGAGGGCAGTGAAATTCATATTCATCCTGTCATATTATTCTAGCACTTAAAATGATGTTAGTGTGTTAGGCACACAATAGCAGTTGTGTAATAGACAAGTAAATAGAGGGATATTCAGATGGATAGCATTTGAGCCATGCCTTCAGGAGAAAGTTAGATTTTATAAAGTAATGAAGAAACAATAATTAAAATCAGAAAGACCTCACATAGATTGGGTAAAGTTTGTGAAAGTGTCTACATGATTCTATTAATTTTATGTTTACTTTATAGGTGCTAGGAGCTATTTCATATTGCTCAGAAAAGTTTTTTTTTTTTTTTTAATAAAAGTAATTGATACCTGTATAAAACATTGATTGGAATATGAGATGCTAGAGGTGGAGAATCAATTGTGGGAGTTAGAGTAGAGACTGTAAAGATATTTACAAATTAATTGACTTGTCTCTAATCCATCATAAATGTGTGCTGGATTTTATTAGGAAGTCAAGTCTTGAATAATGGGCAAAGATTTTTCTTTTCTTCTTTATTTTCTTTCTTTATTGCTTTTATTGTTAAAAGCTGCAAAACTGCATGGTTATCGATGACATAAAACCAGCAATACATACAGAAAAATAGTTCAACAACATTAAACAGATCAATCTTGCACTTCAATGATAAGCTATATATTTATTATAAAGAGGCATTCTAGGCATTTTACTATAAAAAATTTTTTTGACTGCAATCTGGAGGAAAAAAAATACTCCACTATTATCTTACATGTCATAAGAAGCTATTTTAACTATTTCAGACACTATTGTATATAACTTTTACACATTTAAAATTTAGGTCATGATAGAATAAAACAAGTTGAATATTCCTTATCTGAAATGCCTAGGATCAGAAGGTTTTTGGATTCCATATTTTATCAGATTTTGGAATATTTGCATATACATAATGAAATATCTTAGAATGGGATCCAAATCTGCACACAAAATTTATTTATATTTCATATACACCTGATACACATAGCCTTCAGGTAATTTTGTATAGTATTTTAAATAATATTGTGCATGAAACAAAGTGTGTGTGCATTGTATCATAAGAAAGTAAAGGTGTTATTTTCTTAGCCACCAATGCGGACAATCTGTGGTTGTATGGCATCACCACCATTCCTGACTCTGAATTTAGATGTTACCAATAAGCCATCATCATCTTATTCACACATAAACTGTATGTTGTGTCCTTGCCTTTTGACTGCAACCCATCAAGTAGAATTTTCCACTTGTGGTTCACGTCTGTGCTGAAAACGTTTTGGATTTTGGAGCATTTTGGATTTCAGATTTTTGAATTAAGGATGCAGAACCTTTGTGTATGATTGTGTGTGTGTGTGTGTGTGTGTATGTGTATGTGTATATAATATGCATACATCTATATACATTTAAAAACTTTTAAAGTGGAAAACTTAGAATTCAGAAATGAAACAAACGTTGCTGGAAGTAACAATAAATTCATTTTCAGTGAAACTGATGTAGAGATGTCAGACATTATTTTTATTAATTTGAAAAAAGAGTTCAGATAATGAGCTCGCTATCACTTTTCCAGTTGATTTCACCAATTTATCTTTTACTAAATTGACCAATTCTTTGGTCAAGTCAGTCTAATGGCATTTCTCCTGAGCCCTTGCCCCATATCCCACAAATTAACCTGCATCCTCCCCTACTTTGTTGACAAAATCCTTTTCTCAGGAAAATTGTATCCGTTATTATAAGATGGTACATATCTTTCTTTTCCATAAGTGGCACCAGTGATCTTTTTGTGCATTAGGAATTTATTAACTGTGAAAATCACAGCTATAATCTGTTGAATTGGTGGAGATAGTTGATTGACTACAGGTTTTAAATGGAATCCACACATTTTGAAGGTTAGATGAGGTTAATTCATAATGGTGTCAGCATGCTTGACTTAATCCTTGCTGGTAAAACACAAGTAAGTTCAAAATAAGTTTCTTGAAAAGAAGCCTAACTAACATATGTGCATTTATGCCATTGCTGATCATTTGTATGCTTAGGTTTAGGATTCACTTGGTCTTTTAAACCTTACTCTAGGTGATGTTCTATAGTGCTAAGTAAGCCAATCTGTAAAATTGAGATATCTGAATATATGATGAGATAGTGCATATTTGGGCTAAGCTGAGCAGCTGTCATTTTTTGTTTGATCAAATTTGAGCTAGAGCTCTTAGATCACACAAGGGACACAGCCTTTGGCTACTCTAGATGGAATGTATTTCAGATGGTGCATTGATTTACGAGAATAAGGTGTCTGAGACACTGTTCTTTTAAGCATCCCAGTAACTATCTCATAGTAAATGTATATTGGGCTAAAATATCCCTCTGTATAAAAAAGCATAAAAATGATAGATTAATACAGATAAGGCCCAGATATTGAGTATTAGTGCATCTGGCTCATGATCATCATCATAGAATTTTGTCAAGCGTAGGTCACTATAACTTACTTTTCTGATATCAAAATTTTATGTTATCTGATCAGCTCTGTGGACCAATTCATGATAGAAATTGCCTTTAAATTAAAGCAAACTGCTCCAGAACTATCTACAAAATTGTTTATATTTTATATTAACAAAAAAGTATTAAAGCACTAAAAGATGCAAAAGATTTATTCAGCTCAAAGAAAAAAATCTCAATATATAGAGTTAGATATTATGAACATTATTTTTTAAAATCAAGTGCAAATAGCTAATATATTGATGAAAGAATAAAAATTACAATACAGGGATAAAATTTTTAAAATCCATCTATTGTGTAATATTTGTCTCAGGTAACAATATTATAACATGAATTTCCTTTCTCTTTAATAATGTATATGATTCTTTCCCTATGGCATCTGTTCTGAATCAGTCTGTTTTCCCATTGCTTTTAAAATCAGGTCAAGGTTAATCTCTTATTCCATGTTTGCTTTCCAGGCATTAGTCATGAAACTGCTGATGAAAAGGTGATTTTTGGCATTGAATTTAACTCAACCTTTCTGGAATGTATACCTAAATCCCAACAAGCAACTATTAAATGGTATATCCAGAGGTCAGGGGATGAGCATCGAGAGGAGGTAAGCTGTTGTCATCAAAGAATACTCACTTTGAGGGAAATAGTGTACGATTGAGAGATGTTCAACTTTTAGTGCTGTATGCTACTTTTATCATTATTTGATTAAAAAAAAAAAAGGTTTTGCTTACTAACACCAAAAGTAACAATAGCTTTTAGATAAGAATAGGCCAACTTCACACAAATGTTTTCATAAAATATATTTAAAAGTAGACTGAATTTTTTAAAGACTTTTACATTTTTTTTCCAAATTGCATATTTCATAGATTGCCTATATTTAGGAACAAATCCCTAATAACAAGAACACCATATTTTTCTTCCCACAGTAGCACAGTGACTACATTTTAGTTCGCATTGTGTTTAATTTAGATCATTAAATGAAGCATGTTGAGGTTGTATTAAAACAGAAATATCTGGTCGGGTGCGGTGGCTCATGCCTATAATCCCAGAACTTTTGGAGGCTGAGGCGGGCAGATCATGAGATTAGGAGATCGAGACCATCCTGGCTAATTCGGTGAAACCCTGTCTCTACTTAGAATACAAAAAAATTAGCCAGGCGTGGTGGTGGGCGCCTGTAGTCCCAACTACTGGGGAGGCTGAGGCAGGAGAATGGCATGAACCCACGAGGTGGAGCTTGCAGTGAGCCGAGATCGTGCCACTGTACTCCAGCCTGGGCAACAGAGCAAGACTCCATCTAAAAACAAACAAACAAACAAAACAGAAATATCTATGTTTATCAAATTATATGAGCAAATTAGATAAGTATCCAGACATGTTAAACTAAGGACACTGTAATGAATAATGGAAAAAACACAGGATTCAGAATTACATATCTTGAGTTGAAACATGGTCCTTAAACCTTTGGTAATGTTCCTGAGCCCCCAATTTTCTAAGTGAACAAAATAAATTCAAAAGTTACTATAATATTAAGTGAAAAAATGCATATGAGAATGTAGAATTTCAATAAAGAGGCTCTCACAACTGTAAAATATGCATGTAAAATTACAGATACCCTATTAATGAGGGTATTTTACATGTGCATCAGGAAACAGTACTAATCATGTGTTTAGAAAATACTAGTTCTACCTTTGGCTTGACTCCTGAGAATTCATGAGCAGATCGTAACTTCTCTAGCACTTAGTTTCTCTCTTATATAAGTAGATCAAATTTCCCTAAAATATCAGCCTTATTGACAAGTCTATAAACATTTAAAATAGTACATGTAATTAAGTCAAATATTAGTACAGAACAGTGGATCTCAACCTCTGGTAATTTTGTTTCCAGAGTACCAACATTGGGCTATGTCTGGAGACATTTTTGAACATCACAGCTGGGTGGGTGGGTGGCCAAGTGGGTGCCCCTGGTGTGTACTGGGTAGAGGTCAGAGATGATACCAAAAATTCTACAATGCACAGTTCCTCACAATAAAAAACTATGTCACTCCAAATGTCAAAGATGCTGAGGTTAAGAAAACTTCAGGTAAAAAAAATCAAATTTTATCATAAGAAATGGATTTAAAGATATAGTTATACTGTTACATGAAGAGTTTAACATCATTCTCTTCATCTAACAGCTACAAGAATAACTTTTTCTAAGTGTTAACTCTTTACATACTTAATATATAAATAAAAGAATAACTTCATGTTTTGTTAAGTCAGATTTCAACAATAAAACTAGATACATCATCATTCCTGACTTCTATAAGTCCTAAGACTATGGCAGATTCATATTTACACTGCATATTTATTTTAAGGGTTCAACTTTTTACCTTTATATTGAAATATTATTTGATACAGAAATGATTATTTAATTTCAAAATACAAGGCATTTACTAGAAATGTTGAAAGAACGATACTGAAATTTTTTAACTTGCAGATTTTTTTATTATGTTGTAATGTTTTAATCTTAAGTGTCACAAACCAATATTTTGAATTTCATAGCAAATAAAGTTTGATAATTGCTTTTCAGTTAAATATAATTCTTTAATAAATGGATTTTTCTTCATGGGAAATTTAATCTGATTTTTAAAATTATGTGGTCCTCTTCTTGAGTTCATCTCTCAGCTCTAGATACTTACATTTGCCTGTGGTTGTTTGCATTCACATCTTGCATTTTCTTGAAAATTCTGTGCATTAATTTACCTTTTAAAAGTATATTATATATTCATAATGGTACCATGCTCCATGAATTTCAATGGAGCAGAAATATTTATTGAATTGTACTTAAAAGTATCTTCACTGTAATATTTCAACTGGTATTTTCATTTATCTTTGTAAACAGAGAGTTTCACATTATCCAGGATATGCAATACTGCTTCCTGAGCTGAGGAAAAGGGCAATATCCAGATTATACTTGAAGCATTTTTCCCAGCAGGATGCCTTCTGCTTCTTACCCATAAGGTCACAGTTTGGAATCTTTCCTCCACTCCAAAACAGCCTGCAGGAGGGACCGTGATCTCCTGTGGCACAGAGGCTGTCACCAGGTTATTCTCTGCCAGGAGGAGAACATTTCCTTACTGAGCTGTTTCACAGTTGGGTGCTGTACGGGAGGTCATGAGTCAGTTATCTGCTGACTTTCTTATAAAACCATTCTTAAAATTGATGATGTTTATGCTGTAACTAGCAAGTCAATTGGCAGTCCTCAAGCTTCTGTTGAACTTTTGGGATCTGAATAAGTAAACGAGGCCATACTATATTTTCTCTGTTTATGTTAATAATATTTTTAAAACATCTTCAAATATTTGCATTATTCCACTTGTCGATCTTATTTGATTTTTATTCTAAAAGCAATATAAATGATTTTAAAATTATTGTAACACATAAAATAAGTATGAGGCCACTAAGTGTAGATAAGCATAAATAATATTTTGATGTCTATTCCAGCTTTTTTTCCCACTCACCATTGCACTGTGAGCATTTTCCATTATCATTTAATGTCAATACCATGCTTTTTCTGTCTCCCACACATCCCACCCTGATGCCGTAGTTATCCATAGGTATTCCAGGTGTTCTCTCACTAGATCATGTTCCTGCTTGAAATAATAATAATGAACTTTGTTATATCTGAGTCTTTCTCTGCTTTTCTAACTATTTTCTTAGGAAAAAATCTTAGAAGTAAAATAAGTTAAAGACATTTGTTATCTTTGTGGATTTTGATAAACAACACCATATTGCTAATTTCACATAAAAATCACTGTATTAGTGTCTGTTATAAATCCCTGAGGCAAAATTATGGTTCACAATTTAAGAAAAACTTTACCAGTTTAATATGAAAACTGTATTGCCTTAATAGCTACTTCTTTGCATATTAGTGGATGCGAACTGACCTTCTTATGTGTCTTGGTTCTTGGCTTCAGTTGTATTTGGCGAATTGTCTTACCTGTCATTGCTTACTTTATATGGGCATATTTGTTTAATAACAATTGTAATAAGTCCTTTGTATATTACATGTATTAATAATTTAATGTTATACATTTATACATTTATTTTATTTTACATTTCTTTTGTTTCTGACAATTTCTGACTTTCCTACACATTTCGTTTTATACAGGCAAATCTGTTGATTTATGGCTCTGTGATATTTCACCTGTTATGCTTAAAGACTCCTTCCCCCTGGCCGGGCGTGGTGGCTCAAGCCTGTAATCCCAGTGCTTTGGGAGGCCGAGACGGGCGGATCACGAGGTCAAGAGATCGAGACCATCCTGGCTAACACGGTGAAACCCCGTCTCTACTAAAAAATACAAAAAACTAGCCGGGCGAGGCGGCGGGCGCCTGTAGCCCCAGCTACTCGGGAGGCTGAGGCAGGAGAATGGCGTAAAACCCGGGAGGCGGAGCTTGCAGTGAGCTGAGATCCGGCCACTGCACTCCAGCCTGGGCGACAGAGCGAGACTCCGTCTCAAAAAAAAAAAAAAAAAAAAAAAAAAAAAAAGACTCCTTCCCCAATCATATATTTTTTCTAGTTATTTTATGAGTTTTTACATTTATATTTTACATATTATATTTACATGTACCCAAAGATTGTAAATTAATCTAGTAGTTATTTATGTATGTATATATTTGATTTTTCTTTTTAATAATGAGCTCATTGCTCTAGCATCGGTTTAGCAAGTTTTCCTTTTTCTAATGTTTGCTTAAAAATATGAATTATTGGTTTCGTGGTATATTAATAGATGGATCATATACAGTGTCATGTAAGTAAACTCTGATAATTTAAAAACATGTATACAAATGATTCTATTCCAGTTCCTTTTCCTTTCTTCCAAATTAAATAAGAAAAGTTTTCAGTGTATTTTTTAAATACAGAAAAATTTTTGCCACAGTTTTGCAGACATTTATTCTCTCACACAAGCAGCTTTCTTTATTTTTTAATCCTAATTTCCCACTAGTAATATTTTCTGTTAGAGAAAGGGGATATTTTTGAAGCCCTGACCTCTTCCAAGGCATGTGCAGTGCTTTTACTATGGAAGAACTCACAGGTGAATTATCTGTAAAAGAACTACCATTAGACTGCTATTATAAGAGATAAAGTCCCTGACCTTTACCTGCTGCTTAATACTTAAATGTCCTTTGTCCCTTCCATGTTACTCTTCTCATGTTAAATGAATTGCCCTTCACTGGAGATCTACATTTAATAATGCCAGATATATTATCCTTGTTCACATTAGGCAAATGGATAGTCGACCCCAGCTCAAACGTGGTTTTAATTTGTAAAGTTGAGCAGTTTTTACTTATCACTTCTAGAGTGGAGAAAATTCCAAGAGTTTAAATCAATGACCAGAGATTACATTATCTCTTTGTTGAGGAGCTGAATTTTTTAAATTGACTGTGCTGACATTTCACTGTTGAGATACAGTCTGCATAATGCATCCTATTTCAGCAAAGAATGAAAGCATTACAGAGAAAGAGAATGTAAAGGCAAATGTTAATCAACTACTTAGTTTCTGGGTCACAGATTTTTACCTCTAGATTGTAAACATTCTCTGTAAATATATCTATTCAAAATGTCTTTTATTAGAGCTGCCAGTTTACTAAAAACATATTATTGAAATTTTAGCAAGAAAAAAATTGTTAAATGATCTAATTGACATTAGTTAGATGTAGAAAGCTGAAAATTTATTAAATCAAGTATGATATCTGTAGGTCAAAAACCAGAGAACAAATCCAGCACTCCACAGAAGAAAAGAAAGTTGAAAGATCATGACCGCATAATGGAATGCCAGGTGTTTATGGAATCCTGAGTCCTGTGGGGACAGAATTAGAGGGAAAAAGATGGAAGGGGACCAGACCTCAAAGTACAACAACATAAACAGGATACAAAAGATAATAGCAAAAGCAATGATGAAGCGTTGCACAATATGTGTGAGATTAAGTCATAATTTCTTCCTGTCAGAAGATTAAAGAGAACAATCAAAAGTCCTGGTCAGAGCTGTGACAATCTCTAAAAGCCACATTAAATGTAATTTAAACATTAGCAAGAGTACCAGTTATGTAAAGGAAATCTAGAGATGAACTAGAACTGAAGATATCCACTTTGATTGTCATGCTAATAACCTCAGGCCATTTTCTATTAAAAGAATTACAGTAATAAAGACTTCAAAATATTACCTCTCAAGCAGCATGGCAGTAGTATGTAATGTTGCTAATAATACTTCACATTTTAACCTTCAAAGAGCTTCGCTTTTAATCCCCCAAATACACCATATGCTGCACCACAACTTGATAGATGGGAGACCAATGGGGGAAGATAAATGAGTCATCATAGGAAACAGAGTAGAGACCAGAAGGTTCGGCTATGAAGCTAGTATTTTGAGACCTAAAATGTATTAAATTAAAAAAATATATATACAGTGAAATTATCTAAGGGGAAAAAAATAATTATACATAGTGTATTAAATTTGACATTGTCTTTTCTGTTTAAGATTGGCCATTTAGAACTCTCCTAATTCAAATCACATTTATTTTAGGCATGAGACTCCTATGGTTTCTGAGAATGTAAATTAATTCAAAGTTAGTTTGTATTACAATAGCATTTCTAAATGTCTGGGCTTTTAGAATAAATCCATAAGAAAAAGAATACCACATCCAGCTTACCAAATGGGCAACATAAGAGAAACAAACACACAAAGCTCTGATGGTGTGGATTCAGTGCAGAGCGAAGGCAGGCCTGGAGACCATTCAGCCTCATTAACCAGGGATCTGAGCTGTGACCTGCCTTTGGCCTCAAATGGTTCCCCGCCAGCTGCACTTCTCTGGCACAGAGGGTGGCTTGCCATATACTTGTTAGTTAACTGGGCTGGTAGCCAGAGATGTTTCTTTTCCTTTTCTCATATTTCTAGAATTGGGGAGATTTTTTCCTACATATTTTTCACATAAAGATGCAGAGTACAATCCACCCACTGTGAATAAATTTAATTTAACCATCTTTATGCCTCCTTGATTTCCATCATCTAAAAGTCTACAATACAGGGGCAGATGTGTAAACTGGGAAATCTTCCAGACTTCTTTGTAGCTGCTGTTGTTGTTTTTGTTATTCCACTTAATGCGGAGCCACTCAACAATACTCCACATTAAGCAGGGCTCTTTTGTGGTTAAACATGCCTCTAGTTTGACTGAAGATAGGTTCATTATTCACACCATATCATGGGCCAGGCAAGCTTAATGTTAGAATTGTCTTTTAGTAATATTGCTTCAAAGGCTGGAGAGCATCACATTTCAGTGGAAGTTCTTTGTGTTCATTGTGCTTTCTCACACTTGAAATCACATTACCATGTAATAGTATACGAAGGCATGGCAAATATTTCCACAAATGACAGTTGAAAGTATCACGTATACATACAGTATGAAAATTCAATCCACAATAAAGAGGGAAATTCAGCTTTCAATGTTGCTAACCTTCTGACTAGAGTTCTACTCAATTACAGCTCTAACTTCCAAAAGACTATACCCATACCTTTGAGTTTGACTTTAAAGACGTCATCATTTACAGCTTTCATATGCTACTCACATAGCTTATTTGGTGATATCTGGAAAATAGTAAATTCCACTTGGAATTATTGTTCTATTCTACATTATAGGTAGTAGCATGGACTGAAGCTCATTCTCTATACAATGATTATAAATGTTGTATTCTTGCTCCACATTTCAGGTGCTAATTTATGATCTTGGTATAGTAATTTGTATATGAAATCTCTGTAAAGAAGGTCACTTGATGGTTTCCAGTTTTTCATTCCTATCTGTAAATTGGGAGAAAAAAATAACTGTATTCCAAAGGCTGTTAGACTTACTAAGATACAAATGTGAAAAATTAAGGATAGAGTTTGGGGGCGATTACTTTAGTTGAATTTTTTTACCCTTTTAAACTATGGCTGACAATATTATGCTTGATGACAGAGACAAAGAGACAGTGAATATGTCTTTTAGGTTCATCTAAGTAAAACTATGTAGCCTGGTTTCATTTGCTCTTAGGTCTCTCTGTTTTTAATTTATTACCTATATTTTTCCAATTCTGCAGTTGAAGCCTGATGAAAGAATCATCAAAACGGAATATGGGCTACTGATTCGAAGTTTGCAGAAGAAGGATTCTGGGATATATTACTGCAAAGCACAGGAGCACACTTTCATCCACACCATAGTGAAGCTGACTTTGAATGTCATTGAGAATGAACAGATGGAAAATACCCAGAGGGCAGAGCATGAGGAGGGGCAGGTCAAGGATCTATTGGCTGAGTCACGGTTGAGATACAAAGACTACATCCAAATCCTTAGCAGCCCAAACTTCAGCCTTGACCAGTACTGCGAACAGATGTGGCACAGGGAGAAGCGGAGACAGCGAAACAAGGGGGGCCCAAAGTGGAAGCACATGCAGGAAATGAAGAAGAAAAGAAATAGAAGACATCACAGAGACCTGGATGAGCTCCCTAGAGCTGTGGCCACGTAGTTTTCTACTTAATTTAAAGAAAAGAATTATTTACCTACAAAAACACTGTCTTCTGTTTTGTATATCCCTTATAATAATTCATAAATGCTTCCCATGGAGTTTTGCTAAGGCACAAGACAATAATCTGATTAAGACAATATGTGGTGAATATAAGAAAGGGCAAAAAAATCATTTGAACCAGTTTTCCAAGAACAAATCTTGTACCAGCAAAGTATAAGAATTATCCTAAAAATAGGGGCTTTACATTTGTAAATGTTCCATGTTTTGAGTTTTGAAATTTATTGTCATGTAAATAATTGAGCTAAGTAAGCACCAAAGTTGATAGTATATAAGGTGCTTTATTCCCTCAAATGTCCATTAAGCATGGAATTTACCATGCAGTTGTGCTACGTTCTTATGAACAGATATATCATTCCTATTGAGAACCAGCTACCTTGTGGTAGAGAATTAGAGGTCAGACACAAATTAAGACTACTTCCATTATCAACAGGAACTTTCCCAGGGAGCCATTCGCTCCTGGAGAATGGTATAGGAATTTGGAGAGGTGCATTATTTCTTTGTGGCCACAGGGGTTAAATTTAGTGTACTACAACATTGATTTACTGAAGGGCATTAATGTTTCCCCCAGGATTTCTATTGACTAGTCAGGAGTAACAGGTTCACAGAGACAAGTTGGTGCTTAGTTATGTGTTTTTAGAATATATGCTAAGCTCTACAGGGACAGAATGCCTAATAAATATTTTAATAAGATATGGGAAAATATTTTAATAAAACAAGGAAAACATAATGATGTATAATGCATCCTGATGGAAAGGCATGCAGATGGGATTTGTTAGAAGACAGAAGGAAAGACAGCCATAAATTCTGTCTTTGGGGAAAACTCATATCCCCATGAAAAGGAAGAACAATCACAAATAAAGTGAGAGTAATGTAATGGAGCTCTTTTCACTAGAGTATAAGTAGCTGCCAATTTGTAATTCATCTGTTAAAAAAAATCTAGATTATAACAAACTGCTAGCAAAAGTCTGAGGAAAAAATAAATTTTTCTGAAGAATCATAGGAAGGGTAGACATATTTTATTTATAACCAATGATATTTCAACATATATTTTCTCTCAAAAATATTTATCATTCTCTGTATTTCTTTTTACTGCCTTTTTTCTTTCCTGTATATTGGATTTTGTGATTATGTTTCAGTGAATAGGAGAAAACAATATATAACACAAAGAGAATTAAGAAAATGACATTGCTGGGGAGTGGGGATATATATTTGTTGAATAGCAGAACAAGTGTAAAATTTTGACAACGGAAAGGGTTAAATTAACTCTTTGACATCATTTCTTCATGCAACTTTTTCGCATTGCTGAGTTAATCTGTTGTAATGGTAGTATTATTGTTTTAGTAATTTAACAATAAGTAAGCCTGCCACGTGTAAAAAGAACCAAACTCACAATATTAACATAAACATCTTTCATATTTTGTTAGTACTTTCAAATGTTTTCAATTTGACTTTCCCTCTGACTATGTATGATGTGTTTCCTGTCTGTTTAAGCAGAACTCACCTTTCCTTCCTGTAACACAGAACCCTTACCCTTCCTCGGTTTTGCCTTTTCACGCCCTTTATAGTGTGAAATGAAAAATTAGTCACTTCCTCACATGGAAGGCAGCTTTTCAGAAAACTAAATAACAGACATTGCTCGTTTCTCATGCATTCTACATATCTTGAAAGAAAAGTCTGTGAGAAACCCATGTGATTAGAGGGCAACTTAATGCAAAATCTGTGGCTTTATGTTGAGAGCATTATCTCTCTGTTATATTTATTTTATTTGCATTGGTTACCTATCTCAAAGTAGTCAAACTGGTCAAACTGATATATGAGATTGAGTATTCCCTTTTGATATTATACCGATGAATATTTGTAGGTGTTTCACTGTAAGGAAACCTAAGGAATAATGTTAATAAAAGTGAACCAGAACAAATCACTCATTTAAAAAGTAATTCAGAAGAACTGTGTGGCATGACCAGACTTCTAATTGAATAGCATAACAACAGTGTTTGTAATTATAGATTTGCTTGGACAAAATGTTCCAGGAACTCATAGTGAGCTCAAAGCAATTAAGTGGGAATATTTTTAATTTAAAAAAAAATTCAAAATATTTGTGGGTCCGAGAGTAAATAGGAATGACTTTGGAAAAATTACATGAAGCTCAAATGTTAGGATTGACTTATGAAAATAAATTTTATTTCTATCCAAATTTGAATGTCCAAACCATTTTTTAATTACTTCTTTCTAATCCTAGTTATTCAAACAAAATTTTGGTAACTTATTTTATGACCACCTCTAATATTCTGGCTGCTTTGGATACAATACTCTTAATTTATGATAATTAGTTAAAATATATTAAAAATATTATAGGTAAAATAAAATTTCACACAAAAAACAACATAGAGGACAAATATTTATGTGTATTTTTAAAGATAAAGAATATCTAAACTGTGTTTTTTTCTTAGCTTTTTAGTTGTGTAGAACATTTAGAGAGAATATGAATATATTAAATCCACAAACACACTATATACTTCCTTACCACTGACTATGTCATCAAATTTGCCTTAAAATAATGAAAAAGAAAAGTATAATTAATGGTTTCAAATATTCTAAGAAATTGTTTCTCTATGGAGGGGATCTTAAAATGCCTGTTTACTCATGTTTTTGAATTTTTCTTGTCTCTAATACTTTTGTCTTTGACTGCCTTGTGTGTTCTTTTCTGAATTTTCTGAATTTCATTTCAGCAATCTATGCTGCTAAATAGAATCCTGCATGTCTGCATTCATTTACATTCAATTTATTGTAAATTTGAAGATTTTATTTAGAAATGAATAGTCTAATTAATTTATGTAGAGTCCTTTTTTCCAAAGAGCTCAAAACACTACATCCAAATTATTGAATAAACACTTTCGGAAACCAACCAAATTACTCAAGAAATGGAAAAGTAGTCATAGAGAAACTTAGTAATTTGCAAAAGGCACAACAGTAGTTGAAGAATTAAAATTCTTAAAGTCTCATCATTCTGTTGGCTAAAATAATGCTCTTTACAATATGCTGGCTACAAAATGATCTTACTCTTGAATTTTGCTTTTGGTTCATATTTTGGTTCTTCATATTCTAGTATGTTTTGTTCCTGCTGAATTTTACAGCCTCAGCTAAACAATAAGTTATCAGTAGTCACTTTTTACTTTTCATTATCAAAATTAAATTTCCAAGAACAGCTTGATATCATTCAACTGTCCACAAAATAATAAAAAGGACATTCATTAAATACTGATTTTCTTAAACTTAAATGTTATATTTCATATTTATTTATATAATGCAAGTGGAAATCAAAACTGAAATAGCCTCCCTTTAGAATGTCACATTTTTCTTCAAAAACATGTTGGAATTGGTTAGCCTTATTGGGGATGGATAATTTAGAAACAAACCAAAAAAAAGAGAAAAAAAAGATATTTGAAGTGTTTTTATAGGAGATGTATTTTTATCATCGTAAATGATCACAATTTTAAATAATTCATCTTACAAGTGAGGTAAAGCAAATAAAATCTAAGATTCCCAGATTCCATACATTAGGAGTGCAAAGACAGGATCGTACACATGACTTATACCTCTCATTTAAATATTTTGTAGTATAAAGTATTTATGGGAAGTGTTTGAGATAGATGGTTTTTGGAAAGGGGCAAAATCTGTCAGATGCCATAGTTAATCATGTAATTTAATTCTAGTATTGTGAGTGGTTAGCAATCAATTTTGAATTTATAATTTTGCTATTTTAAAAGAAATGTAGTCTTGTAGATGAAATAATTAAAAATTGTTAAATGTATATTTTGGTTGTATTATAATAAAACATAAACATTAGTGTTCTATGATTATGAAAACCACTGGTTTGTGTGCAAATTTTGTTTTTAAACCCCAAATATGGTAATTTTTTTATATAAAATGGGACTAAAGAAAATATAAGATGCAGTATTTTCAGAAATGTTCAGTAGATGTGTTTTACACTGTAAGTACGCAGTAATTTCATTTATGAAAGAAAAGAATGTGTCCCACCCAATTTGACACAATTATATTGCTAAGCTTTATTGTGATTTAATTTAGGTTTTAGTGGATTGAGATAAATGTTATTATCACAAATAACTACTTATTTTAAATTTCCCAATTGCCATCTGATCATTTGAAAATACTTATCTATATGTTTAGCTGTATTGGAGTATAATTTATTAAAGAGTAAGGTGTGGATTGTCTTTAATTTTGCTTTATAAAAACATTTTTTAAATTTATTTTACAGACATATTTCTTGCCAATTTGGGACACACATGAAGAACATTTAATATTTGCAAATAAATAATATAATGTTCTACAAATATGGTACTCAATATAGAGAGATACTGTGTTGAGAAATGTCAAGTTTTCTGACTTTACTGATAAGCTTGTAATGTAAGATTACACTAATAGTCTTTAAAAGAACAAATAATTTTCACACAAAACACTTAAAAATTATTACTTCATTTGGGCTACTAAAAGAATACAATAAACTGGGTGGCTCATAAACCACAGAAATGTATTTGTCACAGTTCTGAAGCCAGAGAAGTTCAAGATCAAGGTACTGGCAGATTCTGTGTCTTGTTAGGGCCACTTTCTGATTCATAGACAATGCCTTCTTGTTTGTCCTCACCTAGTGGAAGGGGTGAATGAGCTCTCCTTGGCCTATTTTACACAGGCAATAATCCCACTCATCAGGGTTCCACTCTCATGACCTAATCACCTTCCAAAGGCCTCATTTTCTTACACCATCACCTTGGGCGGGGGGGTTAGGATTTTCATGTATAAATTGAGGAAAGAGGGAACACAAAAATTCAGACCATAGCAGAGCTGTTAGGTACTAGATCACGTCCAAGCTTTTACTGTAGATGAAATACAAGATTAATAATTGAGAAAATTTCAGGTATATTTGTTCGAATACATAAAGACACTTAAGTAATTCCCAAGACAGAAGAAACAAGAATGTATTAGTTTAGTTGAGAATGGAAAGCATGTAAAAGACCACACAACTTGCTGTCTTTATTAACATGGCTTTACTAGTCAAAAAAACTCTTGCCCAAAGAAGATGAAGTTGAAAATACCTTTATTGTTTGTTTCAAAAGCTCGTATACTTTTACGTTACATATATGTTGGCATAAACACTCACCTTGGAGAGTGATTTGGCAATATCCAATGAAGTTGGATTTTAGTGGATTGAGATTAATGTTATGACCACAAGTAACTACTTCTTTTAAAGTTTCCGGCCAGGCGCGGCGGCTCATGCCTGTAATTGCAGCGCTTTGGAAGGCCGAGGCCGGTGGATCATGATGTGAGGAGATTGAGACCATCCTGGCAAACACGGTGAAACCCTGTCTCTACTAAAAATACAAAAAAATTGGCCCGGTGTGGTGGCGGGCGCCTGGAGTCTCAGCAACTCGGGAGGCTGAGGCAGGAGAATGGTGTGAACCCGGGGGGCGGAGCTTCCAGTGAGCCGAGATCCGGCCACTGCACTCCAGCCTGGGAGGCAGAGCGAGACTCCATCTCAAAAAAAAAAAAAAAAAAAAAAAGTTTCCGATTGCCGTCTGATTATTTAAAAATACTCATCTATATGTTTAACTGTATTGGAGTATAATTATCTCAAGAACAAGCTCTTAACAATTAATATATACCCTTGAGAAACTTCTCCACATGTGTAGTAGTAGACATTTTCGAAACTCTATTACAGGATAATTATAACAGAAAAACTAAACAATCTATATGTTCAATAAAAGGAGAATGAATAACTTGAAATATACTTACTAAATAGATACAGAAATTTAAATTAAAAAAAAAGAAAGGTTGTATGTATTAACAGAAAAATCTCAAAAATATAATGTTAAACAAGTAAAATCAAGGAGTCTAGGGATGCAAAAAAAATTGTCCCGGGTATATCAAGTTTAAAGAAGCAAATGATAACGCTTATGGTACATATGCTCATATGTAAGTAGTAAATATATAAAAACAATTTTTGGAAAAGTTAAGTAATAAATTCAAAACAAATTTTCCTGTAAGTATCAAAGGAAAAGATGAGGACATAGGGAGCTACAATTGTTTCAATAGCTTTTAAAATACTTTTTTTTTTTTTTTCTTTTTGAGACGGGGTTTTGCTCTGTCGCCCAGGCTGGAGAGCAGTGGTGCGATTTCAGCTCACTGCAAGCTCTGTCTCCCGGGCTCATGCCATTTTCCTTCCTCAGACTCTCAAGTAGAGTAACTGGGACTACAGGTGCGCGCCACCACGCCCAGCTAATTTTATTTATGTTTATTTATTTTTAGTAGAGACGGGGTTTCACCGTGTTAGCCAGGATGGTCTCCATCTCCTGACCTTGTGATCCGCCCGCCTCAGCCTCCCAAAGTGCTGGGATTACAGTTGTAAGCCACTGCACCCGGCCTAAAATTCTTTTTTTAAAAAAATCTAAACCCAATATAATAAAAAGTTGAATTTTAAAAAGTTGATTGTTAGATTACAATTTCAGTACTCTATATTACTTTCAACATAATTGTGTGCTTGAAATAGTTCAAATAAAAAGTACATAAAGTATCTCTACCTCAACAAAAGAACAAATTACTCAGTAGTAAATTCTGAAGACAAAGAGAGAGGTAAAGAGAAAAAAGAATAACACAGAAATAGTAAACATTCGGCTACTATACAGTAGATACAGTTCCAGTTGCTCTTAAAACATGGACTTTCTTGAACACCCTGATTATTTTAAAAATATGTCAGCTAAGACCTTGGTTGACCTCAGAGATCCAAGAATAATGTCTAGTCTTCAAAGTAACAACATATTGTTGTGAAAATGCCTAAGACATCTAGGATATCAAGCTATTTGCTTAATATACCAGAAGACTCTGAACAGCTGAGCTGGCCTTTTCTTGGATTGAATACTGTTTAAGGTTAATGTTTAAAATATAAAGTTTATTTTTCCTGGCTTACAAATCAAATTTATAAACCAACTCATGCTCTTTATGTAACCTGAAGCATAAAGAAGAAATATTTACATCACTTTAGATGTCTTTAAATGGTCTCACACATGGTTATTTTCTTAAAGAACGATTCTATATCAATTTAATTTTCACTTTTAATTCACAACGAAAATTTTATGTGTAGACATAGGTCAAAATTTAGCCCAAGATTTTAGACCTTTGCAAATTCTCAATTTTACTGGGTTCTGCTAGTGAGGAGCTAGAATTTTTTTTTTTTTTTTTTTTTTTTTTGGAGATGGAGTCTGGCTCTGTTGCCCAGGCTGGAGTGCAGTGGCCAGATCTCAGCTCACTGCAAGCTCCGCCTCCCGGGTTCACGCCATTCTCCTGCCTCAGCCTCCCAAGTAGCTGGGACTACAGACGCCCGCCACCTCGCCGGGCTAGTTTTTTGTATTTTTTAGTGGAGACGGGGTTTCACCGTGTTAGCCAGGATGGTCTCGATCTCCTGACCTCGTGATCCGCCCGTCTCGGCCTCCCAAAGTGCTGGGATTACAGGCTTGAGCCACCGCGCCCCTCGCCGGAGCTAGAATATTTAAACAAGTATTTTAGAAGTATAGGGTAGCATATTCTGAGAGTATTAGTTTAAAGTACAAAAACATAGATAAGGAGAAAATGAGACCAATTTACTGAATGAATCAGGAAAACGGTTGTTCAATGGGTGATATTTCTCTACGCTTTTAATATATTGAAGTAAATTACTGTTGCACAATTATCTCCAACTATTGAATTGTGTTTCAATTCTAGCTTTCTTGCAGGTCATTTTTATCAGTGAAAAACGAATAAACAAAAAAACTTTGAATCTCCTGTGGTAATTTGTGCTGTTGTAATTAGTCTTTAAAGATATTTGGAAGTAGCCTTTGGTTTCAGTAGCTATGGCAAAAACTAAGAGTGAGAATTGCCACACTTTATTCATGTGTTGGAAATTACAGAAAGTTTGACAAGAAGACAAGGGTCTGATTATTAGAAAGTTCTTGTTCACACTATGTAGCGATTTAATCCTGTAGGCGGGGGAGACATTTTGGTATTTTTAAGCAGAGAAGTGGCATAGTGAGATTTCAGAATTTTCATATATGAAAAATAAGCACAGAATTAAAACGACTCCTTGATGTTCATGGTGTACAACTGTGTGGATGTTAGTGTCATTTAAAAATAAGAGGAAGTACAGTGGGGGAAACAGGATGGGGTTGGGAGAACATGGTTTCAGCATTGAACTCTGAGTATGAGAAGATTTGAGGAGTATCCAGTAGGCAGTTTTATATATCGGTTTGGTGTTCAGGCAAAATGAAAGTTGGGGTTATTTTGTGGTTTCTGGCCTACAGATGACAGAAGCAATGTAGTAGGGAATGCAATGAACATAAACAGAAAGGGATGGTCAACTTGGTGCTAAAATTAGTGTATATGTTGATGTAAGTCAACATTAATTTCTCTGTACCCCAATGCGATGTCTCTAAGGTATAAAAGAGCTTAAAGTTTATGAATTTCCTTTTTTTATCAGAAACTAATTTTATTAAGGACTAAATCTTTATTCTTAATATCTACTACAATCTGTATCAACTAAAACAGTTAAAACTTTTGCAAAATAAGTTTTCTTTAAATTATGATGTTATTGTAAAAACTAGTAAGAAAAAATTCCACCAAATGAAAGCATTTTCTAAAACTCCTACCCCATGTACCTATTTTTAAATTCAATTAGTAAATTGATGAAGCTCTATTTTCATTTTGAATGCTCATCTGTTTTAAAGAAAACAATTACAAACTGATGCTGTTGATCTTTTTTTTTTTTCTTTTCTTTTCTTTTCTTTTTTTTTTTTTTTTTTTTTTTGTCAAATTGCTTTGACTCAGGTGGACTCAGTGCCATAAACTACACAGTTTGAAACTGATAGACAGGGGGGCCCATAGAATTTGTAATAGATGGTTTCTTTAAGCACAGGAACTTTGAAGAGGTCTTTGAAGAAAGCTTTAAAGATGTAAATTCATGGCATAGTAAAATATTGACAGATTTCTCTGACAGTTTTGGGTTAAAAATATTTTAAATTATTTTTTCCTATTATTTTTCTGTTTGATTTACTTTAAAGAGCACATAGTCTTAGATATAGTCTTCTTGAAAAAATTCTGTTAGAACTTTAAATCTCAGCACTAAATGAGACCAAACCAAAATTATAACAGTTTCTCATCCATTTTCTACTATCATATATCGTCTCAAAAATGTAGTTGAATTAGGCATATTGGATATATTTACATATTTGATCCATTAACAGCAAAATATTAAGTTGGTGCAAAAGTAATTGTGGTTTTGCCATTAACAGTAATGATAAGAACCTCAATTACTTTTACACAAACTATTATAATAAAGTTAATTTCTATCATCGACTTAAATAGTAACAATAAAACTCATTATGTATTTTTAAAAATAAAATACATATATATTAGAATTTTGATTTGAATTTGAACCCAGGATGATACATGTAATTTGATAAACAGAAATCAGCTCTTTTGGACCAGCTCCTCAGAAACAAGCTTTTCTAGTCATTAATGAAAATTGTAGCTCTTTGCTTTTTTTGTGATTACATAAAAACAACAAACAACAAATAACAAACAAAAATAGTATCTTTTGGTTATTTAACATTCATATAGCATCATTTTATATAAGTATACAAATAATTTAACAAAAATATAAAAATTAATATATTTCTGTATGTAGAGAATTAACTGAGATGTATATGATAGAGATGTATATCTATGCAATCTAAGAAGGAAAATCACACAGCTTAGACAACGCTTCTTTATTTTCCATTTACTCTAACCAAGGGAGTGAATAGCATAGAGAAGTATTTTGTGACATATCTTTCCAAGATGGCAAATTAGATAAAGTTCTGGTTTATCCCTCTCAATTAACCCTAAAGAAATGCTAAAAGACAATGTCAACAGGATGGTGTGAAGGGTGATAGGAATCAAATGAAAATAAAAGTGTTCAATTCTTATTTTATAAGTGAGGAAATATAGATACCAATAAGTGTAAGAAATCATAACCGTGAATACATATATGTCTTAAGGACAATCACTATAGAAATAAAATAATAACGTCATTTAAACTAATTGAAGAGAACTATTTTTATCCAGGAAAAAGCAGAACAAAAGAAAGGAATGAGGGTGGATTTTGTGTATCAAATATGAAACAAGGGAATGGAAACATGACCTAATATGATATGTAGAACAAATGGAAAAATAAAATATTCAATTCATTAATTAAGACAAAGAATTCAGATAGGCTTAAAAAATTCTAGCAAGTTATGAATAAGAAATAAACATAAAGCAAAAAGATACAGAAATAAAGAAGACAAATATATATTAAAAATACTGAGCAAAGAGTCCACGGGGATCACGACGGACAGGAGGCAGGACTAGATTGCAGCTCCAACTCGGATGCCCAGAGCAGTGTGTGGAGGCCTGCATCATGAATTTTTGCTACAGAATGAATGCAGAAACAAATCAGCAAGTCTGAGAGGACTCACAGAGCCCCTGAAGGAAGTGGATTGATCCTGCAGGACCCGGGAGACACCCCAAATACTGTGAGGGTCCAAAATGTGGAAGTGGGAAAGGGGGATCATCCACCCTCGAACACACCCCTCCACTGAAGAAACTGAGGGCCTAGATTATGGGAGAAGACTTTGACGTTACTTGGAGCTGAGTCAATTTAGATAACTGAGTGAAATATAGCGGTAGAGAAAGCAACAGAAAAAGGCCTGGAAGCTCATTGGGTTCCCTAGCAAGCTGTTTTTGCCTGGCCTCACAGGGGTCCTTCCGGAGGGCAGCCAGAGGCACAGGAAAAAGTCCACAGGGAGAAGGAAGTCTCCAGCTGAGTTTTGTAACAATTTGAATTGATCGAGAAGCCTCCTGGCCAGAACTCAGGGGAGGGAGTGAATTCAGTGTGCAGACTCCACAGGCCGGGGAAGAAAGAAAGCCATATTTGGTTTTGCAGCTGAGATGTGGGTAGCCTGGGGCAAATTCTCAGCCTAGCTCGCCCACTGACTCGAAACAGACTGGGTGCTGTTGGGGGCGGGGCATGGTGGGAGTGAGACCGGCCCTTTGGATTTCATGGGAACTGGGTGAGGCCTGTGACTGCCAGCTTTCCCCCACTTTCCTGACAACCAGCATGACACAGTAGAAACAATCATAATCCTCCTAGGAATATAACTCCATTGACCTGGTAACCTTACCCCCATCCCCCACAGCAGCCACAGCAAGACCTGCCCAAGGAGAGTCTGAGCTCAGATATGCCTAGCCCTGCTCCTGCCTGATGGTCCTTCCCTCCCCAGCCTGGTAACTGGAGACAAAGGGCATATACTCTTGGGAGTTCTAGGGCCCTGCCCACCACTAGTTCCTCTCCATACTACCACAGCTGATGCTTTCGGGAAAGCTCCAGCTCCTGGCAGGGGGACAATCAGCACAAAAATAGTGCATTAAACCACCAAAGCTAAGAATCCTCATGGAGTCCTGTTCACCCCACTGCCACCTCCACCAGAACAGTTGCTGGTATCCGTGGTAGACAGACCCACAGACAGATCACATCACAGGACTCTGTGCAGATAATCCCCAGTATCAGCACAGAGCCTGCAGTCTTGCTGGGTGGCTAGATCCAGAAGAGAGATAATTTCTACAGCTCAGCTTTCAGGAAGCCACATCCATAGGAAAAGGGGGAGAGTACTACATCAAGGGGACATCCTGTGGGACAAAAGAATCTGAACAACAGTCTTCAGCTCTAGACCTCTCCTCTGACCCAAGTGAGAAGGAACCAGCAACCATCTCTAGTACTATAACAAAACAAGGTTGTTTAACACCTCCAAAAAATCACACTAGTTCACCAGGAATGGACCTGAACCAAGAAGAAATCCCTGATTTACCTAAAAAAGAATTCAGGAGGTTAGTTTTTAAGCTAATCAGGGAGACACCAGAGAAAGGCAAAGTACAATGTAAGGAAATTCAAAAAATGATACAATAAGTGAAAGGAGAAATATTCAAGGAAATAGACAGCATAAATGATAAACAATAAAAACTTCAGGAAACAATGGACACACTTATAGAAATGCAAAATTATCTGGAAAGTCTCAGCAATAGAATTGAACAAGTAGAAGAAAGAAATTCAGAGCTCAAAGAAAAGGTCTTTGAATTAACCCAATCCAACAAAGACAAAGAAAAAAGAATAAGAAAACACGAAAGAAGCCCCCAAGAAGTCTTGGATTATGTTAAAGAATCAAACCGAAGAATAATTGGTGTTCCTGAGGAAGAAGAGAAATCTAAAAGTTTGGAGAACATATTTGAGAAAATTATCAAGGAAAACTTCCCTGGCCTTGCTAGCGACCTAGACATCCAAATATAAGAAACAGAACACCTAGGAAATTCATTGCAAAAAAGATCATTATCTAGGCATATTGTCATCAGTTTATCTAAAGTTTAGATGAAGGAAAGAATCTTAAGAACTGTGAGACAAAAGCACCAGGTAACCTATTAAAAAAAAAAAAAAAAAAAAAAAACCTGTTAGAAAAACAGCAGATTTCTCAGTTGAAGCCCTATAAGCTAGAAAGGATTGGAGCCCTATCTTTAGGCTCCTCAAACAAAACAGTTAGCCAAGAATTTTGTATCTAGGTAAACTAAGCTTCATATATGAAGTATACAGTATTTTTCAGACAAACAAATGCTCAGAGAATTTGCCACTACCAAGCCACTACCACAAGAACTGCTAAAAGGAGCTCTACATCTTGAAACAAATCCTGGAAACACATCAAAACAGAACCTTTTTAAAGCATAAATTTCCCAGGACCTAGAAAAAAATACAATTTAAAAAACCAAAACAAAAAACCAAGGTATACAGGCAATGAATAGCACAATAAATCAAATGGTACTTCACATCTCAATACTGACATTGAATGCAATACTAAATGCAATACTTAAAAGATACAGAATGGCAGAATGGATAAGAATTCACCAACCATCTTCTGCTTTCAAGAGACTCACCTAACACATAAGGACTCACACAAACTTAAGGTAAAGGGATGGAAAAAGACATTTCAGGCAAATGGATACCAAAAGTGAGCAGGAGTAGCTATTCTTATATCAGACAAAACAAACTTTAAAGCAATAGCAGTTAAAAAAGACAAAGAAGGACATTATGTAATGATAAACAGCCTTGTCCAACAGGAAAGTATCACAATTCTAAACATATATGCGCCAAACACTGGAGCTCCCAAATGTATAAAACAATTACTAATAGACCTAAGAAATGAGATAGACAGCAACACAATAATAGTGGGGGACTTCAATACTCCACTTAAAGCACTAGACAGGTCATCGAGACAGAAAGTCAACAAAGAAATAATCAATTTAAACTATACCCAGCAACAAATGGGCTTAACAGATATATACAGAATATTCCGTCTAGCAACAGAATATACATTCTATTCAACAACACATGGAACCTTCTCCAAGATAGATCATATGATAGGCCACAAAATGAGCCCCAATAAATTTAGGAAAATTGAGAATATATCAAGCACTCTCTCAGACCACATTGAATAAAACTGAAAATCAACCCCAAAAGGAACCTTCAAAGCTACACAAATACACGGAAACTAAATAACCTGCTCCTGAATGATCACTGGGTCAAAAATGAAGTCAGGATGGAGATTTAAAAAATTCATCAAACTGAATGACAATAGTGACACAACCTATCAAAACCTCTGGGACACAGCAAAGGTCGTGCTAAGAGGAAATTTCATAGCCCTAAATGCCTTCATTAAAAAGTCTGAAACAGCACAAACAGACAATCTAAGGTCAAACCTCAAGGAACTAGAGAAACTAGAACAAGCCAAACTCAAGCTCGGCAAAAGAAAGCAAATAACCAAGATCAGAGCAGAGCTAAATGAAATTGAAGCAGAGCATAGAGGATTTTTAGGCCAGTGAAACTATTCTTATGATACTGTGAGAGAGGCTCCATGCCATTATACATTTGTCTAAACCCATAGAACATATACAATACCAAGAATAAATCCTAATGCACTCTATGGACTTTGGGTAATAATGATGTGTCAATGTAGTCTTACTGATTGTAATAAATGTACCATGGTGGTAGAGAATTTTGATAGTGGGAAGAGCCTATGCATGTGTGGGGATAGTGGAAAATCTTCATACTTTCTACTAAATTTTTCTGCAAATCTAAAATGGCTCTAAATAATAAAGGGTATTATTTAAAGGAAAGAAATACATAGCAAAAATGAGCAAAAAATAGTTAATATCTGACAAAATATGTTTTAGGTGAAGAAATATAAGCAGCTTAGTGATTATATTTAAAGACATTTTTATCTGTTAAGACAAACATTAAAGGTTGAAATGAGATAATTTTTAGAATAAGAAAAGTAGAATATATACTTTTGAAACAATAGTTGCTGAAGCTAGCTTATGGATGCAGGGAACTTATTTTCTCCCTACTTCTGTGCATTTTTGAAAATTTGCATAATAAGGAAATTTGCAAATGTAAAGGGGCAAAAAATGGTGTTAAATTCAGATGAGAGTCATAACAGAGAGAAAATACATCCACTTAAAATGCATATGTATCGAATATCACAAAATCTAAGCAATAACTGGATGATTAATTTAGGAAAATCTAAATGATCAATAACTTTAGTTGGCTATTTTTAAAATTTAAGTTCTGTGAGACAGGTGCAGAACATGCAGGTTTGTTACATAGGTATACCTGTGCCATGGTGGTTTGCTACACCCATCAACCCATCACCTATGCTTTAAGCCCCACACGCATTCAGTATTTGTCATAACGCTCTCCCTCCCCTTGCCCCCCACCTCCTGACAGGCCCCGGTGTGTGATGTTCCCCTCCCTGTGTCCATGTGTTCTTATTGTTCAACTCCCATTTATGAATGAGAACATCCGTGGTGTTTGGTTTTCTGTTCCTGTGTTAGTTTGCTGAGAATGATGTTTTCCAGCTTCATCCATGTCCCTGCAAAGGACACGAACTCATTCTTTTTCATGGCTGCATAGTATTCCACGATGTATATGCGCCACATTTTCTTTATCCAGTCTATCATTGATGGGCATTTGGGTTGGTTCCAAGTCTTTGCTATTGTAATTAGTGCTGCAATAAACATCTGTATTCATGTGTCTTTATGATAGAATGATTTATAAACCTTTGGGTCTATATCCAGTACTGAGATTGCAGGGTCAAATGATATTCCTGGTTCTAGATCCTTGAGGAATCACCACACTGTCATTCACAATAGTTGAACTAACTTACACTCCCACCAGTGGTGTAAAAGTGTTCCTATTTCTCCTAGTCGGCTATTTTAATGCATTATTCCTGGGAGCTGATAGTACAAGTAGCAAAAGAGTAAGTGAATAATACAGTAACATATATATAACACTGTAACACCACATTCATAAGAGAGGTAATATACATTTTGAAGAAATATAAAAGATTCACAAAAATAGATCATGTATTAGCCTATAAGAATATTTTTTTAATTATTTTTTAGTTGAAGCTAAAAAGGGAATTTGTTATATGCATAATAAGATACAAAGACAAAGATGTGGCTGGACCCCAGAAATAACTAGAAGGAGCGATCTGAATTCAATGAAGACTTTTTTAAATCTCTGCTCTTCTTTACTTCTCCTTCACTCTCATCATTAGACGTAGCTCCTATTTCTTTTTTTTTTTTTTCTTTTTTTTTAACTTTTATTTTAAGTTCAGGGGTACAAGTACAGTTTTGTTACATAGGTAAATTTGTGTCATGGGGGTTTGTCATACAGATTATTTCATCACCAGATATTAAGCCTAGTACCTATTAGTTATTTTTTTCTGATCCTCTCCCTCCTCCGACCCTCCACCCTCTGAAATGCCCTAGTGTTTGTTGTTCCCCTCTATGTGTCCATGTGTTCTCATAATTTGCCTCCCAGTTATAAGTGAGAATCACTTGAACCTGAGAGGCAGAGGTTGCAGTGAGCCAAGATCATGCCACCACACTCTAGCCTGGGCGACAGAGCAAGTCTGTCTCAAAGAAAGAAAAAAAAAGAAAGAGAAAAAAAAGAAAATAGCTAACAGAGGCAAATATTGTAAAACTGTTTGGCAAAATCTGTAAAGGCTGAGCATGATGTATCTTATAACTCATCAATACTGCTCCTAGCACAGCCCCTACAGAAAGGTATACTTGCATTTTTAAAATACACTGACAAGTATGTTCACAGCAGCACTATTAATTGTCAAAAGTTGGAAACATTCCAAATTTCTTTCTACAGCTGAATGAGTAATTAAATTATAGTACATTTATGCAAATGGAATTTCAGACAGGAATGAGAATTAGTAAACTTTAACTGCATACAAATGGATCCATCTCAAAATATAAGGGTTGAAAAAAAAATGAGGCACAAAAATATACACTCTATGATTCCATTTATATAAAGAAATTATGGGCAAAAGTAATCTCTAGTCAACATAGTGGTTTCCCTGAGGGAAAGGGAAATAACAGGAAGAGAATAAGGGCTTCTGGGGTTCTAAGAATGTTGTTTCATGATCTGGAAGACAGATGCAGAAGTGAGTTTAATTTATCACAATTTTGAGTTTTGCATTACATATCAATTGATAAATAGTTAATAGCTGAATAAAATCTACATTAAACATGACAAATAATAATTTGATTAAGGATTTATCCCAGAAAGTTAGTATCGTTCAGTAACAAAGGAATCTATAACTCTGCGAACATATTAAAGCCATTGAGTTGTACAATTTAAACAAGTAAATTGTATAGTACATGAATTATATCCCAATAAAATTAAAAAAAAAAGAATTGATAAATGTAATTTACCAGCAACTACATAGAATTAAACCTAGCTATTATTCTAACTGGAAAAAAGAAAAAAAACTTTTGATAAACAATGATTTTTTTACTTAATTCTTTAGCCAATTTTAAGTAGAAAAAAAATCTGTAATTTGGCAAAGGTTATAAATCAAATGTATAAAGCAAACATATGGACAAAATTTTGTTACATTCCTTTTAGATTGCAGAACAAAACAGGGATGCCCATTATCAATGCTACTGTTTAACATAGTACTGAGAGTCATGTTCAATATTAAAAGAAAGATAAGTAGGCAATAATTAAAAGGATTGGAAAAGAAGTGATAAATACATCATTGTTGATAGATGATACATTTATCTTCTAATGGGGAAAATTAGTAAGCAACATCTATTAATATAAACATAAAATTAGCCTAAAAATTATAGCATTTATTTAAAACAGAATTAACAGATAAAATTATAAACTAAAAATAAATTCTAATCACACAATAATATGGTTTGGCTCAGTGTCCCCACCCAAATCTCATCTCAATTGTAATCCCCACGTGTCAAGGAAAGGACCTGGTGGGAGGTGACCAGATCATGGGGGGTGGTTTCCCTCATTCTGTTCTCATGATAGTGAGGGAGTTCTCACGAGAGCTGATGGTTTTTAAAGTGTTTGGTAGCTCCCCCGTCTTCCTCTCTGTCTCTCCTGTCACCATGTAAGATGTACCTTGCTTCCTCTTCACCTTCCAGAATGACTGTAAATTTCCTGAGGCCTCCCAGCCATGCAGAACTGTGAGCCAACTAAACCTCTTTCTTTTATAAATTACCCAGTCTCCGGTAGCATTTTTATAGCAATGTGAGAATGGACTAAAACACAAAAATAAGAAAAATTAAAAAACGTCTTGGATTTAACTAAGAATACATACACTTCTATGGAGTAAACATTAAAACTTTAATTGGAATATGATCTGAACAAATGTAGAGACATTCTAGGCTAAAGGATTGAACAAGCCAATATTAATATTATAATAAAAGATTTTAAGTTTTTCCAAATAAGATAAATTGAGTTGAATTCCAATCAAAATTATTATAGAACATTTACACTGTGCTTTATTGATTCACAAGGAACTAATCTATGAAAGGTAAGTGAAAAAGAACAGTATATTTTTACTTAATAATGAAATGATTGAAATATCCAACCTATTATCATTTTATACATTAACAATGTGTGCCTATGAAGCTGAAACACTCATGTTCACAAATATAGTCATTAAACTTCAAAATATACAAATTTAACATAAATAAATGATAGTTTAAGGAGAGAGAGGAAATTAAAAGTGGAGTATCTGCCGTAAAACCCCAGGAATTGGGCAGCTGCATGCTCTGCCCCTCTGCTCCGTAAGTGAAACTCAAGCACACTTCTAGGGCTTGTGAATTTCTGTTTCTTGAGTCCAGTAATCCACGATGTTATTAAAGAAAAAACAGACTTGGACAATGGTTAAATCAATAAAAATAGATTTTATTCAGGAATTACTGCAGTAGGAGAAAAGAGACCTTAGTATAGAGCTGGACTCAATTCTGAATACAACATGGACAAGTGGAGTTTTGTAGCCAAGGAACCACTTGGTAGTCAGTGGATGGAAAATTACTAAGAGGAAACATCAGGGTCAGTGGCAGGTTCTTGACCTGCCTTGAATACTGCCTTGACAGTATTCCTGCTGAAGGCAGTCCAGTGATCAGATATTATCTGGGGGATGCTGGGAATGAGGAATTTGATTAGATAATCGGGGGATAAAATATCAAGGGTGAGGGATCCTAGCTACATCAACTAGACAGGATTCTTGCTAAAACTCAGCAAGGCAGGCCCAACAAGGATAGACACTGAAACTCAAGATAAAAGCCTAGTTGAGAGGAGGGATTAGAAAGCTTGATTAAAGTTTGATCAAGGAGAGTCTTCGTCAGTGTGGCACTCCCAGGCCCAAAAGGGAAGTTAGTAGTGGAGGATGGAATACAGATGTGTAGGCTGGGGTATTCACATGGCATTTGCTTGAGGCTGGTTGTGGTTCAGGGAGCAGAGAGAAGTAAGTCATGAACCTGAAGCCTGAGTCTTCCATTTATACTCTTGCCCCAGCCCAACAAATATAGTGGGCTAGGCTAAGAGAGTGGATTTGCACAAACCAATGATAATAATGTGTGATGAACTGTGGGCTATAATCAACTCAAGTCTCTGTAACTGAGGTTTTAAAGGGAAAGAAATAGCAATGCAGTTTGTGCAGATCCACAGGAGAGGGGACCGCTATTGAGCTACTTGTTCATGGGAGCGTCTGCTCCTTTGTGGACACAGATCCCACCACAGATGCTACCGCACAAAGAGGACTCCTTCCAGTGACGGTACCCATAGTCCAGAATTCCTAAGTAACTACTTAGACCACTATATTTTCCACTGGAATGTTACTTTCATTTTAGTTAATTTTTCAGTGAAATAGTCTCCCATGGACTTTTCCAGGATACTTACTGGCAACAATCTCAAATACAGCTTCTTGGAAAAAATGAGATATGAGTTTCAAACCTGGGAACATAATAAAAACTAAAGAAGTTATTAATATCCACCAATTATTGAATGCATACTATATGCCAGCTACTATGCAGCTATAATCTCATTCAGTATTCAAAACCACCCTTAGACATAGGAACTATTAGCTCCATTTTTCAGAAGAAGCAGCTGAGACTGGCAGAGAATAAATGTGTGGCTTAACATTGTTACAGCTATCACAAAGCTAGTAAATGACAGAACCAAAATACACATCCAGGCGGTCTGATCTAAATTCCAAGTTGTTAACAATAACAATACTATATTTTGGCCCATTAGTAAATTGGAAATATCAGTAGTAAGTATTCTTATTACTGCTAAAGGATATTTAATTTTGTTTTTGTTAATAGGCAATAATTATAGAAGCTAGTATTTTATGTAATGCAAAATATTAATCCATTAATAATCTAATAAAGTAAATACCATTTTAATTTATATTTATTAATGAAAAAACTTAGAATTCCACATTAGATTAATTATCCAAGGATATTTTATTTTACACACACTAATACACATAGTTTGTTTCAGTTCTAAGTGTATTAAGAATATTAGCAACATTTAATTCCTACAACCTCTTTGAAGTCAGTACCATTTTGATCTAGATTTCACAGATAAGGAAAATAAGGCACAGAGAGGTTAAATATCTCATCTGAGGCCACATGGGAACAAAGATAGGACTCGAACCCAAATTCGGTTATTCTGACATTTATTCTCTATTGGTTTAGGCTGAAAATTGACAAAGCAAGCCCTGACTTTCAAGTCCAACCCTTAAACTCTGTTATAAGAATATCTATGTTATTTCACCACAGTCAAGAAATTGTTAATAGTACTCTACTTAGTTTTTCATTCACATTTGTGAAGTCAAAGCTCTTTTATTTCCATAAACATTTGGTTACTTTTCTGTTTTAACATTAGCCTTTCAGCTAAGACCAATTGCTGTTTTTGGAATGAGTATCGAATAAATATCAAATAAAGGCTCTTTGCTAAGTTTGAGGAGGATCTGTTTGTCAAATATTGCTCTGCTGCCTAGAAGTGAAGAGTGATAGCGTCTAGAAATTAAGTATTATGACTCCATTCTAAGAGACATATTAGACAGAACCGCCTCTCCCGGAGGTTTAGAGGACTTCATTACACTTTCCATTTTGGCATAGATCACTTTCTCCCCAGGAAGCCAAGTTTGTAATCAGGACATAGTTAGGTAACACTATCAGTAGGAGCAGGCTGTACTTTTTTCCAGAACAGCATTTGCATATTCTGAACTGACCAAAGTGCAAGACTGATTATATTCCATTGATTACACACCAAAGAGTGAATTCTAGAAGAGAATTACAGTCAATTAATATAATGTGTATTTAGAAAAACAATGAACTAGAGAGAACATCTTGTTCTAAGACTGACTTACAAGGAACAAAAAATAGAAAAAGACATGATACGAGATGGTTAGTAATAATGTTATAAATAATATTTTATGCTTTATTCCAAATTATCTTCTGTCCATTCTTTTCTTAAAATTTGACAATGACTTGTGTGAACACACTGTGGATTAATACATACTGCACAATTATCCAATATTACAAGAGAGACTGAAGCTTCCCAGAGAGGCTTGTCAAACTGTATCTTTACTTCCCTCTTAGACCTCTTTGTGGAAAGTTCTCACATCACTGTTGAAATGGAGATATCCCTAAAGCAACAGGATCAAAAATATTTCCATTACAATAATAATCTTTTTAGAAACAGAATCTAAACTCTTCAGATTCGGTGTGTATCTGTGTGTTCATAGGCAATCTTTACTCATCATTCTGACTTTTTCTGCTTTGAAGATATGAGAAGCAAGAATTGAATCTGGCCAGGGAAAAGAAAGCAAAAAGTGTATGGGAAATCCCATGCTTTTCTATGAGAATCTTGGTATGTTAAGAGGTTGGCAGAGGTTTATCTCTACCTCTTCCTGGCATAATCTTCCACAAGATTTCAATAGTTCCTTCCAGCTTGGTCAAATTATACAATATATTTCCTGGTCATGTCTCCGGAAATTAGCAAGTCACAAATGTTCAACAACCTACTTACACACGCCATCTTAGTTTATTTAGGCTGCTATAACAAAATACTATAGACTGGATGGCTTATTAATAAAAGAAATTTATTTTTCACAATTCTGGAGGCTGAAAAGTCCAAAATCAAGGTGCCAGCAGATTTGTGTCTGGTGAGAGCCTGCCTCCTGGCTCATACACAGATATCTTCTCACTATAATCTAGCATGGCAAAGGGCAAGCGAGTTCTTCAAGACCTCTTGTATAAAGACACTAATTCCATTTATGAGGGCTAATAACCCACCCCCAAAAGCTCCACCTCCAAATACCATCACATCAGATTTTAAGTCTCAGCATAGGAATTTTTGGGGCATGCAAATCTTCAGTTTATGGCCCATGCCCTTCCTGGGTGGACATGAATACCCGCACTGAACAGTGGGTGTCAATTACATGTTTAGTTACACATTATGCCCACAGTTACACACATAGCATGTGTACATCTGATGATAATATTAAAAGTAGAAGAGAAGATGAGTAAACACAGCAAGGGTATTGGGATAAGAAAGAAAATAAAACTGAAATGGTAAACCAAATAGTAGTAGAGATTACAGCTAGAAACTTGACAGGGAATAAAACCTGGATAAGAATCCAAATTAAAGACCAGAAAGAAGGCAAAATCAGAGGTTTGAATGATGATACTCAACTTTTGAGACTGACAAACGCACAATTTAAACATCAGAATCTGGTATTTTGGACAGTGATATAGGGAGAATTATATGAATTATTGTGGAGTTATGGTGCATGGAGATTTTACTCCAGAGAAAGAAACGCCTGTCAGCTTGAAGAGCCCCAGGGAAAATAGAGATGAAAGTCAACACACAAGTCAAATGATGCTGTGTCTCACGTCTTCACGACAGGGGTTGGAGAATTGTGTTAAGGGCAAGAAAGCAAACAAAGATCAGGGCTTCAGCCATGTGGACAGATGGAGGCACTCATTCCTCTCTCCTTTGTTACTGTTAGATTGGACAGTTGTTTTTAATTCCTCAAAGAACTGGGTTGCAGCCTGAATGATGTCAAAGGGTGGACCCACTCATCCAGTTATATTATCTTGAATTTGCTTCTTTATATCAGGGAGTTCCAACTAAGATGAAAATGAAAAGATTCCTATGTTCGAGACTTAGAACTTTGTGCCTTTGAATTGCTTCAATAAATCATTCCACAAATAATTTAGGATATTCTCTTTCATTCTAAGTACACAGTTACATTTTAGCTTAGGAGAAAAGGCCTTAAACATAGTTCATTTCAGGCTCTGAAATTTTGCCTCGAATTAGGCCAACTTCTGACCATAGCGCACTGAAAAAATGCCACCATGACAAACAGTAAATATTCCTGGCAGTATTTAGTTCACTCCCCACCCTCTCTTAAGCCAAAAGTATACCTATTCTAATTGTGACCCAACACCAAACCAGTCATTTTGTAGCTTAGCTAAGAAGTGTCTCCAAAGAGTATTCAAAAGAGTCAGTCTTTCTGATCCAGATTCACTCCCAAAGATAGACTCAAAGACTTCAATCAACCTTCTGAGCTGGTAACAATTGGTAGGATATCAGCCACAAAGGAGGTGCATCTCACATTTCTGCCCCTCCATCTACCTATTCTCAGGATCTGCAACCAGGCAGTTGACTGCCTTAAGGTGTAGGCCCCACAACATGTACAACCTTGCAGAAAGTCAAACCAGGTGCTCATGACACAAACTGAGAAACATAGGAAAGCAATAGCTGTCCCCGAGAAAGAAAGGATCAATAACCAACAAATACTGGGAACAAATCCACAGAAGTCACAATCCACAGAACAAATTTTAGCAAATTATTTTTTCTTCAGTTAATCTAAATTTGAAAAAAAAAAAAAAAAAAAAAAAAAAGAAAGACAGAGGCTTTTTCCCACCCCTACTGTATTGCAACCTGCAGACAGAAATCCGGGAGGCTGACTTTAATAAGAATTTATCTTGGGCTGGTGTTGTCAGAGAGTCCCAGATTTCAACTGCATCTGGAGCAAGTGAAGTGTCCCAGCTATCTCATTTTCATCATCAAAACTGTAGGAAATGAAAAAATATTTTCCTCTAGCCATCTTACATTCTCAAGCTGGGCTCTGGAAATTAGACTGGCCAAACACAGATTGAGGGTGTTTGGCCAGTCTAATTTACAAAGCCCCAGGCAAAACCAAATGGAACTTTATTCCCATGTGTATTGTGCTTACACATGGGAGTACCCAGAGAAGAGTAGCTCTTCACTGTTAGCCTGGGACTCCAGGTTTTGTTAAGATAAATAGAGTGAAACATCACTAGAAAATTTTCCTAGCACTAAATTTTCTTTTTCTGCCAAATAACTCAATTTTCAGTCAACATTCTGCTTATTGTCAGGTGTAATTTAGTCATCTCAATGGCATATATGAAGACATATTATAAACTCCCCTTTGACCAAAGAACCTTCTCTTCTACTGATCTGTTATGATGGCTGACAACATTGTTATTAGAAATGGGTAGAGTTGATTTTTAAGGATAAAGTATTTCATTTCTTTTTAAAAAATACCAGTATGCATTATGCTTTATTTTTCAAAGAAAAGAAAACATCTAGTACAAATTTCTTCACTTTCTCCGTTATATATATTGTACCTGCACTTATTATCTCTAAACTGTGCCTTAGAATTTGAAGATAACTTTCTAATGGTGCTCTTGATCTCATCCACTTCAGCCTTCACCAGAACTTACTGCTTCAATCATTTTTTTTTTTTCTATTTTCAACATCACTTCTTCCTGGCCTACACTCTTTTGTTATATCCCTTCCAATCTCCTTTCTTTTACAGTAGTGTTTCAAGATAAAGGTACTACAAATTGCTACATATATTTTGTATCTTTCCTTATATTTCTTAAGCCATGAAAAACTTAAGTTTTCCTAAGATAACCAATGACCTAGGAGGTCTCGGTTCCAACAGATACATTTTAGTTTTCTCTTTATTTATTGATGTACCACCTCTAGCACTGATAACTAACTGTCTTGAACTAATTTCACCTTCAAATTCTATCAAATGAGCTTTTTTGGCTCTTTTTTGTTTTATCTTAAAAATAATAATAATTTTTGGCTGGGTGCTGTGGCTAACACCCATAATCCCAAAAATTTGGGAGGCCAAGGCGGGCTGATCACTTGAGGTCAGGATTTTAAGACCAGCCTAGCCAACAAGGAGAAACCCTGTCTCTACTAAAACTGCGAAAATTAGCTGGGTGTGGTAGTGGGCACCTGTAATCCCAGCTACTTGGGGCCCTAAGGCAGGAGAATCACTTGAACTTGGGAAGTGGAGGCCACGGTGAGCTGAGATCACACCACTGTACTCCAGCCTGGGTGACAGAGTGAGACTTTGTCTAAAAAAAATTGTTTAATTTGTCTAATAAAAATTGTAAATATGTATGGTTTAAATGATATTTTGATATATGTATATGTTGCAAAATGGCTAAATCAAGCTATTTTCATAACTTCACATACAGATGATTTACCATTATGGTGGAAATGTTTAAAATCTATTCTCTTTGCAATTTTCAAGTATACAATACATTGTTATGAACTATAGTCATCATGCTTTACAATAGGTCTCCTGAACATATCCCTCCTGTCTAACTCAAATTTTGTATCCTTGAACCAGCATCTCATCGCCTCCCACAACCTCCCATCCCCGAGTAAACACCATTTTACTCTGATTCTATGAGTTTGACATTTTAGATTCCACATACAAGTGACATTATACAATATTTTTTTTCTTTGACTTATTTCACTTAGCATAATATTCTGTAGCTTCAACAATGTTATTGCAAATGACAGGGTTTCCTTCTTTTTTAAGGCTGAATAGTACAGGTACACAAAATGGAATACTATATATTACTATAGATACTATATTATAGAATGTGTACATATATATACATGATGGAATGCTATATATAGTCTATAACTATAATCTAGAATTATGTGTGTATATATACATATATACACACATATTTATATATACTTCATTCATCATTGATAGAGAGCTAGGCTGATTCTATACATAAGCTATTCTGAACAATGCTACAAGAAACATGGGAATACAGATATCTACAAATATCTCTTTGGCATATGAATTTAATTTTCTTTGGATATACCTAGAAGTAAAATTGCTGGATCATATGGTTGTATGGTTGTTCTATTTTTAACAATTTGAAGAACATCCATACCGTTTTTCATAATGCCTATACTATTACATTACTACCAACAGTATGTGAGGGTTCCCTTTCTCTATATCCTACCTAATTCATTATCTTCCATCTTTTTTAATATTAAACATTCTAACATGTGAGAGGAGATATGCAGTTTTTATTTGTGTTTCCCTGATGATTAATGATGTTGGGCATTTCTTCATATACCAGTTCACTATTTGTATGTTGTCTTTTGTGAAATGCCTATTCATGTCATTTGCCCATTTTTAACGTGATTATTTGGGACTTTTTGTTAATTGGTTGAGTTCCTTATATATTCTATTTATTAATCCCTTTTCAGATGCATAGTTTGCAAATATTTTCTTCCATTTTGTAGGTTGTCTCTTCACTCTGTTGATTATTTCCTTTGTTATGCAGAAGGTTTCAGTTTGATATAATTTCATTTGTCTATTTTTGCTTTTGTTGCCCGTACTTTTGGGGTCCGTCCATTTATTTTTGCAGTTTCAGATCTTATGTTTATGACTTTGAGTTGATTTTTGCATATGGGGTGGTTCTGCATATGGACATCATGTTTTCCTAACACCATTTACTGAGGAATCTATCTTTCCCCATAGTGTGTTCTTGGCACCTTTGTTGAAGATCATCAATCTTTTGGTTATTCCTGCTTCCCTGGTATTCTTTTTGAAGGTGTTTTTTTTTTTTTTTTTTTTTTTTTTTTTTTTTTTTAGCATCTTTTTATCTTATCTATTTATTGTGTTCTGACATACCCCAATGAGGTTTCTAGGTTACCTGAAGCTATATTTCTTTGGTTGAAATCTAGGCCCTATTATTTGACAGATTTGTGACTTTGGAAAGTCATGTATTCTTTCTGTGGCCCACCTATAAATTGGGAGTGACAACAATAATATAGTATATACAATGTAAGTATTAGCTTTGCCTGTTCTTTTGCACAGGCAATTTATTTCATGCCTTTAACTCCATCGGCTATTTCTACTCTGAAGATTCCCAAATAAGTATCTTGTTCTGAGTCTTCTCCTGAGCTCCAGACCCTTATGCTAAGATTTCTCTTATCTATTGTTTTCTGGATTTACAATTCACTGCAAGTAACTTGACCAAATCTAAACACAAGATTTTATATATATTTCTTATTCTGGTGGATTGCAACATCCAAAACTTTTTCTCCTATTTTGCCTCAAACTTGACATCAACTATCATTACTTTATTTTGATTAACTCTTATTTATTAACTCAAAGAAGAACCTAATCACTTTTTATGTCCATCTTCTTAATATCTCAATTATTATTGCCTTCATATAGGCACTTCCACTTTTCTGCTAATTATTACTGAATTGTTATCACCTACTTTCTGATTTTCTTGACTTGTCATATGCCTCTCTAATCCATCCTTCACAGAGATGCCAATGAAATTTTTTAAAGGGAAAATCTAATCACTTTGCTGGTTTTCTTTCAGAAGCCTCTAGTATTTCTTTATGATTCACAAAGTTTAAACACTTCATGTCATGGTAAACCCTTCTAAGCTGGCTGCTTACTTCCTGCTTTTTTTTTTTTTTTTTTTTTTTTTTTTTTAGAAAATGTCTTGCTACATTGCCCGGGCTGGCTTTGAATTACTGGGCTCAAGCAATTCTCCTTCCTTAACCTTCCGCCTCATCTTATGGTATTCACCCTCTCACTCCATCCTTTACATTTAAACAATAAATGAAGGTTTCCTTCTTTGCCTCCACATATGCTGTTTCCCTCATCTCGACTGTCCCATATCTGTGTCTACACACATCATTAGGGTGTTGTATTAAACATTACTTTTTGTGAATCCTGCCCTGAATCTTCCACTCATCAGTCTTGGGTTCTGTGTGTGTGTGTGTGTGTGTGTTTTTTTTTTTTCTCCTCTTCTCCCAAAATATCTTTATTTGAATTATAATGAATCCTTATTATTTATGTATTACATATTTGAGAACTTGCTGACTTGCTATAATTTATTTGTAACCCCCAAATCAATGCTCACAACCCTTTTGAAGTTCTCCACAGGCATATGAATAAGCTTTGCTCAGGCATCAGTTGTGCTATTGGCCATGAGTTCAATGTTAACAAATCTACAGTATATTTAGATAATGTCTTTTAAAACAGAAACTTACATAGAACAAAGTTACATCTTGATTGGTTGACAAAAATATTGTGACTAGAGACTCAGAGGAAGCTAAACCTGTGTTTGCCCTAGAACCATCGGTTCAGTACTCATTAATTCAGTGTTCACAGTGACTTTATAAAACATTACTACAGTCAGCAATAAGTATCAATTATATATTTGTTTTCACGTCTATGTGTATTTTTTTTTTGATGGTTGTCACTCTATCCTTTCATATTGTCTATCTTCAGGGCCTGAACAATCCTTAAAAAATAGTAGATACCACATAAATATTTGTTGAATAAGTAAAAAGAAAATGAATATATGCCAGGATTAGGGTGTATGAGAACATTATTCATTGTAGTGTGAGTATAATCTCTCAAACAATAGAATAAAATAGGTGAGTTTCTTTTTTTTTTTTTTTTTTTTTGAGACGGAGTCTCGCTCTGTCGCCCAGCCCAGGCTGGAGTGCAGTGGCGCGATCTCGGCTCACTGCAAGCTCCGCCTCCCGGGTTCACGCCATTCTCCTGCCTCAGCCTCCCGAGTAGCTGGGACTACAGGCGCCCACAACCGCTCCCGGCTAATTTTTTGTAATTTTTAGTAGAGACGGGGTTTCACCGTGGTCTCGATCTCCTGACCTTGTGATCCGCCCGCCTCGGCCTCCCAAAGTGCTGGGATTACAGGCGTGAGCCACCGCGCCCGGCCTAAAATAGGTGAGTTTCAATGAACAGAAAGAAAAAAAAAGACTCTCTGAGGCTAGAGCTTGCCAGAATACAACTGTGTCCCAGGGTAAGTGAGGGAAGAGAAGTGGTGAGACAGGGTCAAGAGCCTCCAGGCAAGGGAAAATTTAAAACAAGTTGCCAAGAAAACAGGGGTGCATGGGAGGATACAGAAATAATTCTTAGCTTTCTTCAGATCTAGTGAAGGTTTATATTGCCCCTTCCTTGTCTTCATTTTCTATATACCAATAAGCTGAAAAATCATCCCAGAATGCCCAAGGCTGTCCTAGATTTTGCATTAAAATCCCGTTTTCTGGGAAACTCCTCAATTCTGATAAACCAAGATACTTGGTCACCCTATTTATAAACCACTATATTGTAAGGTGAAACACATTTTGTAAATTATGACTGTGAATTTAGTGTTCATTCATTGTTCACACAAACAATAACTGCCAAACTGCTATTACTTCACAAGCACTATCTAGTTTTTGAGGACACAAAGATGATTTTGCTATCACTGTTCCTTAAGGATCCCTGCATAACACCTCAAAATAATTTACACTGTAAAGTGTTTTTATAAATATGTATGAACTCAGGGCAGAAAATCATAACAATGGATACTTCTGATACAGACTCTTCCTAGGGCTGAATAACCAGACTGATTTAAGAGATAGGGAATGTGTAAAGGTTGGAGGCATTTTTAACCTGTACTTAGGTGGGACAGAAAAAAAAATCCGGAAGAAAGATCTTGACAATACAGAGGAGAAACATTTGTAGAATAATACACTTGGGAAAAGTTGGAAGAAATAAGCTTCTCTTCTCTCATATGGCATGTTATCAGGTTTCCCAAGGACTCAGAAACCCATGCCTCTGAATTCCAAGAAAGAAAAATAAGTAGATTTATTTCACGTAAAAACTAGTTCTCCACTGGATTTTGATAAACTTTCTTCTTTATTAAAATAAGAAAGTTTGTGACACTTAAATCAAAGATCTTTTAAAATAATAAACATTAATAAATATATTCACTTAGCATGATAACTCAATTATTGTCTAAGAGAGTTAATTAATCCAAAATTTATCTTGGTTTAAAAATAATAATTCTTACTAATGGCAATAATCAGATTTTAGGTATATTTTATTTCCTAACTTCTCTCCAGTTTGGTAAAATTGTACTTGCTCTTCAATTTAGCACATAGTTAAAAAGATGTTCAAGGGAAAATTCCAAAAGACCTTTGTATAACATTGCTATTTTTTCCCTGACTCAATCTTTTACAGTCACTCTTCCACCCTAGTTTTGTTTACTGAGTGAGCTAAGTGCTTCCATGATACTTTTACTGCTGACACTTTCCTCCAAGAAATTAATGTATTTCATATATTATTGAAATGTTTAACTTGATTAATAGCAAAACTGATTATTTATAAAAGGGACTTCAAGCCATGGTTTATTCTAAGTATGCAGTAGATACATAAACATTAGATTCAGATTTAATTTACAGCTGTGGCAATGAAGAGAAACATATTTTAGGCCAATATGAGCTACTTGACAATATTTTACAGGCTGTAATGGAAGATTTAAACAAAATTATCCAATTTGCATTGATTTTTAGCAATCTTGCACTTATTTTTTATTAAAAACAGATATATTTGGCAGCATAGTCAAATATGGACAAAATTAAAACATAGCATCTTTGGGAGTTTTGAATTATTTACTTGACTGTAAATTCACTAAATGATAAAATGACTAATACATTCTAAAGGAATAAATAATATAATTTTATACAGATAAGTATGTATAACAATGATCATCTGGTAGTGATATGCCTACAAGTTACAAGTCTGTGATGCAGTGGAAAAATTAGCCTGGAAATCAGGAAGCTGGGTACTATTCTGGGAACTGACAATAACAGATTATGGACATATCACTTAGCTTATCTCTGTCAGATTTCATTGAAGAAAATGAGAAAGTTGGGACAGATGTTGAGTTTTCTAAATAGTGCTTCCTAAAATGTTTTTCTAGAAAATTTTAACAGATATGAATCAGAAAATGGGTTGTCAGGTAAGACTAGTTTGGGCAATTCTCTATTTTCTATCCTGTCTTGAAAATTCACAGGGCATATTTATAGTCTAAAAAATTAAAGCTGCAATTTACCTTTTTAAAGGACTATGTAATTAACAAAATGGAACACATTTTTAAAGTATTTTCTAAGCTAGATGACTTCCAAAGTTTCTCACACTTTGAAAATCTATAAATATAGTTATTAAAGTACCTAAATAATATGCCAGTTAAAAAGAAATTCATCCTAGGGCTGAGTGTGGTGACTCACACCTGTAATTCCAGCATTTGGGAGGTCAGTGAAGGATTGTTTGAGCCCAGGAGTTTGAGACTAGTCTGGGAAACGTAGTAAGACCTTGTCTCAAAAAAAGACAGACAGACAGACAGACGGAAAGAAAGAAAGAAAGAAAGAAAGAGAAAGAAAAAAAAAAGAAAGAAAGAAAGAAAGAAAGAAAGAAAGAAAGAAAGAAAGAAAGAAAGAAAGAAAGAAGAAAGGAAGGGAGGGAGGGAGGGAGGGAGGGAGGGAGGAAGGAAGGAAGGAAGGAAGGAAGGAAGGAAGGAAGGAAGGAAGGAAGGAAGGAAGGAAGGAAGGAAGGAGAGAAAGAGAGAGAAATAAATTCATCCTTATCAATCTCATTCAAATTAGTGAGCAATGGCAAAAATAAAAACAATTTTAAGGTATTTTTCCTTTATCAGGCATTGATGGTTGTAGTATTTTTTACTTATAATTTATGTTTTTCTGAACATAATAATAAAATGCCCACATTCCTTTACTACACATCCATTGGTTTCAAGAGTCAGTGATTAGGATTTTCTGGATGACAAGAGGAAGTCAACTTGAGGTTTAACATTAGACTAACTCCTATTCACAGAATTCTTCCTTAAGAACAGGTCAGCAGGTTTGTAAATTGGCTATCTGGTCATCCTTTTGTGTCTATGTTTGAAGTGTTGGGTTATACAGCAGTAAGACACTTGAAACTTTCCTTACCAGAGGGTACTGAAAGCATCTTTAATTCTGCTTGCTAGTTTGTTTCTCTCTCATTTGGAAAGGATGGGGCATACAGTTTACCTTACTCTGAGAATTTTGGATTAATGAAATTTTGCAGAGCTTATAACCATTTACATATAAAAACTTAAATACTTATCATAGGCAATATACCTTTTCTGTTTCAATCTTTAGAAATCATACATTTCTCTAGATAAGTGAGTGAAATAATTACCTTTCAAACCAATTACTCTTTTCTCACACCAGTTGTCATGGAAATTATCAGGAGAATATAAAAATAAGGAAAAGCTATATTAGATGTAAAAACTAAAGAAGTCTGTTGCTGAAGACCTTCCAGACATTTTAGAGTTTTTGCTGTATCTAGCCAGATGGGATGAATTTAAGGTATAGTATGGAAGAAACACTTGGGATTTCCCTCATATCATTGCAGTTTGTAGGTAATTCTGACAAAAGCCCACTAATCTCCCTAACACAAGATGGAAACCACAAAGGGGAATCTAAAGTGGGTGGGATCATCAATCCAAACAGTGGATACTTGGGGGCTATCCTTGAATTGTATGGCCAATCAAGGTAGAATGCAGATGGTGACAAGATTCCTTTATGCCATTAGATGATTTCACAGGAGCAAAATTCTGTACTGTCACTCCTGTGACCTATATACTCTTTACTCTCCAGCAAAGATCTTTGATATTTGCAAAGTGAGTTCAAGTTCACATTAACTCTATTTTTCTTCTTTTTGTAGTCTGAAGATTTCAGGAAAGGACTCACCCTGTTATCTGACAGGATCCATTCTATTTTCCACATAACTATGCATCAGCACTCTCCATGAGAAAAGACCTAGAGAGAAGTGAGAGCAAATAGAGAAAAGCAAGCATATTGATAAAAAGATTATGCATTGAAAAAGATTAATACCTGGCAGTTGAGACGTAGTAGCTAGGTCTAATATTTTCAACTAAATATAAACAACCCTTGCAGAATATAAACAAAACCCAGACTTGGCCACCCGTGGACTGTGGTGGATAAGACAGGTAAAACTGCTCCATAATGATACCTAAAACAAGACAGAGATAGAAATATTCTGCTTACAAAAAAAAACAGTTCTTCTTTTTACTATTTATCAATGACAACTCTAGCTTCCTGACAGCATTCAATTCAAACTGAGCCTTTACTTTCTTAATCCCTTCTTAGAATCACACAGTCTAAGCCAAGTACTATAATAAGCAAGCACCTCTTAGAAACATCTTCTCTAGATACCTCACATGTCTACAGCAAGGGAAACAAACATTACAGGTGTGTTCCTGGACGTCATGACTGGTGAGCTTCAACACTTTCTTGAACTATTAGAGGATGTGATTCGGTATGAGGTATGAATTTCTTTGACAGAAAACAAACTAAAACAAAACCAACAACACAAAAATGACGACAGGGAAGAGACATTTTAGGTTTCTTTTTCCTTTTTTTTTGGTAGATTTAAGAGAATATGAAACTCTTAAACTTGAGTAAATGAATAATTAGATGAAGAAGGGAATATTTGAGCCAAAGAAAGAATTCATGAAGACAGAAGCATAACTGATAAATTTAAAAGATAAGGTCATCAATGACCACTATATTGGAGATTGCATAAAATTAGTTCAATAAAAGAAAGGACAATAGAATATAGAATAGACATACTATACATGGGTACCCAGTAGATGAGTGAGCAAGAGCTAAATCCAGCTCACATACCTCTTGCCAGGTCTCAGATATTGCAATGTAGGGGCTGCATTTAACCAGAGGAAGGAGAGCATATTTACCCCACAAAACTGCCAGCAATCCAGCAGGTACAAGGGTCAGGATAGGCTAATATCAGACCTGAAGAAGAGTCTATTTAAAATGAAGTTTTCATAGGTTAGGTTAGTGCTTCCCATGCATTGGGCCACAACACAGAGAGGTTCTCAGGAACTCGATTGCTTGTCATTTGGGCATCCCAGTAAGGCCTTACAAGGTTGGGAGCCCAGAAGTCAATACTCTACAGCTGCAAGAAACTACTTCAGTTTATCCCAGTTTACCCCAGTTTTCAAGCATTGGCCAAGAACAATTTGCATGTTTTGTCTCTCAGTTCTGATCATGTTTCCATAGTGTGCCTAGTTCTGGAGAAGAGCTGAACAAAAGAGCTAAGGGCCTTGCATGAATCCTACATTTCTCTACCTTTAAGCATCTTTTTCAATATCCTCCTAATTTTACTTTCTCTCTCACAACCATACTGTCCTAAATAACTCCTAAAATCTTAATCTATAGGAACACCAAGCTTCAGATGTCTTAATTGTTAGTTTGAAATGTAATCATGATGATCTCAGTGTCAGTGCCTCTGTTACTGAATAAATGTTGTGAGCAGGCATGTTGGATGAGATGAAAACTGAATACTACAAAGGCAAAGGTCATGGATGTGTGTCTCATAAGTGCAGTTTAGGTCAATTTTATTTGAATATTGAGAATTTCTTATAAGTTTCATACTGCTCAGTCCACTTGGTCAAGTTCTTGGTCAAGCCAGTTTTCCTACTAGAGCCACTGCAGAAGTCAACCACAGATTAAGCACTTCTAATAACTATTCTTTGTCTTTTCTCTTATTTTGTAGATCCTGGCATGAGACCCAGCATTTTCAGACTTTTTCTTTTGCAAATATAACAATTTCCACTCTCAATTTTTATTTTAAATTATTTCCTTCACTTCTTATAATGTCTAAATAGGATTAAATTATTTTCTTTTTGAATTTCAAGTTTAATTTTTTGCTAACAGTGATTGAAAACAAAACAAATTAAATCAATGTAAAACAGCACAAAACAAAAAAGCAATAGTGACTTCACAGCTACCTCCCTGACAATCACCATTTCCCTACTTCTTGTTTCTCTTCAGAAATTCTGTATTCTAGATAATTTATCATTCTAGCCCCTGATATAGGCCCTACTCTCTACATTAAAGACTTTTGATTATTCTTATCCTCTTTTTCTCCCTCCTGTTAGACAGTTTATTAGGTATTGACCTTGGATTCTGTTTAGCAGCCATCATCCCAGATTCTTAAAAGGGATCCATTCCCCGAATCAAAATGAAGACATATGGACCAACGACAGCATAAAATGTCTACAACTGTGACAGGGAGCTAGTTTCACTTCATAGCAGCAAACAACAGAAACACTGTGAACAACTTAAGCAAAAAGGGGAAGAATGAATTGTAAGGACATTTGAGACTTCATAGAATTGATAAAACTTAGTTAATTGCTGGAAGTAGAAAACTGTGTGCCCTCTGTTTAAGTTTTCATAGTTTGATGTGGAGCTCTAGTGTGCCCTATTTTGGGATTTGGAACGGATATTCAGATGTTTTCAGCAAATCCAAGTCATAAATTCATTATTAAAATACTGCTTTCTCCTTTCTATTCCAACCTTTGCTTTGCTTTCTCCTTTCTATTCCAACCTCTTTATTCTAACTCCATTTTAAAGGCTGCTACTCTTTTTTTCTTAATAATTTCTTTCTTTTTATTTTTTATTTATTTAATTTTTTTAAATTATACTTTGAGTTCTAGGGTACATGTGCACAATGTGCAGGTTTGTTACATGTGTATACATGTGCCATGTTGGTGTGGTGCACCCATTAACTCGTCATTTATATTAGGTCTATCTCCTAACGCTATCCCTCCCCCTCCCCCAACTCCATGACAGGCCCTGGTGTGTGATGTTCCCCACCCTGTGTCCAAGTGTTCTCGTTGTTCAATTCCCACCTATGAGTGAGAACATGTGGTGTTTGGTTTTCTGTCCTTGCAATAGTTTGCTGAGAATGATGGTTTCCAGGTTCATCCATGTCCCTAAAAAGGACAGGAACTCATCCTTTTTATGGCTGCATAGTATTCCATGGTGTGTACGTGCCACATTTTCTTAATCCAGTCTATCATTGATGGACATTTGGGTTGGTTCCAAGTCTTTGCTATTGTGAATAGTGCCACAATAAACATACGTGTGCATGTGTCTTTATAGCAGCATTATTTATAATCCTTTGAGTATATACCTAGTAATGGGATGGCTGAGTCAAATGGTATTTCTAGTTATAGATCCTTGAGGAATCACCACACTGTCTTCTACAACAGTTGAACTAGTTTACAGTCCCACGAACAGTTTAAAAGTGTTCCTATTTCTTCACATCCTCTCCAGCACCTGTTGTTTCCTGACTTTTTAATGATCACCATTCTAACTGGTGTGAGATGGTATCTCATTGTGATTTTGATTTGCATTTCTCTGATGGCCCGTGATGATGAGCATTTTTTCACGTGTCTGTTGGCTGCATAAATGTCTTCTTTTGAGAAGTGTCTATTCATATTCTTTGCCCAATTTTTGATGAGGGTTGTTTGATTTTTTCTTGTAAATTTGTTTAAGTTCTTCTTAGATTCTGGATATTAGCCCATTGTCAGATGGGTAGATTGTAAAAATTTTCTCCCATCCTGTAGGTTGCCTGTTCACTCTGATAGTAGTTTCTTTCACTGTGCAGAAGCTCTTTAGTTTAATTAGATCCCATTTCTCTATTTTGGCTTTTGTTGCCATTGCTTTTGGTGTTTTAGTCATGAAGTCCTTGACCATGCCAATGTCCTGAATGATATTGCCTAGATTTTCTTCTAGGGTTTTTATGGTTTTAGGCCCAACATTTAAGTCTTTAGTCCATCTTGAATTAATTTTTGTATAAGCTTTAAGGAAGAGATCCAGTTTCAGCTTTCTACATATGGCTAGCCAGTTTTCCCAGCACCATTTATTAAATAGGGAATCCTTTCCCCATTTCTTGTTTTTTTCAGGTTTGTCAAAGATCAGATGGTTGTAGATGTGTGGTATTATTTCTGAGGGCTCTATTCTGTTCCATTTGTCTATATCACTGTTTTGGTACCAGTATCATGCTGTTTTGGTTACTATAGCCCTGTAGTATAGTTTGAAGTCAGGTAGTGTGATGCCTCCAGCTTTGTTCTTTTGGCTTAAGATTGTCTTGGCAATGCAGGCTCTTTTTTGGGTTCCATATGAACTTTAAAGTAGTTTTTTCCAGTTCTGTGAAGAAAGTTATTGGTAGCTTGATGGGGATGGCATTGAATCTATAAATTACCTTGGGCAGTATGGCCATTTTCACAATATTGATTCTTTCTATCTATGAGCTTGGAATGTTCTTCCATTTGTTTGTGTCCTCTTTTATTCCATTGAACAGTGGTTTGTAGTTCTCCGTGAAGAGGTCCTTCACATCCCTTGTAAGTTGGATTCCTAGGTATGTTATTCTCTTTGAAGCAATTGTGAATGGAAGTTCATTCATGATTTGTCTCTGTTTGTCTATTATTGGTGTATAGGCACGCTTGTGATTTTTGCACATTGATTTTGTATCCTGAGACTTTGCTGAAGTTGCTTAACAGCTTAAGAAGATTTTGGGCTGAGACGATGGAGTTTCCTAAATATACAATAATGTCATCTGCAAACAGGGACAATTTGACTTCCACTTTTCCTAACTGAATACCCTTTATTTCTTTCTCCGGCCTGATTGCCCTGGCCAGAACTTCCAACACTATGTTGAATAGGAGTGGTGAGAGATGGCATCCCTGTCTTGTGCCAGTTTTCAAAGGGAATGCTTCCAGTTTTTGCCCATTCAGTATGATATTGGCTGTGGGTTTGTCATAAATAGTTCTTATTATTTTGAGATATATTCTATCAATACCTAGTTTATTGAGAGTTTTAGCATGAAAGGCTGCTGAATTTTGTCCAAGGCCTTTTCTGCATCTATTGAGATAATCATGTGGTTTTTGTCTTTAGTTCTTTTTATATGATGGATTATGTTTATTGATTTGCATATGTTGAACCAGCCTTGCATTCCAGAAATGAAGCCAACTTGATCGTGGTGGATAAGCTTTTTGATGTGCTGCTGGATTCTCTCTCAGACCACGGTGCAATCAAACTAGAGCTCAGGATTAAGAAACCCACTCAAAACCGCACAACTACATAGAAACTGAACAATCTGCTTCTGAATGACTACTAGGTACATAAGGAAATGAAGACAGAAATAAAGATGTTCTTTGAAACCAGTGAGAACAAAGACACAACCAGAACACAACCAGAATCTCTGGGACACATTTAAAGCAGTGTATAGAGGGAAATTTATAGCACTAAATGCCCACAAGAGAAAGCAGGAAAGATCTAAAATTGACACCCTAACATCACAATTTAAATAACTAGAAAAGCAAGAGCAAACACATTCAAAAGCTAGCAGAAGGCAAGAAATAACTAAGATCAGAGCAGAACTGAAGGAGATAGAAACACAGAAAAAACCCTTCAAAAAATCAATAAATCCAGGAGCTGGTTTTCTGAAAAGATCAACAAAATTGATAGACTACTAGCAAGACTAATAAGAAAAGAGAGAAGAATCAAATAGATGCAATAAAAAATGATAAAGGGGATATCACCACCCATCCCACAGAAACACAAACTACCATCATAGAATACTATAAACATCTCTATACAAATAAATTAGAAAATCTAGAAGAAATGGATAAATTCATGGACACATACACCCTCCCAAGACTAAACCAGGAAGAAGTTGAATCCCTGAATAGACCAATAAGAGGCTCTGAAATTGAGGCAATAATTAATAGTCTACCAACCGAAAAAAGTCCAGGACCAGATGGATTCACAGCCGAATTCTACCAGAGGTACAGAGAGGAGCTGGTATATTCCTTGTGAAACTATTCCAAACAACAGAAAAAGAGAGAATCCTCCCTAACTCATTTTATGAGGCCAGCATCATCCCAATACCAAAGTCTGGCAGAGACACAACAAAAAAAGAGAATTTTAGACCGGTATCCCTGATGAACATCAATGCGAAAATCCTCAATGAAATACTGGCACACTGAATCCAGCAGTGCATCAAAGGCTGCTACTCTTATTGTTGAGTTTTCCTGTTTATGATATGCCCAGCATAGTGCCTGACACGTAATAGATGTTTAATGTGAGTTTCATTATACTTACATTTTCTGTTTGAGTACATCTGTTCATCTCTCCTATCTGGTCTACCAAATTTTTTTTTCCTCGCTTCATTTTGTACATTATCTGGGGTGACATTATTCACAATTCTGGGCTTCATCATATTTGTGACTTAAAGCCAATGACACTCCATTTTTAAAACCCGAAAGTCCCCGTGATTACATTTCCACAGAAATCTGTTGGGCCCACCCTTGGGAAAAGTGATTTAAATCCGTAGTTCTTTGCTCTGGGTGTAGTATTTCTCTAATATGTCCCCCTTAATTGCGAAGTCTCAACTAACCAGACCCAGTCTCTTTTTCTCTCACACTTCTCTTCACTTATTCATTTTTCCAAATTCTATATTAGGAAGGAAGACAAAAGGAAGAGACAAAAGCTTATTTCTAAGTTTTGAAACTTTTTTTCTGACTCCCCTTGAGAATCAGGATTTAAAATCATATAGATGCTCTTCCTTTTAAAGATAAAAGGAGATATTGTTACCCCACATGGTAAATAAATCATAATAAATCTAAGATGCAGAACAAGATGGGCTTTAGCAAAGGATCAGAGAGCAAGTCTGAAAAGTCGGAGGATTAGCCAATTGCTCCCTAATGTCAAGCCAAGATCCAGTAGAAATCATCATTCTGGCATCTGACAGAAGAAGTCAAAGGTCAGGATTTAATGCTGCCGCAGTCCGATTTCCCAACTTGATTGAGCAGGTGCTTAATAAGGCATGATTATTTGTTGTGTTAAAAGAGTTCAGAGCCAAGTAAGATGTAGAGTCACAAAACAGAGTGATTCTCAGCTCTATTATTCTGTTGAGAACATTGTAACCTTTTTGTTAACGACAATTATGTTGAGGTGATTACTTTATCAGAGTTGATTTCTTTGCCTAAGAAAAATATGGAATGCAAACATATTAGATTATACGGAACTGGAAATGTCACTGATGAGTCTGCACTGATTACAAACAAGGAGAAAGAGGTTAAGGTCAGCAGAAAGAGCCCTGAATGGGTGATTAGATAAATGTGTTTCCCTTTGATTTTTAAGTGAAAATACAGTGTAAAACTGGCAGAGGTTTTCAAGGCACCGTCAGGAGTTACCCAGAAGAAGAAAGAGTGAGAGCAAGAGCAAGAATGAAGAGAGTGAGAAAGGGAGGAAGACAGAGAAAGAATTCTTCACAACAAATCTAATTAATTTTGACTGCAGGAAGTTTGAGTTAATTAGAACTTATTTAAGCATAAGAAGCATAACATCAGGGATTTAAAACACTGCTCGGCGGACCCATTTCCTTCTCCTCCCCCCCCCCCAACTGCTTAGAAGTTGTTTGAGTCAACAAAGGTAACACTTAAACACTTCACAAAAAAAGGCAGGTGCTCAAAAATCCAAACAACTACCTAGATTTGAATTCCACCTGCCTCACTTACTAGGGGAAAACTGAATAGTGAGGCATGGTTTGATCTTTATGGTGTTTTAAAAAAAATAGATTGAAAAAATAAATACTTGTTGAAAAGTTAACCAACTTTTCAAGAACACTAATCTCCAAGATGGCCCACAGTAAACCATGCCTTCTGGTATTTATGCCTTTGTGTGTGTGTTTCCCCTTCATTCTGATTCTGTGTTGGCTACGTGAGTCTCATTAAAAAATAGCGGGCAGCAGCAGTAACATTGTGCAAGTTCCAGACCTAAGCCTTAGGAAGGCCTCGCAGTTTCTCCTTCTGAGCTTTGGGAAGCCCTGAACCACCATGCAATAAATTTGGCTAGCCTTCTGGAGAGACCACAAAAAAGAGTGGCTTAGCCATTCCAGCAACTAAGACCAGCCCAGTCATACACCTCTCCCTGCTGAGGAGCCAGACTTGGGACATTCCAGCCCCAGCAGTTCTCAGACTCTAAAAGCATGAGAAACCTGAAGCAAGACGAGAGAAATGACTACACAGTCAACTCAAAGGATCTTGAGACATAACATATTGTTGTTATTTTAAGTCACTGTTTTAGGGGATAGTTTGTTATACAGTAATAGATAATGGAAAAAAACAACACATATGGACATATTGTTCAATGAGCTAGCCACTAGAAAAATGGTTATGACTGATAACTGAATTTTGAATTTTGTGTGATTTAATGTATTAAGTTTAAAAACTGAAGCAATGCAAAATAAATTTTCTGTTAAACAAAACTTTATTTTGGTAGGATGACATTTCACTTTAATGGTTTTATTGTCTATTGTATTGTTACTGGATCGTAGTTCCGTCAGACATCTGCTATTTCTGGTATTACACATGAACAGACCACCAAAAGACTGTAACACATATTATTAATAATTTTATACCAGGCTGAGTTCTATGGCTCATGCCTGTAATCCCAGCACTTTGGGAGGTTGAAGCAGGAGGATTACTTGAGCCCAGGAGTTTGAGACCAGCCTGGGCAACATAGTGAGACCCCTATCTCCACAAATAATAACAAAAATTAACCAGGTGTGCTGGCAAGTACATGTAGTCCTAACTTCTCAGGAGGCTGAGGTAGGAGGATTGCTTGAGGCCAGGAGCTGAAGGCTGTAGTGAGCTATAATTACACCACTGTACTCCAGTTTTGGTTATAGAGAAAGACCCTGATACCAAATAATATTAATAACCAATTATTGATTATTAATTGATATTATTTGATATCAATCATGTTGAACTGATAATATTTTGTACATACTCGGCTAAAGTGTTATTAAAATTAATTTTATTTCTTTTTACTTTTTGAAATGTGACTTCCAGTAAATTTTAAATTACACAGGTGGTATGCATTATGTTTCTATTGAACAGACCTCTTATAGAAGAGTAAACATAGAATTATTTTAAAGTTAACTTTGTTCTTAGAATAGTTGTAGATCCCATAAACTCCACATATGTTTTCCTCTGTTACTAGCATATTACATTAATATGGTTCATTATTTAAAATGAATGAACTCATATTGATATACTATCATTAACTACAGTTCATACTTTACTCAGATTTTCTTAGGTATTACCTAATGTCCTTTGTCTATTTCAGGATCCCATCCAGGGTACCATGTGACATTGAGTCATCATTTCTGCTCAGGCTCTTCTTTGCTGCCACAATTTCAGACTTTCCTCTTTGTTGATGACTGTAGTGGTTTGAATGGTGGTCCTCAAAAAAGCTGTTTTCATGTCCTAATCTCCTTGAACCTTTCTATGAAAATGTTCTCTTAGAAGTGATTAAGGGTCTCAAGATCACCTTATTTTATTTTATCCACCCTTATAAGAGACCCACAGAAAACAGATACACACTAAGAAGAGAAGAAGCAAAGTGGCAGAGGCAGAGGCAGAGTCTGGAGTGATGCAGACATAAGTCAGGGAACGCTGACACCTACTGAAACCTAGAGGAGTTTAGGAACAGAATCTCTCTTGGTGTCTCAGGAGTGTGCACAGCCCTGCCAATATTTTGATTTTAGGCTATTATTAGTCCCCACAACTGTAAGGAATTTTTTTTTTTTTTCATAAACTACCAAGAATGTGGTAATTTGTTATGTTAGCCACAGGAAATTAAAACAATGGCCTTGAATGTCCTGATAGTACTGGTCAGGTAGTTTGCCTAGTTGCAATTTGTCTGGTGTTTTTCTCCTGGTTAGAGGGGGATTATGCGTTCTTGGGAGGAAGACCACAGTGGCACAGTGCCTCTTCTATCAAGTGTACATACTATTAGCATGATTTATCACTGTAGATGTTGATCTTGATCACCAGGGTCAGGTATGTTTATCCATTAAGAAGTTGCCCTTTTTCCCCTCCTTTTCATATTGCACCTTTTGGAAGGAATTTTGAGAACTCAAAATAAGACATAATTAAATGGAAAAGAAGAGAGAGTTATAAGAGCACCCAAACAGGAAGAGCGAACACTGAGTAGCTACTGGTCAAAAAGTAAAATAAATCAGTCATGACCACAGGCAAAAATGTCAGTGGCACATTCAGATAAAAGAAGAGACCTCTCTACTCCTCTGAAATGAGAAGGAATAAACAAAAGACAGGTAAAGAGACATAAATATTGAACAGTTGTTGCAAAGAAAAGATAAAGGTATCATAAAGGCCTCTTAAAGAAAGTAAAATTCAGTTCAATTATCAAATATTTATTGAGACTCACTGTATACCATACAATGTCAACCCTGAAGAATCCAATTTAGCAAGATGTAGTTTCTGTCATAAGGCATATATTATTTGAAAAAGAATATCATATGAATAAGGTAGAAAAAGAAATATAACACTGTAGGGATACTTCAAAAAGGCTCTACAAAAGTGGCATTTACATCCATCTGAAACTCAAAAAAGTTTTCTAGGATCAACTGATATTTGAGAGAAAAAGCACTAACCACAAAAAGACATGGTAGCATGACCTAATAATAATTTTGAAAACAACCCTTAACTCCGTGGGTTCTGAAATGCTATTTGTCACTGACCCAGAGTTTATTGGAGTTCAAGGAATAGAATTCAAGCCAAGAAAAAATATAAACTAGAATGAAAAGTATTAATTATGTTGGGAATCAAAACTGTCAGACAAGCTTAATGTGGGAAAATTATATTAAAAAATAAAGGTATTAAAAGACTGTTCGATAAGCCTTGAATGGGAGAATGGGGTACTAGTTATTTACGTGAGTTCAATCTGTAAAGCCATTAACCTGGCAAACTTCAGTTCCATGGTCTGTGAAAACAGAAAATGGAGCTCCTACTTCAAGGAATCAAATGAAGTAAGGTATGCTTATCATACGGTCTGGAACATAGTCAACTTCCAGGAAGCATTATCATTAGTATGACCATAATTATTTGTTTAGTCATCATTTTCCTTTCCCACTATGGCTTACTGCAAGACTGCAGCCAGATTATACTCTCTTATGCCCTCCTAGGTGCCTCATACAGTGCTTGTCATCAAGAGGAAACACAAAGAAAGAGAATGGATTTTATTTAATGAAGCGGGGTTGATTGTGGCAAAGTGTAAAAAGTGGAATTAATTTAGAAGCTGATATAAACAATGTGCTTTAGACTAAATTGGTCCTATAAAAAAAGAAAAATATATATATTTGTTTGAAATCATGTCCCATTAAAAGCTATTTTAATGTTCATGAATATATACATAAGCAAATACATACAAGAGAAAGCTACAATTTGCTTTGCAGCAGAACTGTGTCCTGTTCTTAATTAAATGGAAAGAATGAAAGACAATCACCAGGGATGGGGGGTTGGGATGGCTGTGGTTTGGAGGCATGGTTGGTATTTATTAGTAAAAAATGGAAGAGAAGGTGTCATAAACTTAAACTGGGGAGGTCCAATACTAACTAAGTCACAAGATTTTCTCTATGGACTGAGTTAAGCCCCTTAACAACTTCTCTGTTTTATTCTCTCCATCTGTTTTACCAGACTATTGGGAGGATTATTTAGTTAATGTTGAGGACTATGTTTATCAATTCCACAAAACGTCTGTTATTTAATGATGAGAGAACTCTAAACGACGCAGCGGGAGTATCACAGGGGTTAGCAACAGCGTTATTGTCAGTTGAGTCCTTTAGAGACCCACAGGACAAAATATGATACGCAGCTCTCGGAGCATTTGGAATTGTGTTTCAATAATTATTTCTCCTTCTAACTCCTCAAGTCAATTGGGTTTTCTACTTTGTGGGCTTGACAAGGAATTTGTTTTTTATGATGGTAAAATTTTTGAGTGGTCTCAAAATTATCCTGAAAATGATTTCTCTAAACAGAAATTACAGTGACATCATGCACTGCAAGGTGACAACCTGTCTTTGTACTTACCTATATAAGTGAATTCTTCACTTTACCTACTTATCCAAGATGCTTCTCTTTTTCTTTAGTGAAAAAAACAGTCTAATTTTTAGTAACTTGATCCTAAACCAAAGACTAGGACGCCCCCAATATATCACATTTAAATGTAATTTTCCATAGAACATAGAACACAGAGAAACTCAGACTTTGATATAATAATGTATGCTGACTGTTTCAAAAAGAAAATAATCTCCTTTGTAAATCTGCAGTTTTAAAATTCCACAATAGTTGTAATCCTGACTTAGTGAAGATGAAAATATAGCTCAATATGCTATAGCATACCTCCAATTTCCAGTTCTAGAATATTAAGTCAGCACTTTGTAATCTGAAACCAAATCTGAACCTTCCTACTTCAAAAAAAAAAGGACCATAGGGAAGAAGAATATTCCAATTCACTCTTAATCAGTGTAAAATATCTCAGACTCACAATAAAGCCTGGTAAATAAAATCTTCGCTAAAATGAAACCTCCATATGAGGTAAATCAGTTCTTTCAGGTCAGTAGGGTACCATTTGGTAAATTACCTCTGTTTCCTCCTCCCACTAGAGAATGTTATTACCTCACATATGTGGGCTAGTAATGCTCACCAAGCATCAAACTCTCCTGTATTGCTCCAAGGATCATGCCCAGTTTGAATAAGACTGAAAATATTATTAATGGGTAATTTAGACTTTAGGCCCGAGGCTAAGTTCATGCTGTTACGCGGTCAGGATATTGGCACTTTCCCTTCTTTAATTTACGTTTGCACAACAGTGACATGAACTAAGTTTGACTGTTCTTCCAGAAATCTGGCCCAAATCCCTCTTTGTGTGGCTTTAATTTGCACCCTTCATAGTATTTCTGTGTATTATACTTGCTTGCATACCAGGTTTGAATGGAATCTAAGATATGATTGAAAAGAGTTCTATTTTTATAATTCAAAATTAATCATGCCCCAGCAATGCGAACATGGTTCTCTGGGTGGTAATCCTGGAGTTAAATGTTCTCATTCGAAAACAAAAATACGCATTTGTGATCTTTATTGAAGGTCATCGTGTATACAGAGTGTGTGCTTAGCATGATTTCAGAGCATTATTCCTGTAATTTCAACTGTGCTGCATATTAATTCAGGAGCTAGATTACATGTCAGAATAATAAACAGAGCCGACATTTGATGCTTTCCAATGTGAAAGAGGGTGTGGTACTGGAGATTTCAAGGAAGGGTCAGCAAGGGCCCAAGTGAAACTTTTTAGAAAGTGAAGACTGAGAGAGAGATTCTGCAACCTGACTGCTTAATAATTCTTGTCTTTTTCCCATTTGAACTATTATAGGAGCTTATAGTAAGTAAGCTCCTATTTCTTTGAACTGAAACTCACTCCTGGAAAAATTAGGATGCCTGATTTAGGTGCTCCAACATAAATTTCACAGTTCAGCACCCTCCATTTCTGCTCATTGTTTTCTCCTATCAGTTGTGTTCTCCTTCTTATCTCCTCTTACACTCACAATGCAAATCCTGCCTCTTGCTCTTGTCTGCCCAAAAAAACCTGCTATGAGTCCTAGCATCAGTCTCAGCTGGGATCTTTATTCATGTGCCAGTGATTATCTGAATGGACTACAGGCTGATGTTCCCCCCAACCCCCAAAAAATCAATGATTTAAATTGGTATATGTATTTGTATAGATGGTTTTCTAGGTAACATTTACATTTTAATAGTGTCCTTTAACAATTTGAACTAAAGGCAGTGCTAAGCAATTTTTTAATATGTGCTCAACATTGTTTGAAGCACTTTGTTCATACAATAATAAAGTTTCATGTATTTATCATATACAATAAGATGCTTTAAAGTATATATATGTTGTGGAATGACAAAATTCCAGCTAACTAGCATATGCATCACTACCAGATTTGTAGTGAGCACATTACATCCACTTTGCCAGAATTTTTCAAGAACATGATACATTGCTAACTATAGACAACGTGTTTTACAATAGATTTCTTAAATTTATTTCTCCTACCTAACAAAGAATTTTTTTTTAATTTTTTGACCAATATCTCCTCAGCTTCCCCATCCTTCCAACACCCCAGCCCTGGTAACTACCAATCTACTCTACTTATATGAGTCCACATATGAGTGAGATCATGCAATATTTAATTTTCTATGCCTGGCTTATTTCACTTAACATAATGCCCTCCAGGTTCATCTATGTTGTTGCAAATGATAGAATGATTATGGATTAATGCTAATGATGGCTGGATAGTATTCCATTGTGTATTCATACCACATTTTCTTTGTGCATTTATCCATGGGTGGACACTTAGATTAATTCTATACTTTGGCTATCGTGAATCATGCTGTAATAAAAATGGGAGTTCCGATATCTCTTCAGCATACTGAGTTCATTTTTGGTTTGAATATAAACCTATTAGGGATTGCTGTATCATGTGGTAGTTCTATTTTAAATGTTTTGAGGGATTTTTGTACTGTATTCCATAACGGCTGTACTAATTTACACTCTCACAAACAGTGTGCAAGGGTTCCCTTTTTTCCGCATCCTCTCCAACCATTGTTATCGCTTGACATTTTGATAATAGCTATTCTAACAAGTATGAGGTAATAGCTCATTGGGGCTTTAATTTGCATTTCCCTGATGACTAGCGATGTTGAACATATTTTTTTATATACCTATTGCCATTTGTACATCTTTTGAGAAATGTCTGTTTCAGGTCTTTGTCCATTTTTAAATTGAGTTATTTGCTTTTTTGCTATTGAGTCATTTCAGCTTCTTGTATATTTTTGATATTAACCCCTTATCACATATATTTTGCAAATATTTTCTTTGATTATATATGTTGTCTTTTCACTCTGTTGATTATTTCTTTTGCTATACAGAAGCTTCTTAGTTTACTGCAATGCTATTTATCTATTTGGATTATTATTATTATTATTATTTTTCATGATGAATCATGCAATGCAGAACCTTTAATAACAAAAGCTTTAAGGACTCAGGAAGGACAAGGTGGCCATCCAGGTTCTTCATGAGCCCATGCTTAACATTAGACTTAGGTCCTCTTGAATACCAGCTGTTTCTCTAATTCAGGTGCATAGCACTGATAACTAATAAGTTATCACAGGTAATTCGACTTAGACCAGGGAGTTCATTCAAATTGTATATTTAAACAACTTCAGTATTGGCTGATTGATTTAGCACAATAATATAGAGTTTGATTTTGAAAGGTTAAATACCAAAGGTTTAAAACATTGGATATTACAAAATAGAATCTTAAGTTACCAAAAGTCATTCATTTGGTCAAACTGATAACTCAAAAATTTTTTAAAGGAAAAAATATTATTCTGATAGAGAAGAGACCCAGCTTTCCAAACAAGACCCAAAGAAGATAGCATGAGGCCAACTGATTCTGTCTCCTTTCTTTCCTTCTCCCTCCTTTTTTATAGTTTACTTAAGAAGTAAACAAAACCCTTTCATTATGTTTTGATATTACATAAAAATCCTTTTAAAAGAGGAACCAAATTTTATGTTTCCATTAGTGTATTTTTAATGATAAAGCTAGGTTTTAGTAACATTTTATAAATCTGTTCAGTTTTAATTAGTTTGACCATAAGGTAAGATTTTAATAAACCTTTTATAACCCTTTACATTTTTTTTTTTTCCCTCAGAGCTGAACAATGTTCTAAGAAAACTCTGTTGTGCTTTTATTCCAATGTCCAATTTATGGGGGAAAAAAACAACAATAACAATCCCATTTTAACTTTAGCCACTATGTTCACACATAGAATCTCTTATAATTAACTTTCATAAACCTTCCACAACTTGTTCAAACTTTTAGCTTTAATTTAAAACAATCTTTAACTCTCTAACCTAGGCAAAAATCTACATTCTCATAGTTTCTTATAATCTCTTACAAAAACACGTTTCATTCTCCTTATATATCTTGCATGCAAACCTGTTTTTCCAGTAGTCTCAATTGCATATTACAATGTTAACTCTTATCAATTTTTACTTTTGGTGAAAATCTTGGTAAGTAAGAGATTTTAATTATGTACTAGGTGTGGAGTCTGGGACCCAGACAGAAATACAGATAAGGTCTGACTCTTTCCAATCTCTAATTCCACGTGTCCCAGGACTTAGCTAGCTGTAAGCAGGCAAACTATACAGTTAAGAGCCATATTAGTATTTTATGAAGCATTTAGGAGGCCTAATGTTAAATTGTATAACATTTCTGGCATAAATTCCCTTTTATAAATTATTTCACGACTTTCACAGACCATGAACAACATGTTTAGACTTTCTGACTTGCCCTAAACATTCCTCGTTTTAAACAACCACTCATTTTACTTTAGGACAAGAATTTACTATACAACATTCTTTCTTATATAAAATCTCTTTTCTGTATAACCTTCTTTTCATAGCTAGGGGGCATGGGTAATTCCAGATATCCCCAGGCCTTATTTAGAATGTAATGTCTCCAAAATAAATTGAACAATTTTCAAACGTCAAAGTAGTTTATAATCTTAAAGCATTTAGCAAACCTAATATCTGACTTGCATAATTTAGAAAAAATGTCTTTATTTTATTAATAATTTTTAAAGTTGTCTTTATTTCCCCAATATTACAAAAGTTACATGAACTAAAAGGTACTGCAGTTTTTATTTTGCTTTCAATATATTTGGTTTAAGTGCTTATTTTTGCTTAAGCCAATTAATTAGAGCTCTTATATATAAACATTACACACAACATATATATAATCACACAGAGAGACAGACAGAATAAGATTACTACAGTAGTTATAAGATTTTTCATTTCCTAGTTTTTAAGTTTCTTAACTGATTATTGGCTTTATGGTGTAGTCCTCACTAGCACAGGGCCAAGAAAGGGGTTTCTCATGCCTCTTGTTTTTCCTAAGGAGTCCTGGGTGTTAAAAGCCGGAATATCCACTTTTAACGAAGCTGACTTTTAAGCATAGCACTCTGTAATAAAGACCTTTTTTTTTTTTTTTTTTTTTTTTTTTGAGACGGAGTCTCGCTCTGTAGCCCAGGCTGGAGTGCAGTGGCCAGATCTCAGCTCACTGCAAGCTCCGCCTCCCGGGTTCACGCCATTCTCCGGCCTCAGCCTCCAGAGTAGCTGGGACTACAGGCGCCCGCCACCTCGCCCGGCTAGTTTTTTGTATTTCTTTAGTAGAGACGGGGTTTCACCGTGTTCGCCAGGATGGTCTCAATCTCCTGACCTTGTGATCCGCCCGTCTCGGCCTCCCAAAGTGCTGGGATTACAGGCTTGAGCCACCGCGCCCGGCCATAAAGACCTTTTAAAATTTCTGATTACCTGATTTTAGGCAGGCCAAACGGCTGATATTTCTGGCTTTTGAACTTTACCAAAGGTAACCTCCCAGGTACTCAAGGAAGAAAAATTTAAGATAGACTATGGAGGAGAAGAGACTAGACAAGGTTATACAGATATTAAATGAGAAAGGAATTACTTCCTAAGCAGGGAATCAAACCCAGACCACCACTGTGAAATGGCCAGAATCTTGGTCCCTGAGCTACAGCATAGGGCGGTCTTTATTGAACTTCCCAGAAGAAGTCTAGAGTAGTTAATTTTGAGTTTCCAAAGACTTTTAACTACTCAAGATAATTTTTAGAGCTACAATATGAACTCTAAAATTCCTGTTCCCTGGAAGGCAGAGACCAACAGAAAGTTGCCACGCGGTTACAAGATCAAGCTCCCAAGGACATAAAACAAGATTGAGACCCCATCCAGTTTTTTTGTTTGTTTGTTTCAGGGACCTGCAGCAAAGTTTGTCACTGACCAACTTGCTGGGTCATGTTGAGCAGCAAGCTTATGAGTTCCTAAGCCCAGGTTTTATTCTACGGAACCCCTTTGACTCAGAAAAACGAATTCATAGCACAAATACATCAGTTTAAGACTAACCTCCGAATTCTTTTTCTCATTAATCAAAACTTTACAGAAGAGATAAACAGTGATTTTTACCATTCATTCAACCGTTTGCATAGAGAGAGAGAAGCCAGAAATCTGACTGGTAAGAAACTCTCTTACCCTTTTGCCAGCATGCCAGACTTCTGGGTTCCCTTTTCTTGAGCAGCCCTAGTGACCCAGTTTGCCACACCGTCTCCCAGGGGACCAAACCACACTATAAAGGAAAATTATCTTTTTCCATTCTGTCCAGAGCAAAATACATGTGATAAAACATAAATTATTAGCTACTCTGCTTTGCACCCAATATCGAACAGGCAAGGCTTAAATCTGCCCTCATATGGGTCCCATCATCTTTAACCAAACCTCCGACTAGCAGTTTCTACACCTGGTGTCTGGGCAAGATAGTTGCCCTGAGTAATAGAAAAGACAAAAAAGGGCAAGAAGAGAGAGAAAAACATTGCTTGTTGCAAGGTGGAGAAGGTGAAATGCTCAGGCAGGCCAGAGAAAGACCCACCTATTTCAGCAGTACTGAAAAGTTCAGGAAGCTGCAGCTGCTGTCATGAAGGCATTTTTTCTAGTAGTCCCATAAACTCCCAAGTTTCCCCTTTTTGGGGAGGAAGAAGCTCCCCATGCCCCACTATCCTGTAGATGCCTAATTCTGTCAGTCATAGTTGTCAGCAAAGAGTGCAAAGCAGATTATTCCAAAGAGAACAGCAGTTGCCATCCTGTAGTGCCAAACCTGTTCTTAGCCAAAAGGGACTTTACCGAGAGCCCTCATTTTTAAATGTACTTCAATGCATTATTGTTCATTTGGAACATTCCACTGTAAGTTATCTTTAGTATGATTTTGCCGTTTCTATAAGACTTTGCTGCCTCCCAGGCCTAATGTACAACCCAGAAGAAACTCAGTTTTCCAGAAATTAAGGATCCCATTTTTACCTAAAATATTGGCTTTACTCTCAGGATCTCTTGATTAACTTAGCCAGTGATTTTTTTTTTTTTTTTCTACTTAAGCAGGCAAGAAAAATAAAACAAAGGGGGTAGAGCAAAAAATTCCCTGTGAATTTTCAAAAACCAAATTTTATAACCCCTGCATTTTCACTGCTTACTACCTTTCCTTTCTGACCCAGTCAGATGTAAGTGGCCTCTAACTGGAACCAAGCCAGTTAATTCCCAGATGAATTCCATTCCTGGACCCAGTCCAGTTTCTGTCTCAACTCCAAACCCAGTTTGGATCAGAAATTTGCTCAAAGAAACTCAGAGAGCTCAAAACACAAATCTGTGGAGCTCTGAAATCCAAGAGGGAGCTTACCCATAATCCCCAGCAGCTCTGAGAGATCTATGGATACAAAAGGGTCCTGCAGGTACCTTGCGTGTTCACTCAGCGCTCCTGGGTGTCCCTAGAAGCTCCACTTCGGATTCCGCTTCTGACACCATCTGATAAAAGAATAACGTCAGCCAAATTAAATTTAAAGTTTAATTGAGCAATGAATGATTCACGAATGGGGAAGCCCCCAGAATCCGAGCAGATTCACAGGGGTGCCTCCCAATCAGAACAAATTTATAGACAAAAAACGGTAAAGTGACTTACAAGAATCGGAAGTGAGGTGTAGAAACAGCGGGATTGGTTACAGCTAGGTGTTTGCCTTATTTGAACCCAATTTGAACATTCAGCAGTCTATGAGTGGTTGAAGTATGGCCGCAGGGATTAGCCAACACTCAGCTGTTGTTACTGGTGTATACTATTAAGTTAGGTTTTCAATTTTGCCTGACTATTAAGCTAGGTTACAGTTCATCCACAAGGACTCAAATATAGAAGTAAGGAGTGTTCTTTAACAGTTGATATATTTCTTTTTATGCCAGTGCAATGTTGTCTTGGTTACTATAGCTCTGTAATGTATTTTGAAATCAAGTAGTGTGATGCTTCCAGCTTTGTTCTTTTTCCTCAAAACTGATTTGGCTATTTGAAATATTTTGTGGTTCTATAAAAATTTGAGGATTTTTTTTCCTACTTTTGTCCTTCATTTTGTTAATGTGATGTATCATATTTATTAATTTATATATGTCAAACCATTCTGGAATCCCTGGTATGAATCAATGATAAATGATATTTTAAATGCGCTATCGAATTTGGTTTGCTGACATGATGTTAAGGATTTTTGCTTCTATGTTAATCAGGGATATTGGCCTGTAGTTTTCTTTTTTGTATAGTTTCCTTGTGCCTGGTTTAACGTATAGTTTCCTTGTGCCTGGTAAAGCTGACCTTGTAATATGAATATAGAAGTAGTCTCCCCTCCTCAAATTTTTGAGTGAGCTTAAGAAGAGTTAGTATTATTTCTTCTTTAAGTGCTTGATAGAATTCAGCAGTGAAGCCCTCCAACTCTGGCCTTTTCTTGATGGAAAGAATTATTACTGATTCAATCTCCTTACTCGTTATTGGTCTATTCAGATTTTCTGTTTCATCATAATTTATTTTGTTAGGTTGTTTGCATCAGCAATTTATTCATTTCTTCTAGGTTATCCAATTTGTTGGTGCATAATTGCTCATAATAGTGTCTTATGGTCCTTTGTATTTCTGTTGTATCAGTTGTAATGTCTCCTTATTTGTTACTAATTTTGCATTTTTGAGTCTTCTTTTTTGTTCTTTGGGCCAAAGGTTAATTGATTTTATCTTTTCAAAGAACCAGCTTAGTTTTTTAAATATTTCTTTTAATTTTTCTAATCTCTATTTCATTTATCTCTGCTCTGATCTTTATTATTTCCTTCCTTCTATCCACATTGGGCTTAGTTTGTTCTGGTTTTTCTAGTTTCTTGAGATGCAGTGTTAGGTTGTTCATATGAAATCGTTTTTCTTTTCTCATGTAGCTATTTATTCCTGTAAAATTCCATCTTTGAATTTCTTTTGCTGTGTCCCACAGGTGTTAGTATATTGTTTCCAATTTTATTTGTCTCAATAATTTTGTTAAATTGTCCTTTAAATTTCTTTATTGACCCATTAGTTCAGTAACATGCTGTTTAATTTCCAAGTATTTATGAATTTTTGAATATTCTCCTGTTATTGATTTCCAGTTTAATATTGTTGCAGTCAGAAAAAATATATGATATAATTTCAGTCATTTTAAATTTGTAGGACTTGTTTTGTGGCCTAAAATATGATCTATACTGAAGAATGTTTTATGTGCCGTTCAGAAGAATTTGTACACTGCAGCTGCTGGATAGAATGTTCTGTATGTGTCTGTTAAGTCTATTTAGTCCAGTGTATAGTTTAGATCTGATGTTGGTTTACTGTCTGAATGATCTGTTCATTGATGAAAAAAGGGGTTTTGCATTCTATCTCTCCCCTTAGATATATTAATATTTTATTTACATATTTAGGTGTTCTGATGTTCAGTGGATATATATTTATTTATAACTGTTATAGCCTGTGGAAGAATTGACCCCTTTATCATTATGTAATAATCATCTTTGTCTTACATTACAGTATTTGACTTAAAGTCTATTTTATTTAATATAAGCATATAATCATAGCCACACCTGCTCTCTTTTGGTTTCCATTTGTATGGAATATCTTTTTTGCATCCTTCCACATTTTTATGTGCACTCTTACAGGTAACATGAGCCTCTTGTAGGCAGAATATAGTTGGGTCTTGTTTTTATATCCATTCAGCCACTCTGTGTCTTTTGGTTGGAGAATTTGGTCCATTTACATTCAAGATAACTATTAATAGGCAAAAACTTACTACTTCCATTTTGTTAATTGTTTTCTGGCAGTTTCATAGATCATTTTTGTCTTTCTTCCTCTCTTGGTGTCTGCCTTTATGGTTAACTGATTTTTCTCCAGTGTTATGTTTTTATTCCTTGATTTTTATTTTTTATGTATCTATTATAATTTTTGTTTTGTGGTTTTCATGAGGCTTAAAAAAAAAAAAAAACTGTTGTAGTTTTAACAGGTTATTTTAAGCTGATAGCAACTAACATTTGGTCACACACAGACGCACACACACCAAAAACAAACAGACAAATAAACAAACAAAATCTTCTACACTTTACTTTCCTCACCCCAACATTTTTAATTTCTAATATCACAATTTAAGTGTTTTTACTAATGTTTATTTATATTAATGTTTTTATATCACACATCCTTTAATAAATTATTGTTGCTATTGATATTTTTAATAATTTTATATTTTAATCTTCATACTAAAGATACAAATGTTTTATATACCACCATTAGAGTATTAGAATATTCTAAATTTGGCTGTGTATTTACTTTTACCAGTAACTTTTATACCTTATATGTTTTTGTGTAACTATTTATTATTTTTTTTCTCAGTTTCAAGAATTCTCTTTAGCATTTTTCAAAAGACAATTCTAGAGATGAGGAACTCCTTCAGGTTTGGTTTATCTGGGAAAGTCTATGTCTCCTCCTCTTCCTTCTCCTTCTCCTTCTTATTTCTTCTTCTTATACTTTGTTGCTTTCAGGATCTTCTCTTTGTCATTTACTTTAGACAGTTTGATTATAATATGTCTTGGGCTAGGTTTGTTTGAACTGAATCTGATTGAAGTCTAATGACCTTCTTGTATTTGAATAGTTACATCTTTCCAGGTTTGAAAATTTTTCTACTACTATTTATTTAAATAAGCTAATTATATTTTTACTTTTTTCTTGTTACTATTACAGTCCTATGATTCAAGCATTTGTTCTTTTGATGCCGTCCTATAAATCCCATAAGCTTTCTTCATTCACATATATATGTATATATATGTGTGTGTATAGAGAGAGAGAGAGAAAGAGAGAGTTGGCACAATAGTAATTGTGGTTTTTGGGCATTAAAAATAACGGCAAGGGCCGGGCATGGTGGCTTATGCCTGTAATCTTAGCACTTTAGGAGGCTCAGGTAGATGGATCACAAGGTCAGGAGATCAAGACCATCCTGGCTAACATGGTGAAACCTCATCTCTACTAAAAATACAAAAACAAAATTAGCTGGTTGTGGTGGTAGATGCCTGTAGTCCCAGCTACTTACGAGTTTGAGGCAGAAGAATGGCATGAACCCGGGAGGTGGAGCTTGCCAGGAGCCGAGATCGCACCACTGCACTCCAGCCTGGACAACAGAGTGAGACTCCATCTCAAAAAAAAAAAAAAAAAAAAAAAGTAAAAAACGTAATGGCAAGAATATATATACTATATGTATTTCTGACTTCATATGGTCATTCACACATAATATTTCTATCAATTTTGAATTGCATATATGACAATGATCCCATAAAAATATAATGGAACTGAAAAATTAAGTGATATCATAGCCATCATATAACACCATAGTGCAATGCATTACATACATATTTGTGGTGTTTCTGGTGTAAGCAAACCTAATGTACTGCTAGTTGTATAAAAGGATAACACATTCAATTATGTTCTATACATAATGCTTGATAATAATTATAAACATTCATGTTACTGCTTTGTGTATTTGCTATACTATAGTTTTGATAGAGTACATGTGTTCTACTTACTTAAACAAGTTAAATGTATAAAACAGCCTCAGGCAGGTCTTTTATAAGGTATTCCAGAATAAGGAATTGTTTTCATAGGAGATGATAGCTGCATTGCCTCTGATGATGTTACAGTGGGTCAAAATATGGAGGTGGAAGGAATCATATTGATTATTCTGATTCTGTGTAGTCCTAGGCCACTGTTTGTGTTTGTGACTTAATGTATAACAAAAAGGATGGGAAGTAAGTTAAAGTTAATTTATTATTAAAGAAACACATTTTTAAAAAATACATTCAGAATAGACTAAATGTACTCTTTATAAAGTCTACAGTAGTTCATAATAATGTTCTTCACATTCACTTACTTCTCACTCATGTCTCACACAGAGCAACTTCCATTCCTGCAAGCTCTACTCACAGTAAGTAATTTATACAAGTGTACCAGTTTTTATCTCTTATATTTTATTTTTACTATACCTTTTCTATGTTTAGGCACAAATAATTACCATTGTTTACAATTGCCTACAATATTCAGTACAAAGCATGCTGTACATGTTTATAGCTTAGGAGCAATGTGCTACACCATATAGCCTAGGTTTGTAATAGTCTATACCATCTAGGTTTGTGTAAGCACATTAGATGATGTTTGCACAACGGCAAAATCACCTGACAATGCACACCTCAGAATGTATCCCCATTGCTAAGTGACACATGACTGTATTTTCAAATAATCTGTCTTTGAGTTTCACATATTCTTTCTTCTACTTGGTCAATCCTGCTCTACTTAATTTCTCTTACATTTTTTTATTTCATTCGTTGTATTTTCTGGGCCTAGAATTTTTGTGCTTTTAAAAATTATTATTATTTTAATCTATTAAATTTATCTTTCTGATAACTCATTGTTTTTCTCATTTTATTGAATTGTTTCTCTATATTTTCTCAAAGTTCCAACATCTTTATTCATTCCTCCAGGTGAATTCTGAGGTGGCGGCCTGTCTCATATCCCACTTCTAAGAAAATCAGTCCTATCTGTGACTTATATCGTAAGACCCTTCTCCTTTGGAGTCTTGACTAATTGGTTCGGGGTGGGGAATTGATTAAGGTTTAGCCAATCAGACTAACACTTTGGGTATGAGGATTGAAGGATCAGAGAAGGAATTAACTAGCTTTGTGGAGCACAACAGAAAAAATAGTCAAGGAGAACCATGTATTAAAAGCAGCATTTTTTGGCTGTCCATTTGTGAGTTGATGAATAAAGGGAAGTCAATCTGTAGGAAGAAAAAAGAAATATAGCAAGTATCTTCAGGAAGATAAAGGTGAGATTCTCTCTTATCCAGGAAATAGATAGAATAAGCTTCTTATTTACTTTCAATTATTTCCACACCTGGCTTTCATTTTGCATGTTTGTTTAACAGGATACTATATATAAAGTTTCTTTTCTGTGTCTGCCATATATACATACCATATGTGTCTACCAAGAAAAGTTTCTTTCCTAGCGCGCTCTTGAATTTTCTTGTTCTCTCTCTCTGTTTTACTCTCTTGGTATCTGAAATTCTCTCTCTCTCTCTCTCTCTCTCTCTCTCTCTCTCTCTCTCTGATTTCCTCTGCTTCCTTTGTCTTTCTAGCATTCTGTCCCTCCTTCCCTTTTAGTCTTTCTTTGGTAATCTCTATTTCTCTCTCTTCTTTCCTTTACATATCTATTTCAGCTTCAATTTCTCTAGATTTATTCTTCTTGAAACTACATGGTACAATGAAGTTTTTAAGTACATTGATAATACGAATGGACACTTCACATTTATTTAAACTTAAGTAAAAATGTTGTTTTGGGGGTGGGTTCCTTTGTGCCCCTTAAATCACACTGTTTACCTAAATGTACCTAAGAACATAATTTGTGGTAAAGCTTTCTAAAATACTGGTTATTAAAGTATATATTTTCTGTAGAAGCTACGCTCAAAAAAAAAAAAAAAAAAAAAAAGAAAAAGAAAGAGAGTCTATCCTGGTCTATTTTGAAGAATAGTGTAAACTGTTAGCAGAGCTATGATGTACTTTCAGATGAAAGAATGGAAATTGTGAACTCTGAGAGGCTTGGTGGTATTACTGCAAAATCATTTGCGTACTGTTAAGCGACATACTGATGGAGGCACCAGTTTCTTAAACAGTATTCCCTTGATATTTCCAACTTGCCCAGTCTTTTCACAGCTTCCTTTCTGAAATTATGGAGTAGATGAGAGGTAGAAAATATAGAAATTTGGATTGAAATATTTCATTTGGGAATTTGTAAAATAGAAAGAAGTGTGAGCTCCTCCAGTTCCTTTATGGTCTGAGTAGCAGATAGAACAAATGAAATCTCACCTTCTGTATGGAGCTGAAGTTTCACATGTGGTCATTACAATGAAATTCAATGCTCACCTCTCTAAAATAAGTAATTATCTTAAATATTCTAAGGTTATTATCATAACTTTATCCAAGTTGAGTACTCTGTTGATTTGGTTCACTTGGATTATATATTATTTTAAAAACATACATTAATTTTAAAGAGTTTATAATATTACATGTATACATTAAAGTATAAGAAGAAAACCAACTTTTGGATCTGCCAACCAGTTTAAAAAATAGAACACTCAAATATAATGTACTCTAAATATAATTTTACTCTTTTTTTTCAATCCATTTTCTTCTTTTGTTTCCCTTCAGCTTCTTTATTTTTCCTGCCTAAAATGTCAGTGCAAGGAAGAATTTAAATGAATACTATTTTGTTGGTTGCAGTGTTTTATCATTAATGATGACGTTAACTCTATTTTTATTTTTGATGCTCTTCATCAGATTCAAAAAATATTTTTATATTTCTGGTTTACTGAAATTTTTTGTCAAGAATAAAAATGGAATTTGCCAATTTATTTTTTCTACATACACTGGATTACCATATATAATTTTTCCTTTATTCTGCAACAGACACTAACTATAATTCTTAATTCCTGATCTAAAAATTCTCATGGGAGAGAACTGATTGACCTAGGGTCAGGAATGAACATGAGTCCAGCCAATTGTAACGCAGGGCAGGATATAGGTCAGGTTCATGTAGATCATTGCCCAGATAGTCGGGACTATGGTTAAAGACCCAGTAATCAAGAATGTGGCATATTCTATAGTATCTATAGCATATATTGGGTAGGGGTAGTAAAAAGCTGATTGCTACCTGTTTTATATCTTTTATCTATATTCTAATTTTATCATATGAGTTTGGTAGTCCCCCATCCTATGATAAAAGGCAGTTGTTACATGAGTTAATAAGAGGTAAATGCAAAATGTCATCAGTATTTACTAAATGACTTCTGTAAGCCATAATGAATAAAATTAGAATCAACAAACCATGAGAAAACCATAATTTTTAAAGTATTTTTATGTTTCTTCATATTTTACTATTGAAAGGTGTCTTCTTGCTAAATTAAGGCCGAATGTCAAACTAATTTATATTTAATTCAATACTCTCAGCTTACTTAGGAGATGATTACAAACAGGATATTTCATTTCTCATTATATATCTTGGCACAATACCAAGTCTGACATTAATTGACAGTTATTCTGACTTAAATAAATCTTCATTTTTAAAAAAGTACTCAGTGACAATGTAATAAATGGGTTTGGGCCTGGATGATGAACATACTATCAGTATAGCAGAAAAAAATGAGGGGGAATTATATGAGTTTTGGTGAGGTGGAATAACAAAGAATAATGAGAAAAAAGCACAACAAAATTTGAAAGTCAATGATTTGACTTCCTATGCTGGCTTAATGGGTTGGGGACATTTTCTATCTATCAAATAGTTACAAAATAAAATCAAGTATTACTTATTAACTTAAGAAGCTAAGGTTGTTTAATGTAATGCAATAACATACTGGAACTTTGCTTTAACTGTAAGTAATATTTGAATAGTTATTAGCCTTTCATTCATTTTACTTTAGAAGGAAATTTTCAAAAAAAATTACTCCTTGGAAAGGCAGATTGTGCGACTCTCTGTAATACGTAATGGTTCATGTATTCAGTTCACCTACTTCGTGATATAAGCTGTGAAAGAAATATTTTGGTCAAATTTTTACTGGAAAAACATCTACTCCTTGTATATGGAGAAATTGAATGTACAAATAGACAATGGCCAGAACATAAATGGTAATAAAACTCTGACCCACAATCTGAGCCAACCTGCAGGGAAGTCAAATCGGACTTCTGCAGCACTCACCCCAGAGTGAACAGGTTTTCTTCAATGACTGTCAGCTTCCCTAAATTTTTGCCCTGCTCCCAACTTAGGATCAAGTAAAAGTCAAATACACTCCCTAAACCAAATGACAGGAGGTCACACTTCTAGCTAATCCACTTCCAGCTTCCCCATGCCAACAATCTCTAATCAGAGCATACCTAAAGCCTTTTTAGTATTATTATTTATTTATTTTTCTTCATTACAAAGCTTTCCACTCTGGTAAATCCCTTGAGTCTCTGACAAGTCCAAGTGATGGTGCCAAGAAGGGCAGATCATAAGGTCAGGAGATCGAGGCCATTCTGGCTAACATGGTGAAACCCTGTCTCTACTAAAAATATCAAAATTTAGCTGGGTATGGTGGCACGCGACTGTAGTCCCAGCTACTTGAGAGGCTGAGGCAGGAGAATTGCCTGAACCCAGGAGGTGGAGGTTGCAGTTAGGTGAGATGGTACCACTGCACTCCAGCCTAGGGGAAAGAGCGAGACTCTGTCTAAAAAAAAAAAAAAAAAAAAAAAGAGAGAAGTTATCTAACGGACAACACGATGAAGGAGGTTACAACCTAGAGTACAGCCTGGAAGAAGCATGTGTATCCTGAAGAATCACAAAGAAACTTAGAGCCAGAGAAATAAGTGAATAAAAAATAAATATTTTTATACAGAAATAAATGAATTTTGCCAGGTTAACTAGAGAATGTAGTGTCCCAAAATAAAGAGGCCTGTATTCTAGGTTTTCAAGCTTTCAACAATAACCAACTCTCTGCTCAACTCTAAAACATCAAGGAATCAAGGAGTTCCAACTAAATATACACAGTTCTTAATTGGCATAACCAAGTGGGGAACACTGCTTCTGAGTAAGATGTAATAAGTTTAAGCAAGACAAAATTTCATGGTATAAAGTTCATATTTTTTAAAGGTATCAGAAAGCTATGCAGGAAAAGAAGTCTTGATGAGCTAACAGTCCAGAGATAGGATCACCATTCAGACATGAGCTAACAGTATGCATCTTATTTCCTTTGGTAGCATTTGCTGATTTTGAGGATAGGCTTTGCATACAGGTGTGTCACAACCAAAGGACCTCTTCAAGGTAAAAGAGAAACTTAGCAAAGCTTTAAGCAGTTTTATGGAGAAGGAATAATTAAAGTTAATATTTGAGGAGACCCAACAGAAAGCTTAATTTCTGAAGAATTTGCTGAAGCGTAAGGCAGCAGGGAGGTCAAAAAGCATAGTCTGGATCAATGTATTAGCTCAAGCAATAGGAGTGGCTCTCTCAGTTTGCCTGGTTGGTCTACAGCAAATGAAATTGAAATTGCAGAACTTCCTTGGTACACTCTAGAAGAAGGTCTACAAAAGACTGTGAAGTCTGGGACCCTAGAGTAGACTTGTCACTTAAGTCATGCTCAGTCACTCCCAAACTATGTCCCCTGGGAGATTATAGAAGACACCTTTACAAAGCTTTTTAAAAAAGCAGTGTTGAGCAGTGCCCAGAAATTCTTGAGGAACTCTGTGGAGGCTAAGAATATAACGGGAATGCCATTGAACAGGGCTCCCTAAATTCAAGTTAGATGATGTGTAGCTGGGATTGCAGAAACTGAGTGTTAATTAATCACCAGAGGAAATGTGAATGTAGTTCCTGTAAAAGACATCACAGTCAATGCAGTAATTAGAATGATTTGACCTGCAGGGTCTTTGCCATTGGCTAATTGATCATGGTCTACCTATAACTGAAATACATAGACAGTCTACAAAATTCTAATTTAATGTACATATTCCAAAAAATTCTAAATCTTGTTAGTAGATATCTGACTTGAATGATCAAAATAGACAGTTATGATCCCTCCAACAGTTCCCGTACTTGATCCAGTTCACAGACTCAGAACTCTTCTTGAAATGTATGGAAGGCCAGGGCTCCTTAAGGAAGAACTTAAGGGGTTAACTGCCAAAATCGTATACTATAAATCTTCTTTCTTCTTCAAAGAGCTTGTAGTTGTTTTTGAGAGTGACTGAGAATTTGGAAAGGGGTAATAAACAGAGCTTTTCCAGGCATTGATTGTGAATTGACCCTAATTTCAGGAACACCAAACACTACTCTGGCCCATGACTGAGTGGGGGCTTATGGAAATTAGATGACCAACAGAGGTATGGCTCCAGATCATCTCAAAGTGGGACCAGTGGGTCCACAAATTCAACTGAATTTTGTTTTGTTTTGTTTATCCAGTTCTGCAAGACAGTTGAATAAAAGCACTTAGCAAATGACAGAATTTGCACATGTGCTTTTTGACCTACTAACTCAGCATTTGTTGTAAAACTTCAGCAGCCAATATTCACACTCACAACATCTAGAATATGGGTATACTGGCTCAGAAAAGGAATCTTAGCGTGTCACTAACAGGGTCTGCTACTGCAGTTATTTCTGAGAGGCTGGGTAAGGGACTGGACATTTATATATTCAATGTTTCTTTAAATTGCATCTTCATTTCATTACTTTTAAATTTGTATTTCATTCCCTTACCTGTTTGAATTTTATTTTTGCATATTATTTTGTGATAATTTTAAACAATTTAAGGAAGAGAAAACAAATTATACTTTTAATATGTGCCCTTAAAAAGTTAATATAGAATGACTTACATGCATCTTTTTAATAATTCCTATGTTAAAAATTGGAAATGCCAACTTTTCAACCCAACATGAAAGCCTCATTCTTCAGAACAACAACAACAACAAAAAAATGGTACTTACTGGTTTAAAAATTTTCTAGATATATCCAAATTCTCACTATTTCTCCATGTCTCTTTTGTATTGCACTCGTATTATGAAACAGTAGCAAAAAAGGCTTTTGTAGACATAAAATACTCTATTAGTCTGAGTTCTCTAGATAAAAAGAATTAATACAAGATAAATAGGTACACGTGTACATGTATGTGTAAGTATGTAAATAAATATATGTGTATGTGTACATATATATGTGTATACACATACATGTGTGTATATGACAGAGAGGGATGTATGTGTACATATATATGTGTATACACAGAGAGGAGAGAGGGAAATATTTATTATTCAGATGGTCCCTGACTTAACCATAGTTTGACGTACAATTTTTTGACTTTACTATGGTGCAAAAGTGATTCACATTCAATAAGAACCATGCTTCAAATTGTGAATTTTGATCTTTTCAAGGTCTAGTGATACATGATACAATATTCTCTCTCAATTCTGGGGAACAGTAAACAACCAATACTCTACAATGTGCTGTGTGGCCAGCATTTTTTGATATTGTATTTTGTGTTTTTGCATCCCATTATGTGTACAAACACCCATTTTCATCTTATAACATTTTCAACTGACTATGGGTTTATGAGACTGTAACCTCATCAAAAGTTGAGGAGCATCTGTAATCAACTAGCTCACGTGGTTACAGAGGCTGAGAAGCCCCAGGATCTGCAGTTGGCCAGCTGGAGAAGCAGAAGAGCGAGTGGTATAGTTCAAACCTGAATCTGAAGGCTTGAGAACCAAGAAGAGCCAAGGGTGTCAGTCCCAGTTTGTGCCCAATTCTGAAGTCCAGAGAAGACTAATGTCCCAGCTCAAAGACAATCAGGAAGAGCAGGAATTCTCTCTTACTCCTCCTTTTTGTTTTATTGAAGACTTCAAAGGATTTAATGGATTGAATGAGGCTCACCTACAGAGGGGAGCCTGTGGGTCTGCATCCAATCCATTAAATGGGGAGCAGACCCACAGGCTCTTTATTCAGTCTGCTTTATTCAGTCTACCAATTCAAATGTTAATTTCATCCAGCAACACCCTCACAGAGACACCTAGAATAATGTTTAACCAAATATTGGGCACCTTGTGGCCCACTTAGTTGATACATTAAAATTAACCTTCAAAAGTTCCACCACGTTAGTTCTGAGGAACTTAGAACCAACTTGGTTCCACTTACTTATTTTAAAGATAATGTTATAGACTTACAGAGAAGAAAGATGAATTGCTTAAAATGGCAGATGTTTGGAAGAAGAGCTATCATTCACAACTATTGTGTTCCAGTGTCCTATTAACATACTCTCTACATATTTTACAAATCATAACTCTGAAATGGAAAAGGTTTGTTTTTGGTACTTTTCTGACCTTGCATTACGTCCTTATATATTAGGGAAGAGATAAATAAAACCAGAGTATATGGGTTTTGGTGCAAATAAATATTAATGATTATTTTAAAATTATGAAATGATTAAATTTCCAAAGTTTTTTTTTTGTTTGTTTGTTTGTTTTTTTTTTTTGAGACGGAGTCTCGCTTTGTCGCCCAGGCTGGAGTGCAGTGGCCGGATCTCAGCTCACTGCAAGCTCCGCCTCCCGGGTTTACGCCATTCTTCTGCCTCAGCCTCCCGAGTAGCTGGGACTACAGGCGCCCACCACCTCGCCCGGCTAGTTTTTTGTATTTTTAGTAGAGATGGGGTTTCACCATATTAGCCAGGATGGTCTCGATCTCCTGACCTCGTGATCCGCCCGTCTCGGCCTCCCAAAGTGCTGGGATTACAGGCTTGAGCCACCGTGCCCGGCCCAAAGTTTTTTTTAGAATAAGTTTTTATTCCAGAAAATGGGAGAGAAGAGTGTGTGGAAAATTTTAGGACAAGAACTAAAATTTTCTATTGGACGTCAGAAGAGGTAGGATGAGATCTTAGACCTAGAGATAGTAGGTAAGCACTAAATGTCAACTAAGCCAGCTGTCAATTACAAGAAGGTCAAATGAAGTGAGAACCTCTCCATAACAAAAGTTGAATATAAGTAAGAGACAGAAATGTGTTAAGCATGCTTTCTGACAAAATCTCTAAAAGTGAATAATACTTTTGTATCTGACTGTAAATATATAAAATATACCTGTATAGATACAGAAAAAAATGATCATATTTGTTATTTTCAGACAAGGAACCAGTTGTTGGAAAGCAAGTGAGGCGATTAAGAATTTCCAAAATACATCCTTTGTTACTCTTGAATTTTCTACCATGTAAATGTTTTATCTATCTATACATTTAAAATATTATGAAATAGAGCTCCAAATTTTTTAAAAAATGAGGACTAAAGTTTTAAAAATAATGAAATTAAATACTGTCTAATCATATCTTATATTTGTTGAGCACATATATGTGCCAGGCATTTTATAATCCTCACTTCATTTCATTCTTATTATCAATCCCATTTTTTAGATATTGGGAAAATGAAATTTAATGAGATTGTCTTTTTATGTTTTTCATATTTTTGAGCTTTGTGAAAGACAGCTAGAACATTAAGCATTTGTCTTCAGTTAAACTAAGAAATTAATTAAACACCAGATAAACACTGTTGTAGCAATTAGTACTTACAATCTCCTCAGGTATTTCTTGGTAAATATTACATATTAGCTTCAAAATTGGTTTACTGTGGTAAATCATGTTCAAGAACAGATTTTCTATATGTTCTGTGAAAGTGGGTGACTATGCATTCCACCTTTATTCATAAAAATCTAGTCTATTTTACAACTGACAGTTGAAGTTTATCCTGCTCGCTTTTTAAAATTGCTTATAATTACAAATTAAATTTGCATACTAGCAAATATATATTCTAAAATTTGACTGAAATTTACTTTTAAAATAGAAACATTATGCAGAACCCAAGGCATCTGAAAGGCTGAGCTTTTGATCCAGAATCTTGTTGACTATAATTGCCCAGGACAGATAGTCTCTTGGAGACAGAAAGCTAGTCACAAAATTGGACTTACAATCACACTGCCTTCAGTGTCTTCGCTCTCTGCCACTCTAAATGATCTTCAATGAGGATAACTAGATTGTGGTATGTTGAAAGCCATGTGGAAAGCATTTTCTTTACTGCTTGTTGAGATTGAAAGTGATCTTAAATTCACCTTTAGAAAACTTTTATTTAGGTGTGTTTTTTTCAATATCACACTTTGCACAAAGAGTTGCCCATAGAAATTCTAACACAATTTTAACATCTTAAAGGCAGACCAACAAACTACATGAAATAAAGCTGGGCTTTAACTATTATTGTATTTCTGGAATTCTGCTTTATATGTTGCTGAATATCTGAAAGAAGAACAACAAAAAAACACTCTTCAAAGGTTATATATAATTTCTAAAATGTAAAATATATAATGCCCCCATCCTTGTGAATCTGAGTGCTTCATATTTTTGTGCTGGATATTAGTAAATTTATTTCAGTTATTCCATGCAGATTTGGAAGGGGGAAAAAAAAAACTCTCCAATATAAGTGATTATTATTTGTACAATTTTAATTTCCTGGCCTCATAATTTCAGGATAAATCCCCCTTATGCTAATCATTATTAATTATTTTAGTAAAACAAGACCTCTTATATTGGCTGTTGTTTCATATCTGAATCATATTCATCTCAACAACAGCTATTTATTACAGTTTAAAAGATTTCCAGAGATAGAGCTTTCCAAATAATTGCTGTGTAGGAATAATGTAAATACCATCTCCTACAGTATAAATTCACTAAGTAATATTTCATAAATTAGTTTAAGACTTATCAGTATGAGTTTAAGCCAATTCAAATTAAGAATTACATTTCTGAGGACGTGCATTTCACATGCCAATAACATCAGGACAATGACTATAGTATTCAAATATTAAATTTTACCTCCTACAAGTAATTTTGTTTCAAAAAGAAACTTCAACTTTTAAGAGGGAATTCAAAAGTCTCTAATACTTAATTTCATTTGAAACACTGCTTTATGCAATTATGATAGAATGTATTTAACAAATCTTCTGTGTTCGTAGATTTTTATGTTTTTTTAAATTTTATTTTTATTTTTTGGAAATAATTGGCCTCTAAATTTCATTCTAATGCCTCATTTCATTACAACTCCATGCCACCTGAAAATAATCTAGCAGAGGGTTACACCTAGCCAAGTCCAATGGAGATGGAAATATTAAGTATCTCTTTGGAGGAAAGGAAATGGTTTTGTTAATGTGCCTCTCTATATACCGTGTCAACCTCATAGTTAAATCACACGATGGATTCATACCAAGCCCTATTCATGATCGCACCTCTTATCCCTTTATTAACCTTTAGGTTTTTACGATCTGTTAGGCATAGATACGCATCTGTTCAACAGACCAAAGCCATACCTAGCCACCTGCCTAAACGTTTGAAAGGCTACTTGTAAAAATGCCTTGAATGTATAAACAGTGCCTAGCTTCGCTTTAAGATGAACGTATTTTCTGCATCACAATCCTTAAGGCCCTGATTTTCACTCCTGTAGCTATTTGATTCTGGATTTGGATACGGCATAACATCTCTGGTTTAAAGTATTTTGCATCATTTAATAGGAGGAGGGTGCAAATTAACCCTGGGAATATATTATAAAAATTTTATAAAGCACTTGTACCCAAGTGCAAATTTAACTTGTGTTGTATCTCCTAGGTCTAGATGGCATAATAGAAATCTTAATATTTTTTAAAGCAATTTAAATATTAAAATATTTTTAAAAACTTGATGTTCCATTTATTTCAAAGTCCCATATGAAAGGGTGGACATTCTTATGTATTTTTTTCATTAAAATTTTCTTTTCTATAAATATTCTACCAACATATCTTTTAATTTATGTTAAAATAACAAGGAAAATACTCAATAGTTAATAAAGCTAGATCAAATTAAAGACATCAGAGGTAACAGAAGAAGTTCAACTTTAACTAGAATAAGTTTGGATGTCTGTCAAATGGTACATGGAAATGAGAAATAAAGCTAAGGCTAAGATTAACTTGTCTGTGACACAGTAAATTACTGAATTTAGAAAAAAAAAAACAAGCAATAATATAGCATTTATCATATCACTGATGATTTCACCTTATTATAGACTGCAGGATAGCACAATACTTAAGACATACCACGAGGCTGAGTTGTATTTTGCTAAAAGAAAATATTGACCAATAAAAAACATACTCAGGTTAGGATTGTGTTGTATTTGGGAAAAATCTATAGTAGTCCAGGTAGTCTCTGTTACCCTTCTGGTGACCTTGTAAGAGACATAGAAAAAGACATTAGGGATTCAATTTGGATAGGGGCAAGGAAACCGTAAGTAGAAGTGGCACTATCCATTGCTACTATAGATAGGTTCATGTGTTGAAATCTTAATAGGTCAAGAAGCTTACAAATCAGAAAAACAAGTTTCCTAAAATGCCTTTGATTCTAATTATTAGAAGGCCATGCTATTTGGGATAATAAATGAACAGAAATTTGATTTAAAAATGCAAAGTTATTTCGTATGCAAATAGAGAGTACTCTCCATTTCTCCCACCCCAGTGGAAGCATAATTCCATTACGAAATCTGTTGAAGTAGATTTATGAGAAGTTAACCCCATGATAGATGCCTAATATTCAAGGGGCTGTAGAATTTCAGCAGATTTTGCGTATGGCTGTGCTTCTCAGCAAAATATTTGTGTAATAAATACATTAAAAACACTTCTGAAAATTTAAAATGTACAGTACCTTTTGTGGTCTAGCCATTTTTCCATGAATTTAATATAAATCAAGGAGTTTTAAATGTATATTTTTGAATACATGAACAATATAACATTCATAACATTGTTTATATTTAGAGTTAAAGAATACACATTTATACAAGATTTATAACTAAAGCAATCTTATTGCTCAAAGATATCTAAAGAACATAATGATTTCTGTTACATTTTATGTCATATGTCTTTGGCAGGTTAAAATTTATTTTTATAATGGTACCAGTGAAATTAATAGCAGTTATGGGTCTTAAGATAAAAGTGACATTTTATGTCATATGTCTTTGGCAGGTTAAAATTTATTTTTATAATGGTACCAGTGAAATTAATAGCAATTATGGGTCTTAAGATAAAAGTGAAATATATAATACCGTACATTCTCATTGGCTACTGCACCTTTTCCTAAAAAATAAGACAAGTTAAATATATGTATATATTTGTGCATACCAGTAAAAGTATACATTTTTGTATTTATGCATACCATTGAAAGACATTTCTATATTTATGCAGACCAAATTAAATATACACACATATACATGCATGTGCATATGCACGCGCACACACACACACACACACACACCCCATTATAGATGGAAAGATATGGACGTGTACCTTCAATTCTTTTTCTGTTTGCTTGTTTAACTGGGTGTTCTCCAGTACTCTGATTAAAATATCAGCAAACAAGACACAATTATGTTGTCAAGGAATCAATGGTGAACATAAGATTTGTTGCTGCTTCATTACTTCTCATAATTTTTAGTGGCTAGCCTTTAATACAGGTGTTTGTCGTTATCAATCACTGAGAGACTCAGCTATTCTCCTCTTTCAGTCAACTTTCACTGACTTGTTGATGCAAGGAGTATATTTCCCTCAAGCAATTGGCTTAAAAGCACTTGTAATTCTGAGAGGAACATTTTATGTTGTCTCTGTTAAAATGTTAAAATTATAACTTTCTGCTAGATTTATGGATGTAGAGAGGAACCAACTAATGTGCTCCTGGTAGAAATTACTGGTATGATGAGAGTATGAAACAGGTAATTTTGCAGTTAACAACAGTTTCGGGAAACTTCCTTTCTATTATTGTTTATCCTTATGTTAGAAGTTGGAAGGTATTGTGCTACTGATAAAACTATTATACAAGTTGGAATGTGAGCTGCTTGTATAACCAGTATTTCCTCAGACCACACTAGACTAAAAATTCAATAGTGTCACAATTGTAGTTTGAAAATTATACTGCAGAATTGTGAGAATTTAGTTACCTTCAGATCCCTCCCAGCAATTATAAGCATTTCCTGTTAGAAAGGAGTCTCAAAATGCTCCCAAGATTAACTCCTTGGGATTCCTGAACATATATAGTTACACTTTAAGTGTACACCTCCTCTGCCAAGACTCAGATGCAAGTTCATAGGAGATGAATTTAGGAATCATTTTAATAACACACTGCTCAAGAGTTAATATTTTCTCTCTCTTCCAAATTTTATCAGGCGTCTTCAACCCTCTCTCCTCAGGAAGA